>NC_140941.1:39757370-40957370 GCF_014529385.1 Adiantum capillus-veneris
GTGGAGGAACTCACTTACTTCGGTACGCTACAAGAGATTTTGAGAATCGATTATAGAGAATTTTTTGTCGACTTGTTTGACGTGCAATGGTTCAAGATAATCATGGAGGGTCGCAACGCTACTGTGCGTAGAGGAGAGTCTGGTTTTCTTCAGGTAGATTCAACTAAGAAATGGACTAACCTAAGAGACACTTTTGTACTACCTGAGCATTGTGAACAAGTAAGTATGTAAATAGTTAACATCCCATTTTAGAAGTTATGTGCTTGTAAGCTCTCATGTAAGTTATGTGGCTCTAGCAGGTGATATTTCATCCTACAAAGTCTGCATCAAACTGGTGGTACGTCATAGAGGTAGCCCCTCGTAGTGCACGGATGTATGAAGGCTACCATGTGGCAATCACAACGGCATCAATGGAGGAGATCAGAGAAGAGCATCAAGCCATTGAGGTGGTTCCAGATGAGCATCAAGCTGCTACTCTCTATGGGGTGCATGTAGAGGATCTACAAGATGAAACGGAGGACATCTGTTTAAATGGAGAGCTCTATATAGATATAGTAAGTTATGCTGAGCTTTGCGAGGATGAGAGAGAGACCTCTTAAAGCCATAAATATTGTATTTGAACAATCTAGCTCCGTTTTATAATGTATATTGTATTCACGTGGCTTTTTGTCCATTTTTGTCTATATGCGTCATTGTATTTAATGGTCATTGCATCATTTTATTTAATGGTCTTTGCGTCCACTCCAGGTACGATTGCTCTAAGTATGTTCTCACCAGAAGGGACGACGAGCACTGCGCTCCGAGTGGGATGGAGACTGAAGCTGCAATCGCGAAGCTGGTTTGCTCAATATAGATGTTGCTCGTTCCACCACTAGATCTAGCTGATCGGGAGAAAGAGACACTAAGAAGCACAACTACTGCTTCTCAATGTCTCTTTCACTCGATCAATTAGATTTAGTGGTGGAGCAAGCAACTTCTATGTGGCAGACCTTCCCGATGCAGCTTCAATCTCCATCGCACCCAGAGCGCAGTGCATATACAAATTCACAGAAATTCAACTAACTCTCTCTACACATGAATCCCTCCCCCTTTATGAGTCCCCTCTCTCTCTTTCTCTCTCTCTCTCTCTATCTCTCTCTACTTGTCCATGTTTTCCTCTCCATTCATTCAATATTAAGTTTAAATGTTCGTGTGTTTAATGCAGGTATGGATGATGTGCAGTTTCTTTCTTCTTTGTCACCCGAGCAAAGATAATGGTACGTGGAGCGTCATCGCTTTGTTGCACCATCACGCGTTCTTACTCCTTCAGCGTCTCCCTCTGTTTTGGAGCATTCAGCGTGCTCTGAAGCTTCGGTGTCGACGAGACGATCTTCACACTCGTCTAGGCACAGACGCTCTAGTGGTGGCGACGATGGTTGTTGTGGGGATGCCGCCGCCTTGTGTTCGACGAGGCTCTTTACCCTCCCCTTCTTTGCCCGCCCCCACACCAGCCACAACATCGCCATCTACGCCAGGTTTTGCATGTCTGACTGTTCCTAGCAGCTACGCACCACTACCTACTCCTCTGAGAGCCACCCCAATCGACACTCCTTGCTTCGGGGCCCAGACTCCGGTGGAGACACCTGACATACATACCCCCATCAACATGCTGCTAGAGATCTCTGTCGGGACACCCAGGTTCACGCGTCACCGGCGAGAGGGCTTACCTTAGTCCGTCGACTTCAGCGATGGAATCATCATGGATGATGACGACAAGAAGATGATCTCGCGCATGCGCGGTCTTTGCTCTCAGGTGTTTAGACACTACATACTAAACACCTGGAGTGAATTACCAAGTGATTTAAAAGACAGAGTCATCAGCATACTTCATGACGAGTTTCCCGTTTCAACACGGGATGACCGTTTCAATGAAGACCTGATGAAGGTTTGAATGCATGAATACTGCAAGCACAAGCGTTCTGAAGTGCAAAGAAATAAAGCATGGGTGGAACAGACCAGATTGGCTGGCCAAAGAAGATTGGAAAAATGCGAAGAAAGCAGCGCGCGAGAATCCTGACGAGTGGAAGCAACAAAAGGAGGCAGCCAAAGCGCAAGTAGAGGCAAGGAGCTCGCACCACTTGGGGAGCGGCGGGTGGGCATCATTTCAGGCCCATTTTGTAAGTGTTTTTGCATTGCTCTTTAGGTTTGATAGTTTAGGGTTTAGGGGTTTTTAAATTCTAACATAATGGATTCTTTGTATGTTTTGGCAGTGGTCGATGACAGGACGTGACCCCACACCGTACGAGTGCGAGTACGTAGGCAAGAAGGGCTTAAACGCCCTGATGGACATTCTGATGGCGGCATGGTTAATATTATGGTCTACTCTTTTCTATTTGTTGTATTGTTTTGTAAATAATATGTTTATACTTACAAAAAGCTCTTATTGTTTTGTTTTTTTGCAGAATCCGATAGATACGCCACTTGGACGTGATGAGACGTCTAATTAAACGACGTCAATCTAATCATAGCTAGTAGCTAGATATATCATTAGTTTCCTTTTGTCATAGCATATGTATCATGAGATGACGTGTATATATCTTTTTGTAACTATTGAAAAAGCATGTATATTTTTTGACGACAATGGTGTTGTAACTATTTACATTTGCAAAGTTTAACAATCAACTGATTTTGCCTATGATGTCTACAATTGTTATAGGTTTACTTTCATCAATTTACTTTTGCAAGTTTTGTATGTTTATTCTACAAACAATACTATGGATGATGGAGTTAATGGTTATATTGTCTTGTGAGTGATTACTTTGGGTTTATATCTAAGCTTGAACTTTCTTTCAAAGGTGAATCTCAGCTTATCTTGGATTCATTTAGGTTTACTCTATTATTGGAATATTCAATATGGTTGATTGAATGCCCTACCACCAAAAATTTTTACTCTCGGGCGTCGCTATATAAGGATCTGCAGCATCGCTATGCGCATCGCTATAGAAAACCTGTAAGCGTCGCTATGAGGGTTGCTATGAGCGTCGCTATCTGCATCGCTATATAGCGACGCTCATAGCGACCCTCATAGCGACGTTCTTGTATCGACGCTCATAGTGATCGTCTTAGCGACGTTCTTGTATCGACAGCGTCACAAGTGCACACAACCTCTTGTAGTGGTTCTTGAGGTGGCTCTCCTTTGTAAGGCTTTAGTAGGCTCACATGGAAAGCATTGTGTATGAGACAATGGATGGGAAACTTGAGTTGATAGGCCATCTCATTGATTGGCCTAAGAATCTGGAAGGGACCATAGTACCTTTTTGCTAACTTAGCATAGTACTTTTGGTGTCCCGTAGGATTCTTGCCCGTCGTGTGCCTTAATCAAGCCTTGGGAAATTTAAGTAAGACCCAATCATTCTCTTTAAAGGCTTGGGCTCTTCTGTGCCTATCAGCAACAACCTTTTGCTTTTACTATGAGATAGAGATATCATCCTTAATCTTTTGGAAAGATTCTTGTAGATCTCCGCTATACTCATCTACAGTTACATCTCGTCTCGGCAGGGGACCTTAAGTAGCAGGGGACTTTTTGATCTTCCCTGAATTACCTCAAAAGGTGCTTTTCTCGGCTATACTCATCTACAGTGAAGATCTTCTCGTGTACCTTAAGTAGCAGGGGACTTTTTTATCTTCCCTCAATTACCTCAAAAGGTGCTTTTCCCGTGGAAGTATGTACAATGTTGTTGTAGGCATACTCCACTAAGGGTAAGTACTTCTCCCATTAGGATCTTTGATCTACTTTCGTTATACATAGGCTTTTAGTAGATCAAGAATTTTTAGGTTAGCTATTTCACTTTGGCCATCCATTTGTGGGTGATAGGCCAAAGAGAAGTTTAGCCTTGTCCCTAAATTCTCAAAGAGACCCTTCCAGAAATTACTGGTCATTCTAGGATCTCTATCCGACACTATGGACATTGGCAAGCCATGGTACTTGAAGATTTGTGAAATGAAGAGGGTTGCCATTTGATGGGCTTTGATAGTCTTTTTGACAGGTATAAAATGAGCTTGTTTACTAAACCTGTCTACTATCGTCCATATTCCCGTATTCCCATGGATAGACTTAGGAAATCCAAAGATAAAATCCATGGATATGCTCTCCCATGGTGAATTAGGGATTGACAAAGGTTGAAGCAATCCAAGTTGCTTCCCTCTATCAAACTTTGTCTTTTGGCTTTCATGGTAGGCCAATAGAAATATGTTTCAATCCTTGTTAGGGTAGACTAAATCCCTCTATGCCTCACATAAGGACGAGCATGAGATTCATACATTACTTTCTCACGTAGTGAGTTAGTAACACATAGTCTATTCCCATAGAGAAGATAACCATCTTGTAAGGTAAATGGTTTCTCTTTCTTCCCTAATGCAAGGACTGAAATCACATCTCTAAAGTCGGGATCAATAGCATACTCATCTATCATAGAAGATAGATCATTGTGAGTTGCTATGGAAACCGCATTCACTCTCGGTCCTCTTGAGAGTGCATCGGCTACTTGATTATGCTTGCCAGCAATATGAGCAATATGAAAATGAAATTGCAAAAGGAAATCTTCCCACCTCATTTGTTTGTCGGAGAGCTTGGTCCATGTCATGAAATACTTAAGACTTTGGTGATCCGTCCGCAGAATGAAAGGAGTCCCCAATGAATAGTGCTTCCATGAGTCTAAGGCATGTAGAACTGTGAGGAGTTCCTTTTCATATATGCCTAGAGCTTGCTCAACAGGGACAAGCCTTCGACTTTCATAGGCTATGGCATGCCATTCTTGGAGCAAAAGCGCTCCAAGGCAATCACCACGAGCATCACAATGGGCCTCAAATGGCTTTGAGAGATTTGGTAGTGTAAGCACAGGTTGATAGATAAGCTTTTCTTTAAGCTTTTTAAAAGCATTGTTATCCTTGGCAGACCATGTGTACCTAGCATTTTTCTTCGTTAGGTCATGTAATGGTCCTGCGATTTGTGAGAACTTTTCTATGAAGCGTCTATAATATGCACACATACCTATAAAGCTTCTTAGTTCATAAAGATTCCTTGGTTTAGGCCAACCGTTTATTACCTCTAACTTTGATGGATCCATTTGGATGCCATCTTGAGAAATAATGTGACCTAAATATTGAATCTCTTGTAAGAAAAACTCACTTTTCTTTCGATTAATATAAAGTTTATTCTCTCTTAAAACTTGAAATATTACCTGGAGGTGTTACTTGTGTTCATCTAGTGAATTAGAGTAGATGATAATATCATCAAAGAACACTCCAGTAAAGGTTCAATGAGGCCTGAATAGCTTCTCCATCAAGCAGTTGAATGTGACTGGTGCATTGGTCAAGCCAAAAGGCATGACAATGTATTCGTAAAGACCAAACGTAGTGCAAAATGCGGTCTTTACAATGTCTTGATCAACTATCCTTATTTGTTGATAGCCACTTTTTAGGTCAATCCTATTGAAGTAGGTGGACCCTTGTAGCTTATCAAATAGGTCTTCTACCCATGGAACGGGAAATCGATTCTCGATAATGATCATATTTAGTGCTCTATAGTCAACACACATAAGATATGTGCCGTCTTTCTTTTGCACTAGTAACATGGGTGAGCAAAATGGAGATGAGCTAGGCCTAACCATGCCCTTCTCAACTAACTCATGCACTTGCCGCATAATCTCCTCTTGTTGCGCTTGAGAAACTCTATGAGGAGGTTTATTAGGTGGTGAACTTCCTGGAAGAAGTTCAATTGCGTGGTCATCATTACCTCGTTTAGGAGGTAGTTCACAAGGGATGACGTCAATAAACACATCTTGAGACCCCTTGAGAAAATTGGATAACTCTAACTCCTTGTAATTGTTTATATTTTCTTTTACTAAAGCATTAGGTTCATTTTGAGAATATTTGACAAAATCATGTACATAGAAATAGAGCTCTTTATTGACTTATTGAAAGCTTGCGTGTGTACAATGGGTATGGTGTTACCCATTTCCTTAGCATCTATGTACATATCTTTTTCCCTGAACCTAAAGTAGATTTTCCTTTCAGGGAATTTAACATTGGCAGCCATGCGATTAAACCATGGTGCCCCTAGGATTACATCCTCGTGATTGAGAGGAGAGATAAATAAGTCCTCTTTGTCCACATAGCCATGGAGCCTCAATTTACCAATTAAGGGAGTGACTGAAGCTTCTTGCCCCTTGAAAGCACCATCTGCAGGTAGGGCATCTCCCATCTCGTAGGCTTGCATGCCTAGCTTGGTGGCCAACTCTGTGGATATGAAATTGTGAGTAGAACCAGGGTCAAAGATAATAAAAGCATCATATCCTCTTACCTTTCCCCAAGCAGAGCATAGAGGAGATCCTTTGTGGTGAGCTTCCTCTTCTTGGATTTTGACCAAGGTAGCTCTTGAAGGCTCATGGCGGGTGTTCTTTTGGGCACAAGCGTGGTACGCATGCCCTTGCTTGCCACACTTGAAACAACGGTGATCCTTGTGATAATGCTCAAGCTCTTCATAAGAGAGTTTATTTTTTGCCTTTGTAAATTCCCTTCTTCTTAGCTTTGTTGTTATTGGAATTTCCCTTAGGAGACTTTTGGACATTGTCCTTCCTCTTAGGCTAATTAGAAGCTTTATTTTTTGTGGCTTCGAATTTCTCTTAGCCCCTGCTTGTAAATTGATTCAAGAAGCCACCATAGTATGGTGTATAACTGCCGATATGGTGCGTGGCCTTTGGGAGTTGACATACTCCGCCATTTCTTCAGTTAAGCCCGCACAAAATTGTTTTTTTTGCTCTACAAAATCCATCTTTTTGAAGATAGTGGCTTTGAGATGTAGGTCCCAAAACTTGTCTACATATTTGTGAATGGATTCGTAGGGAGAGAGCTTCAAGCTTCACCATTCAGTGAGTACTTTGTCTTTGGCAGCGGTGGCCAAAAACTGTTTCATAATGGAAGCTCTTAAAGCTTTCCATGTTTGTGGAGCTTCACCGTTGGCCTGTAGGCTAGACCACCATTGCCTGGCGGACTTTTGAAAGTGCATAGCTACATGACATAGCTTAGAGGACTCCATGAAGCCCTCATCTCCAATCGCCGCATCAAATTGTTGGATAGAGGCCAATACTTTGTCCATAGCACCAAAGGTGCCATCGTAGGTAAGGAAAGAGATGCTCTTTGAACTTCTTGAGCTTGGACGACCTCTTCCACGCGGCATAGGATTTCCTATGGCCTCTTATTTTTTATGGTTCAAACGTTGCACCATCGCTTTATTCAGAAGATGAAGAAGGAAGATGGAGAAGAGGGTGACCTCTTTCTCGCCTTTTTCTTGCCTTGGTTCTCTTTGTCTACACCATCACTTTCTTCATAAGAGAAAGAGGATGAAGAAGATGGAGAAGAGGGTGACCTCTTTCTCACCTTTTTCTTCTCTTGCTTTTTATCATCCCTCTTTGAGTTATGGTGTGGAGAAGTGTGCGATGGTCTTCTCCACTTAGGAGGTGATGGAGAGTGTTTTTCCCGCCGTCTTCGTGGAGCCATCTCCACCGAGGTGGTAGGAGACTCACTTCTTTCTTGTTCCTTCGGTGGGGGCTCTTGAGTTCTCCTTTGAGAAGGAGATTCGTCATCAAGAAGAAAATTTTTGAGCCCTTCATATGGATCCCCTTCTTCTTCCTGAATCGGAGAGAGGCCTCTTTTTGGAGTCTTGCAAGGAGGCTTCGTAGATACTGTCTCGTCATGGTGGGGAGTTTGGAGAATCCCATGAGCACGAAGTGTCGTTGCACTTCACTTTGGAGGGATGGATTGTCCATGGCTTGTTGAAGCCTAGAAACAAGGTAATTAACAAGCATAGGGGCAACATTAGTAGCCTCCTCATTAGCAAAATCAAAGCTATCAACATTAATTTCACTCTCTTGACTATTGTCAGCCATTTTAACAACTTTTAGGTGTAAACTTTTTAGGTGTATTGTGGCACTTCAAGCCCTAGTTGCTACTCCTGTTTACCCCTTTAGAAAAGCACTCAGGCTACTATACCCATGGCTCGAAGACCATTAATTGCAAGGAATAGAAGAGGTCTTTCAACACCAAAACAACACCGGCTCTTGTCAAGCTTCTAATAGTTCAATAGTGGTTAAGCCGTAGACAAGCCCTATAGGGTTCCACTATTAAGACCATAGCTCTCGATGGTGATGCCCCGTTATCTGCACGAAGGCAAGCGCACTGCAAGACTGAAAAATCCTATTCTACTTACTCATATGCAATTAATAATAACAACCATTTATAGCTAGCTTGGGGACCTCCCTTCTTGATCAAGAAAAGAGAAACCTTTGTGCTATGATACCAATGTAACATTTAATGGCCCAGTAACTTGTGTATAGCGAAAAATAGCATGAATGTAGTGAGAATTTCATTAGAGTAGATTCCTAATGAGCATAACAAGAGTGCTTGGGTGGAGAGAGCAACAAAAAGCATAACACCTAGCTAGATAGGCATGAACAATACTTCAAAAGAGAGAAAAATTAAGCTATTGACAACAGTTGAGGACCGGATTTACATGGAGCCGGTTCCCCCTCCAAAAGGCTTTGTATTATAGGTTTCCCCCATCAAGAGAGACATTTTTACAATACAATTCTTTGTGCTCCTTCAATAACTAACTAGTGCAATGAAGATGGAAGCTTCAAGCACTAAGCAAAACACTTATAAACCACAACATCAATTCCCTGACGGTCTCAGACCCAAGACCTCACACACCTTCGAAGATGGTGAGAGCTAGCGAGGTATGAGAGTAGCTTGAGAGGAAGAAGGAGTAGTCTTACGAGAAAGATGTACATCTCCTCACATAATCACTCATATTAGCATAGAATAGCTTAGTAAGTAGAATGGTAGAGGAGATGAGCATGCATTGAAGCTTGGCTCTTGGTTGGATTTGCATCACAAATCCAAGAGTTGTTGGTGTAGGCCTCCCTTCTCACAAGCTTGGAGTAGGCGATACGATTTCCATTAAAGCTTGAGAAGGAGAGAGAGAGAGTCTTCTTGCTCCACACATGAGATTGTGTGAGTGTGTGGAATAAGGCCTTTGAAAAATCAGCCCCCTCTCTCTCTTGGTCGACCCCTCATGCTATTTCCTCTTGTTGACATCCCATTGGACCTCTCCAGACTTAGCAAATAGGATTTCAGGAGCATAAGTGATAGCCTTTTCACATGCGTTCCCCTTTCCGCTTTTGTGAGAGATTTAGGTAATTAATTAATGCAACTAAACTCTCATTGGACCCCTTTGTCTCTTGCGCAATAGGCATCAGGTAAGCCATTGGGCTGCTAAATGCTCATTGGACCCCTTGGGAGACTGCCCAATAGTCTTCTAGAGAGCTTTATTCTTATTGGTTCTTTTATTAAGTGTTTTTAAATTAATTAAACTAGATTTACTCTAGCCTAATTCTCATTGGTCCACCTCCATGGCCATCCAATAGGATTTGAGTACACCTTGTGGGCATCTGGGCTAGGGAGCTAACATGTGTTCCTCATTCCCTTTGGGTAAAGGAAGCTTGTGAGTGTGAGTGTGAGTGTGTGTGTGTTTCTCTCTCATCCCCTACTTGCAAGGCTCGCCCCCTCCTATGTAGGGCTCATGAAGAGTTTTTGTACACACACAAAGCATCCAATTTTTGTAGTGTTTGGCCTTTGGACACAACCTTTGAATTTTGTTTGGAACCTTAGCATTTTGGAAGTATTAATGGACTGAACCTTAGGGTCTTTAAAGCCCATTGTTGGACCTTGCTCTTTTGCAGATGCCCCCCCCCCTTGGATCCCTATTTTCCCTCCTTTGGATCCCTACTATGGCCGGTCTGCCAGCTTAACCAATATTCTAGCTTTTTCTCACCTGGCACTTTCCCATATTAAATGATTAGTTTAACATGAGAAAATCATTTAGGAGAATTAGATATTAGTTATTATGACACAACAATCATCATATACTATGCTATATAACATATTAGGTCCCCCAAAACTCAAGGAAGATTAGCTTTATGTTATACATGACACTTACACAATCAAAATTGCATTTGGATATAAAAAAAGCCACCAAAAGAATCAGAAAAGTGCTAATTTTGGCCAAAAATAGGATTAGGCAATTCTTGTAATTTGGTCCTAAATTTCAATTTTAACACTTAGTTATCCCTAGAAGCATCAAAACACGTTGAGAACTACAAAGGCTTGTTCTATAGCAATCTAAACCTCACAAAAATGAAGTTTAGAGTGGTATAGTTGCAAAAATTTGAAAAAAAACCAAAAAGAAGATCCATTTTTTCACAGAGTTTCGGTTCAAAAATGTTGTGCAAGAGTAAGGTCAATGGTGAGATTGATATACCAAAAAATATGTCAAGTTTTTTTCAGATCATAAGGCAACTTTATGGATATATAGCATCTAGAAATTCATTTTCATACTCTTCAAACAATTCAAGAAAATTGGCCACTTATCAGGACACAAAAGTGTGCAAGGACATAAAAGTATCGTGTTATCAGTCAAGTTTTAACGGCCCCATCTTTATTTCAAATTTCATCTTTCCAATTTATGATTTTCTTTAGGGTCACTGGGCATTGCTTGTTTATGCGAGGCACAATTTACATTTTTAGATAAGATGCTTAAATTATAGAGAGGTATTTTACACACAACAAGGTTGGTGTTGAGATAACACCTTCAAAGTTGTCTTCTCGTTGATGACCTTGAGGTTGGGATAGTTTAAGAGACGCCAAGTTCTTAAGGGAGAAAGTGTTTGAAGTGGGGACTCGAGAGTGAGAACGAACGTCGAGTGACGGTGATAATGAGGTGGTGTTTTTAGAAACTTTTTAAAATCAATGGTTTCCCAGAACAGACAATTAAGGGCCCCATCCCATTTTTTGCTTTTCTTAGGGGACACTGGTCGTTGCTACTTTAGGCAAGGTACAATTTACATTTTTTGATAAGATACTTAACTTACTAAGAGGTGTTTCGTATGCAACAAGGGTGAGGTTGTGATGACACCTTCAAAGTTGTCTTCTCGTTGATGACCTTGAGGTACGGACAGTTGAAGCGATGCCAAGTTCCTAAGGGAGAAAGTGTTTGGAGTGGGGACTCAGGAGAGAGGACGAACAACGATAACAAGGTGGAGTTTTTAGGAGCTTCCTAAAAGCAATGGTTTCCAAAATAGAGAATTAAGGGCCCCATAATTATACCTCAAGCCCCCATCTTTCCTGAAATGGAGGATTAATGACCCCATCTTTACTCCAATTTTCATCTTTCCCATTTTTGCCTTTCTTAGGGGGCACTGGTCATCATTGCTATTTTAGGCGAGGCATAATTTACATTTTTAGATAACATGCTTAACTTACTACGAGGCGTTTCGCACGCAACAAGGTTGGGGTTGAGATGACACCTTCAAATTTGTGTTCTCGCCGATGACCTTGAGGTGCGGATAGTTGAAGATATGCCAAGTATGTGTCCCTAATTTTGGAAAGCAGGACACATTAATTCGAATCTTGATAGATGCCCTAATGCCTTGGAGGAGAAAAAGCGTGGACCGAGCACGTGGACGAGAGAGAGGAAGGGAGCGGAGAGACCGGTGGCATGCCTTGAAGATTTTTTTGGCTCCTGGCGAGCGCAAAGAAAGGGGAGCACCGCGATGCTCTGGCCGGATGCAGGCAGGGATCACAGCAAGGTGGAGGACAATGTGTGTGTGTGTGTGTGTGTGTGTGTGTGTGTGTGTGTGTGTGCGTGTGTGCAAGGCAGCGCGTAGCTAAGGATGGCCATTGGAAACTCATCGTAGCTGGCCTGTACGCCTTTTGTGAAGTCTGCATGGCATTCGACTGTGCTTATGTGGTATACAGGTTTGTTTTCCGGATTCTAAACGCAATCGAAAATGGAGATATGATACAGTAATGGATCGTGATGCAGACGAGAGCAACCGGGGAGCAGAGTCTCGAAGCTGGGGGCTGGATGATGTGCGCATGAAGAAAGGAGTGACGGTGCGATTCAAGCTCATTTTCACAATAGGCAGGTTGATTGAGTTGCTGATGGTGAAAGTTCTGGCCAAGGGAGTGCTGTTCAACCTTGCATGCGCACACATAGAGGTTCAAAGGTGGGAAGGTGCAAAGGGTTGAGCGTCAGTATCGTTGCAGGAATGTTTGGACATATTGCAGGGCTACAGCACGGAGCGGGTTGCGACAGGATGGGAGCATCAGAGGGACAAGCGTACGGAACATGTGCATCGACTCCAACCGATTGTTTGTTTCAAAACTTAAGCTCTTGTGAGAATCTTGCACGTTAATTAATTAATGTATGCGTCGCTGACCCAGTAAGAGAGTTGAAGATATGCCAAGTTCCTAAGGAAGAAAGTGTTTGGAGTGGGGTATTGCGAACATCAAGGTGACGATGATAATGAGGGGGAGTTTTAAGCAACTTCCTAGAAGCAATGGTATTCGAGCATTGAGGATTAAGCGCCCCATCTTTATACCTCGAGCCCCATATTTTCAAGAATAGAGGATTAAGGGCCTCATCTTTACTCGAAATTACATCTTTCTCATTTTTTATTTTCTTAGGGGTATTGGACACTGCTTTTTTTAGGAGAGGCACAATATATGTTTTTAGATAAGATGCTTAACTTACTAAGAGGTATTTTGCATGTAGCAAGGTTGGGGTTGAGATGGAATCTTCAAAGTTTCCTTCTCGTTGATGACCTTGAGGTGCGGATAGTTGAAGTGTTTGAAGTGGGGACTGGGGAGAGAGGACAAATAGCGGGCGATGGTGATAAGAAGGTGGAGTTTTTAGAACCTTTATAAAAGAAATGGTTTCCCAAAATAGAGGATTAAGGACCCCATCTTTATATCTCAAGCCCCATCTTTCCAAGAATAGAGGATTAAGGGCCCCATCTTTACTCCAAATTTTATTTTTTCCATTTTTGCTTTTTGTAGGGGGCATTGCTTTTTTAGGCGAGGCATACGATTTCATGTAAGCTGCTCAACTTACTTTGTAGGCACCAAGGTTGGAATTGACATGGCACCTTGAAAGTTTTCTTCTTGCTTTCTGATGACCTTAAGGTGCAAATATTTGAAGAGATGCCAAGTTACTAAGGGAGCAAGTGTTTGGAGTGGAGACAATGATAATGAGGTGGAGTTTTTAGAAAATTTTCAAAAGTAACGGTTTCCCAAAATAGAGGTTTAAGAACCCCATCTTTCCCCCCCCCAGAATAGAGAATTAAGGGCCCCATCTTGTCTCCAAGTTTTATCTTTCCCATTTTTGCTTTTCTCAGGGGGCACTAAGAAAACGCTTTTTTATGTGAGGCACAATTTAGGTTTTTGTTTTCAGATAAGATGCTTAGCTTACTAAGAGGTATTTTGCATGGAGCAAGGTTGGGGTTGAGATGGCACCGTCAAAGTTGTCTTCTCGTTGATGCCCTAGAGGCGTGGATAGCTAAAAAGATGCCATGTTCCTAAGGGAGCAAGTGTTTGAAGTGGGACTTGGGAGGGAGGCAAAGAAAAAGGGGGGGGGAAGGGGGGGGGGGGCAATGATAATGAGGTGGAGTTTTTAGCAACTTTCTAAAAGCAATGGTTTACTAGAATAGAGTATTAAGTGCCGCTTCTTTATACCTCAAGCTCGATCTTTCCCATAAGGGAGGATAAAGGGCCCCATCTTTACTCCAATTTTAATCTTTTTTAGTCCCGGCTTATCAAGAAGCAAGCGGGAATCAACATGACTTGGTCCTCACACTCGAAGACGAGTGTTGTATTGTAAAGGCAACTCATGTATGATTTTGGAACAGATAGGTTATTTGGCATGGATCAATGCAATAGGTGGTCTATGCTAACTTATGTAGATTCTCCTTCCCAGTCCCATCAAATGGTGCCAAGCAGACTTGGTACTCACACCTCTCTACCAATGAACCAATACGGTTGTTATGGATAAATAAAGACACTGCCATTAACGATAAGACCACCTAGAAGCAGCCCAACTTTTTGCCACTAAGTAGACACACGACTAAAAAAGTCGGGACCTAGGGAACTTTCGGTCCCAAAAATGCCATTCCTCGAGGACAAGAGATTTCTAAGGGGGGGTGTATGTTAGTCCTTGGTTGATTTGGGGCTCCGAGGTGACAGCAAATGCCCAATCTCGACAAACTATGATGTGGGTTTTGCAAGGCGCACAATGGACCCAGTGGGGACCATGGAAGATGAGGAATAGTCTTGACCCAATATATTTCTCCTCAACTCACCTTCTAGGTACTACGAACGCCTGATTGGGTTTGAGAGGGTCTGATAATAGGAGTGTCTCCCTCCGTTTCTCAATGCAAAGATAAATGGGGAGTCCGCGTTGCATGGGGACTCTAGACCTAGGTGAATCGGGTCACCCGACTTGCATGCGAGGCTCCACGAGGCCATCTGCCGGCTGTCGACGATCTCATCGGCAAGCGTTGGCAAGGCTATTCACATAGATTTCTTGTCCAAATTTGATGTTTAGGTACTCCACGTGGAGGTCTCATTGTCCTCTTTGAAATCAGCCATGCACATCCACGAACATGCACCCAAGGTGCTCCTCGTTTGCAACTGATGGCTTCGGCAATTTTTGGCACGGTGTGGCCCGCCGACCAGAGGCATTCCAGGGCAATTTCGATGATTTTTAAATTTGGCTTAAAGTCACTTGAGAGAATTCTAGAGGGACCTCTTGGACATGCACTCAAGGCTTGAATAGCCTCATTTGCTCATAAAATCCTAAAAGATGCTTCCGCACTCAACTCAACATTTCAACGCGTAGTGCCATGAAGGCTCCTATGTGCATCAAGCTTAAAGTGACGACGTGCCATTTTTTGGACGGACCCTCCATGAGCTGCATTAAAGGGGACTTAAGTAAGCTAGATGCGAGCCTCCCAGCCTGCATGCTCAAAGTTGCGGGTATTTGGAGTATCCACAATAGGGTATTGGTGTGGCTCAGATGTGGCAACAAGAAATTCAACAATAGCAACCTTCTCACTACTCTCAAGGTGGATGGATAACCATGAATAGAAGCATCAGCAGGTTGAGAGAGGAAATTTAGCAACAACATTTTTTCACAGGTGAGAAGAGCTTGGACTAGGGGGTTGAGCTCTTGTAGAAACATTGGTAGCTTCTTCAACTTGGATTGCAGCCCACTTCCATGGAAGCAACAATTGGACACCAACAATATCCTCCAAATGATCGCCACATTGGATGGAAACCCATAATTGCACACAATGGTTTTGGGTACCATCATCAAGATGAAAGTCCAATGGAGTGGTCTCAATGATAAGGTGGAGCTTTTACCACCTTCCTAAAAGAAATGGTTTCAAAGAATAGAGGAGTAGTAGGCTGTGCCAATTTTGGAAATGGGTTTGATTAAGGGAATCTACTCAGATGCTCACATAGGTTTCAAGATGGAAAAAGGGGCAAATGCCGCGTGGGGCGAAGAGAGGGACCGGGAGAGAGGGCGTGGGAGAGAGATTTTTTTTTGCACTCTCCTTCTGCTGCAATAGAGTAGAGCTCCGTCCTTTCCATGATAGTCATTCTTTCTCTCTTTGTGTGCATCATCTGTGAGGACGATGGTGTCAATGCGATGATGTTGAATCTAAAGCGAGTTGCCCAGGTCTCTCGCTCTCCTATTAGTTTGTTGTCAGGATGGCCAACTCGGTGTCTGGTGAGGAGAGCAAGCAACAGGGGATACGAATGGATTGCTAGGGGGAGGTGTGCGTGTCTTTCTCCCTTTTGTTACTCACTCTCTCTCTCTCTCTCTCTCTCTCTCTCTCTCTCTCTCTCTCTCTCTTCAGGATGTGCCAACCTAGTCTGCTCCGAGCTTATTTAAGCATCAACATAAGCCACTGAGTATTCAGAGTGGACCACGGCCATGCAATGGCAAGGTGGCACTGTGAGGGAAAAAAGTAATTGAATGGTACATGTTGCAATAGAGCCAGAGAAGGGGAAGATGCTCCTGAGACCTCTGAGGACAAAAAAGGCCTTTGATGGCACATGGAGGAGGGAAAGACGAAGAGTGTTGATCGTCAATACAATCGCGGGCAAGTTGAGATGGTTTGCCCTCTTTGCCGCGCACGCTGCTAGAGCTGATGGCACGAAGGTGGAGATAGAGCATGAATGGGCAAAGAGAGGGAGGGATCGCATGCACGCGCGCGAGAACACACACACACACACACAAAGAGAGAGAGAGAGAGAGAGAGAGAGAGAGAGAGAGAGAGAGAGAGAGAGAGAGAGAGAGAGAGAGAGAGGAGGAGGAGGAGGAGTAGTTCTGCCATGGCGCAAGTAAAGCTGGGAGATGGAGATGCCGAGTATCATGATGACGACAAGGGGGACTTTGCTTTCAGATTTCCAAAACGAATTTGGAATCTGCAGCACTAATTAATGGGTTTTGTCATTACAGACCGAGTATAGACTCTTGGGCACCATCATTATACCTCGATCCCCATATTTCCTAGAGTGGAGGATTAAGGGTCCCATCTTTACCCCCAATTTTATCTTTTTCATTTCTTCTTTTCTAAGGGGGCAATGGGCACTTCTTTTTTAGGCGAGGCACAATTTACAATTTTAGATAAGATGCTTAACTTACAAAGAGGTATTTTTGAGCATCAAGGTTCGGTTTGAGATGGCAACTTCAAAGTTGTCTTCTCGCTGATGACCTGATGACCTTGAGGTGCAGACAATTGAAGAGATGCAAAGTTCCTAAGGAGCAAGTGTTTGGAGTGGGGAGTCGGGAGAGAGGACGAACATAGATAACGAGGTGGAGTCTCTAGTAACTTCCTAAAAGCAATAGTTTTCTAAAATAGAGGACGTCAAGCCCCATATTTCCTAGAATCAAGGATTAAGGGCCCCATCTTTACTATCTTTCCACATTTATGCTTTTCTTAGGGGGCACAGTGCATAGATTTTTTAGACAAGGCACAATTTACTTTTGCAAATAAGTTACTTAACTTGCTAAGAGGTATTTTGCATGCATCAACGTTGGGGTTAAGATGGAACCTTCAAAGTTGTCTTCTCATTGATGACCTTGAGGTGCAGATAGTTGAAGAGATGCCAAGTTCCTAAGGGAGCAAGTGCCTGGAGTGGGGACTCAAGAGAGAGGACAAAGAGTAGGCGATGGTGATGATGAGGTGGAGTTTCTTGCAGGCTCCAAAAAGCAACGGTTTCCCATAAAAAGGATTAAGGGCCCCATCTTTATACCTCAAGCCCCATCTTTCCCAGAATGGAGGATCAAGAGCCCCATCTTTACTCCAAATTTCATGTTTCCCATTTTTGGTTCTCTTAGAGAGCAATGGGCATTGCTTTTTTAGGTAAGGCACAATTTACATTTTTAGATGAGATGCTGAACTTTTTAAGAGGTGTTTTGAACCTATATAGGTGATGACCTTGATGTTCAAACAGTTGAAGAGATGCCAAGTTCCTCAAGGATCAAGTGGAGTGGGGACTCCAGAGAGAGGACGAACAATGGGCAACAGTCATAACGAGGTGGAGTTTTTAAACGCTTTTTAAAAGAAATGGTTTCCCAGAATAGAGGATTAAGGGCCCCATCTGTATACCTCGAGCCCCATATTTCCAAGAATGGAGGATTGAGGGGCCCACATTTACTCCAAATTTCATCTTTTTCATTTTTTGTTTTTCTTAGGGGGCATTGCGCATTGCTTTCTTAGGTGTGGCACAAGTTACATTTTCAAATAATATGTTGAACTTAGTAAGAAGTATTTGGTGCACTGCAAGGTTGGGGTTGAGATGGCACCTTCACAATTGTCTTCTCGTTGATGAACTTGAGGTGTGAATAGTTGAAGAGATGCCAAGTTTCTAAGTGAGCAAGTGTTTGGAGTGGGGACTCGGGATAGGGGACAAACAACAAGCAACGGTGATAACGAGGTGGAGTTTTTAGCAGCTTCCTAAAAGCAATGGTTTTTAAGAATAGAGCATTAAAAGCCCCATATTTATACATCGGGCCAGTTTCCTAGAATAGATGATTAAAGGCCCCATCTTTAGTCCAAATTCTATCTTTCCCCATTTCTTCTTTTCTTAGGAAGCACTGGCCCCACTTCTTTTTAAGACGACGCACAATTTATGTTTTCAAATAAGATGTTGATCTTATTAAGAGGTATTTTGCACACAGAAAGGTTGGGTTTGAGATGGCACCTTCAAAGTTGTCTTTTGTTGATGACCTTGAGGTGCAGACAATTGAAGAGATTCCATGTTCCTAAGAAAGCAAGTGTTTGGAGTGGGGACTCGAGAGAGAGTACGAACAACGGGAAATGGTGATAACGAGGTGGAGTTTTTAGTAGCTTCCTAAAAATAGTGGTTTTTTAGAATAGAGGATTAAGTGCCCCATCTTTATACCTAGAGCTCCATCTTTCCTAAAATAGAGGATTAAGGCCCCCCATCTTTAGTCCAAATTTCATATTTCCCATTTCTGCTTTTCTTAGGGGGCATTGCACACTCGTTTTTTAGGTGAGGCACAATTTACTTTTCTAGATAATATGTCTAACTTACTAAGAGGTATTTAGCACGCAGCAAGGTTGGGGTTGAGATGGCACCTTCATAGTTGTCCTCTCGCGATGACCTTGAGGTGCGGATAATTGAAGAGATGCCAAGTTCCTAAGTGAGCAAGTGTTTGGAGTGGGGACTTGGAAGAGAGGAGGAACAACAAGCGATGGTGATAACAAGGTGGAGGTTTCAGTAGCTTTCTGAAAGCAATGCTTTTTTAGAATAGAGGATTAAGGGCCCCGTGTTTATACCTCCAGTCCCATCTTTCCCAAAATGGAGGATTTAAGGGCCCATCTTTACTCCAAATTTTATCTTTCCCATTTTTGATTTTTTTAGGGGGCACTGGGAACTGCTTTTTGAGGCGAGGCACAATTTACGTTTTCAAATAAGATGTTGATCTTATTAAGAAGTATTTTGCACACGACATGGTTGGGTTTGAGATGGCACCTTCAAGTTGTCTTCTCATCAATAACCTTCAGGTGTGCAGAGAATTGAAGAGATGCCAAGTTCCTAAGGCAACAAATATTTGGAGTGGGTACTTGGGAGAGAGGAGGAAGAGCAAGTGACAGTGATAACAAGGTCGAGTTTCCAGGAGCTTTCTAAAAGCAATGGTTCTCTAGAATAGAGGATTAAGGGCCTTATCTTTATACCTTGAGTCCCATATTTCCCAGAATAGAGGATTAGGGCCCCATCTTTACTTCAAATTTCATCTTTCCCAACTAGGCAATGCTTTTTTAGGCAAGGTACAATTTACGTTTTCAGATAAGATGCGACAGTTATTGGCATGCAACAAAGTTCGGGTTGAGATTGCACCTTCAAAGTTGTCTTCTTGTTGATGACCTTGAAATGTGAACAATTGAAGAGATGCCAAATTCCTAAGGGAGCAAGTGTTCTGAGTGGGGACGAATAGTGGGTGAGGATGATAACGAAGTGGAGTTTTAAGCAGCTTCCTAAAAGGAAAAGAGGACTAAGGGCTCCATCTTTATACCTCGAGAGGACGAATAGTGGGCAAGGATGATAACGAGGTGGAGTTTTAAGAAGCTTCCTAAAAGCAATGGTTTCCAAGAAAAGAGGATTAAGGGCTCCATCTTTATACCTCGAGCCCCATCTTTCCAAGAATGGAGGATTAAGGGCCCCATCTTCACTTCAAATTTCATCTTTCCCAGTTTTGCTTTTCTTAGGGGGTGTTGGGCACTACTTTTTTAGGCGTGGCACAATTTATGTTTTCAAAATAGATATTGAACTTAATAAGAGATATTTTGCATGCAGCAAGGTTGGGGTTGAGATGGCACCTTCACAGTTGTCTTCTTGCTAATGACCTTGAGGTGTGGATAGTTGAAGATATGCCAAGTTTCTGAGTGAGCAAGTGTTTGGAGTGGGGACTCGGGAGAGGGGAGGAAGCAACGGTGATAAGGAGGTGAAGTTTTTAGAAGCTTCCTAAAAGCAATGATTTTTAAGAATAGAGGATTAAGAGCCCCATCTTTACTCCAAATTTCATATTTTCCATTTTTTCTTTTCTTAGGGGGCAATGGGCACTGGGTACTGCTTTTTTAGGCGAAGCACGATTTACATTTTCAAATAAGATGACAATCTTATTCTCGTTGTTGATGACCTTGAGGTGCAGATAGTTGAAGAGATGCCAAGTTCATAAGTTAGCAAGTGTTTCCAGTGGGAACTCCGGAGAGAGGAAAAACAAGAGGCACCCATGAAAATGAGGTGGAGTTATTAGCAGCTTCCTAAAAGCAATGGTTTTTGAGAATAGAGGATTAAACGACCCATCTTCATACCTCATGCCCCACCTTTTTGAGAATGGAGGATTAAGGTCCCCATCTTTACTCCAAGTTTTGTCTTTCCTATTCATACTTTTCTTAGGGGCCACTGGGCACTCCTTTTGTAGGCGAGGCACATTTTACGTTTTCAAATAAGATTTTGATCTTATTAAGATGTATTTTTTGCACGTAGTTGGGTTTGAGATGGCACCTTAAAAGTTGTCTTCTCACTGATGACCTTGAGGTGTAGACAATCGAAGAGATTCCAAGTTCCTAAGGAATCAAGTGTTTGGAGTGGGGACTCGAGAGAGAGGACGATATGTGGGCGATAGTGATAGCAAGGTGGAGGTTTTTGCAGCTTCCTAAAAGCAACGGTTTCCCAGAATAGAGGATTAAGGACCCCATCTTTACTCCAAATTTCATCTTTCCCATTTTTTCTTTTCTTAGACGGAATTGGGCATTGCTTTTTAAGGCAAGGCACAATTTATATTTTAGATAAGATGTTAAAGTTATTAAAGGTATTTTGCACATAGCAAGGTTGGGGTTGAGATTGCACCTTCAAAGTTGTGTTCTCGTTGATGACCTTGAGGTGCAAATAGTTCAAGAGATGCCAAATTTCTAAGGGAGAAAATGTTTTGAGTGGGAACTCGGGAGAGAGGATGAACAACGTGCGATGGTGATAACGAGATGGTGTTTTTAGCAGCTTCCTAAAAGCAATGGTTTCTTAGAATAGAGGATTATGCGCCTTATCTTTATGCCTCGAGCCCCATCTTTCCAATAATGAAGGACTAAGGGGCCCATCTTTACTGCAAATTTCATCTTTCCCATTTTTGTTTTTCTTAGCGGACACTGGGCACTGGTTTTTTAGGTGAGGTACAATTTACAGTTTCAAATAAGATGATGAACTTACTAAGAGGTATTTTACACGTAGCAAGGTTGGGGTTGAGATGGCACCTTCACAGTTGTCTACTCGTTGATGACATTGAAGTGTGGATAATTGAAGAGATGCCAAGTTCCTAAGTGAGCAAGTGTTTGGAGTGGGGACTCGAGAGAGAGGACGAACAACAACTTCCTAAAAGAAATGGTTTCCAAGAATAGAGGACTAATGGGCCCATATTTTCAAGAATGGAGGATTAAGGGCCCCATCTTTACTCCAAGTTTTTGTTACCAATACATGTGGTAGTGATGTGTGTGCATTTTTTTCCTCGCTAGGAGATTTTCCCCCCCATGCATTGTATATATGCCCATCACTCTAGGGCTATCTTATCATTCCATTGCACACTAAGTAAAACATTGTCTCTTGTGTGCCTTGATCTTTCTTTGTCTTCTCCAAGATGTGTGTGTTTTCTTGCAACTCTAATTCCAACAAATGGTATCAGAGCAAGTTGCATCCTCTTGAGCTTAGTTGGCAACAACTCCAGCACAAGCCTGCTCACTTTCTCTGATTTCTGTGAGATTTGGCGAGCTTTGATTTGGGCTCATTTTGGTCTTTGTTTCCACTACAGGCAATACTGTGTAGGCTATTTTGTCATTTTGTGCAGAATTTTTATCCGTGCCATATTTTGCATAACAGGTTCCTCACATTCTTCTACGGTTTGTGCTATATAGCACATGTTGTTCTTGCTTCATTTCTCCTATTTTTGGGCAGTTTTCACATTAGGTGCAACATTTTCCATGACTGTCAACAACACAGATTGGATGGAAACAATTACCTTATTTGGGGTTATATGATGAAACATGTTCTTGTGTCAAAGGTCCTCTGGAATATTGCGCAGGGCATTGATGTACGTCCTTGTTCTGAGGATGTAGGCGATGTTGAGGATGTTACAGGTTTTGGTGGCAGGGTTGTTGCTGATAGAGTTGTTTTTCCTACGACTGAGCAAGCTCATTGTGATGCAAAAGATGCACATGCTCATGCAATGATTGCATTGTCTGTGAAGCGCACTATTACTCCTCACATTCGTTCAAAAAAATTTCCAAAACTGACTTGGGATATTCTGCTAGTCTTTATGCAAGTTGCAATGAGGCAAAATTTGCATTGTTGCGTAAAGAGTTGTAGTCGAATATTATGCATGAGGAAGATTATATGGAAACTTTCCTTGCTGGTGTCAAGGATATCAATGAGCAACTTATTTTGCCAGGCAAAGTCATTTTTGACAGTTCCCTTGTGAAGACTGTTCTTGATGCTTTGCTAGATTCTTACCAAAGTTTTGCTAGTACTTGGAGACTTATGACCCAAGGAAATCCAAAAGTTGTCAAGTTTGATGCATTATGCACATTGTTGTTGCAAGAGTCACTTTCCAGAAAAAATAAGACTATATAGTGTGCAATTGAACATGCCTTTATTGCTACAAAAAGAAAAGGTGGTAACAACAATGTAGCCACTTCTCATTGTTCTTCTTTGAGTGGTAAATCACATGTTCTTAATGCTCCTGCTGGTAACAAATATTTTGGGAATTTTGGTGAAAAGGGCAAAAAGAAGATGCATTGCCATTATTGTAAAGCTAATGATCACTTGATCAAGCAGTATCCTAAGTTGAAGGCGAAAGAGGTAAGAAGAAAGAGGTTGGTTCCACTACAAATGCTGATTCCACTACAAATGCAGCTATTGTTGAGTCTTCTATGAAAGGAGACAGTGATGCTGATCTTGATGCAAAATGGGCTTCTAGTGAAAAATGCACTTATGATCCTTTGTCCATGATGCATGCATGTTAGTTGTTGCATATTACGTGTGGTATTTTGACAGTGATGCTGATCTTGATGCAAAATGGGCTTCTAGTGAAAAATGCACTTATGATCCTTTGTCCATGATGCATGCATGTTAGTTGTTGCATATTACGTGTGGTATTTTGACAGTGGTGCTACAAAGCACATCATACCTCACATTGTGATTTTTTTGCCTCTCTTGAGTCTGTCCCTCATGGGAATTCAGTCACTTGTGCCAACAATTCCCCTTATACGGTTCAAGGAGTTGGAAAGATTGTGTTTACTACTACAAATGGAAATTCTTTCACACTTGTTGATGTAGTGTATGTACCTGGGATCAAGAAGAAACTTTTGTATATATCCGCTCTTGCTAGACTTGGTCTTGTAGCCAAATTTGTGGATGATAGATGTACAATATATGATCTGAGTTTTGGTGATGAAATTATTGCATCTGGCATTTTATGTTGTGGGCTGTATAAGCTCACTTTGTACAACAAGTGTGGACAGAATTTTGCAAATGCAGTTGTGTCAATTCTATAGCTATTTTAGATGCAAAAAATTGGCATTCACATTTTGGGCATCTAAATTTTTCTAGTTTGGTGCGTTTGCAGAAATCTGATATGGCTGGTTCTTTGTCGCCTCTTGAAGCACCTGCCGAACATGTTTGTGAAGGCTGTATTTTGGAAAAATGCAGCATTCGAAGATTCCAAGGATGGTTCAATTAGGGCCACATGTAGGTTGCACCTTGTGCATAGTGATGTTTATGGGCCAATGCAAACTTTGTCCTTAGGCACTTTCATTGATGATTACTCCAGTCATACATGGGTGAATTCACTTGAGGCAAAGTCTAAAGTGTTTTTGTGCTTCAAGCATTTTTTTGGCTATGGCTAAAAATGTCTCAAAATGTACTATGGGCACCTCCATTCCAATCAAGGATGAAAGTATATGTCTCATGATTTAATGCATTTTTGGCTAGTCGTGAGATAAAACACCAATGTACAGTGCCGCCGTATACACCTCAAAAAAATGTTGTTGTTGAGAGGAAAATCAGGTCTCTTACCCCCTCAAAATAGTCACATGTATCCAAGAAGGGGGCAACAATGGTGTTCCATTTGCTTAGGTCCACATAGCACTAGTGAGTGCCCTATGTTTAGAGTAAAATTTAATGGAACTTGCAACGCATGTGGTAGGTATGGTCACCAAGCTAAGGATTGTTTAATGATCAAACGTATGATGGCAAATAGACCACCTGTAGCCTGGACGGATGCACCTCGAGCTCCTGTATTGATGCCTGCTCCACCTGTTGAGCAACTACCGCAACACATGGTCCCTAGATCTCAAAATGTTGTACAAGCTACACCGCTACCACCTCCTGTGCTAGGACCGCAGCCCCCGCATCCAAGAGTCGCCCCTATGAACCAAGTGGGTTGCGAGCCATCTAATGCTTATGCAGATGGCTGTGAGGAGGAAATAGACACTAGTATTGCCTACGGACTTGATACATTGGAAGAGTTTCCTATATACTACATGGAAGATTGTTGGGGGCAAGTCAAGCCGGTTTATCAAGCTGCTGCTCTCGCATCCATAGGTCAAAATATCAACACCCATGCTAGGAGGCCACCTCTTCAATGCTACGAGTGTGGTGGACCACATCGGGCAGCGGAGTGCCCTATTAGGCTGCAAAAGAATGTTGCACAGATGCAAATGAATCAAGGAAGCACGTCTGCAATGCCAATACTCACATGTAATCGTTGTGTCATAGATCACTTGATTGCCCAATGCCCCTATAACCCAAATGCGCCTAAAATCACACCCCTAAATTTGGTCGAAATTGCTAGTGTGACATCGCCAATACCACCCGTCGCACCCGCTTATGCGATTACACGGTCCATGCTTCAAGGGCCAGGCCATATCCTCGAAGAGAGAGATACCGCGTCAGTTATCCAAGCAAAGAAAAAGAAGACACGAAGGAAGAGGTCGCAGAATACGGGAAATTCAAAGCCAAGTTCCAAAACAAACATAGGAACAGGAGATGACCCCGTGTATATGAATGACCTCGAGGATGATTCAGATTCAATCGAGACAATGGAGACTAGAACCAATACCACAAAGGGAAAGACCGACAAAGAAAACCGTAACATGGAACCAAATGAAAACCGAAAAAGAGAAAACTATAAAGAGCCTTCGAAAACACCACAAGTGTTTCCAAATCCAATCCAAGACCCCCAAGATAAACCGCAAGGGCAAAAAGGGAAGAATCGTAAAAAGAAGATTGGGACGTACCCAAACCCAGTAGACGAGATTGAGCAGGTGAAACATCTAAGAGGTTTAGTGGAGGAGACTCAAAGGAAACTAGAACCAGAACCCATGCAGGTCAAAATTCATGACACAGTGTTTCCCACGCAAGTTCATCCACCCCACATGAACCATAGACCGTTAGCCATATCTAGTATCATCCAAGAAGGGAGTGAGGATGGGACATCAGAAAGTGAGCATACACCTTTCTTGTTGGAAAGGATGTTTAACGAAGGAATACCTGATCCCATTGAGGAATATGAGATTCCATCCTCACCAGTTCCTAGTCAAGGACCTACACCCTGCAAAATGCCAATGAATGTTGCCAAACTAGTGGACTTCATGTCTTCTGAGGTCCGAACCACGATCATAGCAAAGCTGTATGGAGATCCTGAGTTATTCCTTGCACTTCGAGCATTCCTTAACGGAGAGCTACAAACGGGATTACCGCAGTTTGCGCAACCAAATAGGCCTGACTCGATTATGATTGATGAGGAAAATCATGTGCAATCACTTGACTTACATGGACACGAGTCTGTGATCGAGGTACCCATTAACGAATTAGGGCAGTATTTTGAAGGCGACGAGTCTAATGCGACCCTACCCATCACTACCAAGGGATTAACTATAAAGGGAATTCTTGATGGTGGTGCGGGAGTTAGCATCGTTACAAAAGATTTTTGGGAATCCATGGGAAAACCCCGCCTCAGTGTTACTAACATTGTGGTAAAGATGGCAAATGGCACCATAGCCAAACCTATGGGGATGCTCAAGGATCTTAAGATCAAAGTTCTAGGACACAAGGTACGACATACGTTCATTGTAATGGATTTCTCTAAACACCTTATGTCATATGTAATGATTTTAGGACGACCATTTATGAGGGAAGCACAAATGGTTCATGATTGGTCTAAAAATCATGTCTATCTGCAATTCCAAGACTCTGTCCTTAGAGTGGATTTGGTGACTGGTAAGGTACACCCCTTAGGGAGTAAAACCATTATTGATCATCGCTCTGACACCACAGTTCACTCGGCCCCACTACAATATTGTTACACTTGTAAGAAGGATACAGACATTGGCCAAGATTCTCCTTACATGGATGTGTTACCGGGTATGACGGAATCAGACAACGTAGACTGGGTACACCTAGCTGCAACCATAGATACCTGGGGAAATAGAGGAACCACTTGGGTCACACCAGAGGGGGAAGAGGTACCACAAATTGCACCTCTGAACATGATAAGTGCCATACATGCATCTTCTAAGGGCAAGGCAATTGTAGACCAATCTGACAGTGACACCGATAGCTCAATAGAAGACTTTGACCAACACGACTCAGACACGGACTCCCAGAGTGAAACGGATTCTGAATCTCATGAATTAGAGAGTGGAGCAAGTTCAGAGTCAAAACATTCGGAAGGATCGAGCACATCAACCGATGATAGCTCCTCCGAGAGTGAAGAGGACACCAACGAGGACTCCTTTAGTGAGCCAGATCTAAATGCAAATCAAAAGCAGGTCTCAAATAAGAAAAAGAAAAACTTTAAGAGGCGTCGATATCGAGCCAATGTACGTGCTAGGATAAAAAAGAAGAGATCCTCAGCAGAATGGCTCAGTTATATAGGAGCATGTGATGCTCATCGTAAATTGGTAGACGATTGGGGTGAATATCTCCAAAATGTTATGTGGTGTAGACCACGACCCCATGACATAGCCCAATTAGAGATCATAGACAAGCCAAAGTTGAGCCGCACTGCAAGGAGGCGTCAAAACCAAGAGTTAGCTCGACAACACAAGAAAGCAGAAATAGAAGCACAGACCAAAGCACAACCAGAATCCACAGACTTGCATCCTGCACCAGAACATTTCAAATCTTACACCACAGGGGAAGCAAAGGTTGTGTACACAAAAGCCCAAAGAATACCTATCGATGGGAATAATGGAATCTATGATGGTCCGGCAATAGTTAAAGAAATAGAATTAGCCGACCCCGGTGAAGAATCAAAACCTGTTTTTATTACCCAAGACCTCAGAGAAGTTGAAGAGGCGGTCCTTAAAGAGCTTCTCAAGGAATTCAAGGACGTATTCGCTTGGACATACCATGATATGAAAGATGTTCCACCTTCTGTGGTCCAACATACAATCCCTATGATTAGCACTACGAAGCCCGTACAACAAAGACCCTACCCGATGAATCCTAAGTACGCAAAGATCATTCAAGAAGAACTAGAAAACCTTATCAAATGTGGGTTCATATATCCTATTGAACACTCTGAATGGGTGTCTCCAATAGTTATCGTGCCAAAAAAGAATGGGAAACTCAGGGTGTGCGTGGACCTCAAAAAAGTTAATGCAGCTACTAGAAGAGACCAGTACCCCCTACCATATTCCGAACATGTACTCGAAAGAGTTGCAGGCAAGGAAGCTTATAGCTTTCTAGATGGGTACTCAGGCTACAACCAAATCACGATAGCGCTAGAGGACCAAGCTAAAACTCCCTTCATCACAGAATTTGGCGTGTTTGCGTTTCGTGTGATGGCTTTTGGCTTAACAAATGCCCCTGCTACATTCCAACGATTAATAAACACTGCTTTTAAAGAATATTTGAGAGAGTTTTGTGAAGCTTTCTTAGACGACCTTTGTGTTTACTCTTCTTGGAAAGAACATCTATCATGTTTACGGAAGGTGTTTGAAAAGTGTAGGTTATATCGTATCTCATTGAACCCGTTCAAATGCCAATTTTGGGTCAAGCATGGAGTTATTTTAGGGCATATAGTATCTAAGAATGGTATCTCAACCGATGAGAGCAAAATTAAAGTGATTCTAGAGTTACCACCACCAACCAATTACAAGGGAGTTCAAAGGTTCATGGGGCACGTGGGTTATTATCGACGGTTTATTTTATTTTTCGTTGAGATAGCACGTCCTTTGTACAAGCTTCTCATTGAATTTAAATGGACTGCAGAGTGTGACCAGGCCTATGAACAATTGAAGAAAACACTAGCAAGTGCTCCGATTTTAAGGACACCTAACTGGGATGTCATTTTCCATGTGCATATTGATGCATCAAACTTTGCTATTGGGTGTGTTCTCACTCAACCAGGAGAACATAAATTGGACTATCCCATTAGCTTTGCAAGCCGTCAATTGAACGATGCTGAAAGGAACTACACCACTACAGAGTGAGAAGGTTTAGCAATGGTTTATGCAGTAAAGAAATTTTGCTACTACCTTCTGGCAAACAAGTTTGTATTTTATGTGGATCATCAAGCGTTGCTGTATCTGGTAAACAAGCCATGCTCCACAGGAAGAATCACACGATGGTTGTTAATTCTTCTGGAGTTTGATTTCACGATTGTAGTGAGACCCGATAAAAGGCACGTCATGGCTGATCATTTGTCTCGCATACCCAATGGTGAAGCCCCTACAGGAGTTCATGATGAATTACCCGATACTTCCCTATTCATAGTTGAGACTATGCCTGAATGGAGTGAGAACATTGTTAACTTTTTAGTTAAAGGTTTTCCACCCAAGGAACTTCGTAAGATATCGCTCGAAGGCTAGTAAAAGAATGTGAACCCTATTGTTTGATTGCCGGAACTCTGTATAGACTAGGCAAGGACGATATTCTTAGGCGTTGTGCCCGCGAGGATGAATATTTGTATATCTTGCAAGAAGCACATATGGGCATAGCAGGAGGACATTTTTTCGGAGACCTGACTGCTAGAAAGGTGTTGCAATCAGGCTATTGGTGGCCAACTTTATTTAAGGATGCATCCCTTTTTACAAAAGGGTGTGATGAGTGCCAACGTTACAAGACCACACAACGCAAAGACAAAATGCCCTTACATCCTATTAATGTAACCCAACCATTTGAAAAATGGGGCTTAGACTTTGTAGGTCCAATTAGTCCCGCAGCTCGCAACACTCAATCTCGATATATTCTAGTTGCTACGGACTATGTAACAAAGTGGGCTGAAGCTAAGGCTTCACAAAAAGCTGACGCGAGGACAACAGCTAAGTTTCTTTATGAGAACATTATCACAAGATTTGGTTGCCCTTTTGAAATTATTAGTGATAATGGTACCCATTTTATAAATGAGGTAATAAGAGAGCTTACCACGACCTTTATGATATCCCACCATAAGTCTACACCTTATTACCCGCAAGCTAATGGACAAGCCGAGAGCACCAACAAGACTCTAATCTCTATTTTAACCAAGACGGTAGAAGCTCATCGCACTGATTGGGATTTGAAGTTGACATTTGCTCTATGGGCTTATCGTACTGCTTATAAAGTGGCTATTAATTGTACGCCATTCAAAATGGTATACGGCCAAGAAGCGGTTATGCCTTGGGAGTTTGTCATTCCTAGTCTTAGGGTAGCTTCGCAAGAAGGATGGAATGGTAACCCCTTAACCGAGCGTTTGTATATCTTAGAAAAACTAGACGAAGAGAGACAGTTGGTTGTGCAAAATGCTCTTGTGGAAAAGGATAGGAGAAAGAAGTGGTTTGATCGCCATGTGAAGGACAAGGACATCAAAGTTGGTGATAAAGTCCTTATGTATGGAGTACGTAAAGAGAAGAAAAAGTTGAAATATGTTGGTAAAGGACCATATAGAGTATGTGAAATTACCCCACAAGGTACCCTTCGTGTGGAAACTCTTGATGGAGTTGAAACCATTGGATTCCTCAATGGGAGTAAATTCAAAAGATATTATGATCCTTTAAGCCAAGAAGAACTACGGGCCATTCATCAAAAGAAGGCTGCCAAAGCACAAACCGAGTTAAAGAAGATACAAGCTCAAGCTGAGGCTAAGGAGCGACAACAACGTATAAGACAAAAACGAGAGGCTAACCTTGGAGTCACAAATGCATTCCACGTGGAAATCGAAGAGGATTGGTTGGACTCTGACACACCTCTACGATACCCTATTGAGTTAAATAGTGCCTATGGAAAAGCGCTATATAACGCCTTATTGGACACAGGTGCTAAATATAATCTGCTATCCTATGGGATGTGGTGTCAGTTAGGGAAGCCACCTCTATCTGAGAGTATTATCCAAGTCAAGGGTGTCAACAAGAAAAAAACTACGGTTTTTGGAATCTGGCACACTTCTGTCAGTTATGACAATGGAATTGTAGCTCAAGACTTTTTGGTCATGCCTACTGGAACTATGGAGGGTAATATAAACCTAGGACACACGTGGATGCTAGCCACCAAATGCACTATTGATTGGGGGACTGGGGGTGTCACAATGCAAAAACCGACTCTTATCCCTACCACTCAAGCCATAGTCCCTGAGATATTGCCTAAGGAAATAAAACCCAAGACATTGCATGTCCAGGAGGTTGAACCATACGTCCCCATAGCCCAACTCTCTAGATCTTCAACTGATGTAGTTGAAAGAAAGCTTGAGACACACAAGAACCATCCTAATATAACAAAGAAAGCATACAAGTGGGTCCCTAAAGCTTCTTTAGTAACCATGGATGATGCTAAAAAACGAAAGCCTCGTAAGAAACATCCCACTCGCTCCAAGAAATGTACGAAAACGTGGCGCTGGATTCCTAAACGACTATTAAAAGCCCAAGGATACTATGATGGAAATGAGCAAATTTGGGTACCTAAACGTAAGATGTGTCCTTCCCTATCAACAACAAACCCATATGAGTCAAACAGTGTAACGCTAAAGCCAATGGCAGACCGTGGGAAGGGAAAGATCACAGCATGCTACACACCTAGTCCAGAGCTAGTTTGGGCTCCAAGGCAAACCCAATTTATTCCACCTAGCTCAGGAAGGGGGGAGTTCCATGAAGCTTCTAGCTCCTCATGTAATACATCCATAGAGGTAAAAGCTTCTACACAGCCTCCATCTATAGTAATGGACCTCAATGAAGCTACAAAAGAATCCACACCTCCAAGTGTTCAAGAATCACCTGATGAACCACTTCAAGTTCGATCCTGGGAGAGTACCTTACCACCCTTGCAACTTGACGAGGCACCTAGGGTAATAGAAAACTACTGGCAAAAATCCTCACCTATTACCAACTGGAACAATTGGTTTCAAAGGGTGACAAGCTCATTTCAAACGGTATGATCTACCCAAGGAAGGGGGGAGTGTTTGTGGACATCCATCATTCACTTGCTTCCCTCTCAACCTTTCTCCCTGACCTCTTAATCTCCGATCTTAGGGAATGTATATATAAAGCCTTATACTCACAAAAACAAGATAAAAAAGTAAAAGAGCAAGAGCCATCACACAAATCATAAAAACAAATTATGCACAAGAACACGACCCTTGTAATATTTGCACTCTAACCATCATCTATTTGCGTGTACAGATATGGCTAGTACGCTAGAGTCATCCACTCCTGCCTCGGGTGAGAGGTACCCTCGTTACTTTTCACAAATGTTTCACATGGTCTTTCCAGTGCTTGCATGTGAATGGGATTTGATAGGTACGCTAGCATGTGAGAGGAACTTTGAGGAGTTAGAATGGCTGATACGTCTCTTGACCACGTCTGATCCATACTTAGTAGAGAGCGTTTCTCCCATTGCACAAGCCTACCCTTTTGACCAAAATGACTATAGGCGTCTAGTGACCTTCTTAGTAAACATGGGCACCTATGAAGAAGAAGAAAATTTACATGACTACATGGATGGCACATATGGTCTCATGGATGATGACTTTGTTTATCTCGACGACGAGGATAGGGGTTTAGCCTTAGGGTTTCCCCCCAACCTCTACAATATCCTATTCCCTTGACTCTTTAGGGGGAGTGCAAATAATTAGATTAGGGTTCCTTATGTTTTTTGTTGTGTTCAATAAGTGTTGGTACCTTTTCCCACTAATGTGCCTCCTGGAGGTATTCCTTTTGTTTCCTAGTGTGTACAGGAGCGTGTTGCTATTGATAGGATTTGGACCTTCATGGAACCTTTCTCTCGTTCACACTTCAAATCAAGCGCGACCATCAACACAAATAGGTGTTTTATGTCCATTAGCATTGCCCTTATCTTTTTGCATCCATGTTTGTCTGCTTTGATTGTGATTGGTAGCATAATATTCAGCGCATTTTCTTAGTATCAAACATTTAACTCAATGTAATGTTTTGTCATAATCACTTGTCTAGGTTTAAAAATCAAGCAGTCCGACTAAGCTAGTTTGACCAAGCTAGGTATTAGAAATCTTCTCTTAATACCATGGGTAACTTCTCAATTTTTTTCTGGTCAATTAAGTTGTTTAATCGCGAGAGCCAAGTATTTGATGTCCGAGGGCTGACTAGAGGCTATACCTAGAAGACCTTGTAGTTCAGCTACGATAAAAGGAATTTCTCATGAAATCATCACCTGACTGATTACCTTTTCTTTGACCCCCCAAAGTCTTTTCACATTGATTCAATTTTGATGTGTGTGCTTATTTTGTATGCCTTGGGTTTTTTGCTTTTCAAGGAAAAGCGCCCACACTGGGAACCTCTAGGGCTCTAGTACCATAGGCGATACATGTGAGTGAAGTACCAATTTAAGCAGGGATTTCTCTTCCAGCTTAAAATTTTACATTGTGGCACTTTGATTTTTTGTTTGTTCATTTTCAGCATTTTAATTTTGTAACTTTGGGGGGTCATATAACACTGTTACCCTCCCCAGGCTCATCACATTAGTAAACTCCCTTTATAATACTTAAGCTAAAGGTCAATAGGGTTAAGCCCACTAGAAAGCCCTAGTACATTTCACACAATGCTGCCTAAATCGGATTAAGAACCTAAGTAGACATTGCTTATTAGGAAGGCATTACCCATGGTATTAATAGTCGAGCCCTAGTGCCTTTTGACCGTTAAATTAGCAACCCTGGACTTGTTTAATTTTTACCTTTACATCTGTTTATGCATTTGATTATATTGCAATTTAATGTTTATTGCTGACAAATTGTCTAAAATTCTGTTACCAATCGATTTGTCTGTTTAAAATTGCATATGATTTTTAATTGTATATGAGAATGCAATTACTGTGGCAATGTTGTTTGATTTTGTAGTGATTGAAGAAGGCTACGCACATCCATGTCGACTGCTCTTCCATCTCGACGAACGAGCTTCAACTGGATAGCTTCCGAGGACGGAATCTACATCAGGAAGGGGGGCATGTTAACTCTCACGGCACACGGACACCCTATGATCTATAAACGTTGTATTGTTTAGAGTCAGGTACCGGGCTTGTCGGACCAATAGGAACAGGGTAAGGGTGATCGCCGATGACAGGCGCACTCTAACTGGAATATTCAAGGAGTTAGTTGGCTAAGTATGGGCGCCCAAGTGTGAATGGGGTGAGCTCATATAAAAGCCACTAAACCTAATTTTTACTCATTCTCTCATTGTGCAATAGAAGCCGCTCTTGCTCCATCTCCACCTTCTCCTTCACCATCTCCTTGTGTGTGTGTGTGTGTACGTGTGAGAGAGAGTGTGAGAGTGTGTGTGTGATCGAGCGTTGCGGCGGCACGACGGCGGCGAGGCGGTTGAGCGCGGCGTAGCGGCGTCTCCCTCTTCTTCGCGGCGCGGGAATCCTTCATTCGCAACTACGCAGGAAGGTGAGTGACACACCATTCTTCCTTGTGAGCTTGTCTGTTGTATGACTGTGTGCTAGGAGCCTTTGTGGCTCGCACACGGCGCGTAGCAAGTCCCTAGCCGTAACAGCCATCCAATAGGATTTGAGTACACCTTGTGGGCATCTGGCCTAGGGAGATGACATGTGTCCCTCATTCCCTTTGTGTAAAGGGAGCTTGTGTGTGTGCGAGTTTCTCTCTCATTGCGTACTTCTTGGGCTCGCCCCCTCCTTTGTAGGACTTGGGAAGACTTTTTGGGACACACACAAAGCATCCAATTTCCTAAGCTTTATAGGAATTAGGGTTGCAGAGAAACACACACAGCTTAGAGAAGACGAAGGAAGCTCAAGGCACAAAATGGAGAGCGTATTACTTAGTGTGCAATGGAAAGATAGATAGTCCTAGAGTGATGGGCGTATATACAATGCACGGGTGAAAAAACCTCCTAAAGAGGGAAAAAATGCCCGGAGGTCCTAGTGTATTCACACACATCACCACCACATGTATATGGTAACAAATCCCCCCTCGAGTGATGCGATGAACGAGAGCTAGCACATGAGTAAAGGGAAGTGCCATGCCCTGAGGACATGATCAGTCCACAAAGGGGACTAAGTCCAAAGCTTTGCGGAAAACTTCGAGCTTCTCAAGAGACAATGCCTTTGTGAAAAGATCTGCAAGGTTGTCCCATGTTGGCACATAAGCCAAGCTGATCTCTCCTACTGAGAGCCTCTCCTTGACATAGTGTTAATGCACTCCCTGACATAGTGTTAATGCACCTCAATGTTCTTTGTGCGAGCATGAAAAATTGGGTTCCTCGCAACTACAAATGCGCTCTGACTGTCAGTGTAGATAGTGTTGACAGTGTCCTGTCCAACACCCAAATCAGCCATAAGGCATCTGAGCCATATACACTTAACCGTAGTTCTGAATACTGCCATGTACTCAGCCTCATAACTCGAAGTGGTCACAGTAGGTTGCTTCTGGCTCAACCATGATATACATGAACTGCCAAGCATGAAACAAAAACCACTTGTGACACTCACGTGTCAAAACAACCAGCCCAATCTGAGTCCGAAAAAGCATGTAAGTTTGGCGGCAATGATCCCCCCTTGGGATAAAACAAGCCAAGATGTAAAGTGCCACTAAGTTAGCGGGAAATCCTCTTAACATCTTGCCAATGATTAGACCCTGGGCTATGCATAAATTTTTTGACCTGTGAGACTGCAAACTAAATATCAGGCCTCGTGTTGCATACATAAATGAGGCATCCAACAACAGTTTGGTAAAGAGTGACATCAGCACGATCGCCAGCATCATGTAGACTCAACTTCAAACCTGTTTCCATGGGAGTGGCAATAGGTTTGCAATCCTCAAGTCCAAACTTACATAGCAATGTCTCTATGTAACTTTTCAGACACAAGGCAATAGCACCATCACATTGCTTAAACTATATTCCCCAATAATGATGCAACATACCCAAATCTTTCATCTTTAAAGTAGCATTCAAACCAGCCTTAAATTCAACAATATGTCTCTCATTTGGTCCAGTGATCAGCAAATCATCTACATAAAGAACCACAATGAGAAGTGTTGGAATTAGGGTTGCAGAGAAACACACACAGCTTGGAGAAGACGAAGGAAGCTCAAGGCACACAATAGAGAGTATGTTACTTAGTGTGCAATGAAAAGATAGTTAGCCCTAGAGTGATGGGCGTATATACAATGCACGGGGGAAAAAACCTCCTAAAGAGGGAAAAAATGCCCCGGCGGTCCTAGTGTGTTCACACACATCACTACCACATGTATATGGTAACAAATCCCCCCTGGAGTGATGCGGTGAACGAGAGCTGACACATGAGTAAAGGGAAGTGCCATGCCCTGAGGACAGGATCAGTCCACAAAGGGGAGTAAGCCCAAAGCTTTGCGGAAAGCTTCAAGCTTCTCACGAGACAATGCCTTTGTGAAAAGATCTGCAAGGTTGTCCTGTGTTGGCACATAAGCCAAGCTGATCTCTCCTGCTGAGAGCCTCTCCCTGACATAGTGGTAATGCACCTCAATGTGCTTTGTGCGAGCATGAAAAACTGGGTTCCTCGCAACTGTCAATGCGCTCTGACTGTCAGTGTAGATAGTGTTGGCAGTGTCCTGTCCAACACCCAAGTCAGCCATAAGGCGTCTGAGCCATACACACTCAACCGTAGCTGTGAAGACTGCCCTGTACTCAGCCTCACAACTTGAAGTGGCCACAGTAGGTTGCTTCTTGCTCAACCATGATATACATGAACTGCCAAGCATGAAACAAAAACCACTTGTGGACACTCGCGTGTCAAAACAACTAGCCCAATCTGAGTCCGAAAAAGCATGTAAGTCTGGCGGCAATGATCCCCCCTTGGGATAAAACAAGCCAAGATGTAAAGTGCCACTAAGGTAGCGGAAAATCCTCTTGACAGCTTGCCAATGCTTAGACCCTGGGCTATGCATAAATCTGCTGACCTGCAAGACTGCAAACTGAATATCTGGCCTCGTGTTGCATACATAAATGAGGCAGCCAACAGCAGTTTGGTAAAGAGTGACATCAGCAGGATCGCCAGCATCATGTAGACTCAACTTCAAACCTGTTTCCATGGGAGTGGCAATAGGTTTGCAATCCTCAAGTCCAAACTTACATAGCAATGTCTCTATGTAACTTTTCTGACACAAGGCAATACCACCATCACACTGCTTAAACTATATACCCAAGTAATGATGCAACAGCCCCAAATCTTTCATCTTGAAAGTAGCATTCAAATCAGCCTTAAATTCAGCAATATGTCTCTCATTTGGTCCAGTGATCAGCAAATCATCAACATAAAGAACCACAATGAGAAATACATCATCCTCACGCTTTACATACAATGTGCTTTCTGTTGGACTGTTACGAAAGCCTCGTTTAACCAAATGAGTGTCAGCTTTCTCATACCAAGCACGAGGAGATTGCTTCAACCCATACAAAGCCTTCTTACATTTGCACACTTTGTCCTCTTGTCCTTTTATGACAAAACTGCGAGGCTGCGTTACATAACCTTCCTCAAATATGTCACCATTCAAGAAAGCAGTAACAATGTCTGATTGATGTACATCCCAACCAAAATGAGCTGCCAATGCACATAGAAAACGCACAGTAGTCATACGACAAGTGGGAGCAAAAGTCTCTTCATAATCTATGCCTTTTTGTTGTGCACAACCCTTTGCAACAAGTCGAGCCTTATGGCGATCGATCTCACCATCCGGCTTGCATTTCAACTTGTAAACCCACTTCGTACCAATGGCCTTTTTGCCAGGAGGCAAATCACATAAAGTCCATGTGTCATTCTCTATAAGTGCATCATATTCTGATTTCATGGCAGCAATCCAATTTTCTGAATTCTGTGCTTCATCAAAAGACAGAGGCTCCTCAACATCATGTAAACTAGACACAGCCAAAGCATAACAATCTGATGCATAAGATGCATGGTGAGAGCCTCTGAACGAGTACGACTAGATAAAGGTGCATCCAATTTACTGTCACGCAAAGTGTGCACCAGCCATTTTGGCATACCTCTAGCCTGCTCATTTTCAGCCCTTTCCTCATCAAGTACATCATGTACATCTGCATCAGTAATAGGCTGTTCTAAAACATTTTCAGAAACCCCCATAGGCTGTACATTTGCCTCATTGGAACTTACATTCGTATTTCCACCACTGAAAAGAGGCAACAAAGTGTCATAAATGTCCTGTGAGCTTACATTACTGTCTCTAGTACATGACAGCAAGGGCTGAACAGAGTCTTCCACAAACACTACATCCCGTGAAACCAGAATACGTTTTGTTTGCGGATGATGCAACCTGTAACCTTTGCTTTCAGCACTATAACCAACAAAAATACATTTGACAGCCTTATCATCCAATTTTCTGCGCTGCACTTGTGGCACCAAAGCATATGTCAAACAGCCAAAAACACGCATGTGCTCAATAGAAGGTTTTCTATCATGCCATGCTTCATATGGAGTAATAGACTGCAAAGCTTTCGTAGGACACCTGTTAAGTACATAAGTGGCACACATGATGGCCTCAAGCCAAAAAGAATGCAGCAAAGCTTGACTTTTGACCATACATCGTGCCATTTCCGTTAGTGACCTGTTTTTCCTCTCAGCAACACCATTTTGCTGAGGTGTATAAGGCACTGTACATTGGTGTTTTATCCCACGACTAGCCAGAAATGCATTAAATTCATGAGACATATACTCCCCCCCTCTATCGGAACGGAGGGTGCCCATAGTACATTTTGAGACATTTTCAGCCATAGCCAAAAATTGTTTGAAGCACATAAAAACTTCGGACTTCGCTTTAAGCGGAAATACCCATGCATGCCTGGAGTAATCATCAATGAAAGTCACAAAGTACAGGTAATTGCCCAAGGACGGAGTTTGCATGGGCCCACAAACATCACTATGCACAAGCTGCAACCTGCATGTGGCCCTAACTGAACCATCCTTTGGAAACTTAGAACGCTGTATTTTACCCAGAATACAGCCTTCACAAACATGTTTGACAGGTGCTTCAAGAGGCGGCAAAGAAGCAACCATATCAGATTTCTGCAAACGCAGAAAACTGGCAAAATTCAGATCACCAAAACGTGCATGCCAAAGTTCTGCATCTGAAATAGCCCTTGAATCTGCAACAGCATTTGCAAAATTTTGTCCACACTTGTCATACAAAGTGAGCTTATACAGCCCACGGCACAAAAGCCCAGATGCAACAATTTCATCACCAAAACTGAGATCATGAACTGTACATCTGTCATCCACAAATTTGACTACAAGTCCAAGTCTAGCAAGTGCAGATACAGACAAGAGATTCTTCTTGATCCCAGGTACATAAAGTGCATCAACAAGTGTGAAGGAACTGCCATTAGCAGCAGTGAGCACAATCTTTCCAACTCCCTGAACTGGATAAGAGGCGTTGTTGGCACAAGTGACTGAATTCCCATGAGGGACAGACTCGAGAGAGGTAAACAATTCACGATGTGAGGTAATGTGCTTTTGTAGCACCACTGTCGAAATACCACACATGTGAATCTGCAGCAACTGACAAGCATGCATCATGGACAGCAGGATTGTAAGTGCACTCTGCGCTAAAAGCCCATTCTGCATCAACATCAGCATCACAATCTCCTTTCACAGAAGACTCAACAATGGCTGCATTTGTAGTGGAACCAACATTTGCAGTGGAACCACCCTCTTTCTTCTTAGCCTCTTTGGCCTTCAACTTAGGACACGACTTGATCAAGTGATCATTGGCTTTACAATAATGGCAACGCATCTTCTTTTTGCCCTTATCACCAGAATTGCCAGACGAAGTGCTGCCACCAGAAGCATTAGGAACAGAATTTTTGCCACTCACAGCAGAACCATAAGAAGTGGCTGCATTACTGTTACCACCCTTTCTTTGAGAAGCAATAAAAGCCTGTTCAACTGCACGCTGCCTAGTCCTGTTTTTTCTAGAAAGTGACTCTTGCAATAGCAATGTGCATAATGCATCAAACTTGACAACTTCAGGATTTCCTTGGGTCATCAGTCTCCAAGTACTAGCAAAAGTCTTGTAGGAATCTGGTAAGGCATCAAGAACAGTCTGCACAAGGGAACTGTCCGAAATGACTTCACCTGCAGAAATGAGTTGCTCATTGATATCCTTGACACTAGCAAGGAAAGTGTCCATATCATCTTCCTCATGCATAATCTTCGACTCTAGCTCTTTACGCAGCAAAGCAATTTTAGCCTCATTGCGGCTTGCATAAAGACCTGCTAGAATATCCCAAGCTTGTTTTGCAGATTTTGCTGAACGGATGTGAGGAATAATGGTGCGCTTCACAGACAACGCAATCAATGCATGAGCCTACGCATCCTTAACATCCCAACGAGCTTGTTCTGCCGTAGGCAAAACAACTCTAACAGCTACAATCCTTGTAGCAAGACCTACAACATCCTCAACATCGCCTACATCTTCAAAAACAGGATGTACATCAATGCCCTGCACAATGTTCCAGACACCTTTTGACACAAGAACATGTTGCATCATATAAGCCCACATAGGGTAGTTGTCCCCATCCAACCTGTCCTCAGCAGCAAACATCTTGAACACATCTGTGTTGTTGTTGTCAGCCATGGTAAATGTTGCACCTGATGTGAAAACTGCCCGAAAATAGGAGAAATGGAGCGGGAACAACTTGTGCTATATAGCACAAACCGTAGAAGACTATAAGGCACCTGTTATGCAGAAAACGGCACTGACAGAAAATTTGCACAAAATGACGAAATAGCCTGTGCAGTACTGCCTGTAGTGGAAACGGAGGCTGAAATGAGCCCTAATCAAAATTCTGAGCAGACCAAGCTCTTCCAGCTCTTCCAGAATATTTGTTGACCTGCGAATGCTCGCCAAAGCTCACTGAAATCGGAGAAAGTGAGCAGGCGTGTGCTGGAGCAGCTGGCGACTAAGCCCGGGAGGACGTGACCTGCTCTGATACCAATTGTTGGAATTAGGGTTGCAGAGAAACACACACAGCTTGGAGAAGACGAAGGAAGCTCAAGGCACACAATAGAGAGTATGTTACTTAGTGTGCAATGGAAAGATAGTTAGCCCTAGAGTGATGGGCGTATATACAATGCACGGGGGAAAAAACCTCCTAAAGAGGGAAAAAATGCCCCGGCGGTCCTAGTGTGTTCACACACATCACTACCACATGTATATGGTAACAAGAAGTACATCACCCTCACGCTTTACATACAATGTGCTTTCTGTTGGACTGTTACGAAAGCCTCGTTTGACCAAATGAGTGTTAGATTTCTCATACCAAGCACGAGGAGATTTCTAGAACCCATACAAAGCCTTGTTACATTTGCACACTTTGTCCTCTTGTCATTTCGCGACAAAACCGCGAGGCTACGTTACATAAACTTCCTCAAATATGTCACCATTCAAGAAAGCTATAACAATGTCTGATTGACGTACATCCCAACCAAAATGAGTTGCCAACGCACATAGAAAACGCACAGTACTCATACGACAAGCGGGAGAAAAAGTTTCTTCATAGTCTATGCCTTTTTGTTGTGCATAACCCTTTGCAACAAGTCGAGCCTTATGGCGATCAATCTCACCATCCGGCTTACGTTTCAACTTGTAAACCCACTTCGTACCAATGGCCTTTTTGCTAGGAGGCAAATCACATAAAACCCACGTGTCATTTTCTATAAGTGCATCATATTCTGATTGTATGGCAGCCATCCAATTTTTTGAATTTTGTGCTTCATCAAAAGACAACTCCTCAACATCATGTAAGCTAGACACATCCAAAGCATAGCAATCTAAAGCATAAGATGCATGGCGAGAGCCTGAACGAGTACGACTAGACAAAGGTGCATCCAATTTGCTGTCACGCAAAGTGTGCACCAGCCATTTTGGCATACCTCTAGCCTGCTCATTTTCAGGCCTTTCCTCATCAAGTACATCATGTATGTCTGCATCAGTGATAGGTTGATGTGTATTATTTACGAAAACCCCCACAGGCTGTACATTTGCCTCATTGGAATTTACATTCGAACTTCCACAACTGAAAAGAGGCAACAAAGTGTCATAAATGTCCTATGAGCTTACATTACTGTCTCTAGTACATGACAGCAAGGGCTGAACAGAATCTTCCACAAACACTACATCCCGTGAAACCAGAATACGCTTTGTTTGCGGATGATACAACCTGTAACCGTTGCTTTCAGCACTATAACCAACAAAAATACATTTGACAGCCTTATCATCCAATTTTGTGCGCTGTGTTTGTGGCACCAAAGCATATGCCAAACACCCAAAAACACGCATGTGCTTAATAGAAGGCTTTCTATCATTCCATGCTTCATATGGAGTACTAGACTGTAAAGCTTTTGTAGGACACCTGTTTAGTACATAAGTGGCACACATGACGGCCTCAAGACAAAACGAATGCGGCAAAGCTTGACTTTTGACCATACATCGTGTCATTTTCGTAACTGACCTGTTTTTCATCTCAGCAACACCATTTTGCTAAGGTGTATAAGGCACTGTACAGTGGTGTTTTATCGCACGACTAGCCAGAAATGCATTAAATTCATAAGACATATACTCCCCCCCCCCCCCGATCGAAACAGAGGGTGCCCATAGTACATTTCGATACATTTTCCGCCATAGCCAGAAAATGTTTGAAGCACAAACTTCGCTTTAAGCAGAAATACCCATGCATGCCATGAGTAATCATCAATCAAAGTCAGAAGTACACGTAATTGCCCAAGGACGGAGTTTGCATGGGCCCACAAACATCACTATGCACAAGTTGCAACCTTCATGTGGCCCTAATTGAACCATCATTTAGAAACTTAGAATGCTGCATTTTACCCAAAAGGCAGCCTTCAAAAACATGTTTAACAGGTGTTTGAAGAGGCGGCAAAGAAGCAACCATATCAGATTTCCGCAAATGCAGCAGCAAACTGACAAAATTCAGATGACCAAAACGTGCATGCCAAAGTTTTGCATCTGAAATAGCCCTTGAATCTGTAAGTACATTTGCAAAATTTTGTCCACACTTGTCATACAAAGTGAGCTTATACAGCCCACGGCACAAAAGGCCAGATGCAACAATTTCATCACCAAAACTAAGATCATGAACTGTACATCTCTCATCCACAAATTTGACTACAAGTCCAAGTCTATCAAGTGAATATACAGACAAAAGATTCTTCTTGATCCAAGGGACATAAAGTGCATCAACAAGTGTGAAAGAACTGCCATTTGCAGCAGTAAGCAGAATCTTTCCAACTCCCTGAACCAGATAAGAGGCATCGTTGGCACAAGTGACTGAATTCCCATGAGGGACCTCGAGAGAGGTGAACAATACAAGATGTGAGGTAATATGCTTTGTAGCACAACTGTCGAAATACCACACATGTGAATCTGTAACAACTGACAAGCATGCATCATGGACAACAGGATTTTAAGTGCACTCTGTACTAAGGCCCGTTCTGCATCAACATCAGCATTACAGTCTCCTTTTACAGAAGACTCAACAATGGCAGCATTTGAAGTGGACCCACCATTTGCAGTGGAACCACCCTCTTTCTTCTTAGCCTCTTTGGCCTTCAACTTAGGACACTGCTTGATCAAGTGATCATTAGCTTCACAATAATGGCAATGCATCTTCTTTTTTCCCTTATCATAATTTCCCAACGAGTTGCTACCAGCAGAAGCATTAGCAACAGAAGCTTTGCCACTCGCAGCACAACTATAAGAAGTGGCTACATTGTTGTTACCTACCACCCTTTCTTTGAGAAGCAATAAAATCCTGGTCAACTGCACGCTGCCTAGTCTTGTTTTTTCTAGAAAGTGACTCTTGCAACAGAAATCTGCATAATGCATCAAACTTGACAACTTCATGATTTCCTTCGGTCATACGTCTCCAAGTACTAGCAAAAGTCTAGTAAGAATCTGGTAAGGCATCAAGAATAGTCTGCACAAGGGAACTGTCAAAAATGACTTCACCTGCAAAAATAAGTTGCTCATTGATATCCTTGACACCTGCAAGGAAAGTGTCCATATCATCCTCCTCATGCATAATCTTCGATTCCAGCTCTTTACGTAGCAAAGCAATTTTAGCCTCGTTGCGGCTTGCATAAAGACCTGCTAGAATATCCCAAGCCTGTTTTTCAAATTTTGTTAAACGAATGTGAGGAACCATCGTGCGCTTCACAAACAACGCAATCAATGCATGAGCCTACGCATCCTTTACATCCCAACGAGCTTGTTCTGTCGTGGGCAAAACAACTCTAATAGCACCAATCTTTGCAGTAAGACCTACAACATCCTCAACATCGCCTACATCCTCAGAACCAGGACGTACATCAATGCTTTGCACAATATTCCAGACGCCCTTTGACACAAGAACATGTTGCATCATATAAGCCCACATAGGGTAATTGTCCCCATCCAACTTGTCCTCATCAGCAGCAAACATCTTGAACCCATCTGTGTTGTTGTCAACCATGGTAAATGTTGCACCTGATGTGAAAACTGCCCAAAAACTGGGCAAATGAAGCGCGAATAACACGTTCTATATAGCACAAACCGTAGAAGATATATAAGACTATGAGGCACCTGTTATGCAAAAAATGGCACTGATAGAAATTCTGCACAAAATGACGAAATTGCATGTGCAAGCCTACCTGTAGTCGAAACGGATGCCACAATGAGCCCAAATCAGAAATTGGAGTAAGTGAGGAGGTTTGTGTTGGAGAAGCTGGCAACTAAGCCTGGGAGGACACAACCTACTCTCATACCAATTATTGGAATTAGGGTTGCATAGAAACGCGCACAGCTTGGAGAAGACAAAGGAAGCTCAAGGCACACAATGGAGAGTGTCTTACTTAGTGTGCAATGGAAAGATAGATAGCCCTAAAGTGATGGGCATATAAACAATGCACGGGGGGGAAAAAATCCTAAAGAGGGAAAAAAAGCCCAAGCGGTCCTACTGTGTACACACACATCTCTACCACATGTATATGGTAACAAGCTTTTGGCCATTGCACACAACCTTTGAATTTTGGAACCTTAGCATTTTGGAAGTCTTTACGAACTGAAGCCTAAGGTCTTTGGAGCCCATTGTTGCACATAGCTCGTTTGCAAATGGCCCCCCCTTTGGATCTCTCTTTGGATCCCTATTGTGGCCGGTCTGCCAGCTTAACCAATATTCTAGCTTTTTCTCCCCTCGCACTTCCCCATATTAAATGATCAGTTTAACATGAAAAAATCATTAGGAGAATTAGATATTCGTTATTATGACATAGAATAGATGCAAGAGGCAGGCATCATCATTCTTATGGAGCAGTCTAACTCAGTGTCCCCTATGGTAATAGCTTCCAAGGAGCAATCTAGTCAATAAAGAAACCATACAAGTTTAGTTTCCAACACCGTTCATTGTGAAAGATTCTTGGAGAACCAATACTAGGTTGGTAATGGAAAACTTGCTTGTCCTCAGACACTTCTATGTCCTTTTAGCATGTTCTACAATTGAAAACTAAGTGGCCTACTTTTGTAACAACTTGTGAAGAGTATTTGGTGAAGCTAGAAACAAGATTTAATGGTCATGTTCATGACATTCGTCAATTATGCAAAAACAAACATCGCCAAATTATTACTTTTGCAAAATTTAATACTATATTAAGATTATGTTGATATTTTATAAAAGACAAAATTCTGGTCTTTCAAAGCCCCTTACCTCACCATGATAAGGTTATGGGGCAAAACTTAAAGTCTGTAATGTATATATAGGCCAACATCCATCAACTAAGCATTTTTCAAGGTTTGAAACTCAGAAGTATCTTATAATTTGAATTCATTCTAGAAAGTTTATTATGCATAATTTCTTGCAAGACATAAAATTTCTTGCACAGTTTTCGACATATTATATAAAATAGCCAAATGTGGCTTGCGTAACCGTCAAATATTATCACCTCAAGTAATGAAGTGCTAGATGTAGTATATATCCAACATTAGACACTGCAAATTAATATGAACTAAATGTTTTATGTGGTAGTTATGTGGACTATTGCATACACACTACTCATTTTTTTCTTCGATTAGGGTACAAGTTTTAGTGAAACATCAACTACTGTTATTTTTTGCATAGATGCTTTTTATGAGTCTAGTTATTATTGAGATTGTCTATAAAAGTGAGAGATTATAATTTTTATCAGTACTTGGGCTAACATTTTATATGTTTGCAACAACATTTCTTGAGATGTTTTCTCAATTTCATATCCAATTTTAATTAAATTCTTAAAACAGATACCAAGTGAACTTGAACTCTTTTTTATCCTTGAAGTTATCTCATGAATCGAGGAAAAAAAAATTGCCAACAAATTCCATTGTTGCTGTCAAAGTTACAAAATATTGACACTAACACGTTTCTAAAAGTCATCTACTTTACTATCACTTAGAAAATTCATTGTTATTCGTAAAATGCAACATTACATCTACTTTGGAAGCCCACCATGATCCACTAGCGAAAAGTCCTGTATCTTAATTACTTTGCCGATGTGGAACTACACTTACTACAAGTATTGAGATCTATCATGGAACCATTTCCCCTTCTTCATCCCCAAACCCAAGCAAGCCCTCCCTTTCAACTATGCACCAAAAATTGAAGAGCAACTTCTTAACTATGTTTGTGGGCCCATCAATACCATTTTCCATTTTCACTTTATTTAATTTCCAACAGTACCTTGTAGACCTCTCTCTCTCTCTCTCTCTCTCTCTCTCTCTCTCTCTCTCTCAAGGTTGTTTGGATCGGTCATAGAAAAGAAGATAAGTCAGTGAGCTAAAAAAACATCGGAGCACCATTGATCACCTTGTCATTCTTCCATTTCTCACGGAGGAACACGGCTTGAAGTATCAAGTGCGTACAAGAGAGGGAATTTTTCCGAGGTACTATTGGCATCGAGCAAGTATGCCAACTTTCACCAACTCTTTAATAAATTCGAACCACATAGTGCTTGGATTAATGTAATGAGAAGGCATTAAAGAGATTATGAGTGGGAATATTAATTTTCGGATAGTCATAAACAAAACAAGGAGAGTCTACTATGCATTTGAGAATAAGTGCAATCCAGATTAAATGCTGTGTTCTCAAGAAAAACCTCTTTGTCACCATGGTGCCTTCAATAACCTCTTCATGGAGTACAATCCATAAGTTTACTTGCTTAGTGTTTGAGAACTTCCAAAAGAAGTTTCTCACAAACACCATACATACTCTTACTTGTTGAGTACATATCACTTCCCATTGAGATTATGGATAGTGAACCAAATCGTTAACATACAACCAAACCCTTGATGTCACATCTACTTTCAACAAGCAAAAAAGGTCCACCCAGAGGATACACAAACTCAAGTGCAAGATGGATGCAAGACATCAAGGAGTGCTTTGAGAGATGGGATGCATTTCTTTTGCTTCCATTCACAAGAGGATTTAGGAATTTTCTCATGTAGGAAAATGGAGTCTTTTTTAATACATTACATAACATCATGAGCTTCGACGAGGGAGCCACAGAACCTAGCTAGGTACGATTGGGAGCAGAGGACCGCCGGTCCGGTGGCTTCCATTCACAAAAGGATTTAGAAAATTTTTTAATGTAGGAAAATAAAGTCCTTTTTAGTGTTTTTTCATGCATTGCATAACATCATGACCTTCTACTCGAGAGGCACCACATACCTAGCTAGGTACGATTGGGGGCATCGTACCACCACCCGCCCCACCGGGCCGAAGGTCCCTTGCCCCCGGTCGTACCTAGCTAGGTACGCGGTGCCTCCCTCGCCGAAGCTCATGATGTTCAGATAAGTGACAATGTGAGAATTATTGAGAGAATCTGTCTAAAACTTCTTGTGATTATGACACCGACCCTTACAATTCTTGGCCATCAAGACTCACTTATCGACTCCAACATGATACGTATCCTTTTGTCCCCTAGACCATTGAAATTTCCCTCTATTTCCCTCTCTCTCCCTCTCTCTTAAATTCCCTTCTTTTTCTTCTCCTCTACTCCTGGGATTCTTTCTAGCATGTTCAAATCCCATATTCCACCGTCAAGATCGCCATTAGCTACTTCACTGCTCGCTGCTTTACCTCGCGAACACACATTTTTCCCTTTCAATTTAACAACTCGATGGAACCAGTACAAACCAACGATGTTTCTTATTGTTTGTACTTCTTCTCATGAAAGCTGTGGCAATCTAAAGAATCAGCCACAATGAAACTTCTCTAAATGCACCTGCGTGCGTGCGCGCACTCTTCTTCGGGTTTGTCATATTCGCCCCATTACAAGCGATTTCCTTCGTCGTGTCTGCGATGTCTTCCACTAAAGGATTTGGGCATTTCGCATTTTCTCACCATCACTATATGTGGGTCAAACGCTAGGCTTATTGAACCGTGGCGTCAATGTAAGCTTAGATGTTCCATCGTACTCATGAAGACATGTCTCCACTCTTCAACCTTTCTCTTAGGCAATTGTTACGGTTTGCTTTGCAAGTTGGTGATGTCACCACATAGATACATCAGCTTTCCTATGAATGTTTCTAGCTGCATTGTACAGTTGAAGGTTATGTATTCTTCCCCTTGTATATGATTTATTCGGTGGGTTTGCTTTGCAAGTTGGTGATGTCACTACAGAGATACATCAGCTTTCCTATAAATGTTTCTAGCTACATTGTACAGTTGAAGGTTATGTGTTCTTCCCCTTGTATATGATCCATTCGGTGGGTTTTCCTTGCTTCGAGGTTTCCCACTAGTAAATTAATCAAATCAGTTTACAAACAAAAAGTGTGTGTGTGTGTGCATCCGCGATAGGTGATTACCACAAACATGAAGATTGAGGTACATGCTTAACTTTGCATCTCTTCTAATTCGTGTGTATTTGTCTTCCCACAAGTAGACTTCTAGCCGTGTACTTTGGACATTGTCCATCGATATTAGCTCTGCTCTACGTCTGCTGATGACTCTACTATTATGCAGGCATGTTGAAATCTGGTACTATTATCATGATATTTTGAAAATCTTGAATATCGCAATTTCTTGTAGATTCACATCCTCGATGGACCGATGACTTCACATACACAGGAACTGCCACAGTAATGGATAGTAAGAAAGCTTCGGACTGATCTTAAGATCAGCATTTCTGCAGATTCAATAGCTAGAGAAATCGGATTCAATAACCAATAACCATTGTTACCCCTCTTTTCCAACGCATACTTACCGTCTATAAGAAGCACACATCACCGCACATCCACCAACACACACACCCCACACCTATTATAAGCCACTACCCAAAAACATCAGAAAACAAGGGCAGCTATGATTTCCTTTTATTCAAAAAACCGTATATGTTTATATAATATGGTACATACAGCAAACACATAAGACTCAACATACAGCAATATGCTGGAAAAAACCCAGGCATTCAGCGGATACCCTTAAAAGATGATTGTCAACATCATCGGCAACCACGAAGAAGGTGAAGAGATGGGCTTGGAACATCAGAACAGTTGGGATAAATTAGGTGACTCGATTCCCCATTACCAGGAGTTATGCTCCATGGGGACGTGTCCACCTGGTCACAACCAAATCTTATCAGTTTCACACACATGTAATCATCTCAAAAGGGAGAACCATTTGAACATACCAAGAGAGCTCCTGGTGAGCAGATGCCAACATCCATCATCTGCTTATCCACAGCAATTACATTCTCCTTCCCATTGACCAGGCTCGCCTCTCCCGCTCCTACATCTCTGCCATCACACGAGAGAATTCTCTCCGCTTCTCTGTATGCAGCAGCCGTCTGTTGGCTCAACTGTTGCATCAGGCTAAGAGCATCAGCACCATACTCTTCTCCGTACAAGCCCGAGAAATCCTGCATTCAAAAAACGCCCAGCCATAAAACACATCTCCTTTGGCATTCCAATTCAGCACCTGAATAGCCCATACATTACCTCAATTAAGTTGCAGCTACCCTGCCTTTGTGTTGAAAGGGAGCCACAGCAATTAGGAGACTTCCAGTTGACCAACGGCGAACACAATGCCCTGTTTAAAATAGAAAATCTCTCTCTCTCTCTCTCTCTCTCTCTCTCTCTCTCTCTCTCTCTCTCTCAGATTCATGAGATATTTTGAGGGCACAGTCCACAAAATAAAATGTACAACAATATGCCAAGACTATTTCTTGGTCCTCAATCTCTCATAACATTACTTCAACACGTGGCAAATGACCTCAAATTGTGTCATAAGAACAAACCAAGCAGAGTATCAGCTTTGTCTATAATACATGAAGGCACAAGAATATCCTCAGGATCCTTGTCAATATTAAAGAAGCAACTGGTATATCTGGCAACGACAAGGAAATTTCTGAAGTAGACCCTACACGATGGGATCTCTATCTCAGGACCTCTATCTGCCTCTAGCTTCTCCTTTCCTTTGCTACCTCCTAGTTTTTTCTGCCTCTGATCCTCTAGTATCCATAGAATCCTCCGGAGCGCGGAGCAGCACACCTAGCATGGGAGGTGAGAAGGGCATAGTCCAGTTCTAGTCATGAAAAGAGTAAAAGATGTGTAAACCTTCACAGAATTTAGGGGAGGGAGGAGGATCCGGAAATGGTCCTCCTCGTGTAGGGACTTGACTTTTTCTTCTCCAATTCCACTATCATCATCTTCATGCGAAGTATCCATCTCGCTTCTGGTGGTGACCATGCACTGAGTACTGGGATACTTGGGTACTAAGGGTACTTGGGGTTGTTGATACTTGGTACAAGTTTTTCAAAAGGCATTTCTCGTGCCGAGATCAACTCCTTCCTGCAGGTGCACCCCTTGGGTCCCTTGAAGTCACACAAAGGTTCCTTTTTCCCACCTCATGTTGATTGGCCTTGCGCAATGTGCAAAGTCCACTCTTAGTGAGTGGAGAAGAGGAATGAGGGGAGGGCCGAAGCTGGACAAGCCCTTCTTCTCTAGGTAACACAAATAAGAAATATCGACACGCGCAGTGGTCTTGGGTTACCTACAATCTTCCAACAAGCAAAAAAATTTACGTGGCCCTTAAGACAAAGCCACATGAAACTTATTTGATAAAAATTCTGTGAGAGGTTCTTTGATAGATAATTTAAGAAAGGTTCTTTTCTTGACTGATGATACATAAGACTGCCAAAGAGATTTCATAGCAATGTAATGTGCAACGGACGTGATTGATGGTGAATGCTCAAGATGAGTGCTCAATGATTACTCAACGTTCCTTTACTTAATGAGAGAGTTTCTTCTACTTCATGACATGTGCAAAGACGAGAGAGCGAAGGGAGAGATATTGTGAGTGATATAGAAAGAAGAAGACTAACACCAGATTAGGTCTCCATCCCCCCCCCCCCCAAGCACCCCCCTTTCTATTGCTAGGGAGATAATGCTTTAGATTGCACAAATGTTGATACAATGGTCCTAAATGTTGAGATGATGATGGGATCTTGTTGCAGGTGCTTGAATTTGTAAGGCTAAAGGCTGAAAACACTGGCGAGGTGCTACAACAAGAGGAAAGGGAACGCGAACCTCAAAGTGTACCTGCTGAGAAAGAAGGGTAGCTATGGAGCAAGCAAGCGAAGCTCGGTGATAGCAGCTAAAGGAAACAGGGCAGCTACGGCGCTACAGCGTGAGGCATTGTGAGGCCTACCCATGCATGACTTGGTCTAACGCATGCTCTCCTCGAAGACTGATCCACTCAACAAGCCTGGGGAGTATAAAAGCTTGCTCTCCTAGCTTTCCTCCTCAAGGCTCAAGCACTCCTTCAAGCTCTTCCTCTCCATTGTCCAAGGCTCTCCTTCTTCCTCTCCAAGCTCTCCTTCAAGCTCTCCCTCTCCATTGTCCAAGGCTCTACTTCTTCCTCTCCAAGCTCTCCCTCTCCATTGTCCAAGGCTCTCCTTTGTCTCAAAGCTCTCCCTCTCCAAGCTCTCCCTTTTTTCCAAGACTCAACTAGCAAGCTCTCTACTCTCTCTTCCCTCTCATCCCATTCGCCATCTCCATTATCCCTCCATCCCATTCCCTTACTTTTTTCTCCTACTCTACTCAATCGATACTATGGTATCCTCCCCCCCCAAAAAAAACTCAACCGGACTCACCATTGCCTGGAGCACTCGGTACATCAAGAACACAGAGTTCAAGAAAAAAATATTTTCCTTTGTTAAGTGTCATAGACTTCTCGTTTTGTATGTTGTCAAAACAATCATATATTTTTTTGTCAAATGATACCATCAAAGCCTTGTTTTTAATATGTCAGTTTTCGATTATTGCCATGATAAAAATTTGTACGGGTTATAGACCCTGCCACACATAAGTGGTAAAGCATCTCAAAATTGATATGTTCTCCACCTATTGTCCCACTTCTCGTGAGGTTATTGGGTACACCTTACACCAGAGGTTTGACATTGAAAAACCCATTTGTTGGTAGCTTAACAATAGCACCAGGTAATGGGTACCCAAAACCCTTGGTTGTAAGAGAGCCTAAAACTTAAGGTTGACGAGTACATTAAAAAGTCGAGATATCATGAGAGTTCTGCATAGAGCCATCTACATTGCACTATGCTACTTCTCATTATCAAGATTAGCTTTGCCATCATTGAGGAGGGACCACTAGAACAGTAGAAAACAAGGGCATCAAAGATGGTGCACCCAATGCTTGCCTATTAGAGAAGATTATGCACTACTACACTCTGAGGGAGGTCTTCCTTCTCAGAGGGCTTCAATTGAGCTTTACATGTACGAGTGACCAGTCTAAGAGACCGTGACGATGTAGAGGGCGAAGTCAAAAAACTTCTAATCATAATGGGTAGTGAGGTCACGCGGACAAAGGCATGGAGATTGAATAAGAAGAGAGAAGAAAATGGGGAGACTTCAACGGAGAGAGCATTGATCTTGCACTTCCCCTCCTTTGAAGCACAGAAAGATTTCTTAAAGAAGCGTCCTACACTAAAGAAGACAGGGATATTGCTTGGGGACCACCTCATGCTCTCACAGCTTGCTCATATTCAAGAAGTTATGCCTGAAATAACGACGCTCCAAAAGAACCGGAATTTGACCTTCTTTAACGACCTAAGAGTGGTTATTATGGGCAGGTGCTCCGCATGACGGCGAGAGACCTATGGGACCACACTCAAAGTTGCTACTTGCAAATGTAATATAACTCTACGCCTCGATAAGGATACTTTTGAGGATAGTTTCACTAGGAGGGACATCATCTTCTATTCTGAGACACATCAGGCCCCTGAGCAATCTATGCCACATGTCAGCGGATACAAATGGGAGACACCTTGCAGACAGGAAGCTCGATCAAAGCACAGAGAACAGGGCTAAGGGGGAGTGGCAGTCTTATTCAAGGAGGAGTTGCAACCATTGATACATATAGCCCATATGGATAAGCAAGCTAGGTACATATGGAAAAGATTGAGGGCAGCGACAGGCAGATACCTCTACATTGCTATTTGCTTCTTTTCTCCGAGTATGTCAGTATATGCACCACATAGAGACCAGTCCTCCTTTTCTATTTTGCATGATGACATATAGAAGTTCTGTAGGGATGGTGACATTATCATCCTGGGGGACTTCAATGCTAGGATTGCCCATCACCAGACACTATTTTATAATACTTCAAAGGAGATGCTGAGATAGGTGGATATTACAGAGATGGGCCTATCTAGAATAACACAAGATGTGGAGCATACTCAGTATGGACGACACTTGATAGACATGGGGACAGAGCACAGAGAACAGGGCTAAGGGGGAGTGGCAGTCTTATTCAAGGAGGAGTTGCAACCATTGACACATATAGCCCGTATGGATAAGCAAGCTAGGTACATATGGAAAAGATTGAGGGCAGAGACAGGCACATGGGCAGAGACACGCAGATACCTCTACAGTGCTATTTGCGTCTTTACTCCGAGTATGTTAGTATATGCACCACCTAGAGAACAGTCCCCCTTTTCTATTTTGGATGATGACATATGGGAGTTCTGTCAGGATGGTGACAGTATTATCTTGGGGGACTTCAATGCTAGGACTGCCCATCACAAACAATATTTTATGATACTTCAAAGTAGATGCTGAGATAGGTGGATATTGCAGAGATGGGCCTATCTAGAATATCACAAGATGTGGAGCATACTCAGTATGGACGGCACTCGATATGCATGGGGACTCCACATAGATTGGCCATTTTGCATGGCCTACAAAGATTTCCTGCTACATAAGGTTTTACATCCTTTCCACACAGACATGGAGCCAGCACAGTGCATTATGTCATGGCATAGCCGAGCTTTATCTCTAGTATCCAAGAGCTCAGAGTTGAACCTAGACCTGTTGGTGTGGCAAGAGATCACGCCCTTGTGTCGATGACCATCTCTTTCCAGTTTAGTGTACCACACATACCACGGATAGCAGCCCCTACTCGCTACACGTTTACACAGAAGACGGACTCTGTCCACATAGATGGGATCTACAGACCCCTGTGCACTAAGGAGCAGCCGGAGCAAAGACTATGTTCTGTCTGGGAGCATGCCCCAAAACGGCTAGTATGATGACAAGTGCCGCGAGACGAGAGCCATACTTTAGAGGGAGGTGCTTTTGGGGGACATAACTCATAGACAGCCACAGATTGCCTTCGAAAGCCTGGTGCGGCAAAAGAAGAGGGTATTTCAGGCTCGACTAGTGCAAGATCTATATCCACTATCCTTGAGTAAGGACTTAGGTGAGGCATGGCGACCCTTTCATGAGCACTCCTCCTCTCCTGCCATTACTTCTATAGAGGCTTGGGGCCAGTATGCGTCATCTTTGTACACAGTTCTTGGATAGCCGCCTCTTCGCGACCCCCCCGAGCCATGCCCACACATATGTGCTTTTTTCACCACGAAGATGGTGAAGAAGGCCATTGATAGATTGAGGACTTGGAGAGCATATGATCATGATGTCTTAGTGGCTAAGCATGTTATACATGCCAAAACTCTACTCCCAGAGATTCTAGCACCGATGTTCAACCATGCGATGTGTGAAGGTTTGCCTGATACTTGCCGTTTATCTACTATTGCACTATCATGATTAGACACACATTGGAAACGTTATACGCATCCATTCTTGAGCAGCAACTAAGTAGATAAGCAAAGAGAGAGGGTGTACGCGTAGCCGGGAAAGTAGGGTTCAAGAGAGGTTTTACTACTCCTCACCACATTCTGACACTTAGAGCCATTATTGAGGAGGGCACATCACATGTGAGACAGATCTATTGTAGCTTTCTGGACATCCGCAAAGCATTTGACACAATGCCCAAACCTAGATTGATGCGCAGACAACAGGACATGGGAGTACCCAACAGAGCTGATTTGGGGGATTATGGCATTATAAAGGTCAGTGATGGGGCATGTACGCACTCCAAAGGGGTTATCTACATTACTTCACTCCACCACTGAGGTAAAGCAAGGCTGCCCGCTCTCTCCTACTCTATTTGGTATGTATGTGAATGAGGTTTCTGACTATATTGAGAGAGAGGGTCATAGAGGTGCAATTTGGTAGGGACATGGATTCCAATATTGTTATATGTTGATGATATTATGTTGATGATCTCCTCCGTAGGGGATGCAACGTCACTTGAATGTATTCGAGCATAGCTAGCTGCCCCCACTCGTGGTTGAGGCACTTACCAGATCATACTCCTTTTTACACTGCTTGTGGGACCTCCCCAAAGACAGATATGCCTATCTAGCACTTTAGTCCTCTCAATAGTTAGCTTTGCAAGGAGACATAGCATGCTGGTATGGGTAGATGACATCATGGTTTCACGTACATGGGTTCAGCATGGAGAGACTGCCCCCCTTCCACTGGATGCACTATCTCTGACTCTTACACAGTCCGAGATCACCAAGCTCATCCGCCAAGACGTGATTCAGCTACATACTAGGAGGACTTGGATACGCCCGGCTTTGGAATTGGGCACCAAGATGGCCTTCTATAGAGAAAATCTTCTCCAGCTCGGAAACTTTCGGCCAGTGCTGCCCTTGCCTTGTCGGCGACTTCCTGACTTCTTGTAGCTCCTCCTCCTGCCTCCTTCTAGGCTTGCTCGCCCTTGTCGATGCTCCCTTAGCACGATTGCCACCAACCCATGCTTTAAAGCCTTGTCAAGCCCTCCTTGCTCGATGGCAGCTCCTCTCGATTTTTCTGACGGCGCGCACCTCAGCCGCTCGCTCGGCCTCCCTGTAATTCTCCTCGTCAACTGCCAGCGCCCTCTAATTGCCCTACCGTCCTCAAGATCCACCATGCTCTCGGTACATCTCCCCCTCCTCGTAATGCTCTTCCCAATTGCGCGCTTTTTCTCCAGCTGCTTGACGGCACAATGTCTCCCTGCTTTTTCTCCTCGTGCAGTCCCCAGTTGACGTTGTGCCCCCGCCGCCAGCTTGCTTTTCGACCCCGTTAACTGCCAGCGCTAAGGAAGTTGCATTCCGAACTAGAAACTCTTCAAGCACTTATGGTGCTCTCTAGGTTCATCACATTTGACTTACATAACAACTATAGCACTGCAAATCACAAGATCAAAACCCGACATTCTTTTGCCAAAACAAATCCTACAAAAAAATTGTTATTTTGTGATTTCCTCCTAGTGAACGCGAAGCGTCACGACAGCGCAAACAAAAAGAGAGCCTCATTAGACGAGAGGCTAAACTGTCTCAGAGAGAGATCATAAACTTCTTTAGGGTGGACATTGGGGAGCCAGAGATGCACAGCTACCATAGCAGAGCTCGCATTCTCCTCCCACAAGAGGCACATTGATCGATCGAGCGACCGAGCTAGGGAGATCTAGACGATTATGACTACGGAGGACTACATAGCATTCATGAAATCCGCCAGCGACCGATGATGGATCTCCTATAACTTAGGTCTTTCGAGGATTGTACATCCTGCTTATCTTGTATCAGCCTTTGTATCAACTCTCACCCATTATCTTCGTACACGCACACCCACATTGTGTTGTATTAGCCCTCGGTCACTACCTCCAACCCCCTACTCATATCCTACACAGTTCTAGCTAGCTGCTTGATTCACATCTAGCAATTGAGATGTTAGTTTTTCACTTAACTTCATTTTATTTTTGTACCCAGACATTGCATTAGATTCACCAAGATTATATCAGTTTGGTCTCATAGGTCATTTTGGCCATTTGAAAACTTTTAATATAACATTTTATTTCATCTCTCTCTCTCTCTCTCTCTCTCCACATCAGCTTTTTGCTATTTTTTAGGGTTTCGAGGCTTTTTTTTTGTTGTTTAGGATTTTATTGGTTTTTTTTTTTTTGCTTTTCTTAAGGATTTCAAAACTGTTTTTTGCTATTTTTATGGGTTTTGTCATTGTTTTTTGCGGTATTTTAGGATTTTGAAATTGTTTTTTACTGGTTTTCAGGGTGTCCAAACTGTTTTTTGCTGTTTTGTAGGGTTTTGCTTTTTTTTCCTTTTCTAGGATTTTCTTACGTCTTTATCTATTTTTTATGGTTTTTTTGCTATTTTTCCAAAGTTTTATTGCTGATTTTTTCTGTTTTTTTAGGGTTTCACAAGCATTTCCTGTTGTTATCTAAGTTCTTTCTAAGCACTAAAAGCAAACATAGAAGACCGGCAAGATTTCCAGGGATATGTCCCCAATCTCAAAGGCAAAATGTAACGATTGCCTTTGAACGATGCAAAAGGATCTGCATCATGCTGGTGAAACATGCGGAGATTGCGACAATGCCACAAGGACCATAGCGACCAAAATCTGACCCATGCGAAGAAAACGGCAAATTGTTGGAGGGAATTCGAAACAATGCATAAAAGCCAGAATCGTTTGTGGAAGACCGCTGAGGGAAATCAAAGGTGCATACGCAACGAAGGAAAGCCCTGCTGCAGTGACACTCCCAAAGCAAATGTCTGGCAGTCTCATCAACAGTCGAGCAACCGACGCAACGAGAGGAGCTAATACGATGCGCCGCAAGGAGTGTTCCAACTGCAAGAACTCCCAGCAAACAACGCCAAAGAAACAAACACTCCTTAAGAAGCAAGCGAGACTTCCAGATTGATGTAAGAGCTTGCCTCGACCATTAATCGGATTTGTGTAAATCTCAGAGCGCATTACAATCATTAGCCAGCCAAGAGTCCTGCTTGAGAGAAGCATAGACATGGCAAGCAGAAATCACATCCAAAGAAGAGTCCCATAAATTCCAATCCTACATACGGCATCTACCGGCAAACGGCAGAATAGGGAGAAAAACATCCCGCATATGCCGACGCAAGCTCCAACCCAATAATCTGACGATAATGTAGGCCCAACCCAACGCATGCTACCACTTGAGAAAAGTAAAGCAAATTCCCAGATGAATCCACCACATCATGCACCGTGCGTATACCACAACTAGAGAGGAAGTCGGCTTGACGAGGCGACTCATCAACCAGGGTAAAAGACAACGCCATGCTCCAATGAATGCTTTCCAAAGGCAACGAATTCCCATATGCTTGTTGCCTGCCATGCCAAGAGAGATGTTCCGTAACAACTTTCCAAGCGGAGAGCAAGCCAGAGGTGATCAAGCAACCAGGAATATTGCAGACCATCTTGCCAAACACAAACTCCCAAAGGGAAGTCTGCCAATGACCAAAGGTAGGAGTGGCAACATGTCGACATAGATCAGCAACCATAATTGTCCATGGCTGAGACTGCAATGCAAGAGTGGACAATAACATAGCCTTCCTTGCCAATGCATGCCGACGAAGGGCCAAAATATTTAACTCGCCAAGACGCTTTGGAGTGCAAAGTTTCTCGATTGCTAACAAATGGAGCTCTTTCTTATGAGAACTGGTGCGCCACAAGTGAGATACAATAGTAGACATAAGCATTGAGAGGCGGCGGCGGGGAGCGAGGCCAATGCAGCAACGGCAAGTAAAACTGAACATATGCCATCATAATACTTTGCAAAACACGAAGGAACATGCACCGGCCATGTAGACAATTTCCAATAGAGCAATTTCACATTCAATAGTTGCATGATCCAATCGATTTGTTGTGTATTAGTAACCTGCCAACTGATAGGATATCCTAAATGACTGACCACATGCGGATCGAGAATCTCGCCAGGCCAAAAAGATGATGCCAGTCACAAACAGCAAGAGGCAAGAGTTTAGATTTCCGAAAGTTAACCTTAAGGCCTGCTGCCACGCCAAATGTATCCAATGCCAACATAATTTCACGCACATCATCCTGATTGTTACGAGGCATGAATTCATCAGCATAGGCCTGTCCTGTGAAGTCTTTCCCATTGGGTAACTTCAGCCCATGAAGACAACCGAGCGAAGTCAAGTGATCAAAATACAATAAGAGAGGGTGAGTGGCAATGGCATACAACAAGGCGCTAAGTGGGCAACCTTGTCTGACAGAGCATCCAAGAGACCAAGGTTCTGTCAGCTCTCCATCAAGGAGTACTCAACATGTACTGTGAGCATACAAGAAGTAAACGACATTGACCATCTTTGGGCCAAAGCCAAGGCCCCGCATGGTACCAGCAATGAAATCCCTAGGGCCTGCATTACGAGAACATCTTACTGGGTATATTTGGCATATTCCATTCCAATTAATACATGAGCCAGATTATCCAAAATCTGGCGACGAGAAATAAATCCATATTGGCGAAATGGATAACAACCATAAGAGGTTCCTTGATACAAGTAACAATGACCTTAGCCAAGATTTTATAGATCACCCGCACAAGAGTAATTGGCCACCAAAGCGCTTCTTTAGGCAACAACTTCAATAAACCCTCTTTCCAAGACATTGGCAAATCCTATTTCACCCACGCAACGTTCATCATATAAAGTAAAGGCTCTTTCAAAGGCTCCCAGATAGAGAGAAAAAATTCCACAGTGAGCCCATCCCAACCAGGTGAACGTCATCTTCCGAGAGCACGCAAAGCTAAGTGCAATTCATTCTCTGCAAAAGCTGCCTCCATTGCCAAAGCATCTTGAGGCAAGACAATTGAATGCATTGTAGATAACAAAAGTTGACGTGCATGAAAACCTGCGGACGAGGCCACAAGGGGAGCGGCAAAAACAGTCCTAAAATGGGCCACCATGGCATCTGCAAGCTCACACTTCGAAGCTGTCCAAGCTCATGGTCGATCCATAACCCACTTAATAGGTAGAGAGGCCCTTGAATGATGCAAGTGCTTAAAAAACTGCTTTCATGCACATCCCTTGTGTACAAACGCTCGATGACTACCACGAGCTTGCTATTTATCCAATTTTCGTTTGTCATAATGCAGCAGATACACCCCGGCCTGACAAAGGGCCGTGGATTCAATTTCCGACAACAAACGTGTGTCAGCTAAGAGTTTGACCAGTTGATACATATGGTTGGCGTCATAGTTTTTTTCTAACGCGCATGCTAGGCTAATCATGCTTCCGGACGCGTAAGAGCCCGATTGAAGTATGATTGGGATTTCCATACGTTGGGCAGCGTTTTTGAACCCAATGGGCATTTCGCCCATGTGCGAACCCTTTGCCCTATAGTGCTATTACAATATGCGAGGGAGCATACGTTTTTTGGGATTCACCATGCGTACGATCTTTAGAGCCCAACTTAAAAGACCAGTCCACAGAGAGCAGAGAAGTGACAGGCCCATACACTAGTGACTGCACTCTGTGCCTTGTGACTCGCGCTCAAAGCTTAGAGTTCTCGCGTGCTAAACAACTGTGACCGTTTGAATTCAGCAGAGAATCGAGATGGGCCGAGCCAAGCGTCCCGAGTGTCAATATGCGCAAAATGTAAAGCCTCATGCAAAAGGACAATGGACTTGCGTATGTATCTATTGTGCGCATGTATGGGATGGGGATCCTTATTGTATTCGGGCACATTTGTTGGCCATCGCGGGTTGTGGTGTGGGCCCATGCAATGAAGTTTCCGAGGAAGTTAAAGTGGTTGTCAGAAGGTGCATGCAGATGTATAGGGTGATGGAGAGGACCCAAATGCATTTGTGGATACTTTGGTGATGATTTGGGGGGGGATGCCTCTCAATCTCATGCAAGCGGATCGCATGCATCTGTAAACTCACCACCAAATTCATAAATCTGACCATTGGATCATGCATTGGACCACCATCCAAGGACCCAGTGGATCATTATATGACAGAATTGGCCCCAACTCATGCCTAACCATAATGAGAACACCCGAAAAGCACAACGAACCAGCATATGCTATTCAGTATCCTGCAAGATGCGAGCATTGCCCAGCATAATCATGTTGAATATGCTCTTGCAAAACCTCAATGTCAACCTTACATGTATGTACATAGTGCCAGGTTCGTCTCCACTTATAAGGGTTACATAACCCACACATTATATGAACTGCATTTTACACAACTATTCATTGAAGAGATATGTACAGAGGCAAAATAAGGAAGGGCTACACGCACACCCACCAAATGTGCATGCCATTGCTTGGACTTGTTGTTTAAGGACATTCGGAAGCTCCCTTGGATTGCAAAGATCCTTGAGAATGGCACAAACGTGGTTACATTTGTCACGAGGAAGTCCACTGTCTTGGCATTGTTTCAAACACTTAGCAAGAAAGATTTGGTGAAGCCCGCTGCCACTCGTTTTGTCTACCACTACATCATGCTTGCCAGTCTCGTGGATGACAGATGTATGCAAGGTCTGCACACGCTTATGATTGATCCAAAAATTGTGAGGATGAAGACCAACAAACCTATAAAGGCCACAGTGGTCTCTGAAATTGTATTTAATGCATCCTTTTCGCAAGAGGCCAAGTTGATTTTGAAGATTTCTGCCCCCAACTTGAAGATCCTTCATTTGGCTGAAAGGGAAGGAGCCACCATGGGGCTTGTGTATGAGCTTACAGATCGCATGGTTGAGCAAGTTCGTTGATGCGGCAAGGACGCAAGAGATCAACGACTTGTGTGTTGACAGATGGAATATGATGCACACACCACTGCATGCTGTGGGATACCTGTTTCGCACGGAAGAGAACAATAAAGTGATAGTGAGGTTCATGATGGGTGGATGACATTCTTTTTTTTCGACACACCATAGGGCCCACAGGGGGAGGTGCTTATCCCTTCCAAATATTAGCCATGTTACATGGTCGGGCAAGGGCCGCGTACCATCGGGCAAGAGCCACGCGTAGGCATCACCATGGCCACCTAATTGATGCACCACATGCTGGGAACGGCGGAGAGAACTCGTAGCAACCAGCTAGGAACCTCCTCCTCGGGTGATCCACCCCAGGAGGAGGATGCACTCGAGTGTCCAAGGGCAAGAGCCCTAGCAACGTGAACACCAGGCGAGCACAAGGTGTCCCTCTAGAGTGTGACCCAACGGGGGATTTGAACCCACAACCCATAGGTTGAGAGGCCAAAGCCTTACCGTTAGACCAACTCTTTGGGGACAGGTGGATGACATTCTTGAACAAGTACACCAAGGGAGATTTAACAATGCAAGGTACCCTCATTGATGAGTTAGACACTTTTATCAATGAAGGAAAGACATTTGCTTATCCTATTGTGAAGGATCCAAAGAGAATGCAAGAGGGTGTGAAATGGTGGGAGACTTTTCGGGCTTGCACGCCCACATCGCAGACTCTTGCACTTACGGTGCTTTCTCAAGGGACATTTGCCTCTCCTTGTGAAAGAAATTGGAGCACCTTCTCTCTCATTCACACTAAGAGAAGAAATCAACTACTCCCTGCTCATACCGAGAAGCTTGTCTACATACACACCAACTTGAGGCTCTTGTGCAAGATCAAAGAACGCGGCTATGAGAGGACTGAGGCCACTTTGGAGATGGTTAGCAAGGAGAAGGATGAGGAGCGTTTGCTTCAGTTGCAGGCGATTCAGGAGGCTATTGCACAAAGTACAGAGGGTGTTGTGGAGTCTCCTCTTCCGATTGCCATGCCTAGCCATATTGGGACATCGTGCTCCATCGAGGAGGTCCACGAGGATAAGGATGAGGATGAGGATGAGGCTGACGATGATGATATTCATGAGGATGTGGCCTACGATGAGAGGAGCTCATCCTGGTTTGCTCTACCCTCGGCTCACTACTTATGTTTTGGTTTCGGTATCTAGTAGACACTCCCTACTTACGTTTTGGCTTTGGTATCTAGTAGCTTGTTGACGGCTTTACAGTCTAGACTCTAGTACTCTATTGTCTACTAATGTTTTGTGATTCGGAGTCTACACTCTGTGACTCTTGTAAGTTTTGGTCATTGAAGGCTCCATAGTTTGTCTGTCATCTCCTGCATTTCTCCTAGTATCATTCTAAATTCTAATTTCTATTGATCTTATTGTCCAAACGGCGAAGTCTATGATATTTCAACATAAAAGTTTTAATGTATTCTATGGTCTTGTGTTGCTCCAATGCTCTCTGAGTCTCTAGTATTTTAAACTTGCATTCTCTGGTTTTTGTGCTACTGTTTAGTGTTTTCTAGGGTGCCGTATGGTATCCCACATATGGAATCTTCAGGGGTCTGAACTGGGCTTGTGGCAGGGGCTTCCATACCCGTCCGCGTATGCCGCATGGTTGACATTAGCAAAAACTATGGTTGGCGTCCTCAACATCACCATGTAATTGAAACATGTAATGCTTGCCATAGTCCTGAATTACATTGCGAACACGCACGCAATATTAGGATCAAGATGCATTTGGACAACCAAAGACGGAATAACCTCATAGATCATCTCACGAAATGCCTCGTGCGAAAGATATGCATTGTTGATGTGGAACAGACGCTTCTTAGCAAGAGGTTGATCATAATATAGTTGCCCAAAGCGCAGCAACATCACAACAAGAGCATGATCAGAGAAAAGCAAGGAACGGTCTATGCTCATTTCGCACACAAACTCATCAATTGTTGCATGCCAAGGACATACCACCGATCTAATCTTACAGGATAGGCAGAAAAAGCATTATGTTGAAATATATACCCCGAAACATCATGATGCAAGAAGGTCCATACATCCAACATCCGTCTACATGCCACAAGCTCTGTCCAAGCTTGCAATTCTATGCTTAACATGCCAGAATGTCCAGTGGTGTTATCAAATGAAGTCGGCGCATTGTTGAAATCCCCACAAAGCAACGCATTGGAAAGCCATGGATAACAAGCTATCTCACGCCACAAAATCGCTCGTTATCCCGAGGTTGTGTGCGCATAAACACCACCAAATTCGTCGACCTACACTCCAGCCTGCTACAGACCTTACTCCACAGGAGTAGAGCAGTGAGAGAGCGGAGTGTTGGGAGCTTATCAGCGGCCTAGCTCTCTGGTTCATCTGGCGGGCCCGTTGTCTCCGCATCTTTGAGGCTTGCCCTGTACCACCAGCAGAGACTGTTCGTGACTTTTGGCTAGAGCTGATCCATACTCTCAGAGGACAGCTTGAGGGACTACAGGGCAGCTCCGACCGCATGCGGGAGCGCCGCGAGGCTTTCCTTCGACTCTGGCGCCCTGGGCCGTTTTACTCCATGGTCCAGGGGGTGCTCAGATGGCACTACTGTCCACCTGTGTGGCTTTTCCCTCCTCCCATCTCTTGATTTAGCCCCATTGTATATATGCTGTTTTTTCATTGGGAGAGTCTCCCCATCATGCTTGTTGTAGCCCTCTCTTGCAGAGGTGGATGTAGCCCTATGAGCAGCTTTCATTAACTAATAGAAGGATCTTTTTCTCGGGGGGAAAAAAAAAAACACCACCAAATTCATAAATCTGACCATTGGATCATGCATTGGACCACCATCCAAGGACCCAGTGGATCACTATATGACAGAATTGGCCCCAACTCATGCCTAACCATAATGAGAACACCCGAAAAGCACAACGAACCAGCATATGCTATCCAGTATCCCGCAAGATACGAGCATTGCCCAGCATAATCATGTTGATTATGCTCTTGCAAAACGTCAATGTCAGCCTTACATGTATGTACATAGTGCCAGGATAGTCTCCACTTACAAGGGTTACATAACCCACGCACATTATATGAACTGCATTTTACACAACTATTCATTCAAGAGATATGTACAGAGGCAAAATAAGGAAGGGCTACACGAACACCCACCTTGTGTTGTATTAGCCCCCAGTCACTACCTTCAACCCCCCACCCATATCTTACCCAGTTCCAACTAGCTGCTTAGTTCACATCTAGCGGTTAAGATTTTAGTTTTTCACTTTACTTCATTTTATTTTTGTACCCAGACATTGTATTAGATCCAACAAGATTGTATCAGTTTGGTCTCATAGGTCATTTTGGCCTTTTAAAGACGTTCAATATAACATTTCGTCTCTCTCTCTCTCTCTCTCTCTCTCTCTCTCTCTCTCTCTCTCTCTCTCTCTCTCTCTCTCTCTCTCTCTCTCTCTCTCTCTCTCTCTCTCTACCTATGCCCCCCCCCCCCCCCCCCCTCCCCCAACACACACACGATACCCCCCTTGTTGCCCGTGCTTAGAGAGAGAAACTGAAGGGAAAGAAGGCGTAGAGAGACAGAAAAATAAATAACGTAGAGAGAGAAAGTGGAGGGAAAGAACCCGTAGAAACAGAATTTAAAAGCGTAGAGAGAGAGAAATTGTAGAGGGAGAAAGCATTGAGAGAGAAAACTTGCACACGTAGAGAGGGGTCAAAAAAAAATGTCAGACTACAGATTTTTCGTTTAAATTGCAAGGGTATGCAAAATGCATACTTCATGTGAGAGAAAATGTATACATAATGTCGAACCATATGTGCGCATAGGCTCTCGTTATTGCGGCGATTAAGCATGAGGAAGCAGAATGATAAGACCAATCCCTTAGAGGATGCCATCCAAGAGTGCAAAGAAGAAATAACGGAAACCATTAGCAAGATATACCGCAACCTATTGGGCACAATAAAAATGCTCAAAGGACGCATGTTCATCCAAGAAAGCAAGATAACGTGTGACGGCTCAGGAGAGATTGCATCACTCAAGAAGGATCTCGTTGAAGCACAATCAAAAAACACACTTGAAAGGAGAATTGCAACCCTCAGTAATAGAAAAACTCAACACGATCAAGGAGCAAGTACGGGCCATCAAAGAATGAGAAGAGCAACACAAAGAAATCACGACTTCTTGGGTGGATGTTATTACGAAGACTCAACAGGAGACGAATAAAGGCGAGAAATGGATCGAAGCTGCCAAGAAAGAAAACGGCAAGGAAATAATGTCCAGATAAGTCCACACCCACAATCATTAATCTGAAACTAGGAGGAGCAACAAAGAAGACGTGTGCGCTTAACATGTGAGAATTTGTGGCCTTAAAGACAAAGATAATGTGGACGAAGAGGTAAAAGAACTCATGGCTTTAATGGGGGTTCATGAGCCGATGCACACAAGAGCTTGGAGAGTGGGCAACACGAAAAATAGAAGGAATGAGGCAACCTCAAAAGAAAGGGCACTCATCCTTCGTTTTCCCTCCATAGAAGCGAAGGACTTTTCGCAAAAAAGGCCAACTCTTAAGAAGACGAGCATCTTTCTCAGAGATGATCTTACCGTCTCGCAGATCGCTCATATGCAAGAAGTAATGCCAAAAATTAGAGCAGCAAGGCCAAAAGGCAAGATTGCCTTTTACCGAGACGGCAAAGTGGTAATATTGGAGTGACGCTCCACATGACAGTGCGAGACCTATGGCACCACAATCAAAATTTCCACCTAGAACTGTAATGGATCTATGCGCCTCGATGTCGGTGCTTTTGAGAATAGTTTTATTGGAAGGGACATCATCTTCTATTGTGAGACATATCACGCCCCTCGGCAATCTATGCCTCACATCAATGGATACAAATGGGAGACAGCCAGCAGATAGGTGACACGATCAGAGCACAGAGGGCGGGGATTAAAACGACTAGCAGTGTTATTAGAGAGGAGTTGCAGTCATTGATACATATAGCCTGCAGGGATGAGCAGGCTAGGTCAGAGACAGGCAAATATCTATACATCGCTATTTGGTGCTTTCCCTCGAGTACGTCAGTCTATGCTTCACTCAAAGGCCAGTCCCCCTTTTCTATTTTGGATGATGACATATGGGAGTTCTCTTGAGATGGTGACATTATCATTCTAGGGGACTTCAATGCTAGGATTGCCCATCACTAGACACTCTTCTATGATACTTCAGAGGTGATGCTAAGAGAGTTGGATGCTGTAGAGACGGGCTTGTATAGACTATCACACGATGTGGAACATACTGAGTATGGACGACACTTGATAGACATGGGAACTGCACATGGACTGGCCATCTTGAATGGCCTACAGAGATTCCCCGTTGCAGGAGGTTTTACATGCTTTCCACAGAGACATGGACCAGCACAGTGGATTATGTCATGGCACACGCAGAGCTTCTAGCAGTTCTGTTTAACCGTGCCATGTGTAAAGGCTTGCCTGATACTTGGAGCATATCTACTATTGTACCTATCTTCAAATCAGTAGACCCTATGGAGGCTAGGAATTATCGCATTATCATGATTGGACACACATTGGCACGGTTGTACGCGTCCATTCTTGAGCAATAGCTCAATAGATGGGCAGAGAGGGAGAGGATATGCACAGTCGAGCAGGCACGGTTCAGGAGAGGCTTTTCTACTCTTGACCATATCTTGACACTCAGAGCCATCATTGAGGAGGGCAGATAACATGGGAGAAGGATATATTGTACCTTTGTAGACTCCTGCAAAGCATTTGAAACAGTACACAGAGCTAGATTGATGCGCAGACTACAGGAGATGGGAGTACCCACAGAGCTCATTTGGGAGATCATAGCATTATACAAGCCAGTAGCGGGGCATGTAGGCCCCTCAGAGGGTCTATCTACACCGGTTCACTCCACTATTGGGGTGAAGCAGGGTTGCCTGCTCTCTCCTACTCTATTCGGTATGTATGTGGATCATGTTGCTCACAACTACTCTATTCGGTATGTATGTGGATGAGCTTGCTTACTACCTTGAGAGCGATGGTGATAGAGGTGCACAGCTGGCAGGGACATCCGTTATATCCTAATGATATTGTGTTTATCTTTGACTCCCCGAAGGGGATGCAACGTCACTTGGATGCTTTGCATAGGTTTGCCCACGAAAGTGGTTTGTCTGTCAACCTTGGTAAAACCAAGGTTATGGTGTCTAATACCACTCGACAGTGGATCGGGAGGTTAGCACCTACATTCACATACGGCCAGGAAACAGTGGAGTATACAGATGCTTACACTTACCCTGGAGTGGTTTTTAGCCGACCAGCATTTTCATTAAGGAGGGCAGCAAAGACCAGATTGACTAGAGCCCATGTAGCATTGGGTAGATTGGAGAGGATGTGTTCGCAGGTTCACTTTTAGGAGCCTCGGACGAAGCTCTGGCTCTTTGACACTTTGGTGGCTTCTGCATTGCTCTATGGAGCTGAGATATGGGAGCCTTCATTAGACCATCACAGGAGGTCGGGTCGCACTGATAGATGGGGGGACATGGAGAAACCTTTGGTCTCTATGATCTCACGGCTCATTAGAGAGAAGGCTTCAGTACCACGTGCCATTATCCGAGCAGAGCTAGCGGCCCCCCCACTAGTGGTTGAGGCAGTCACCAGATCAGTCTCCTTCATACACCGCATGTGGGAACTTCCCAAAGACAGATATGCCCGCCTTGCACTTGACAGTTTGCCATGCACGGAGATACAGCATACTGGTATGCGGAGATGACATCATGGTTTCAAGCGCATGGATTCAGCATAGACAGATTGCAACCCTTCCAGTTCTCACTCGATGCACCATCACCGGGCTCATCTACCAAAACATGACTTAGCTAGACACCAGGAGGAGATGGATACAGCCAGCACATGAGCAGGACAGAAGATGGCTTTCTACCGAGAGTATCTTCTCCAGCTGTAGCGTGGATAGTGTGTCGTACTCTCTACAGTGGGTGATCCTCAGTGCAATGTGTGTGACATCTCACTCAAAACAGAATGAAAACACAACAAACAACAGATAACAGCAAATCAACACAAAGACACAACAGTAGACCAGAACATATAGACTCAACTAACTCAAAGGAACCAGTACAGACTCTGGTGTGGCAGCACGCTCAGCTCCAGCCCAGAACTCACGGGTACAATAGGGGTGTCAAGGCTCAGATGTGCAGGGATGGTGCAGACGTGTTGTGTGTATAGACTCACTATTGTAGACGACGACGCTGGACCATATATGAAGAAGATGATCGTGATGACCCAACAGCTACTACTCATATGTACAACCATAAACAGCCACCAACAGCTCATAAATGTCAGCCCTCTAAGTCTATCTCCAAACTAAGTGGTGGTGGTGACCTTGCCAGGATGTCCACTAAACCACCGTCCGTATCCCTGCCACATGTCACTGCCCAGCCAGGAGAGTCCGTCCAATGTGAATTAGACCATACCAACTCTACTAATTGTGTCATGTGAAAGTAACACTGTAGCCGGCTACACGTTGCCCGCCACAAGACCGCTCACCGTCTCGGTAAGAGAAATACAAGTTGTTGCCACTGTTGCACCCGGAGGTGGAGCCATCAAATCGATGGGAAAACTCTGGACTCTATGAGTGCTCTCTACAAACCGACTATTAGCGAAAGGAGCAGCCACCTGCTGCTCGACGAATGGGAGTACCTACCCCGAAGTGTACTGAGGCCACCGACTCGCACACCCACGTCGATGTGCGCCAGCGAAGCCGTCACAAGGAGCCGTCTGTGAGGATGATATGTGTCGTAACGAGTCCAAGGTACCAGCAGGCTGTTGAAATTCCTGAGGGTAGTAGTCAAACTGCTGCTGTGATGGAGCACCTCCCCAAATCTGTCGATGACTGTGCTCTCCATATCCCATGGGCATCTGTACTGATCTCACGGCATGAGCCCACCCATATCCCATGGTAGCCTAAGGCTGCTACTGAAACCCCATGTCCCCTGGACTAGCATATCTTGCATATGAGTGTCACGTGCACATCTAACTCTATGTGTACGTGCAGAAGCTACTTCATGACATGGGTTCAGTTCAGTGCATTCAGCGTAGCTTAGGGAGTGTTCTCGCACTTTTGTGAGTCTCTTCAGAGACCGTGCATGTTCACGCACTTAGAGTAGATGTATATTCTTTGGTTGCACACATCATGATTATCAGATTTTCATCAGAAACCATCAGGAGCATTTTTACAATGCATAGACCTATTTTGAATTTTCCCTATTTTAGCCAATTTTCACTTATTATTTTAAAGTGACTTTTCTTGGGAACTAGGTAGGGCAAATGTAGCAAGCATATAAGCAAACTAGTGCTAGCACTTTCTGGCAGAAGAGGCAACAACAACACAACATTCAACAAGCACTTTCTTATCAGAACCCCCATCAACAAACCTAGCGTTTTTCATTAGCAATAAGCTAACGTTTTGCACTCAGATCAGCCAGCGTTTTTGCATTGCAGTAGCCTGGCGACAGCAAGACCACAGAACAGCCCTACCATTAGCACATTTCCACCGAAAGACAGTTTTCAGTCCTAGCGTTTCTGCATTTGCATAGCGTTTTGCAGATTCACCACGATGAAACCCCAAGAAGTATCAACATTTTCAGTTTTCAGCATTGACACATTGGAGTAGAACCCCTGAACCTCGCAGATCTCACCTTCTCGTAGCAGATCCTCGCCGCATGGTCAGATTCCGCGTAGTTTGCAGATTCAGCCCCCCGTCGTCGTATCGCCGCCATCGACATCGTCACCGACATAGAGTCAGAATTCAGCAGATAAAGATTTGCATATTTCAGCCATTAGCGTTTTCAGATTTCAACCCGTCTCATCCTCGTCAACATCGTCGGCAAGTCCAAAGCATTGTAGCAATTTGTGCAATCAATAGTAGACCACTCTCGCCATAAAGAATGGGACCTTCGGAGGAGGGTTTCACAACATTCTGGTGTCGTATTCCTCTTTCTCTATCTCTCAGTCTCATGCACCTTCATTCACAATGTTTACCACTTTGTTTGTGATCTTTTGCACTCTCTCACTAAAGGAACAAAAGGCTCTCCCTTCCGTAAGTAAAAGGAACCCTTAAGCACAGTTCGGAGCACTCATCTTGAGCAAAGTTCAACATTCACTGTTGCACCATACATTGAGCTTTGAGGTCATCAATTATCTGGGACTTTACATGCAAATCTTGAGGCACGGCGAAAATGGTAGCATCTCTATCAGCAATGGCACTCTCTCTGCAACTCACAAGCAACCTTCCATGGCCGCATATGTGGCTGAGTGCTTTTGGTGGATAGCTATTAATTTCTTTGCACCAAGTTCAATCATTGCAATAGCATTTCTTGACTCTTGCACATTCTCTTCAAAGATTCTGAACAACGAGGTAGAGTCTGTTCTACTGGAAGAAGCTTCAGTAGCACCTGGAGGTGTAGAGTGCCCAACAGGCACTGCAGTCGAGGTCGGGTTGACAGTAGGACTAGGGTGCACAACAGCCACTGCAGTGGATGTCGGGGTGACAATGGTAGTAGGTTCAATGCGTAAGCTGGAGATCGGAGAGAATGACGAGGGTACCACACGTGGTGAGAAAGGTGTGGTAAAAGTGGCAGGAATATAGACAGGAGCAGTAGGGGGAGGTACGCAGGAGAGACAGACCGCCTCAGTAACAAGAGTGGGCGTACCAAGAATAGCGGAACTCCCAACGGCCTATGGCATTGTAGAGATAGGGATGGAGGTAGAAGAAGGACATAGTAGCGGATGCGTGACCAGAGTCTGGCTCTCTGAAAATGGCAGAGGTCGTAGTGTCTCTTACCACTTTGACTCTTTTCTTTTGTTTCCTCTTTTGATCATCTATGCCAAGAGACTTTCTTCTTGCTTGCAATGGCAATGTTGCATCCTCATACAGTTCAAGAGGGTTGATGTGGATGTTTATCACCTAAGCCAACAGTGACGCGGCAAAACATTGGAAGCTAGATTGAGGTGACTGCACTTATGCTCTAAACCTTTTCGCCCTGGTTTGCAATGATGTAAAGAGAATATGATGAAACCCACAAGGTATGTTCTTGATTACACAGTAAAGACCGTCACATTGTGCGAATGTGGTAGGTACTTCGCATTTCGCCTTTGGTCCTTGAGCATCTCTCACCAAAAAATACTACTAAGAGAGGTTTATGATGTTGCAGATTCGGATCATCCTGTTCGAACAATGCCCTGCATGCCTATATGGTAGCAGCTTTGGAGAGCTTTGAATATGACCTAGTACTCAACTCCATTGCATGTCCTAGACGCGCCGCTGTCAAAGTGTGTTCTTTGACCTTGGGAAAATTTTAAGCATTTCGTGAATCATGCCGACAGGTATGTCATCACAGTGGACAGCTTCAGCTAGCGATCTTACACCCAAGTTGTCCAATTGGTCATGTGAAAGAACATCTGTAAGAGACCGCTTGGGCTGCTGCATGTGAAAATAGAGGAAAAATGTTGTTTTATGTTTTGTTTTATCAATCCTGGCAATTTCATGACGATTGATAAGGTGACTCGTTACTTTCCTTTTCCCTTTTGGATCCTTCTCTTGTGCACTTGAGCTACCACTGTCTAAGCCTGAGCTTGAATTTGCATCTAATACCGGGGCATTGTAACTTTCATTAAATGGAAGACTGGACGTCTGACCCCATGCCTGCTAGGATCCGCTTCAGTTTCATAAATGGCCTGCTAGGATCCGCTTCAATTTCATAAATGGCCTGCCAGTGTGGTTGAGGCCTTTTCCTCAGCAATAGTTTTTTGCCTCTTGCCATAGCCACCTGATTGAGACTATCTGTAAACACTCGAGCAGTATTTTTTGAAAACCCCAAAAGCTTATAACAGTGAGCTCATTGTACACTAGATTCTATTAGGCCCACCAGAGCATACACAAAAAACATCCCCAGGATCATACATACATCAGTACATCACCATATGCCCCATGCAGCAATCGCAATTTTGCATACAACATAATCGTGATTTTTGTGTTGAAAGCTGGTATCTTGAAAATCTGACTGAGAGTAGCTAAATTTCGATGGCGAGGTCGCGAGCGTAGTATGGACGGATTGTGTGCAGAGAGCCAAGTTGATCGTGACAAGCACTACGAGAAGGGCCGAGATATAGATTAATGTGCCAAGTAGACTCGTTTAAGGTTTGGTCGACGTTTGATGGTTGAATAGGGCGAGAGGGGAGAGGCGATGGTGGCTAAGGGCCGAAGGGAGGGGCGAGGAGTAGATAGGGGCGAGGGTGAGAGGGAGGGGCGAGGATTGGGTATAGAGGACCATAGGCGAGGGGTTAGGGGACCAGAGGTAGACAGCGGGCCGAGCAGTAGATAGGGGCGCACAGGGGCGAGGACTGGTGTGGGGAGGGGGGGGGGGGCCGCGAGGGGTAGGGACCAGGGGCAAGGACTAGTGAGGGGGGGCAAGAGGTAGGGACTAGGGGTGAGGGGTGGGTAGCAGGAGCGAGGGGTAGATAAGGACGAGGGGAAGGGACTAGGGGCGAGGGCTAGTTAGGAGGGCGAGCGCAGCAGGTAGGGACAAGCAGATAGGAGAGGAGGCTAGGGATAGGCAAAGTAGGTTTTAACGTCCTAGGAACAATACCAAGAAAAATGAAAGATCTATCCGCCGAGAGTTGAACCTCGGACATTGAACAAATCGACAAGGACAGAGAGGCAGTAGAGAAGAGATACATAGAGATACAGATAGAGGCACAGAGACAGAAACAGGAGGATGACCATACAGTCTATGAGTGAATTCAGTTAATTAAAAAGAACAAGCTAGATCTTAGTAGGACTCCAAAAACCAAATTATATCAATGGGATAAGAGCAAAATGGATACACACAGTAGAAGTATAAGAATTTTAGAGATAACATTGATTACAACTAAGATGAGAACTGACATGAGGAAGACTTGAGAAGAGGGAAAAATGGAAAGTTGGAGAGAGTTGAGGAGGGGGCATTCATATGGTTGTTGGTGGGAGAGGTAACATCATCAGATTTCTAAAGAGTCAGGGCGAGTGATAGCACTTGATTTTGGATCCATTTACCAACAGCAAGGGAACACCTTCCAGAGTGACTAGCTGGATAGCCCCTTTTGGCAAAATCTCTTGTACCATGAATGGCCCTTGCCATGCTGAGACCAGCTTCTTAGCTTTTTTTCAAATATTTAGCTTGATAGAGTAGCACCAGTGTATCTTGCGTTATTTTCGGCTTTCTGAGATGGCCATCATGCCACGCTTTGCCACGAAGTTGCTCGGCTTGCAGAGCATGTGAAGCTAACATCCTGCTTTCTTCTAACTTCGAGAGAGGAGAGAGGTTTGCGGAAGCAATCCGCGCTGTGACACGAACGCTTCCCACTCTTGCTGAGCCTGAGTTCACCTCGTATGGTGCAAGTGCTTCTAGACCGAAAGCTAGCTGGAATGCGGTGAGGTTAGTGGTTGCTTTGAAGGAGGTGCGATAAGCTCAGACTGTGCCGAGGATAGCTTGAGCCCAAGTAGTTAGATGCAAGTGACAAGCTTTCCTAAGAAGTGCGATTAGCACTTTCTTAGTGCTCTCGGCTTACCCATTTGCTCTGGGATATTACGAGCAAGATTTGCAATGAAAAATCTTGTAGTTCGTGAGGAGTGTGGAGATTAGGTCGTTGACGAAATGACCATCTCGATCACTGGTGATTTCTAGAGGGCACCCAAATCTACAAAAAAAAAAATTCATACCGAAATTTTGCGACAGTGACTGCTGTACAGTCGATGGTAGCCACTACATCGGCCCACTTTGTTGCATAATCCGTCAGTACCAAGAGATACTTACGATTGCCGGGTTGAGCAGGTGGAGCAATTGGACCAACAAAGTCCAAGTCCCATCGCTCAAAGGGCAACCACGCCATAGATATCTGCAGAGGGCGATTCAATTGCTTGAGGGCTTGGGCGTACATCGCTGATAGACATCCCTGTATGGCCTACAAAGCTATGAACACCTTTGGGATTAAGTCGAGGGGGCAATCTTAAAATGGCCACTATTTTCTCACGGTAAGGTGCTAAATCGTCGGCAGACACGACATGACCTAAAAGCATATCTTGAGTCACCAAAAAGTGGCACTTGTTTGGATTGAGCTTAAGGTGCGTCTCGCGACACTTCGAGAAGACTACAGAGAGTTGAGCCAAGTGCCCCGATTCATGGATGATCTGGACCGTGTTAGCACTATCCATGAGGAGTCAAAGCGAGGCTCTGATATTGAGAGAGAACTTGGGAATGAAAAATATGTTCCTCTAGGGCCATGAGCAGCTGATGAATTAAGGGATTCTTAGCACTCAACCCATTCGAGGAGAAGACGTGTAGAGAGAGTAAAGTGATGGACCCGATCTCATGGTTCTTAGCGGAGCAGGAAACATATTGAGGATAGTGAGGATGGCAAGCAAGTCATCGATCACCAAGACATAAACCAACAAAGAAGATTGAAGAAGACACAGTGACTAAGACTAAAGATAACAATGATTGGGAAGTTGATACAGATCACTACTGTAAAAGATGATCCAAAGACAGAAAACCGGCTCACAAAACAATAGCGAGTCGACGCAAACTCGATTTTGTTGGACTGCTCAGTGCTTGTTGGGAGCGATAACCATAGAGCACAACCATTCTGAGTGCTCCACGGGCTCAATACTACCTGATTCTTGCATTTTTTCTAACTTGACTTTGACTGTTTCTGCATACTTCGGGTTGAGCTTGTAAGCCTGTGTCCTCTAACGGGCTTACCCCCTCAACCGATATGTGGACTCCTTACTTTGTTGGGATCCCTTCTAAATCGAGGTAAGACCAGGCAAGTACATCCTTGGAAGAGTGCACGAAAGAGATTACCTAGTCGAGTAGCGCGAGGTGATCCCATAACCAAGCGGCTAACACGATGGGCTGATGGCTGTCAGGGTCGCCTATGTTTACTTCTCTGACGAGGTCAGGCGGTGTAGTTGGCAAGGATGCATCGGGAAGAAAAGACCTTGCCGCCTCTGTGAGCTTCCGAACATCATGAGCTGGCGTCTGATCGATATTGAAATCAGCACTCTTCTTGTAACCATCCTGGTGGAAGCTCGTCAAAGGGAAATTCATCTGGTACATAGGATAGCTTGGATTGAGACACGGTATCAGACACAGGTGAGGCTGAGGGTGTGGCATGGGCAAACTCTTGTAAAAGAGATTTCTTACCCCTTCAATGGTCTTTGATAGGCTCACCAAGTCCAAAGGCTTCTACAGAGGGGCCAGCTAAGATATCAACCTCTAGGAGCAATGGAGTCCGTGCACAGGGCTCAGCCACTGTAGCAACATTGGAAGATAGTGTATCCTCTTGTAAGGCTTGAATGGAGACCACATAGCAAGACATAGAGTGGGTAGCCTCCAACCACTCCTGCAAGTCCTCTTCTGGTCCATCCGGTGGAGTAGGCTGGTTCGGTTGGGGGGTTGACTCCATTCATAGAGAACTATGATTCACCACCGAATCCATTCCCCCTTCAAGGCGAATAGGTTTCATTGGATAGCCCTTCAATGGTCTTTGATAGGCTCACCAAGTCCAAAGGCTTCTACCGAGGGGCCAGCTAAGATATCAACCTCTAGGAGCAATGGAGTCCGTGCACAGGGCTCAGCCACTGTAGCAACATTGGAAGATGGTGTATCCTCTTGTAAGGCTTGAATGGAGACCACATAGCAAGGCATAGAGTGGGTAGCCTCCAACCACTCCAGCAAGTCCTCTTCTGGCCCATCCTGTGGAGTAGGCTGGTTCGGTTGGGGGGTTGACTCCATTCATAGAGAACTATGATTCACCACCGAATCCATTCCCCCTTCAAGGCGAATAGGTTTCATTGGATAGCCCGGGCTACGTATCCACATTGAATCGGTTCCCCAATCATGTAATTCCTTTTCCAATGAGTAACGGAAATCTGCCCTCTATCTGAGGGAGGCTAACTACAACAAAATCTAGGTTGAATGTGAAGTCATGTACCTGCAGAGGGACCTTGTCAACTATTTCTACAAGGTAGAGAGTTCTCTGGTCTGCCAAAGTCACTGTAAAGGGAGCGGGCAGGGTACGCTGGAGACCCAATGCCATCATAGTGAATTCGGGCATCAAGTTGATACCCAACCCGCAATCCACTATGATCCTGGAGAAGTTGCGCCCTAGAATAGACGCGGTGAGACGAGGACTCCTATAATCAGTGAGCGGAGCAGCGCGAAATGAAATCATGTAGGACTCTAAGGGCTGCACTAGTTGGTCCCCGCCACTAGACCCTTGAATGATACAGAGATTGAATACAGAGACTATCTTGAAATACACCTTTCAACAAGTGTCATTGTACGTCATGCTTCGACTTGATGCAAATTTTAGAAGTGACACCCTTTCCATCAACAGGATACAGAGATTGAATGATGGAAAGGGTGTCACTTCGAAAATTTGCATCAAGTCGAAGCATGACGTACAATGACACTTGTTGAAAGGTGTATTTCAAGATAGTCTCTGTTGTAGGCTTCTCTCTTTTGATCAGTGCTTGCTCTCGTATCTTGAGCTTCTGCAAGTCCTCTACTTCTTCCATGAAGACACCATCAATATCTGAGAGAAGAGAGGTAGGTTGGCTCATGGCACTACTTGTTGGTTTGTCAGCTACTAGGAGAGGTTGACTCATTTGTGTGACTGGAGATGAAAAAGTTGGACCGTCGGGGAGACTAACACCCAGAGCAGCTCTGTGTGTCCGTGTGAGCACACGAGTAGGCTCTTCCACCTGTTTCAAGTTTCAACCCATTTTCAGAGGAAACTACAAGAGTGGCAGGTGGGGCCTGTGGAATGGTGTTTACTGTGATTAGGTTGATCTTTGGAAATGTAAACTCCAATTGGTTCTAGCTTGTGCTTGCAAATGTGGATGCACGTTGTTTTGGGCAGTCCTTACTATAGTAATCCTTAGCATCAAGGCAATGTCGACAAGGAGGGGACCCTTCTAGCAACGTACATTTGCTCTGATAATGTCCATACTCCCCGCACCTGTAGCACAAAATTGGCCGATTGGAGAGGCAAGGTGGTCTCGGCCCTTGCTGCATGGGGACGGATGCTGATGTGTAGAAGCTTTGGGGAACTAAGGGAGCATTAGCCAGATAAAAGCTAGGAGATGCAAAGTTGTTGTGCATACCTTGCATAGGAGGTGTTGTCAGCAGACGTGGCATAGGGTTTTGATGGCTATAGGGTGAAACCATGTTGGATACACGTGTCAACCCTTGTTGAGGGTTGGGGGCGCGGTTCTGTTGTAGTTGCCACATTCCCTTCATATAATAGCACTCTTTGTCATCATGGCCAGGTTTCTCGCAGACATGAAAGTAAGCTCGAAGTGGGCAGTCCTAAGGAGAATGCCCTGGAGAGCAACACGAGGTACACCACACCATCGGTATCTTAGTGTCTTGCTGTGCCCGGAGCTCTTCTAGCTCCCGCTTGATTTGTTCTAAAGCCTCTTGCTGTGGAGATTTTTCCGGGCTAAGAGAGAAGGACCTCTCCTCTTGAAGTGCTCTTTGTAACTTCAATGCTTCTAACTCCCTGCGTAAAAAAAGCAAGGGGTCAAAGGGATTTTCAGTGAGAACTAGGGCAGCCTCCACCTGAACGAGGTCCTTGAATAGCCTTCTTGCTCCTTTCCTGGTAGTGGCTGCTATAATCTCCTCCAAAGATGCTTCAGGTCGAAGACTTTCGCGTAGTCTCTCCTGAGATGTCTTTGGAAGAGCTTTCTCTACCCACTTCTTGACCATAAATTCCCCTGGTTGCTAAGGAAGCTTGGCAACCAGAGACTTGGTTTAAGTCATGCGTTCTGCAAAAGTCTCCTCTGGCTCGTTGGCCAACTCATCCAAAACCTTTTCCTCAAAGTCACCTGGCTTGAATGCTGCACAGAACTGTTGTCTTAAAGCTGCCCAAGTTGGAAAGTGATTCTCTGCAAACTGACTGTACCACTTGTCTGCTAAACCATCGAAGGTTGATGGAAACAGCCCAAATAAGCATCTTCTCTATTAAGAACACAACCTCTACAGAGAGGTACAAACCTCCTTGCATGGTCCTCTGCATCTTCTGAGGAGAGTCTCTTGCAAGTAGGAAACTTGATGTTTACTTTGGCCAAAACATTGGTCAACTCCTCCAGGGCCTCTTGCTCAAGAGCCTGTTGCTCAATAGCTTGTTGTAACAAAATGGGAGAGGGCTTTACTCGGATAGGTGACCTGGAAGATGTAGAACCAACCGGATGAAGGAATGGATAATGCCGTATGTAGAGCTATGGGTGATGGGGTTGGTGGACTTCTACTAGGTACCAGGGGTTGATGCCTTCTGTGGTAGTACTTTAGAGGACACAGTAGTGCGCTTTGACGCTCTAATGATTGCCTTGTATGTGTCATGCAATAACCACAAAACCCAACCACGCTTTGGGCAAGAAGACCTTTAACTAGCTGAACACCGGTCTAGACTCTACTAGACCAGGGCGAGTGACTAGACACCTGGCTGGACCAGGGACGAGGAAGGACTAGACCAGGAGGACAGCTTGGTTAGCCCAGAGCGAGAGAGGACCTGACCAGCAGGGCGAGAGACTAGGTCAGCTAGACTAAGCTCTCTAGGGTGAAACTGGACCAGACGAGCAAGCTGCACTGAGCAAGGTGAAGTAGGCGAGGCTAGGTAAACCAGCTAGCTCCCTGACTTGTACCTCAACAGAGAGTGAGACTTCAGTTCAGGTCCCACCGGGCGTGCCAAAATGACGAGGCAGGACTAGACCAGGACGAGAGCTTCGTTGGACCAGGGCGAGAGAGGACGAGACAAGCAGGGCGAAAGACTAGGTCAACTAGACTAAGCTGTCTAGGGTGAAACTGGGCCATACCAGCAGGCTGCATTGGGCAAGGTGAAGTAGGCAAGCCTAGGTAAACCAGCTAGATCCTCGACTTGTACCTCAATAGAGAGTGAGACTTCAGTTGAGGTCCCATCGGGCGTGCCAAAATGAGAGCACTTGTAGTGTGGATAGTGTGTCGTGCTCTCTATAATGGGTGCTTCTCAGTGCAATGTGTGTGACATCTCACTCAAAACAAAATGAAAACACAGTAAACAACAGATAACAACAAATCAACACAGGGACACAACAGACCATAACATATAGACTATCTCAAAAGAACCAGTACAGACTCTGGCGTGCCAGCACACTGAGCTCCAGCCGAAAACTCACGGGTACAATGGGGTGTCAAGGCTCAGATGTGCATGGATGGAGCAGACGTGCTGTGTATAGACTAACTACTCTAGACGACGACACTGGACCATATATGAACAAGATGATCGTGATGACCCAACAGCTACTACTCATATGTACAACCATAAAGAGCCACCCACAGCTCATAAATGTCAGCCCTTTAAGTCTATCTCCAAACTGAGTGGTCCTAGTGACTAGGCCACGATGTCCACTAAACCACCGTCTGTATCCTTCCCACCTGTCAACTGCCGAGCCCAAAGAGTGTGTCCAGTGTGAACTAGACCAGACCAGCTGTACTAACTGTGTGTCCTGTGAAAGTGACATTGTAGCCTGCTACACCAGCTTACGAGGGACGGTTTTGTGACCAGACCCACATACAAAGACAATGACCTGTCTCATGGGATACAATTTGCTATTCACCAGACACGCACATCTTCACACCAGTTGCGGATTGAGACAAGAAGATACAACAGAGTACCAGGAGGGGCGAGGACATGCCCCTTCTGTGACATGGAGCCTGAGACAGAGTTGCACTACACATGCCGCTGCCCTGTCTACTACAAGATACCAGACCGCTTCCATTGCTTGTTCAGAGAGGATTTTTGATCACTCTCCAGAGTTATGGGGTGCGAAGATCAGAGATGCCTGGGTTTGTTTTTGCTCGACCTGCACAGACATAGGGAGAGCCTAATGAGAGGAGAGGCTAGCCAAACTCAAAGACGGATCACAGATTTCTTTAGAACAAACACCGGAAAGTCGAAGGAGTTACTACCACAACAGAGCTCACATTTGTCTCACACCAGAGACACTCATCGACCGAACGATAGAGCTGGGGAGATCCAGACGCCTACGACTGGGGAGGATACACAGCATCGACGGACGCTACATCAAAAGATTTGGCTCACTTTGGCCAGGCATGCACGACGCCAGGTCAGACTACTGACCATGGAGGAGATTGATAAGATATGCCATCGATCGATGTTGAAACTCCTATAATTTAGCCATTTAGCTATCCCAGCCACCTGCTTAATTCACATCGAGCGGCTTAGCATTCCATAGTATTTTTATTTTGTTATGTTATGTTGTTATTGTTGTTATTTTTGTTACTCTCACTTTGTATCAAATCCACCACCTTGTAACTTTCTGGTCTCATAGGTCACGTTGGCCTTTTGAAGACGTTAATATAACAGTTCATCTCTCTCTCTCTCTCTCTCTCTCTCTCTCTCTCTCTCTCTCATGATGGCTTAGTGGTTGAGCATTTCATGCATGCCAGAGATCTATTAGCAGAGCTTCTAGCAGTTATGTTTAACCGTGCCAAGTGTGAGGGCTTGCCTGATACTTCGAGCCTTTCTACGATCGTACCTATCTTCAAGTCAGGAGACCCTATAGAGCCTGGGAATTATCGCACTATCATGATTGGACACACATTGGCACGGTTGTACGCATCCATTCTTGAGCAACAACTGAGTAGATGGGCAGAGAGGGAGGATGCGTGTTGTGGGGCAGGAAGGGTTCAGGAGAGGGTTTTCTACTCTTGACCATATCTTGAGACTCAGGGCCATCATTGAGGAGGGCATATCTCCATCTGGTGAGCGCCTCAACTACTAGAGGGGGGCAGCTAGCTTTGCTCGGATAATGGCACGTGGTACAGAAGCCTTGGCTCTAATAAGCCGCGAGATCATACAGACCAGAGGCTTCTCCATGTCCCCCAGTCCATCAGTGCGACCTATTCTCCCGTGATGATCCAATGAAGGGCTCCTATATCTCAACTCCATAGAGCAGTTAGCCAGGCAGGGAGACACAGTATGTTAGTATGGGGAGATGACGTCGTGGTTTCAAGCACATGGGTTTAGTATAGACAGATGGCCCCTCCTTCCAGTACTCACTGGATGCACCCTCTTTGACTCTTACACAATCCAAGACCACCAGGCTCATCTGCCAGGACCTGACTCAGCTAGACACCAGGAGGACATGGGTACAGCCAGCACAGGAGCTGGGAACGAAGATGGCTTTCTACAGAGAGCATCTTCTCAAGCTTACGACGGACGGTTTTGTGTGACAAGGCCCAGATACATGGACACCCACTTGTCTCATGGGATACGATGTGCTATTGGCCAAATACGCACATCTTCACACCAGCTGCGGATCGAGACTGGGAGATACAGCGGAGTACCAGCAGAGGCCAAGACATGCACCCTGTGTGACATGGAGCCTGAAACAGAGTTACACACACGCCATTGCCCCGTCTACTAGCAGATACGAGGCCGCTCCACTGCTTGTTCAGAGAGGGCTTTGGACCACTCTCCAGAGTCATGAGGTACGAGGATCAAAGATACCCGGGGTTGTTTCTGCTCGAGCTGCGCAGACACAGAGAGAGCCTGATGAGAGGAGAGACTAGCCAGTCTCAGAGACACATCACAGACTTCTTTACAGCAGACACTAGACACCTAGAGGAGCTACTACCACAACAGATCTTGTCGCCTAACAGCACAGGCACACTCATTGATCGAGCGATTGAGCTGGGGAGATCCAGCTGCTCACGAGTGCGGAGGACTACGCGACCTTGCCCCCCTTGCCTCAGCTCGACAGCTCGCGACCCTGCCCCCCTTGCCTCAGCTGAGCTCGACAGCAAGGGAAACGCTGGTCCTGCATGGACTTTGCCCCCCGTCCAGCGCGCAGTCATCCTCCTCGACCTCCCGACTTCAAGGACCAACCCCCCTCTCGACTCCAATGAGCAAGCCTGAGCGGGCCTCAGTGAACAGAGATCACTCACAAATTAACACTAAGGTCATTTTCAAACAGTCACAAGAGCAAGTTCTCACAGTAGGTTTTCACCGCAGAGCTCGGCCACAGACAAAGGTTTTCGCACAGCAGAACAAAGATTCTTCAGTCATGACTTCTTTCAACACACCGACTTCTGACACACGGAAGAGTTTTCTTGCTGTGGCAGCTGCGCCCAGGAAAGATCTCGCCGCTCATCAAGATGCACGGATCACGGCCCTAGAGGCTCAGATCCAAGAACTTGCGTTAGAGAATGTTGAACTGAAAAAATGCTTGTGTAAGCTCGAAGATACAAAAGCCAACAAGGCATCGCATAAGAAGATTGAGAACGACATACAAGCAGCCTTACAAGAATGTCGGATACAAGAATCCCTTGCCCTCAAAATTAGGATTGGAGGACTCTCCTCACCATGGTGCACTGAGGAGGATTCCCTCGAAGAATCCATCGTCAAGCTCAATATGACATTCTTCAACCGATCAATATCAAGCCCGACACTGTCTCGTGGTTCAAGGACACACATAGGCGTGTACCTCTTGGCCAATGCATCCTCACTTTCAAGAACAAAGAAGAACGGACGCGGCTGTTGCGCCAATCTTATCACCTCAAGGGGACAAAGCTGTAGATTGCCGAGGAATTGACTACAAACCAACTCAAGCACAAAGCAAGCCAGCTCAAAAAGATGCATGAAGCTCGTAAACAAGGTAAATGGGCAGTCTACCGTGGCGGTAAAGCCATCATTCAAGAGTTTCGAACTCCCAAGCCAGCTCCCCCTCTACCTGACCCCCTCTAGGTTTTGTTTGTTTTTTGTCCGTATCCTTTCCTTTTCCTTTATCCCTGATGGACCCTCAGTCCCTAACTAATATGTATCTAACGCTTCCACCGAAAGAACAGATGTAATGTTTTGTTTTGGTCCCATGGGTCATATCTGACCTCCGTGGACAATAATTAAATCTCTCTCTCTCTCTCTCCCCCCAACTCTATTTGGTATGTATGTGGATGAGGTTTCTAACTACATTGAGAGAGATGGTGATAGAGGTGCACAGCTGGCAGGGACATGGATTCCATTATTGTTATATGCTGATGATATTGTGTTGATCTCTGACTCTCCAGAGGGGATGCAACGTCACTTGGATGCTTTGAATAGGTTTGCTCACGAAAGTGGTTTGTCCGTCAACCTTGGTAAAACCAAGCTCATGGCATTTAATACCACCCCACAGTGGATCAGTAGGTCAGCGCTAGCATTCACATACGGCCAGGAGACTGTGGAGTATACAGCTGCGGACACTTACCTCGGAGTGGTTTTTAGTGGGCCAGCATTTTCATTGAGGAGGGCAGCAAAACTAGACTGACCAGAGCCCATGCAGCATTGGGTAGATTGGAAAGGATGTGTTACAGCTGCGTACACTTACCTCGGAGTGGTTTTTAGTGGGCCAGCATTTTCATTGAGGAGGGCAGCAGAACTAGACTGACCAGAGCCCATGCAGCATTGGGTAGATTGGAAAGGATGTGTTCACAGGTTCAGTTTCAGGAGCCTAGGACGAAGCTCTGGCTCTTTGACACTCTGGTGGCTTCTGCATTGCTTTATGGAGCTGAGATCTGGGGACCTTCATTAGATCATCACAGGAGGACAGGCCGCAGTGATGGATGGGGGGACATGGAGAAGCCTCTGGTCTCTATGATCTCGCGGCTCATTAGAGCCAAGGCCTCAGTACCACGTCCTATTGTTCGAGCAGAGCTAGCTCCCCCCTACTAGTGGTTGAGGCGCTCACCAGATCGGTCTCCTTCATACACCTCATGTGGGAACTTCCCAGAGACAGATATGCCCGCCTTGCACATGAGTCCTCTCGACAGTTAGCCATGCAGGGAGATACAGCATGCTGGTATGGGGAGATGACATCATGGTTTCAGGCGCATGGGTTCAGCATAGACAGATTTCCTCCCTTCCAATACTCACTGGATGCACCCTCTCTGACTCTTACACAGTCCGAGATCACCAAGCTCATCTGCCAGGACTTGACTCAGCTAGACACCAGGAGGACATGGATACAGCCAGCACAAGAGCTGGGTACGAAGATGGCTTTCTACAGAGAGCATCTCCTCCAGCTTACGGTTGATGGCTTTGTGACTAGGCCCGGATACATGGACTTGTCTCATGGGATACAATGTGCTATCGGCCAAATACGTACACCTTCACACCAGCTGCGGATCGAGACTGGGAGATACAGGGGAGTACCAGCAGAGGCCAGGACATGCCCCCTGTGTGACATCGAGCCTATGAGACAGAGTTGCACTACACATGCCATTGCCCCGTCTACTATGAGATACGGGTCCGCTTCCATTGCTTGTTCAGAAAGGGCTTTGGACCATTCTCCAGAGTCATGCAATACGAGGATCAGAGATGCTTGGGTTTGTTTTTGCTCGAGCTACGCAGACACAGAGAGCCTAATGAGAGGAGAGGCTAGCCAATCCCAGAGACAGATCACAAATTTCTTTAGAGCTGCCCCACTGGACACCGGGAGGAGTTACTACCACAATAGAGCTCGTCGTCTCACGACTGAGCTGGGAAGATCCAAACGCCCACGACTGCGAAGGACTACACAGCATCGACGGAGGCTGCATTAGAGGATTCGGATCACTTTGGCTCGACATGCACGACGCTCGGTCAGACTACCGACCATGGAGGAGATTGATGAGATCTGCCAACGACCGATGCTGGATCTCTTGTGATCTAGCTATCCCAACTAGCTGCTGTTCACACCTTGTAGTTTAGGATTCCATACTATTTTATTGTGACATTTGTCATTTCATTTTTGTTATTGTTGTCATCTTCTTACTCTGACTCTGACTTTGTATCAGATCCACCACATTGTAACTTTCTGGTCTCATAGGTCACTTTGGCCTTTTGAAGACGTTAATATAACATTTCATTTCTCTCTCTCTCTCTCTCTCTCTCTCTCTCTCTCTCTCTCTCTCTCTCTCTCTCTAGAACACTTCCCTTTCCAGTAGCACTAGACATCTATCTTGCCAAAGTGCTAGAACATCACACCACAGTCACAAACAAAATCACCACAGAATCATGACACGTCCCCTCCTTCACATAGGAAGGGGGGAGTCTCATATATTAGATTTTGGGTCCCATGGGTCATTTTGGCCCCCCGAGGACGTAAATACATCATCATCATCATCATCTCTCTCTCTCTCTCTCTCTCTCTCTCTCTCTCTCTCTCTCTCTCTCTCTCTCTCTATTGTATGGGGTAGAGGTATGGGGACCAAGTATTCCGGCCAGCACATGGAATGACATTGAGAAAATTCAGAGAAGTTCTTATGTAGACATATGGGGATAAAAACCACAACACCATACTCGGTGATGCTATTGGAGACTAGACAAAGACCATTGGAAATGCTTGCTTTGCAAAGAATGCATAGATATCTCTTAAAGGTGAAGTTGATGCCTAATAACCGTTTGCCTCACATAGCATGGGAGGTAGGATGTAAACCGCAAAAGAACCACAAAAGCATGTTTCTCACCTCTAACCTTGTTGAGGACATCAGGAAATGGTTCTCTAAATGGAATGTGCAAGGATATGTGGACATGCATGTAGAGGAAGGTACCGAGCATGAGCACGAGCTGAATTTTGAACTACAATTACTTGAGGCCCTTCACAACAAATGGAAGAATGCAATGCACAGGTCCAAGTTTGAATACTATTGCAAGCACATAAACACGCGATACTGGGAAGAATACAAAACCAAGGAAACCCAAATACATATCAAGACACCCATGTCCTTCCGTGCGAGACGGGCCATCACCTTGATGCGGACAAGATCACACATGCTCAAAAGTGAAATGGGAGGATGGCTGAATATTGATGCAAACATGAGAAGATGCACTCAATGCAACTTGAATTCATTGGAAAATGAGGCACATGTAACCCTTGAATGTCCGGCATATGCGCACATTCGGGTCGACTTTCCCCAACTTATTCAAGGATATACTACATTTGCGGAGCTTCTCTCACGAACATATCCCTCTCCAATAGCACTAGCCATCTATCTTGCCAAAGTGCTAGAACATCACACCACACTCACAAACAAAATCACCACAGAATCATGACACGTCCCCTCCTTCACATGGGAAGGGGGGAGTCTCATATATGAGATTTTGGGTCCTATGGTTCATTTGGGCCCCCCCAGGTCGTAAATACATCATCATCATCATCATCTCTCTCTCTCTCTCTCTCTCTCTCTCTCTCTCTCTCTCTCTCTCTCTCTCTCTCTCTCTCTCTCTCTCTCTCTCTCTCTCTCTCTCTCTCTCTCGTTACTCTTGTTACTCTGACTTTGTATCAAATCCACCACATTGTAACTTTCTGGTCTCATAGGTCACTTTGGCCTTTTGCAGACATTAATATAACATTTCTCTCTCGTCCCACCCTGATTGAATCCATACTACAATTGACACGTTAGTGGCAACCTTAGAATCCTATTTTAACACTTAACTCTACTCATTGCTGGAATCATTTAGGGCTATGATGTGAAATAGCACAACCAAACAATGAGTAGAGTTAAAACTCAAAATAGCATCATCACAACTATACTTAATTAGGATGGAAACTTCAAAGCTACTCAAATGGTGAGAGGTGTGAGAGTCCATTTTTGTAGGCATTAAACACTTGCTGATACCAAGCCATGCCAGACCATTATTGAAATGCAAAGGAGTGTGGCCAGTACGACTGTGATTGTGGTATGTTGCAGCCCTTAAAACTAAAACATATGTGACCCTCATTTACACAATCATAGAATTTAAGAATTTGAAATCACAGAAAATCAGACTCCAATCTTGAAACTGCTATGGAACCTCATCATCAACCCCAGAATCAGCCTCCTTATCAACCATATGCTATCTTCATCTGCTTCATTGAGAGGCTCCAAAACATTGGAGTTGCTTGCATTCTGATCTTCATTAACATTATGATGACCATACAAGTAACAATTCATTCATCCTCCCTGCAAAAAAATAAATAAACATCTCTCTTCCCAATGAGAAGTAAGAACGAGACGCTTTCTCCATCCATAGACATGGGATTCTCTTCAGATTTTGGCAAGGTATGATTAAAAAAATTTATAATAACATTGAAATCACCGTGCGAGTACAATTCCAACTATGTGCCGGACAAAGGAAGACAAGTAGGTAGCATGAGAAAGCAATACACAAATCAAGCTAATGCCGTCTTCAGCAATTTCCTTGTAAACAACCTTACCAACAAAATAGAAGCAACAAAGATATATGGGGAGTGTACGTACAGATTGAGACTGTCCCATTCACTGATGGTATTGAGGAATTCCTTGTGAGGGGTAATAGCAGCAACGTTGCCGGACTTGGGTATGGCCATGTTTGGATCAACCTTTTTCTCACAAGATATGGGAACTATGATAGATAAAGACGACTTGCATGCAGTCCGCCTATGAGACAAACTATCGCATGCCCCCAAGCCATTTGAGAAGGTTAATTTTGAAGAACAAGAAGAGGGTAAATTTTTTCCTTCTCTGCAATTCTCTACGAATGGTGAGTGCACCTGCTGCCTATTTATGTCTTGCTCAGAAAGCACTGAAGGAATCTCTGTCTGCAAGGAAAAGAGACTGATAATCAATTTCGCTACCTCCCTCTCTCCCCTCTCTTTTTCTCTCTCTCTCATCACACTAATTCAGAAATTTTCTTCACCTTTACAACTGGATCTGATATTCTCAGATGTCTAAATTCCTTATCAGTGCCATTGGTCAAGTTTTGAACCGACTCCTCTTGCTTAAAATCAGGCCATTGGTTTCTGTCTCTTGTTGACACTCCCACTCCACAATTCGAGCCATTCTCTGAATCTTGTGCAGTAAGCTGAATTCCTCGCCTTGAACTGGATACACCAGGTTTAGAATCTTTACCACCACTCGCTGAATACACTGGGCCTTTTGTTTTCACACAATAAGCAGGCGAAACTAGCATTGTTTTATCTCCTAATGCTCTTGAGTCTGAAGGTCCAGCATCCCCACTAGACATATCTGAGGGTTCTATCTTGTAAGGCCCAAGAATACTAAAATTTTTTGGGGTAGCAGATTTCTGTAAGCACGAAGTTTCATGCACAGGAGTAAAGGTCTCGCGCTGTCTCTTTTTTAAGATTGAAGGTGTGCCACCAAAGCTTCTGGCTGCAATTCTAAGCACAGCCTGAGGACTTCCCTCAGCGCCAGGAGAATCCCAAGGAGATTTTGATGGAGTTGAGCAATTCACTGCTGAGACAAACATCTGCCGTACACCAAGAGGACTATAGGCTTGCTGTACATATCCACAACTCATTACGTCGTAGTTAGTGAAGGGTAGTTCTAGGTTTGGGAATTTGGGGGGTTCATAAAACAAAGACTCTGATTCTGCAGACACCATATCTGAATCCAGCTCACCTTGATCGTCTTGCCAATCCACAAGCTCAACCTCTTCCAATCCAAGTGCCTGAGAAAGTGGATCAACTTCAGAGACATCAGTAACTTTGCTAATGTCTCTAACTTTTGGTACAATGTCGCAAGAATTTGGTGGGAACTTGCTTTCACAAAAGTCCTCTGGATCTTCGGTGATGGGTATGTCAGTTATCTGAAGAGAGTCTGTGGCATGAATGCATAGATCATCCCTTACATTACAAGTTGACATCTTGCTCAAGTAAATTTTCCTTTTAAGGGAATTTAAAGGAGTGCGCAAAGGAGTGGAGAAATGGGTAGCAGAATTGACAGGAGAAACAGATGGCAGAGAAAAGGATTGCCCTGCAGAGGCCACACAACAATTAGATGAGCCTGTGGGAGAACCACACTGCATGGGTGATCCCCCACCTTCAACTTCCATGGAATAAAATTCATTGGAGTTTAATGGCTCCCTCCTACCCTGTTTTTCCATCTCCATGGCACAAATGGATTGCTCTTGTGATAATTGTGAAACCAAACCCTGCTGATCAACATGATCTTGTCTTTTTTCTGACTGAAATTGTAGATACAGTGAGTCATCCAGTCCATACAGTTGACCCTGGTCTGTTTCTGTATGACCAAATGGCTGTTCCTCAGAGCCCCTATGAGATTGAAGCTGCCTCGGTTTTGAAGTTCCATCCATAGAATGCTCAACATTATGCACCATGTCGAGTGCTCCTGGCTGGTACTGCATGTAACTACAAGAGCTTTCCGATTGGCTGCACATATTTGAATGCATTTGGCGATTAACAAATTCATTCTCAAAGTCCACTGACATATTCTGTTGCTCAATTGTTACATTATCAGTTGTATTCAGAAGCATGTGCTGAGAAATTGCTGGGTCCAATGAGAGCTTTAATCTACCACCAACAAAAAAAGTGTCTAGCTTCTTCTTGATGGAGCTATTCCAGTGATTCTTTATAGCATTGTCCGTCCTGGATAATAATACAATAGTCCACTTTCTTAGAAAGCAATTCTCTTTAGAAATACCAACCAAACACCTTCATCACATTTAAACACAGTTAATTAATCACCTTCCAGGTAAAAACTTGGCTATTTCAGCCCACTTGTTCCCATAAATTGCATGAGCCTGGACAAGAGCCAGCTCCTCCTGTGGAGTCCAAGCATCCTTTTTTATATTTGGATTGAGATGGTTGTGCCACCTGTACCAAGAGAGTAAAGTAGTTTCAATACATTGCTTGTTTTCAGAAAACGACTCTTCAGACAGCGGAATGTCAAGTATTTTTGGAATAAGTCTGGACAAAGCCTCCCCAACCTTTCTCTACATTGCTTTCCAATTCTCCCAGGTAAGGATTGTGCAATTACAGACCACTTCTTTGCTCCAAACTTGTCGACAAGTTCCACAATCTTATCATCTTCCTGATTGGACCAATAACAACACTTTCTCAATACTTTTCAACAAAAAATATACTACGTCACATAAAAAACTAGAGAGCATAACAGAGTACCTCTTTTGTCCAAGGCCCTTTCACCAGATCAGGATTCAAGACTTTTTGCCAGCGATGGAGGCATTGCACATCTGTTCTGTCTGGAAAGTACTCCGCTGAAAGATCATTAAAAGAAATCTCTCTCTCTCTCTCTCTCTCTCTCTCTCTCTCTCTCTCTCTCTCTCTCTCTCTCTCTCTCTCTCTCTCTCTCTCCGCCCGCCCCCGCCCCTGCTCACGCACGCTGCACCCCCCCGCCTCTAGCCCCCGCCCCTCGCCCTATCTCCTTGCCCTTGCCCCTCGCCCTATCTCCTAGCCCTTGTTCCTAACCCCCTTGCCTCTCGCCCCTCGCCCCTCGCCCCTAGCCCTCGCCCCTCATCCTATCTCCTCACCCATGCCCCTCCCCTAGTCCTCGCCCTCCCCCTATCTCCTCGCCCTCGCCCTTTTTCCTCGCCCCTCACCCTTGAACCTACCCTCGCCCTCGCCTCTCGCCCTCTCTCCTCGCCCTCGCCCCTTTCCCATCGCCCTCGCCCATGGCATTAAAGCACAAATCAAATTAAATTAAATTCAATTGCATTCCATTGCTTTGCTTTGATGTGCTTTAATTTTCCCTGCAAAAAGCACTACACACCGAAAAGCAAAAATAAAAAACACAAAAATCAAAAAGGCCGATTCTCCTTTAGGTGCTAGAACAGGAGCAGACCCAGGGCTGCTTTGGTTGTGTGGGACAGCTTGCACACGTTCGGATTTGTGGTGTATGCAGGACAGTGCTTGACAGGTTTGGGTTCACGACATTGGGCGCAAGGCCCCCCCATTATTTTGGCTTTACGGCTGACGTCCGCAGTGAGCTGTGGTTGTACCTTTACCCACAGTGGACTGCTTGATGCGGATGTATGCTTGATGCGGGAGACAATGTATGCATAGTGTGGATGCATATGTGCGCTCAGTGGCTCTTCTCCGGACAGTGATTAAGCATGAGGAAGCTGAGTGATAAAGTCAACCCCCTAGCGGATCCCTTTCAAAAGTGCAAAGAGGAAATGACGGAGACTATTACCAAGATGAACCACAATCTATTGGGCACAATAAAAATGCTGGAAGGACGCATCATATTCCAAGAAAGCAAGATAAACGCACTAGAAGACCAAGTGACGACTCAGGACGAAGAGATTGTGTCACTCAAAAAAGATCTCGCCAAAGCACGACCAAGCAGCACACTAGAAGAGGGCGAATTACAACCCTCAGTAATCGAAGAAATCAACACTATCAAGGAGCAAGTACGGGCCATCAAAGAGGGAGAAGAGCAACACAAAGAGATGGCGACTTCTTGGGTGGATGTTCTTACAAAAACTCAACAGAAGGTGGATGAAGCCGAGAAATGGATCGAGGTGGCCAAGAAAGGAAAAGGCGAGGAGATAACGTCCACGCCCACACCCACTATCATTAATCAAACACTAGAGGAGGAGCAAAGAACACGTGTGCGCGCTTTACATGTGAGAATTTGCGGTCTTAAAGACAAAGGCAATGTGGACGAAGAGGTAAAAGAACTCATGGCCTTGATGGGGGTTCATGAGCTGATGCACACAAGAGCTTGGAGAGTGGGCAACATAAAGAAAAATGGAAGCAGTGGGGAAACCTCAAAAGAAAGGGCACTCATCCTCCGTTTTCCCTCCATGGAAGCGAAGAAGTCCTTCTTGAAGAAAAGGCCAATCTTAAAGAGACGGGCATTTTTCTCGAGGATGATCTTACCCTCTCGTAGGTCGCTCATATGGAGGAAGTAATGCCGGACCGGCAAGGGGAAAAGGCAAGATTGCCTTTTACCGAGATGGAAGAGTAGTAATACTGGAGCGACGCTCCACATGACGGTGCCAAACTTATGGGACCACACTCAAAGTGGCGGCCTAGAACTGTAATGGATCCATGCGTCTTGATGTGGGTGCTTTTGAGGATAGCTTTACTGGAAGAGACATCATCTTCTACTCTGAGACACACCAGCCCCCTGGGCAATCCATGGCTCACATCAGTGGATACAGATGGGAGACAGCTTACAGACAAGAGACACACTCAGAGCACAGAGGACGGGGCTTGGAGGGAGTGGCAGTGTTATTTAGAAAGGATTTGCAGCCCTTGATACATGTAGCCCGCAGGGATGAGCAGGCTAGCTACATGTGGATGAGATTGAAAGCAGAGATAGCCAGATATCTCTACATTGCTATTAGCTACTTTCCCCCAAGTACGTCGGGCTATGAATCACCCAGAGGAGAGTCCCCCTTTTCTATTTTGGATGAAGACATATGGGAGTTCCCTAGAGATGGTGACATTATCATTCTAGGGGACTTCAACGCTAGGACTGCCCATCACCAGACAGTGTTTTATGATACTTCAGAGGAGATGCTCAGAGAGCTAGATGTTGTAGAGACGGGCATGTCCAGACTATCACACGATGCGGAATATACTAAGTATGGACGACACCTGATAGACAATGGGCACTGCACATGGACTGGCCATCTTGAATGGCCTACAGAGGTTTCCTACTTCGGGAGGCTTCACATGCTTCCCACACAGACATGGAGCCAGCACAGTGGACTATGTCATGGCACAACCGAGCCTCATCTCTAGTATTCAGGACCTCACGGTTGGACCCAGACCTGTTGGTGTGGCAGTGGATCATGCTCCTGTATCGCTGACCATTTCTTTTCAGTTTAGTGTAGCGCAAAGGCTACGGGCAGCACCCCCTACTCGCTACACCTTCACGCGGGAGACGGACTCTGTATATATAGATGGGATCTACAGACGCATGTGCACAGAAGAGCCAAGGCGACCTCTGGAGGAGGTTACTCCTATACTGACACAGACACTACATGATGCAGCTGCAGAGGCATACCCACATACACAGCCTGGGCAGAGACGCCGTTCACGGAGCATGCCCCAGAACAGTTGGTATGATGAGGAATGCCGGGACACTAGAGCTAGACTTCAGAGGGAGGTGCTTTTGGGGAACATCACTCATAGGCAATCACAGATTGACTTCAGACACCTAGTGCGGCAAAACAAGAGAGCATTTCTAGCTCGCCTAGAGCAAGATCTATACCAGCTCCTCTTGAGTCAGGACTCACGGGAGGCGTGGAGGCTCTTTCATGAACACTCCCCCCCCCCCCCCCCCCCCCTCCCCTGCCATCACTTCTACAAAGGCTTGGGGCCAGTATGCATCATCCTTGTACACAGTTCCTGACCATCCCCCCCTTCCCGATCCCCCCGATCCATGCCCGCACACATGTGTTTTTTTCAGTGCTGAGATGGTGAGGAAGGCCATTGACAGGATGAAGACTGGGAGAACTATCGCACCATCATGATTGGACACACATTGGCACAGTTCTACGCATCTATTCGTGAGCAGCGACTAAGTAGATGGGAAGAGAGGGAGGGGATGCGCGCAGCCGTGCAGGCAGGTTTCAAGAGGGGTTTTTTTACTCTTTATCATATCTTGACACTCAAAGCCATCATTGAGGAGGGCAGATCGCGTCGGAGACAGATCTATTGCAGCTTTGTGGATTTCCGTAAAGCATTTGACACAGTGCCCAGAGCGAGATTAATGTGCAGATTACAGCGGATGGGAGTACCCACAGACCTCATTTGGGGGGGCACGGCATTATACAGGTCAGTAGTGGGGCATGTATGCACCCATATACGCACCCCAGAGGGTCTATCCACACCGGTTTACTCCACTATTGGGGTGAAGCAGGGCTGCCCGCTCTCTCCTACTCTATTTGGTATGTATGTAGATGAGGTTTCTGACTACATTGAGAGAGATGGTGATAGAGGTGCACAGCTAGCGGGGACATGGATTCCACTATTGTTATATGCTGATGATATTATTTTGATATCTGACTCTCCGGAGGGGATGCAACGTCACCTAGATGCTTTGTATAGGTTTGCCCAAGAAAGTGGTTTGTCCATCAACCTTGGTAAAACCAAGGTCATGGTATTTATCACCACCCCACAGTGGATCAACAGGTCAGCGCCCGCTTGCACATATGAACAGGAGAAGGTGAAGTATACAGATGCTTACACTTACCTTGGAGTGGTTTTTATTGGGCCAGCATTTTCATTGAGGAGGGCAGCAGAGACTAGATTGACCAGAGCCCATGCAGCATTGGCTAAATTGAAAAGGATGTGTTCACAGGTCCAGTTTCAGGAGCCTCAAACGAAGCTCTGGCTCTTTGACACTTTGGTGGCTTCTGTATTGCTCTATGGAGCTGAGATTTGGGGACCTTCACCGGACCATCACGAGAGGACAGGCCGCAGTGATGGATGGGGGCACATGGAGAAGCCTCTAGTCTCTATGATCTCGCGGCTTATTAGGGCCAAGACTTCAGTAGCACGTGCTATTATACGTGCAGAGCTAGGTGCCTCCCCACAGGTGGTTGAGGCGCTCACCAGATCGGTCTCCTTCAGACACCGCATGTGGGAACTTCCCAAAGACAGATATGCACGCCTTGCACTTGAGTCCTCTCGACAATTAGCCGTGCAAGGAGATACAACATGCTGGTATGGGAAGATGAGGTCATGGTTTCAGGCACATGGGTTCAACATAGACAGATTTCCTCCTTTCGAGTACTCACTCGATGCGCCCTCTCTCACTGTTACACAGTCCGAGATCACCAGGCTCATTCGCCAGGACTTAACCCAGCTAGACATCAAGAGGACATGGATACAGCCAGTACAGAAGCTAGGCACGAAGATGGCTTTCTACAGAGAGAATCTCCTCTAGCTTATGGAGGATGGTTTTGTGACGAGCCCAGATACATGGACACTCACCTGTCTCATGGGGTACGATGTGCTATTGGCCAGATACGCACATCTTCACACCAGCTGCGGATCGAGACTGGGAGATACAACGGAGTACCAACAGAGGCCACGACATGCCCAATGTGTGACATCGAGCCTGAGACAGAGTTGCACTACACATGCCACTGCCCCGTCTACTACGAGATACGAGGCCGCTTCCATTGCTTGTTCAGAGAGGGCTTTGGACCATTCTCTAGAGTCATGCGGTACGAGGATTAGAGATGCCTGGGTTTGTTTTTGCTCGAGCTGCGCAGACACAGAGAGAGCTTGATGAGAGGAAAGATTAGCCAATCTCAGAGACAGATCACAAACTTCTTTAGAGCTGTCACTGGACACCCGGAGGAGTTACTACCACAGCAGAGCTCGTCGCTTTACATACTGATCGAACGAGCAACTCAACTGAGGAGATCCAAACGCCCACGACAGAGGAGGACTACAGAACATCGATAACAAGCGGCCCAAGCAACAAAGGATTTGTGGGAGACCAATGGCGTCTCTCTTCTTGTAGATGGATGGAGCGACACCCGCAAGCGGTCCATCCACGGAGTGGTGGCCTACTCTCGGGGGGAGATATACTTTGTGGAGTCACATGATGCATCCGATAGTTGCAACGCCGCGGAGATGCTTGTTGCGGAGTGGACAAGCCCCATAGAGATCACCGGCCCGGAGAATGTCCTTTGTATGGTTGCAGATGGAGAGGCGTCAAATAGGGCAATCGGGGCTATCATTGAGGGCATGTATCCTAGCATCCATGTCACATTTTGCATGGCACATTGCCTCAATAACCTCCTCAAGGACATAGGGAACTTGTCATGGATTTTCACCCACCATTGGTGACGCCTCTCGAATTGTCTCCTTTGTGTTCAACCATCAAAAAGTGCACCATGAATTCTCAAAGAGGAGCCACTTGTCCTTGCTCAAATATTCAGAGACAAGATTTGCATTCAATTGGCTTATGCTAGGCCGCTTGTCTACATGTGGCGGAGCCTTAAGGGGCCTCTTTCTCAGTGATGAGTTCCAGGCCATGCCGGAATCTACATCAGCAAAACAGGATTGAAATGCCGAGAATGGGCCAACGACGCCACTTGCTGGGAGGAGATGAAGACTCTTGACGCCTTGGTCAAGCCTATTCTACGCCTACTTCGAGTTGTGGATGGCTTGCAGCCATGCATGGGCAAAGTCTACGAAGCTATGGATCAGATGATAGAGACACTTGAGAAGCTTGTGTCTGACCCTGTTCAGTATGCGGAGATTCATGGCTTTTGTGAGTCGAGGTGGAATGGATACTACTCTCCACTTCATGCAGAAGCTTATGTGCTTGACCCTGAGTTTCAGGGAAGGCGTCAAGAAACCGACAAGGAGGTGAGCAAAGGATAGCGGCTTGCATTGGAGCGCCTTGAGCCTAGCAGTGACACTAGGCACAAGATTAGAGACGAGCTACTCAACTACAGGCAAAAGAAGGGCTCCTATGGATGTGTAGAGGCACAGGTTGATTGCAACAAGATTGGCTCAGTTTTGTGGTGGGAGGACTATGGAGGAGATGGCCCACATTTGCAGCGCTTGGCTATTCGTATCCTTACCCAAGCATGTACCACTAGTTGCTTGGAGCAACTATGGTGTGTGTACAGCCACATTGCCTCTAAGAAGAGGAATCGCCTTGGGATCAAGAGGGCCAATGATTTGGTGTTTCTGAGCGCTAACTTGCGCATGCTTGCCAAGAGCATCACACACAAGGCAGATCCCTTCACTGAGAGGGAGATGGCACAAGAGAATCCATCTATGGCTGATACACTTTTGGAGGACCTAGAGGAAGACTTCGAGCCTCAATGCGAGCCTCGCAAGGCCTCATGCGTCGCTGACAACCTCGACTACGACAACGATATGGAGATTCAGCAGGCGAGCACTTCTTGAGTTTGATGATCATTGATCACTCTCGAGTCTAGACTCTAGAGTCTACGACTCTACCTACTACATAGCCCTTTGTACTTTTTGTTATCCTTGAGGCTTGTCCTAAGTCCTTTAGGATTTTTGAGCCCTTGTTGCATGCACTTTTCATTTTTTATCCATCGATGTTTTATTAGCACATTTGCGCCTATATGACTCGTGCTCTTTGCTCTATTTAGTGTAAATTTGTCGTCAAAGTGATGCTCTATGTGTGTGGCATGTGTAGGTCAAAAAATGCCAAAAAAAAACTTTTTTTTTTTTTTTGCTGTTCCGACTCCGTCCCCGTTTCCAGACTTTTGCCGTCACGTCCCCGTCTTTGTCCATGTTCCCGACCCCGACCCGCCGTCCCATGTAACTATGATCGAAACACACTCGGCAACACTTGAAAAAGATGAGACATGTGTGACAGTAGAGCTCCGAGAACAACGACTTCAAGAAAAAAATATCCTCAAGGTCCGCATTGGCGGGGCTACGTCAAGCATGAGAAACAACCAAGAACGACTTCTCGGAGCGCATCAATTTTCTCAATGAGACTCTCAAGACAATCAAGCTCGACTACAATGCAATAGATTGTATCACCTCTAGAGGCCCTAACAAGCCTATACCACATGGGCATGCCATCCTCGAATTTGGAAGAAGAGAAGGTCCGCTCAAGCTTCTCCAACAAACATGTCATCTCAAAGGTACCAAGCTTTGGATCGCAGAAGAACTCACTCCTCTCAACTCAAATGCAAAAGTGAAGAGCTCAAGAAGGTACATGAAGCCCGCAAACAAGGTAAATGGCCTATCTACAGAAGTGGTAAAGCTATCATCCAGGAGTTTCGAAATCCCAAACCGGCTCCCCCCACAGATGACCCCCCCTAGGTTTTTGTCTTCCCCCCTTTCATCTTCCCAATGGACCCTCAGTCCTTAACTGATATGTATCAATGCGATTTGCCACAAAAGCGCACCCGTTGTAATGTGTGTTTGGTCCCATAGGTCATATTTGACCTCCAAAGACGATGGCTGCACAGAGCCGTTGCAAACGGTCAAAAACGGTCACTTTTTTGAATCCGACCCCGGCCGACCCGTGCCGTCCCCGTCCGGTCCGTCCGACCTCGGTCCGGCCCCGGCCGTCCCCGGTCCGTCCCCCCTGCGACCCGCCCGTCCGGCCCGTTTTCCGTTTGTCCCTCGGCGTTCCCAGCCGTTCCCGGCCAGGTTACGGCCGTTCCCCGGCCCTAGGGCCCGTCCCCCCCGTCCCCTGTAACTATGCTCTTATTAACATGACCCTCGAAAAGGAACAAAGGAGGATGCAGGCTCTACATGTGAGGGTAACCGGACTCAAGGTCATAAACAATGTGGCAAAGAGGTCACAATCCTCATATCGATTATGGGAGTGGACAAGCCTTCACACACAAAAGCATGGAGAGTGGGCAAGAAGAGTGATGGCTCGAGAGAATCTTCAAAAGAGAGATCTCTCATACTACACTCCCCCTCCTTGGAAGAGAAGAAGAAATTCCTGAAAAAGAGGCCTACTCTCAAGAAGACAAGTATTTTCCTCAGTGATTATCTCACTCTCTCACAGCATGCGCATATGAGAGAGGTAATGTCAGAGATTAGGACGGCAAGGGAGAAGGGAAAGAGAGCCTTTTACAGAGATGGTCGGGTGGTGATTGTAGAGCGGCACTCTACATGACAGTGTGAGATCTATGGGACCACACTGAAAATGGCTACTTAGAATTGTAATGGATCTATGAGGTTGGACGTTGGTGCCTTTGAGGACAATTTTAGAGAGAGGGACATTGTTTTCTTCTCAGAGACTCATCAGGCATGTGGTCGCATACAGAAGGGAGAGCCCACAGGACAGTCGCGAGATCTGAGCATGGGAGTAGAGGTTCAGGAGGAGTAGCAATGCTATTTAGCGAGGAGTTACAACCACTACTACATATTGTGCGGAGAGATCATCATGCTAGATACATGTGGGTGAGGCTGAGAGCTGACACAGGTCGATTTCTATACATTGCCATATGTTACTTCCCCCCAGTACGTCAGTATATACTGCACCAAAAGGACAATCACCTTTCTCTATACTAGATGATGATATATGGGAGCTTTCTAGGGATGGTGATATCATCCTCCTAGGGGACTTCAATGCCCGAACAGGAAACTCTCACACAGTCGTCTAAGACACTTCAGATAATATGCTAAGAGAGCTACATGTGGGTGACTTGGGGCTTGACAGATGCTCAAATGACAGAGAGCATACGGAGTATGGGACATACCTCACGGAGATGACGACCACACATGGGTTAGCCATACTTAATGGCTTACATCGATTTCCTGGAGCAGCCGGTTTCACATGCTTTCTACTCAGACACGGGGCCAGTACAGTGGACTATGTTATGGCACAGCCGAGCTTTATTCCTTGTATTAAGGATTTCATAGTGGGAGCCAGACCAGTGGGCGTAGCAGTGGATCATGCTCTTTTGGCATTGTCCGTTTCATTTCAGTATAGTACAGCCCAGACATCAGAAGGCAAGTCACATACCACATAGTGGGAGCCAGACCAATGGACGTAGTGGATCATGCTCATTCTGCATTATCCGTTTCATTTCAGTATAGTACAGCCCAGACATCAGGAGGCAGGTCACATACCTGTTGTTGTTGACGTGCAAACAAGAAGGAAAACGAGAACCTCTATAGCCTTGCACACACCACACCGTCGGAAAGAAACACCATAAAGCTACGGAAAACACCTATGTCGAACACCTGTAAAGTAGGGCAGGAAACAACCCTAACCCGAACCATAATTAAAATTGATAAAAACCAAGACCATAGAGATGAAGCTCGTGTCATGTAGACCTCCGTAGAATATCCATATGCTTGATTCCGACAACAGACGAGAGAGTTACCAGCTTTTGAAGTTGGGGTATCTCTCAAAAGCACCAAAAAAGCTAGTCTGTGTTAGGAATAAAGGTATGCAGGGAATTGTAGCTATTAAAAAGGGGAATTTTTTGGCTCTTATCCCAAGGAATTTTCTCTCTCCTCTTAGCCGACATGGTTCTCTCCTTGGGCACCTTTTAATTAGTCTGATTTTTGGATTTTTTGGATAAAAAATGAGCTATCGACGACCATTTGAGCAAGGAATGGGGTAGAGGCAAGTGTCCGGGGACCAAAAAAAGGCCAAACACCTGTCTAGGCAGTGGGAACTCAAAATGGGCGTCCTTTCCTCCCCCAAAGTCCACGAGCCCTCATGGGCAAGTGAGCTCCAGTTGCTCCTTTGATACAACCTTAGGGAGTACCCACTCCCCCCCTTATAATTTCCAATTTCTACTTTCTCCCCTCCCCCATGTAGGATTACCCCATTGCCACTTGGCAACTCTCCCTAAGCTTTCCAACTTCCCCAAAAATTCTCAGCTTCTCCCACAGCATGAGAGGACTTCTCGGACAATTTTCCTCGAGGCATACCTTGCTGCTCCAGTCACCGAATGACGCACCTCGGCTATCTCCAGAAATATAAAACTTCAACAATTCTAATCTTAGACCCCCAAGTTTGCCTAATTGCCCTTCTCGCATGCACCTGCAATCCCCTTCTAAGTTGAGACGGCCCACTTCGGATGCTCATAACTCATGATGTACAAGTTCGATTCACAAGCTATAAAGAACGGCTGAAAATACTTATTAAAAACCATATTTTGGAGTCTCGAACAACCGTGAATTTTTACAAGGCCACTTCTAAAACTTGCAGGACTATGTACACATATATACATGAGGCTAGTGGGCAAGCTTTTTGGCATGACTTAGTGACTTCATGCTTATCCAAAAAATGTCTAACATAGCTTTTCCAAACCCCCCCTTTCCTGCTTAGTCATTCACGACAAGCAGAGGTCCCTAGGGTGAACAACTGCTTCATTCCATCCCCAAAAACCTCAACTACATCCTCAGATGTCTCAACATAGTCTCCCTCCATTGATAACATTTCATCTGTCACAATTCTCATCAAACGCGCCAGATACTTCTTCAATCTATAACCATTAACACGATATTTATGATCTACACCACCCAAATCAGCCAACTGATATTTGTCATTATCAAATTTATTCACAACAGTAAAAGGACCCTCCCATTTAATTTGAAACTTCTTTTGAAAGGTATTGTCCAACTTACTATTGTATCGCAACACCAAATCACCCTTTTCAATTTTTTTATCCTCCACGCACTCATTGGCTTTTAGTTGAGCCTTCCTTGACACTTCCTTATAGTAACTCAAAGCTAAAATTCTATCCAATTGCAAGCATTGTAAATCCAATAACCTTTTCTGCCATGCATTTGTTTGCTCTTCATCTTCCAATGACAACAACTTGAGAGCAAGAATTTCCACTTCAATTGGCAATAAACCTTCCTTGCCATAAATCAAATGGTAAGGGGAAAATCCTGTGCTCGTTTTGATAGCAGCTCCAGAGGCCCATAACGCACAAGGAAACTCTGAATCCCAAGTCTTCCCATGTGTTTGAGTCATCTTTCTCAAGATCTTCACCAGCTCTCCATTGAACCTTTCATTAAGACCATTGCATTGTGAATAATAGGAGGAACTGTACCTATGCTGTATATTGAGCTTTTCACATAAGAAATTAAACACCTCTCTTTTAAATCCTGGTCCTCTATCCGAAAGTAGCTCTAGTGACACACCAAATTTGCAAGATATGTATTTATAAACAAATTTTCCCATCTCCTTACTAGTAATTTGTTTGACAGCTTTGGCTTCTACCCATCATGACAAATAATCCACTGTTGTCAAAATGTAAGCATTTCTCTTGCTAGTCATAATCAAGACCCCATTTTTCAAACACATCAAAAGCTAAAATTGTCTTTCGCAACTCAGGCTTCAAAATTCTCTTTCCCATCCTTTGGCAATGCAAACATGACTTGCACCAATGATTAACATCCCGTTGAATACTCCGCCATATGTAACCTTCTTGCAATACCTTATGCAACATGATCTTCGTAGCAAAATGGCCTCCACAAGATCCCTCATGATTTTCTTCCATAATTTTGTAAATCTCCTCCTTCCAAGGCACACGACGCAAAACCAAATCACCTCCTTTCATGTAAAGCACATCATCAAGCATTTTGTATTTCCTGGCTTTCCTTATGAATGCATACTTTTAAGAAGATGGCAAACCTTCAGGTAGAACACCTGTCAATAGAAAATCCACTTCCTTTGATAAGATTTCCCTCCCATGATATAAGGGGACATCTGCTTTTACCACAAACACACAAGTGATCATCTCTTGGGCAGCATCATGAGCTTCTTCATTTAGAGACCTTTCAATATGCTGCAAACTCCATGCATCAAGTTTTTTGAGCAAAGCCTTCACTTTGAAGCATAAATTCTTCAGTTTAGGGTTCATGCTTCCATACTCCCAACACTTGCTTTACAACCAACAAAGCATCTCCTTTAATTTGCAAGCGTCTAATTCTCAATTGTATGCAAATATGCAAACCACCTTCAAGAGTCATGTATTCTGCTTCATTGTTACTAATTGCGTCAAGTTTTAACCCTTGCTTTCTCATAAGCTCCCCTTGTGCATCATAAATAACAATCCCTCCTGAAGTAATATTATGACTTCTTCGATAAGAACCATCCAAGTATAACAGTGAAGCAGTAGGGATGGCAAGAGTCCCGACTTCCTTCTTTCCAACCACCTTTTCTTTAACCAAAACCGGAGTATCCTTATAAGTAAGAAGATCTGCCAAGGTAGCCCAAGTACTTTCCTCCACCACAAAGGTGAATTGAAACTCTTGAAGCTCTATAACCCATTTCATCACTGATTTTGATATATTTGAATTATTGAATAGCTGGGGAAGCAATGAATAATTGGTGAGAAAGGTGAATGACTTTTGTAACAAGTAGTGTTTAAATCGTCTGCAAGCATAGACCATACTGGTCATCACCAATTCAATCTCAGAAAAATCTCTCGTGAGGAGTCTTCACTCTGCTAGCATAATGAACACGCTTCATATACTGAGATTCCTTCCCCCTTTGCAATAACATAGCCCTGATAGCATAATCTCCCACTGACGGATTGACATAAAACTCCTTTTCCCAGTCAAGAGCTTGCATAATTGGTAACGTACTCAAGACTTCTTTAACTTTGTCAAAAACATCGTCACACTCGTGAGACCACTCCAAGGGATCATTCTTATCTGTTTGTTGTAATGGATACAATAGTTGCGATGCCAAAGATATGAAACGAGACAAATATTTAACTTTCTGTATGAAAATGGCCAACTGTCTGGTATCTTTTGGGGATGACAGTAACAGCAAAGCCTCCACTTTCTTTGGATCTGCTTCAATCCCATTTTCTGAAATAACATGCCCAAGAAGCTTCACCCATGGTTGTGCCAAATGACATTTTTTAGGGTTTAGCTGACCCCCGCATTCGTCATACCTTGCAAAAGTCATTTCAAGCTTTTGAACATGCTCTTTTCTTGCACTCTATACACAGAAATCGTCTATGAACCCTTTGACAAACTTCCCAAGGAACAAGGTAAGGACCCAATCTACTTTTCTTTTGAAGGCGGACATTTGTTAGGGTTTAACTGACCCCCGCATTTATCATACCTTGCAAAATTCATTTCAAGCTTTTGAACATGCTCATTTCTTGCACTGTACACACAGAAATCGTCTATAAACCCTTTGACAAACTTTCCAAGGAACGGGGTAAGGATCCAATCTACTTTTCTTTTGAAGGCTCCCGGCCCATTTGTCAACCCAAAAGGAAGGTAACAAAAGCAGAAACAACCCCATGGCGTGATAAAAGTAGTCTTTTTCCGATCTTCAAGAGCAAGGATAAGCTGAAAGTATCCTGAATACCCGTCACAGACACTGTATCTTTCAAAACCAGCCACTGCAATTGATCAATATAAGGGAAAGGGTAAGGATCTTTCTTGGTTACCACATTTAGTGGCTTGTAATCAACACAAACTCTCCAACGCCAATCTTTCTTTAGGGTGACTACTACAAGGCTCACCCATTCAACAGTATCCACTGCTACAATGAACCCTGCATCTAAAAGCTTATCTATTTCATCCTTTAAAGCATTCATCTGTTCCTTATCCATCCTTCTTAATTTCTGTCGTATTTGCTTTGCCCCGTCAACTAGCTCGATCTTCACAAGATCCCCAACAAAACCCCTTATTTCTTAATATGAGGTAATGAAAAGATTTGGAAACCTGTCCAACATTGCTAAGTACTCCTTTCTTTCTCCTTGTGTCAAATCAGTACTCAGCATATTTTGAATCAACTCTTTCTTAACTAGCAGTTCCTGTTTAGGTTGCATCAACTCGTCAAGTTGCTCTAAACGGCTTGAAGAATTTATATTCCCTGATATTTGCAACATTTCATTAATTCCTTTTTGTTCTTCGTCTAAAAACAAAAATGACACGTCACCCTCATCACTGAAACTCAAAGTAGTGCTACTTTCTGAGTCTTCAGAACTATCATCACTGGTAGTTTTGGACTCATCATTCTCACTCAGATCTTCAAGTTTCATAGGTTGTTTCATAGTCATATCAAACACTTTCTTTTCACCCTTCTTGCCATGCACACCGATTGTGCCCTTGCCCCAATCTTGCACGGCACCAACAGCTCTCAACCAAGGTTGTCCCAAAATGAGAGAAAAGGCTCCCAAACCAACTGGCATAACATGAAAGTTCACCATAACCTTCACGTTAAAGACTTCGACTTCCAAATTCTTGATCATTCCCAAATATTTCACTTTGGCACGGTTTGCTAGTCGAATCCAAAACCGAGAGCTTCCGCATGTAATGAGACCCAGTCTCTCGACACATGACTATGTGATCACACAAACTTGAGCACCTCCATTAATGTAGGCTTCTCCCATGCCCACACCTTTGAGCCAAGCGTTCACCACAGGACAGATGTCAGGTAACTCTCCCACAAACAACACTTTGACTCATCCATGCTTTGGCTCTTTTTCTAGATTCACTAATGACTTCCACTACCTTTTAAGTTTGGGCACCATATTCATCAACGATCCAAAACTACAATCTACTTTCCTCCCAATCAGGTTTTCCTTTAAACTGTAAGCTGTTTCGCATTCTCCCAAAGGAAAATCTGTCACTTCAAATCGTCTACGAGGCTTTCTCTTTCTCTTGGCTTTCGCATCTTCACCCTTCTTCTCCTTCTCTTTCTTTCTGCTAGGCCCTGGTGTTACATAGCCTTCCCTCTCTCTTTTGCCTAGTGGCAACACATCTACGTTTTTCTTTTCAACCAGCACAATATCCACATGACCACCCGAGGTTGAGGCTTGATATTCCTGTCCAGTACCTTAATCTCACCGTATATCCAATGCATAATCATTAGCTCTGTTACGAATCTGCTGAGGAAGTGGAAACATATCCCCTCCCATCCTTATTGGCTCTGAACAATAAGTACTAATATGACAAAGTTAACCACAATTATAACAACTGGGGATGAACCTCCTCTGTGGCTCAAAACCACCTTGTCCACGACCAGCATTTGCATTAGGCTGGGCTTCACATGCCTGAGCCATTCCTCTACCACGTCCTCGACCACGACCACCTCCACCACCAAGAACACTAAGTCGTAATTTTTGTATCATGGTCATCATGTCTTGCATATTTCGTTGTAATTGTTAGGTATTACCAGCCCTTTGAACATGTTGGCATCCAGCTTCTGCTTGATTCTCCTCCTTTAGGCTGCCATTATTTTGCTCAGGGACCGCTTTCCCATATTCATTAAGTCTTTGAGCTTTCCATTCTTTCTCTTTGGCAATGGCGATTGCCTCCTCGAAGGTGGCGGGCTTTTTCAGGTCAACTTTGAACTTCAGACTTTCATTTAGGTTTGCCACAAAACGGTCCTTCTTTAACATGGATGGCGTGATTTCATTTCCCAAAGCCCGGGCTCATTCATCCCATAAACGGGTGGGGATGAACGGGTGAACTACATGACAAAATCATCAACACTCTAATTAGCCCTCCCAGTGTACCCCAGAATTTCATGCCAAACTTCATCAGGTACTTTGATGGATCGGTATTGTGCTAGGAAAACTTGTTATACACGGTTGTAGTCGAAAACCACCCCTGGATTTTGTGTCTGCATCAACTCCTCAAAATTGTGTAAAAAAACTTTTGCCTCATCTTGTAAACTATATTGCAACAACCGCAACAATATAGCTTGGTTTAGTATATTGCGCAGTAAGCAATTGACTTCCAACTTTTCAATAAATGTCTGTACATTTTCATTAGGCAATCCATGAAACTGTGGGAAGTCGTCTGCTATGTTTGATTGCCACAAAAACACTTACATGTGACGTCGAAAACACAAGGGATGTGGACGGATCGCTACAGTACCTAACTCACCTCACACTGGGTAACCCGGCCCCCAGTTGTTTGCTTCACAAAAACTCACGACCCTCCAAAGGCTGCAATCCAATTATACGACCACGTCAAGTGTTGTCCACAATTTGCACATACATAGGCGGTTGTCCATAAGGACCCACATCCCTTTTACAATCACTGCCTGCAGAATAGATATATTTCACAAGAATTGGAACATAGAAGCAATTGCTCCTCAATGGGGACACCAAAACGATGTTAGCGTGCAAACAAGAAGGAAAACAAGAACCTCTAGAGCCTTGCACACATCACACCATCGGAAGGAAACACCATAAAGCTGCGGAAAACACCTATGTCGAACACTTGTAAAGTCAGGCAGGAAACAACCCTAACCTGAACCATGATTAAAATTGATGAAAACCAAGACCATAAAGATGAATCTCCTGTCGTGTAGACCTCCGTAGAGCATCCATATGCTTGATTCCAACAACAGACGAGAGAGTTACCAGCTTTTGAAGTTGGGGTTATCTCTCAAAAGCTCCAAAAAAGCTAGCATCCATATACTTGATTCCAACAACAGACGAGAGAGTTACTAGCTTTTGAAGTTGGGGTTATCTCTCAAAAGCTCCAAAAAAGCTAGTCTCTGTTAGGAAAAAGGGTGTGCAGGGAATTACAGCTATTAAAAAGGGGATTTTTTTGGCTCTGATCTCAAGGAATTTTCTCTCTCCTCTTAGCCGACATGGTTCTCTCCTTGGGCACCTTTACCTGATCCAATTTTGGCCTTTTTTGTGTGAAAAATGAACTATCGATGACCATTTGACCAAGGAATGGGGTGGGGGCAAGTGTCTGGGGACCAAAATAAAAGGCCAAGGTACAGAGGAGATCTATAGCCGTCTATGAATAGCTAGTCTTGGCCTCTCAATGGAGGAGTGCACCACTTTACTGATTGAGACATTGCATGGTGCAACATCAGAGGCATACACACACACTCAGCCGGGTCGGAGGCGACATTCTGGGAGCATGCCCAACAATAGTTGCTATGATGAGGAGTGCAGAGAGATGAGAGCCCAGCTCAAGAGTGATCTTCTTTTAGGAGCTTACTTGGCGCATGCCCCACAATAGTTGATATGATGAGGAGTGCAGAGAGATGAGAGCCCATCTCAAGAGTGATCTTCTTTTAGGAGTCATCACTTACAAATAGTCTCGGATTGCTTCCGAGTGCCTTGTGTGACAGAAGAAATGAGCTTACTTGGCCCAAATGGAGCGAGACTGGTATCAGTTGTTCTTGAGTAGAGACTCAAGAGAGGCATGGCCATTCTTTCATGAGCACTCCCCTCACATGTGATTACTTCTCTTGATGTGTGGGGTGTAGGGCTACAGTGTCGCAAGCACTGGACAAACAGTTAGTGGCATTTAGGCTGAGTCCACACTTTTGCTTAGGCAATGATGCGTGGTGGTCTAGCGGTCGCGGGGCCAGACCACCACGATCACAGTCTTGAGATAATCTTAGTTGGATTAGATATTGGTGAGCCGTTGGTGGCTCTTTATGGTTGTATATATACGTAGTTGTTTGGGTTTTTATCACATCAGCTACTTTTGTGTGGTCAATCGTCTAGAGTCTATCATCTTCAATTGTACACAGCACGCCTGCACCATCGCTACACAGTTGAGTCTCGACACCCCCACTTACCTATGAGATCCAAGCTAGAGTTGAGTGTGTTACCATGCCAAAGCCTATATTGGTTTCTTAGAGTTTGTCGATGTTCATGTTGTTCATGTTCTGGTTCTGCTGAGTCGTACTATTGTTGCTCTGTTGTTCATTATCATTTGTGTTTGCATTCTCTAGAGTGAGATCTCACGCATATTGTATTGAGGAGCACCCACTATAGAGCACCACGACACATTATCTCGCTACAGGTGCGCTCATTTTTGGTACGCCCGATGGGACCTCAACTAACGTTTCACTCCACTATGCCTATAGGTCGAGGAGCTAGCTCCTTTAAGCTCTCGCATGTGTTGGTCTGGACTAGCGTAGTCCAGCTTGGTCTGTCCAATTCAATACTAGACCAGCTAGTCTAGTAACTCGTCTTGGCTCGTCTTGGTTAAGTCTCTCGTCCTGGTCTAGTAGTCTCTAGGCTGGGTCTAGTCCTCTCCCCTCCAAGTCTAGCCAGAGTAGGCTGGGTCTAGTCCTCTCTCGTCCAGGTCTAACCAGGAGATCTAGTCACTCGCCATGATCTAGTGGAATTTGGACCAGTGTGCACTAAGTAAAGATCTTCATGCTCAAGGCTTGGGTGGGCTTGTGGTTACTGCATGACACATACAAGGCAGTCAAAAGAGCGAGAAAGCCCGCTACTAAGTCCTTTGAGGTACTACCATAGGAAGCGTCAACCCTTCGTGCCAAGCAGCAATCAACCAGCCCCATTACCCCTACCTTCCCCTTCAACCAATTCTACTTCTCCCCACTCACCCCCATCAATAAACTTCTCATCCACTGTATCACAGCAAGCTCCAATGCAATAAGCTCCTATACAGACAGCCATGGAGGAGCTCAGAAGCGTTCTAGCTAAGGTGAATATTAAGTTTCCGACTCTCAAGGGTCTCTCCATAGAGGATGCTGACACGACCATGCCCGGACATTTGTTTCTCTCTGCAGAGGTCGTGGGCTCAACCGAGAAGATGCCTACTTAGTACTCTTCCCATCTACCTTGGATGGATTAACAGACAAGAGGTACAGTCAGTTTGCAGAGAATCACTTTACTACTTGGGCTACACTAAGACAACAATTTTGTGAAGCTTTCAAACCAAGCGACTTCCAAGAAAAGGTTTTGGATGAGTTGGCCAACCTGTTGCTTCAGCCCTAAGAGACTTTTGCAGAACTCATGACCCGAACAAAGTCTCTGGTCGCCAAGCTTCCTCAGCAACCAGGTGAGTTTATGGTCAAGAAATGGGTAGAGAAGGTTCTTTCAAAGACTTCTCAACAAAAACTCGGGAGAATCTCCGACCTGACGCCACCCTGGAGGAGTTTGTTGCGGCTGCTACTAGGATAGAGGGGGCAAGGAAGCTGTTTACCGACTCTTCTTAGGTAGAGAGTGCCCCTATACTCTTGGAGAGTCCATCTGACTGACTTCTTTACATAAAGAACTTGAAGCCCTAAAACTACAACGCACTCTTCAAGAGGAGAAATCGATCTCTCTTAGACAAGAGAAGCCCCCACATCACGAGGCTTTGGATCAAATTAAGAGGCAGCTAGAAGAGCATAGGTCTCAGCAAGAGACTAAGGCTATGGTATGGTGCAGCTCATGCCGCTCTCCAGGACACCCTCCACAGGACTGCCCCCTTCGTGCTTATTGCCACTTCTACGAAAAGTCTGGGCATGAAGACAAGGATTGCTACTATATCAAGGGATTGTGGCAAATACAACAAAGTCTCGGTCCTTCTCTCCAACAAGGGCTAGCACCAACATCCAATATGGTTTCCCCCTATGGCCATACCAAATTACATGCCACCTTTGCTCAATACCCCTATTGTCCAAGGTATGTCAAGTACTTTTCCATCTTAAAATTTTTATCATACTCATGCTCCCTCAGCCCCTCAGAGCTTCTACACCTCGGCTTCCAACTCCATGCAACAAGCAGAGACCACCTCGTCCCCGTTTTGTCCATCAAATTGGCCCATCTTATGCTACAGATGTGGAGAATATGAGCATTACGAAAGCAAGTGTCCTTTACCTGAAGGGTCTCCTTGTCGTCATTGTCCAGAGTCTAAGGACCACTACAGTAAGGATTGTCTCAAGCAAAGGGGGTCCTCATCTTCAGGCCCAACTCAGAACCAACAAGAATTCACATTCTCGAAGATCAATCTGATCGCAGTGAACACCATCACCCGCTACTCATGCAATTAGGCCACAACAAGTGGGGGAGCTCGCTGGGATCCTCACTCGGGCACAAAAGCAGCTCTTGGTCTCAGCTTGCCAACAGGTCCATCTCATCCATATCCACTTCCACAACCTGACCCAACTAACAAGCCCTTCATTGGTGCTAGGAGCAGGCCATTCTCTATGCTATCTGACATTGATGGAGCCTTCTTAGAAGCAGTGGCTGACTTGGAACAGGTCAAAGTTCCAGAGGAAGCCCAGATTAAAGGAGCTAAGCCCAGAGCGGAAGCAATCTTGAAGAACACCTTTCAGCAAGTGTCCCTTTACGATATGCTCCGGCTCGATGCAACCCTCTCAGTCATTTAGTCTCTGTACCCGGGTGTTGGGCCTAGTAGCAGGCACCTCCCCGTAAAGCCCTCACAGTCTTACATGATTTCCTATCAACCGCTCTCCTCACCAATTACAAAAATCCTCGTCTCACTGTATCTATTATTGGGCATCAATTCTCCGGCGTCATAGTGGATGGTGGATCTGGGATCAAGCTGATGCCATAATTCACTATGTTGGCATTAGGTTTGTAGCCTACCCGCCTTGCTCCATTCACTATTACATTGGCCGACCATAGGACAGTCTATCCAGTGGGCATAGTAGACAAGGTGCCTCTAAAGGTACAAGACTTCACCTTTAGCTTGGATTTTGTGGTGGCCAGTCTTCCCCAGGTGGAGGGAGGATTTCCTTTGCTTATTGGTAGACCATGGTTGAGGCACACTAAGGCACTTCATGATTGGGGAAACGATGCCATATGGATACATACTCCTCGTTCCCCCATGCAACCAATTCGACTCGAAGAAGGCATGGATCCCGTTCAGCTTTGTTAGGACAGTCCAGCCCCGATCTCGAGCAGCCTACCCCACCTGACGGGTCTGACGAAGACCTACTGTTTTCTCTATTCAAGCCTTGCCTGTGGATACACCCTCTTTCTCGGATCCTCTAGCTAAAATCAGTGACCCAAGTCATCCAAAAGAAAGTGTGTCAATCCCAGAAGCAAGTGTGTTAGTCCCTGATGATCATGCCTCAGGTGTTACCCTGATGGAAGTTGTTGGCCTTAGTGAACCTATAACACATCATAGAAGGGAAAGAAATCTCCTCTGAATGAGTTCGCCAACGTTTCGCCTCTTCCCTAAACACCGCCTAGGTCTGACGCCCCGCTTACTCAAGGCACTTTGTTGTGTCTGAAGAATTACCCTTTGAAGAGCTTCCACTAAGATGGTTATAAGAGGAGTATGCGGAGTTTCCAATCGATCAGACACCAGCCCATGATGTCTTGAAGCTCCAAGAGACTGCTCACTCTTCATCTTCTTAGGCGTCCTCTCTCGCTATGCCTTTTGACCCGGTCACAGAAGTCAACTTGGGCGACCCTGACAACCCTAAGCACATCCTCTTAGCCGCTTGGTTATGGGAGCATCCCGCGCTACTTGATTAGGTAGTCTCCTTCATGCACTCTCTTTAAGATGTTTTTGCTTGGTCCTACAAGGATTTGGAAGGGATCCCACCAAAATTGGGTGTCCATACTATCCCTCTGGTTGAAGGGGCTAAGCCGGTCAGTGGCCTAGCTTACAAGCTCAACCCAAAGTATGCAGAAGTTGTCAAGTCAAAGCTAGAAAAAATGTAAGAGCCATGGATCATTGTACCTGTGGAGCACTCTGAGTGGTTATCACCCATGGTGATAGCGCCTAAGAACCAATCCAATAAAATCCGTGTGTGCGTCGATTACCGCGCTCTAAACAAGGTAACTATCCAAGACGGTTTTCCCACACCTTCACTGAGCGTGGACTTGAAGATGTAGCAGCCTGCAGGGCATGTATTGTACAGTTTCATGGATGGGTTCAGTGGATACAATCAATTGGGCATCCATCCAGGTGCTCAGATCAAAACGGCTTTTGTGACTCCCTGGGGTATTTTCATCTACACTAGAAAGTCATTTGGGTTGAAAAATGCTCCACCTTCCTTCAATCGCAATGCATATCTCATATTTTGTCCCTTGCTTACGGATCATCTTCGCATCTTCATGGACGATTTTTCAACCTTCTCGAGTGCTCAGTATTCAACCCCGGTGGAGAATCTAGAGAAGCACCTCGCTCAGCTCTCTGATGTCTTCCTCAGGTATAGAGAGGCACGCCTAAAGCTCAATCCGAACAAACGTCATTTTTTGGTCACTGGAGGCACCTTTCTAGGCCATGTGGTGTCTGCTAAAGGTTTAGCGTCTGACCCAGAAAAGATAGTAGCCATCTTGAAGTTACCACCTCCCATCAACCCAAAAGGTGTTCAGAGCTTTGTAGGCCACACATGCTATCATTGCTCGTTTATATGCATGTATGCACTGGTGGCTCAACCATTGACCCGACTCACTAGTGCTACTGTACCCTTTCAATGGTCAAAAACCTGAGGCTGAAGCATTTGCATACCTCCAAAAATGCCTCATTGAAGCACCTATTCTAGTGCCTCCCGATTGGTCTATCCCCTTTCATGTGCATATTGAATATTGATGCCAGTCAATTGGTTGTGGGTGATATGCTGACTCAACCTAGTAAGGAGTACAACCTCGATCGCCATGTTCACTATGCCAATTGCCTGCTCACCAAAGCAAAGCGTAACTATAGCACCACAGAAAGGGAAGGTTTGGCTATTATGTATGCTCTACAAAAATTTCTCCATTATTTATTAGGGGTCCACTTCACAATTATTACTGATCACCATGCCCTGTGCTATCTGCTTAATAAGCCGCAAGTTGCAGGTCGAGCATGGCGGTGGCTACTCTTATTTCAAGAGTTTGATTTCGAAGTGGTACTCACCCCCGGCAAACATCACGTCCTTGTTGACCATCTCTCTCGCATTCACACAGGTGAAGAAGCAATAAGGGTTGTTGATGACTTTCCAGATAGCGATCTCTCTAAGGTGGATACCACTCCGGAATGGTACGGCGATGTCTTGCATTTGCTATCTACTAGTCTGTATCCGAAGAATGCGTCTCCGCTGCAGAAGAGAAGATTGCTTTTAAAGTCTAGGCCATTCACTCTGATAGGAGGCCAGCTCTATAAGTCAGGACCAAATGGTGTTCTGAGATGGCGTGTCTCCCCACATGAAGTTGAGGTTATTCTGGAAGATGCCCATAGTGGTCCCACTCGTGGCCATTACCCTAGTCACATCACCACCCAGAAGATTCTACAGAGTGGTCTATGGTGACCCTATGTTTTTCGGGATGCAATTGCCTATGTGAAAGTATGTGATGTGTGTCAGCTCTGTGGACCTAAACCAAGCAAGCAACCCAACCGTCCTCTGCAGGTCTCTATGGCATGGCTGCCCTTTGAGAGATGGGGCATAGATTTTGTGAATCCAATTGCTCCTCCGGCCCAACCAAGTAACCGAAAGTATTTGCTGGTGGCTACAGATTATGCAACCAAGTGGGCAAAGGTACTGGTGACAACTGATTACACTGGCAATACTATAGCCAAGTTTCTGAATGAAAATATTTTGTGCAGGTTTGGATGTCCACTGGAGATTACCAGTGATAGGGGTAGTCACTTTGTTAATGAAATGATTTCAAGCTTGCTCGCCAACTACAAGATTTTTCAACGTAAGTCTTGTTCCTAATACTCTAGAGCAAATGCGCAAGCCGAGAGCACCAACAAGGCTCTGATAGCCCTTCTGTGGAAAGCATGTCATCTCCATCCGGCGTCTTGGGCTCAAGCTATCCACGGCACCCTTTGGGCATACCGAACTTCCTTCAAAGCCACAACCAATCACACCCCATTTCCGTTAGCCTTCTGTTTAGAAGCCATAGCCCCGTTCGAATTCAACTCAGGATCTCCTTGAGTAGGCAGTCTACGTGGCTAATAAGGGTATGGAGTTTGCCTCTATCTCTCGTTTCTCCCTATTGGAAGAAAACCGCCGTTTGGCTTCTGAGGCTCTTGAAACAGAGCAGCTTCGTCGCAAGGCTTGGCATGATCGCCATCTCCAAAAGCCAAAAATTATGCAAGGTTCACTAGTGCTACTGTATCAAGCTAGATATCAGAAAAAAGCAAAAAGTTGGTCCCAGCTTGGCAAGGCCCATTCATGGTATAGGAAATCCAGCTAGTAACTTTGGAAGGTGTCTCCTTGCCGTTGGTAAATGGCTCCAAAATAGAATGCTATTATCCCTCTAATGAGTAAGCCGTCTGCAACTGTTTTCACCATCTGTAGTTGTTCTGCCTATAGTATAGGTTCCTGAATCTCCCTTCTCTCTTCTTCCACTTACCTCCCACCGAGCCGGTGTTATGATAATGTCCTTGCATACTCCCAGTCTCTGCTATGCTTAAAGGTGTCTCCACATTTCCTCCTTCGGTATACTTTCTCTACCACTGTGTAATTGGGGTGCTTGTTTCGTCTTGAACTTCTTGTAATCAGCTCATTATTTCCATAAGTGTGGACTACCTTGTTGTATTGCTTTCTATCGTTAGTGTTGTTTGACACTGAAATATCAGTCTTGTTTGATACTCAAAATGGGGTCTCTCTAGTGTAACACACTTTGGTCATTAGGAGGCTTTGCTATGCAGTAATTCTCTTTCTACTCTTCTTTCAGTAGCACGAAGTTTCTTCTTCTTCTCCTTATGATGTTTTCTAAGTGTGGATATTGGGTCACTCTATAACCATTGCTCTCACCGTAAAGTTTTTACCCAATCTCTTTGTCTGTAGTCTCCGGAGTCACTCTCCTTGCCCTACAGGTTTCTCTCTTCACCTTGAATTTAGCACTAACCCCCGCCCTTCCTACCTCAAGAGGCCCTACCCACTAGCCTCGCTCCTCTCTCCCCTCCCTAATCCCTCCACTAACCCTCGTCCTACTTTCCCTCGCCCCACCTACCAGCGCTCGTCCCTACCCAATACTACTCGCCCCTCTACTCCTCTCGCCCCTACCTATTGGCACTCGCCCCTCTCTACTCCTACTCGCCCCTACCTATTGGCACTCGCCCTCTCTACTCCTACTCGCCTCTACCCAGCAAAGTTTCGCCCCTACCTACTTCCACTTGCCCCTACCTACTGCCACTTGCCCATACCTACTAAACTCGCCCCTACCCACTAACCCTAGACAGTACCTACCTCACTTGCCCCTACACACTGCCTCTTGCCCTATCTACACTACATCGCCACCACCAACCTGTCTAACCTTGCGCACCTCAGCCTCCTCTCTGCCCATGCCCCTATCTACCCACTCAACTCCTCGTCATATCTCCCCGCTCGCTGACCCTCTTCCTTTCACTTTTAAATTAAGGCAATACACGTATCCACTCTCCTCTCAGCTATCGCAAAACCTCTCTCCCAGCTATCGCAAAAGCTTAGAGCCAGCAGGTACTGCAACTCCGGACAAATCTACTTCCTTTTAGTCTGCACATCTGCATAGTGGGATATATCATCTCATCTCATAATGATCTACCCGGTTATGGTTATGTATGTATGCTTCTGTGAGATTGCGCCTGGAATGTAAGCTCTTGTGATACAGAACATAACAGCAACAGAGCTACTCTTGTACTTTTTCTGTGCCCATCTCTAAGTGGTTACTGAAATACTATGGCAAGTAGTACTTGGCAAATACGAAGGGAAGTTTTGCGCAAAAAGCCTTCGCGCAGGGAAATAGAAAGTAGTTCTGCAGAGGAAGCGGAATATGATAACAACAACCATGGTGTTACTGAGATGACTTCTAGTGAAGCCAGTAATGAGAGCTATAGAATTCCCTCTCACCTGGTGGATCCAGATTCCAGCTCAGAATCAGAATCAGGGCCGTCTAGCTGTCGAAAGGTGGATCCCAGGAACATAAGAAAGGGGGCACAGCATGTGTTACGTCATGCAATCAACACACCTCCTAAGTCAGAAAGTCGAGCACCTTTCACATTAAACCTTCACCAGCAGCTAACTCGCCCTTCTCTACAGGATATCTTTTCACAACAACTAGGTCTGACTGCATTAGCCACTGCAGAATTACCCACTGACGTGCCTGGAGATATGGTACACGAGCTTTTGAACCGTTTTCCCAAAGTGCGGGGCCACAACCTTACCCCTACCAGGATTGGTCACGCATTGGGCATGACCACCTTCCCATCTTTGAAACCAGCCACACGCACATACTCAAAGCTTGTTAGGCGCAGCTATGGTGGGTACCACCTTAGGCAAGCCATGGCGAGAGAGAGAAGGTGCAAAAGAGATGAAGCAGAGAATGAGCGAGAGAGCAGAGAGAGAGAGTCGACATTGCAAAGTGAAAACGCTATTGTATTGTCTTTCTTTGTTAAAAAAGCTTACAATATAAGGCAAAAGTGGCCAAGCAAAACTGGCTCTAAACTAAACTTTCCTCTGCATGCTATAGCTATAAGCAGTGTTCCCACGGGCTGACATCAAAATAAATGAGGGCTTGGAAACCCCCCCCCCCCCCCCCCCCCCCCCCTCAAGCCCGAACTGGGCAGACCACTCTCATGATACCTAGAGTTTTTGGCGTACTCGACAACCATGAGTTTTAGGTTCTCTCACAAACAAGGATTTTTGGTATATCCATAACCAAGTGCTATGACAATGAAACCCCCCCATGAATAGATAGGATGTAGGTCAAAAATTAGTTACCAATGAGTGGAGGTTTTGGTTCACTGCCAAACCTTGGGTTTAAGGTGTACCCACTAACCTCACGAGAAGTGCAACACAAAAAAGACTGAGAACAAATATGTTTGGAAGGTCTTACCACTTATGTATTTGTGGCAGTGTCTAACCCATACAAGTTTTTATCATGGCATGACTGACAACGGATAAAGTAAAAGAGGCTTTTGACTGAAACAGATAATTTTGTTGACAAAAGACAAACCATAATTCTATGACACTTTACAAGCAAAATAAAATAATATTTTGAATTGTGTATATGTTGTTGTAGCAAGCGCTCTAAGCAAACCATTGAATAAGTTGGCGCGGAATTGATGCTATCTTTCATGCACTGATCATTTGAATGAGTTGTCGCGGAATTGATGCTATCTTTCATGCACTGATTGAGTAGGTACCCATAAAGCTTGGTTGCATCGAGCTTGACCCCAAAACTATCGCACATAATGTCGGCATCATCAAGAGGATCCAAGCGTTGCATAAATCCAAAATCAAATGTTTTCTTTTCTTGAAATAATTCAAACTCGGAATTTGTTTGAACATGATCCCCTTTAGCTCGGTGGCAATATAGTATCATACCAAACACAGTAAGAATTCCAATGCAATTTGGTTCCTTCTTCATCTTGCTTTGGAGGAGCAATTATGCGGCTTGATTCGTGCCATCTCCAATACCTCTTTGAGTCAACGGTGCGTGTGAAGACCCTCTTGAACAAAGTCAAGAGCCCAAGGTGCAGAAGAGATAAAGCAAAGAATGAGCGAGAGAGGAGAGAGAGAGTCGACACTACAAAGTGAAAACGCTATTGTATTGTATGTCTTTGTTAAAAAAGCTTACAATATAAAGCAAAAGTGGCCATGCAAACTGGCTCTAAACTAAGTGGTGTTCCCACAGGCTGACATCAAAATAAATGAGGGCTTGGAAACCCACGGGCTTGGAAACTGGCTATAAGCGGTGTCCCCACGGGCGGACATCAAAATAAATGAGGGCTTGGAAACCCAACAAAGCTTTCGAGAGAGGCAACAGTTCAGGCGTGTCAAGAGTTGCAGCACTCTGATCACCCAAACTTATGCGCGCGGAATAAAGAGTTGTTTTCTTTTTACTCAAAGATGCCAAAAAAACAAACAAAAGTTTGTCCACAATGTTTTCTCACTGTGAGGGACTCTACTATCTGATCCACACAATACCTTGCGGATTTCACAAGATTCTTTACACATCTTTGCAGTTTCGAGCCCTGGTGCAATCGGTATGCTCTGGCTTTCAGTGCTTTGCAGCACCTATGCTGGCTTGGGTTATTAACATACACATAAGCCCGGTGGATGTGGATGTCGAGATGGAGAGTACGCACTCCACAGTAAAAGGGAAATCAATCGCCCATATAGATCCGAGCTAAATCCATAAACCCTTCCATTGCACCTGACATTGGTATCAGAGCTCTATGCGTGCTTCGACTTCGTAAACTCAAAGAAAGAACCACCAAGAACCCAAGCAGAGACAAGAACCCAAAGAACCTCTCTCAGCTTTTTTTTCTGAAAAAATCTTCCTGTCCCTTCCCGTCGACAAGCAACCCTTGGATTTTTCTCCGAGCACCCTTGTCTTTCATCTTCACCTACAATGTTTTTACGACAGGACTATTCGTGTGGTAGTACTTGCTGGCAAGGCAGAGTCGGCACCAAGGCTGGTATTATGCGACAATAGTAAGGCTACCTAGTGACTCAAATGGTCGGTTTTTACATCGCAACAGAGCCTACATCTGCATTATCCACAAGTTTGGAGGAGTTTTCATCGGCTTATGCATCCCCAGGCATCAGAAGTACTCTGTTAACAATTGTGTCTCACCTTTAACAAGGGGGATGTCACGTGCGCACTGCAATTGCGCCACGTCGACGACAAGCTTCTGCTACAGTCTAGCGTCACTCTTAGCTTAGGACCTAGCCTGGCACCCTTGTGAGCCTCTACCAGGACGTGCATGTCCAAGCCGGTCATAGTTACATACCCTCACTTGCACAGTTAAGTCACTTAAGCATATAGGCATACGAAGAGTCACTTAAGTCATTTATTCATAAGTGACTTTCACATGACATTTATTGAAAGTAGGTAGGGCAAATGGCTAAAAGACCTATAAAAGAATCCCTTTGAGCGCTAGAGAAGGCAGAAGAGACAAAGGAAGAAGCAGTACCCACAGTAGCACCTCTTCTCAGCAGTTATTAGCAGATTTGGCGTTTTTCAGCCATCAGCATCAGCATTTTCAGCCACCAGTCTTAGCGTTTTGAGCATACAGTCCTAGCTTCAACACGATCGCAATCCCCGCCGCAACATCACCAACGTTTTCAGTTTTAAGCCCATTGTCATCCTTGGCGATAGCAGATCAGCCCATAGCCTCCTCCTCCTCCTCGTCATCGTTGTCGAAGTACCCATTAGTGCCTCAGGAGCACCACAGTACAAGTACCCCTCATCGTCGTCGTCGTCGTCGTCGTCGACGCAATATCCCAGCATCTAGCACCCCTTGCGTTTTGGCTTGGCTCCTGCCTAGCCTAGCGTAGGGATCATCAATACCTTAGTATCCTCAACACCCAAGTACCTTCTACCCAGAGTACCCCGCCGTACCAAGTACCAAGAACTCACAGTACTAAGCACCAAGTACCTGCAATACCCGTCAGTATCTCAGTAGTACCAAGCATCTGCATCAAGTACCCAATAGCATCTCAGCATCTCATCATTTAGCATCATTGTATCAGCATTTTGTGCAAGTAATAAAGCAAGTACTTGCTCTGGCAACAGAGCAAGGGGGCCCAGGGGGCCCTTGAGGGTCGTTGGGATCCGACATGCCGTGTCGTCTCTTTTCTCTCTCTCTCTTTGCGTCTCTCTCAAATGGTCTACAATTCAGTTCTCTTTTTCAAGTGAAGTTAAGTAACCTTGTGTATGTGCGAAATACTAGGTCCGAGCTAAATCCATAAACACTTATGTTGCACCTGACATTGACATGGACTCACCCTTTACCAAGCTTTCACACAATAAGAGGAACAATGTACTCAGACAAGATCTACGACAGCTCTACATCAAAGAGACACGGATCGCACCTAGACAACCTCTTCTCCGAAGCTTCTATATACAATGAGCACTTCTTGATAATGCTAGACAAGGGATTCATTCGAAGATCATGCTACAAGGACACATACATGCCACATAGCATACGTGTGGTAATTTTTCAACTCTCGCGCTCACACGATGAGAAAAACACAGTACGCAGACAAGATCTATGGCAGCTCTACATCACAGAGACATGGATCACACCTAGACAACCACTTACCCGAAGCTACTATATTACAGTGAGCACTTCTTGGATGTGTTAGACAAGGGATTCATTCAAAGACCATGCTACATAGACACATACAGCTCACGAGTAGTAATAGATCGACTCCAGGTATCATCACACCAGAGATGGGAAGACTTGTTCATACCCCCCGAGCTGGGAAGTTCTCCCAGATTTGCATAGAGAGGGTGACTAAGGAGGAGGAGCACTTTGTCAACAAATGTAGAGCATATGAGAGTATCATAGACTTTTCACAAAATAATTTACCTTTGACAAATCATGGAGTCTAACGATCAGTGCCAGTTTGGCAGTTTTCTAATGGAGATGCATAAACATAGAGAGACACTAATGGCACTTGTAGCAACACTAGAGGGTGGTAGATAATCTCAACTTACAGACTTCCTATAGAGGACCACAACCCTACCACCACCCATCACACTAACACAGAGAGGGGTCATCCAACGCCACGTTGAGATGGTAGGAGTTATGAAATGTCCCTTGAGCTCTAGGATACAAAGCTATGAGACTCCATCACAACGGAATTGAGAGATACAAACTCGCCACGGCTCTTTTCACAGTATAGCACACCCTACGACAAATCTTGACGTCTAGACATCGATGCCAGTTTGGCCGTTTTCTAGTGGAGAGACATAGACAAAGAGATAGTTGGTCCTGTAGCGACACCAGAGGGTGATAGACAATCACAGCTTACAAACTTCTTCTAGAGGACCACAACCCTATCACCACCCATCACACTAACACAGAGAGGGGCCACCTTACTATATAATGTAGACTCGGAAGACACCCCCGAGCTCTAGGATGCAAAGCTCTGAGACTCCACCGCTAAATTTAAGAGATCCAGACTCACCACCACCAGGCAGTCAACAAGAGATTTGCTCAGATCTGGTAGTCCCAACCGTGATCATATGCGCAACCTTTACACCACACCCACCCATCTACCAAATCTTAAACCTCTAGTTTGACATACAATGAAGTTAATCAGCTAGAAGCGCCATAAATCACCAGGATAAAAACACAAAGTAACAAAATGTGGTTTTGTGGTAGTGGGAAGAGTTCCAAATAGATGAAGGAGTTACACATATATATTTGATTAGTCTCATAAGCCATCTTTGGCCTCTATTAGTTGTAAAGAGAGAGAGAGAGAGAGAGGGAGAGAGAGGGAGGGAGGGGATGAAAGACTAGTTCCAACGGGAGACTATTGGAGACTTCAAAGCGCCTCGCCAGCTTAGACTAGACCATGGCATATTCTTCAAGGAGCTCCTAGCACCCCCATCTTTGATATATACCATACTACACCCTTAATATAGCACAAGACGGAGCTAGCTAGAGTGCACATCATATTTGTATAGCCTTTGCATATAATCCTACATTCGGAGCCCCTAGTAGTATTAAGTAGGGACTCTAACCTCCCACAATCCACCATCATAGTCACCACCCATTGTACACCCCATATCACCAGTTTATCAATTCGCTTTAGCTATAGTCTTTACTTTCAGTTTAGCTTCTTCCTTTTTTGAGATGGTAGCGGATATATCACATATGTACAATGATTTGTCTCATAAGGCGAGTTCGACCTTTTCAAGACATTAATAATCAATCTCTCTCTCTCTCTCTCTCTCTCTCTCTCTCTCTCTCTCTCTCTCTCTCTCTCAGCTTTCACCCCACCCCTACCCACTATTTTCTTTTCAGTTCTTTGTACTTTTTGTATACAGACCTGGTATTAGATTCACCACATGTAACCTTTTGGTCTCGTAGGTCATTTTGGCCTTTTGAAGATGTTAATATTACATTTCATTTCATTTTCTCTCTCTCTCTCTCTCTCTCTCTCTCTCTCTCTCTCTCTCTCTCTCTCTCTCTCTCTCTCTCTCTCTCTCTCTCTCTCTCAAGCAAGAATGCCCACTTTACCGACTCTCTTTGAGCTACTCATCAATGAATTGGACCATATGGTAAATGAGTTTAAGCAACCATAAGGCATTGAAGAGGTCATGAATTAATAATGTGGTAATCATGCTTTTATTATATGCGGATGATGCAGTGCCTTCAACCTATACTTCTTAAAATGCACAAAAGCTTATCATTGTCTTGGAAAAATTTTGCTTGCATAGTGAGAGCGAGCCCCTTAGAGTGGTAGAGAGCTTCATGTACCTTGGACGTGACCTTTCCGCCAATCATATAGAATGATTCATAGATACAGGGAATGGCCATTTTCAAGTCTCCGTTCCCCGTTCCCATCCCAATTTCCCGTTCCGTGTTTCAAACGTGAGTATCCGAAACAAGGAATGGCATTTCATGCATGTTGCCGTTCCGCATTTCCTGTTCCAATTTCCCGTTCCGTGTAATCCTGGAATGATTGCACTATGCGATGCTTGGAAACCGTATGTACCTTGGCCTTGAGGTTCCCGCCAGTTATATAGAATGATTATGTTGCGCGATGCTTGGAAGCTAGAAAGAGAGCCTAGTATGCATTTGAGACAATGCACAATGGGGAGGAAATTAAATGTTTGGGTTCTCAAGAAATACCTCTACGACACCTTGGTGACACAAGTGCTTTTTCTTTGTGGAGTTGATGCATGGGGTGGTAGCATCTTGTGTCCCCTCCCCCCCTTTCGGCAGTGTTTTTTCTTTCATTTTCACCCACAGGTATGCTTGCTTGCTTAGGTTGGTGGAATTCAAAAAATCCATCCCCCTAGCTCTATTCATACAGATAACAATATGCCATGCCAAAGTCCAAAAGATTCCTTCAAAGAGCTTAGCTAGCTTGATCTAATGTCTCATAACCACAACTCTAGGATTGGACTGTCTTGAAGTAGTTCATCAACTATCTTCAAGATAGCCTATATCTCACCACCTTGTATGCCAAGCAACAATCCTCCGATGAAACCATTGAATTGTGAATGGAACGAAGGGTATCAGCTGAAAATTTAGCACAGTGAATATCCACATTTGCTTGAGATCCTACCTCAAATTCCTCAATAGGAGAAAGAAAGACATCTCTCTCTTTACTGGTCTGGTTACCTCTCTGACTTAGCTCATTTACCTTGTTTGCTTCTTGTATTTGTTTCCAAAGTTCATCTAAGCCATCGTCTTCTCTAAATATCTCATGTATGATAGAATGGAAACCATCAGATGTGATCTGTGGTATTCATCACTACTCTTGGATTTTTTATTAGCTTTGCAGTTCTAATTTAGCTGTGGAAATCTCAGTTATCTTTCCAAGATTGTGTCTTGGTGGGACCACTAGTGTTGGAGCTGGAATCTCTATCCAACCCTCTAGTTTTCTTGCTGGTGGCTGTTTGTTCACGTTCCTTCCTGGCTTTCATGTGTGCTTTTCTAGCCTTCCAAGTGTTTTGTGACTTTTCCATTCAGGACTAGGTGCATCTATTCTAGGTTCCTCAATTATTGGTTCTTTCATTTCTTTTTGAGCTTGCGCTCTTGTGACAACCTGTATAGGTATCACCGTTTCATTTTCAGAACCACTCTTGATGGGATTGCCTTTAATATGTTTAATGTTGTTTTCACCGTTTTATTTGGGTTTTTTGGGAAATTATTAATCAAATGAGTGATGCCCCAATCTTGACAGTATACATTCACTCTGATGATCTCCATATGAGGACAATATTTCATAAGGTGGTCACCATGACACTTGTAGCACGGTCATAATGGTTGTCGAGGTGCTCCTGGAGCCACTCTCTATTGATAGGCAAGCCTTTGTCCTACTAAGACAACATTGTCTATGAACAATAATGTTCTCTCATCTAAGCTGTATCTGCATTCTCTTGCAGCATATGAAAAGCCCATCAAAGTCTATGACAAAGACTCTTCTCAAGGAATGGTGCAATACCCCATGCAAACAGGGGCAATCGGAGCCTATGGGAATCTTTAAACCAATTGCAGCTTACTAGTGTCTCAAACAATTGAACGGCTCAGCATGAAACATTGCCTTCAGACACTTCAGACACTTCCATACCAAGCAAAAGTCCTCCAATGAAACCATTGAATTGTGAATGGACAAAGTGTATCAGCTGGGAATTTGGCGCGAATGAAAAGACCATCAAAGTCTATGATGAAGTCTCCTCTCCAAGAATGGTGCAATACCCAACGCAAACAGGGACAGTCAGTGAATGGTGACCCTTTTAAATGCACCAATTTCACCTTATCAAAGTCTCGAACAACTGAATGGCTCAAGCATGGGCCTACAGCATCAAGCAAAAACAGCATGAATTTGTATGGAGAGGCTGCAGGACATAGGTGGTGTGCGTTGGCGTGTCAATGCACACCAGGTTCCATTGGCATGCCTAGCTGCAAGAGGACCGGATATAGGCCTAGTATAGCTAATCTCTAGACAGAAAAGGGATTCTTTATCAATGAAATGATTGTTATCGCTGAAGAAAAAGCCTAAGATCTGCATTGTGGAACCTTGACTCCAACCACAAAATCAGTATAGATGCAAAGCAATGACCAGATCCTTGGATCTTCACTTGTATCTGCGATACGTACTGAAAGAAATGGTCATAAAGTAGCAAGAACGAGCAGCAAGTGGATTTGTTTTCTTACAAGCAAACTGTGTCTTGGCTTTGGTTTTGAAAAAAAAAAATCAGAAAAATGGCTTGCAGTCTTACCAATTTTCTTCCAATTCTTTCCATTGTAGCACTGAACTGCTCTTCTGAGGGTTTCATCCTGAAATAACACCCAATAGAAGAGACATATGTCATTTAATGGCAGGTCAATCCTCACTAACCTCCTGGTGTAGACTGCTTTCAAAGCATTTGGAGGCACCATGCACATCAAAATGAGGCCACAAAATCCAGTTATATGTGTTGCATAAATGGATGTGCTACCTCTTCAGGTGTCCAACCTCCCTTGGCTGACTTTCTTGTGGGTCCACCAGTGCGGCTGCACAAAATCAATAATCAATGGCATGTATTCTGTATTTATGGAGCCAGCAAGAACATGTAATTTCATAGTTGTGTGATACCCCTGAACGGGTGGTAGGCTGAGAACCCCATTGTCACTGCAATCCGAAATAGATGAGCATGATGGAGCCGGCCTTTTCTCTTCAGATGTGCAATTTTTTCTGAGCCTGATCCCTGACATTTGTCTAAGTACAGAAGATAGTGCATGTCCCACTTACTTGTAATCATCCAAGCCTGTTACGAGTTCAATGGCTACGAAATCAAGGTGCTGTGAGGCAGGTACAAAACTCCAGGGACATCAGTCAATACCCTCTTGAAAGCATTCAAAAAGAACCAGCCAGTTTGGTACCATTGCCAGCATTATGAGCTACCTCAGAGACCAGCGTCAGAAAGGAAAGAGGAAGGTGTATTAAGGCTCGTACAGTGATGGGTTCCTATCTCTGGAGCAGGAACAGGGGCTTTCAGCAGAAGCAGATCTGCAATGGGAGACGAGATGAGTCCATAGCTGATGTTTAGATCTGTTCTCGAGGAACCCTGTGAGGAAGAGAAGGCGCCCACGAAGCAGAGAGTCTATCTGCGTGTTATCCCGTGACTTGTTTTGACAGTGAGGGAGAGCGACGAGATCCAACGGAACCTCTCCCACTCCTCATTTTTCAAACCTCAAACGGCCCTCCCACCTCCTATAGACCTCTTTCCCACTGGTTGTAACCCGTCCACATTTATGTCTAGTGGATTTTGTTGGGGGCTATAGGCCCATAAAGGTGCCTTTGGAGGGCCCTTGAGAAAATTCACGACTGCCCGATACTATGGCCCAGGTCATACTCTAAAGGTGGAAGAAAGGGAGCTTATCAAGTCTTCCAGGTGGCACACAAGGCGGAAGCAATTCGGGCACCCTTCGCTTGTGTGGCGCAGTGCCATAGGTTGGAGGAGACCCTATCAGGGTGGAAGTCCTCACGGGCGAGGGGCGGGGTGGGGGGTCGAAAGAGCTGCAGGGCAGGGCGAAAGAGAAAAAGTGATTTTCTTCCTTGACATGGCTACCTCGTCAACCACTTCAACGGCCCTATGTGAACGCGGCTGGAAAAAGCGGGTAAGCTGATTGGCTCGCAACAAATAGGAGAGACTTCTGCTGCGCATTGTGAACCCAGCCTATGCAAAGAAGGAAGCAAGTCCGCTTCGGTAGTGACCATGGTTGCTTTGTTGACCACCCCCCACATTCGTTTTCCGTCTTTTTAACTGATGGTTACCTCTCCCATGAACATGGGCAACAAGTCGCAACACATGGGATGTGAAGCATGCTACAAATGGGTCCTCTACAAGTGATTGGCCCTTGAAGATCACGCACTGGGAGCTCTCTTAGAGGGCTCCCCCATAGGCCCATTAGAGGTCCATGTGGAGGGCCCTCATAGCTTGAACTTCTTGGGGAATGTAGATGGCGTTGCAGAAATACTGACAAGGTGGCCTACAATTTCATTGGGGGTGCTTCAAGCTACCTACTGAATCGTCTTTTAACCGACTATTTCGCCAATGCAGCTGGCGGGTGTCCTCCTAGCTGACGACCACACCTTGTCCAAGCTCCAAAATTTTGTTGTAACCTATCCTATATTTCTCGAAAATCCTTGTAAAAGAATCCATGTAATTTTGAGCCAAATGTTGTATATATTGAGTTGTAATATTTTGTCATGAGCCCAAAGCTATGTGAGCCAACAGTTGGCCATTTGAAAAGCCCTAGGTATAAAGCCCAAAAAACCCTTAGTTTGAACAAGATTGTAACATTATCCTGAGTTTGGAAGAGCTTTTGAACGTACGACTATGAGCCACTACTCGGCTACAACTTGTAATCAATTTTTCTCATCCAAATTCGATTCCACAAAGTGTGTTGTGTAATGGAAATGGGCTATTAATTTTGAGAGTAACAGAAATTAGAGAAGGTACTTCTGTGGAATTACTTTGTGAGCAGAGCCGGTGAACTTAATTGATGGTAGAAACATAAACATAGCATTTAGTTAACTTGGCATGAACAATACTTTTGCAAGAGAGAGAGTTTAGAGAACATGACAACAGTTGAGGACCAAATTTATGTGGAGCCGGTCCCCCCTCCAATAGGCATTTGTATTATAGTTTCTCCCATCAAGAGAGACTTGGTACAATACAATCTGTTGTGTTCCTTGTGACCTAGGTGATGCAATGAAGATGGAAAGCTTCATGCATCATGAGCATAACATTAAGTTTGTGGAAAGCATTAACTATCCCAAGCCTCGGTCCCAAGACCTCAAACACCTTCAAAGGTGGAGAGAGCTAGCAGGGAATGAGGGTAGGGAAGAGGAAGAAGAAACATTTCATAGGAGAAATAATTAGTTCCTCACTTATCATCACTCTTCTTTCTAGCATACATAATATCATAGTAATGAAGATGGATAACATGGAAAGCTTAAGCATTGAAGCATGGCTCTTGGTTGGATTTGCATTCCATAGCCAAGAGCGTTAGTGTAGGCTCTCAACATCTCTACTTGCTTGGAGAAGGAGATGGAGCTCTTGCACTTTGCACTTCACAGAATGAGAGTGTGTGTGAGTGTGTGTGCAAGAGTATACCCCTCAAGCAACCCCCTAGCTTGCTTTGGTCGCCCCCCCTTGTAGCTCATGCTTGAAGCTCATTGGACCCCTCCAAGCCTAGGCAATCACTAGCAAGAGGCATATCAAACAAGCATGCTAGTCTTGGGACAAGTGTCCCCCTTTCCCCTTTGAAAGAGAGGACTTGATAAATGCAAAAACAATTAATGAAATTAACTAATTTATCATTGGACCCCTTGGAAGGCCAACCAATAGGCTTTAGGCACACCATGAGGGCAACCTAGCTAGGGGCTTGACATGTGTCCCACTTGCCTCTTAACCAAGGTCAAGAAAGCATGGCTCGCCCCCCTCTTCGTAGGGAGATAAGATTTGACTTTTGTGACACCTCAATCCCCTCAACCTTGGGCCTAGTTCTCACCACAAGCTTGGCCCTTAAGCCCCTCAAGCTTGGTCTAGGTACCTCGAGTACAACCCTAGCATCTCAAGCATCTCAATCATCAAGCACCTCAAGCATCAAGCACGACAAGAACCTCAAGCTTGGGCCAGGTTCCCACCTCAAGCACATCCCTAGCTTACCTAAGGTCAAAGGACTTTTAGCACTAACTATTGGAGGTCTTCAATGAAGCTAACCCTAAGGTATTTAAGCTCCATTGGCTAGCCTTGCTCTTTGGAAGACCATCTCTCATTTGATCCCCTTTACCATTGGCCCCATGTTGAGATAGATCTGTAAGCACATGTCTATATCCTAATCCTTGTTCTCCTTTATTCTCTCACATTAAATGATCAGTTTAAGTTGAGAAAATCATTTGGACTGGTTAGATATTAGATTTTATGACATTACCACTCTCTTGAAATCATAGTCGTCCTCGACTATAAGGTAGAAGAGATAAAGCCTTAGTTATTAGTCAATCTTGCTTAGCGGGTAGAGGCTCCCTTTTTACCCTACGATATCTTTCCAAGATGGATGACTAATCCATTTGGTGCTTGGGAGACATAGCTTCCGCAAGCATGTTTGCTCTTTAGTCCATTCATTCTCCCAAGTAGAGTGACAAATTCTACTCGGTGTTTGAGAGACGGCATCATCACAAACATGATTCTAAGCATGCATACTATTCAAATTTGTGCACAATAGAAAGAGAACTATTCTTATAAGACAAAAACATTGGTCATTTAAAAGAAATTTGTACATTTGCTTACTCTAATGTAGCATTGTAAGCATTGACAAGGTTCATACTATCCTTAAGCTGTATTCCTTGCATCCATCCAACATCTTCAAAAGGATAATTCTTGAACTTAATAAGATACCGTCAGATAATCTTACCATGTTGTAGTACCTTGTCTTCATGCCGAAGGATAGCTTCAAGTTGTAGCACCTCTTCTTGGTCTTCGATTTCGGGAGGATCTTCAATAATTGGTTCACTTGGTGGCTCTCCTTTGTAGGGCTTAAGTAGGCTCACATGAGAAGCATTTTGTATGAGCCAATGGTTGGGCCACTTGAGTTGATAAGCCATCTCATTGATGGGCTTCAAGATTTGGAAAGGACCATAGTATCTTTTTGCTAGCTTAGCATAATACTTTTGATGGCCCATGGGATTTTTGCCCGTCGTTTGCCTCAATCGAATCTTAGGAAACTTAAGTAAGACCCAATCATTTTCTTTAAATGTTAAGGCCCTTCTATGCTTGTCGATAACAACTTTTTGCCTTTGTTGAGAGATGGATATAGCCTCCTTAATCTTTTGAAAAGATTCTTGTAGGTCACGGATCCGCAGTGAAGATCTTCCCATGTACTTTAAGTAGCATGGGACTTTTAGGTCTTCCTTCAATTATTTCAAAAGGTTTTTTTTCGTAGAAGTATGTACAATATTATTGTAGGCATAGTCTACAAGAAGTAAGTACTTTTTCCATTGTGAGCATTGATTTACTTCTGTAATATAAGTCTGTAATAGATCGAGTATCGTAAGATTGGCTATCTCACTTTAGCCATCCATGTGTGGGTGATATGCCAAAGAGAAATTCAATCTTGTTCCTAGATTTTCAAAGAGACCTTTCCAAAAATTAATAGTCATTCTAGGATCTCTATCTGACATAATGGATGTTGGCAATCCATGGTGTTTGAAAATCTGTGATATGAAGAGATGTGCCATTTGGTGTGCCTTAATAGTATTTTTGATAGGAATAGAGTGTGCTTGCTTGCAAAACCTCTTGACTATTATCCATATTCTCGTATTTCCATGGATAGACTTGAGTAATCCAAAGATGAAATCCATGGATATATTCTCCCATGGTGAGTTTGGGATAGGCGATAGTTGGAGTAATCCAGGTTGCTTCCCCCTATCATACTTGGTCTTTTGGCATACTACACATTTTGAAACATACTCTTGTATGTCCACTTTCATGCTAGGCCAATAGAAGTACGTTTCTACTCCTCGGAGAGGAGGTTGAATGCCTCTACGCATAGGGAGGAGCATGGGATTCATACATGACTTTCTCACGAAGGGAGTGGGTAACACATAGCCTATTGCCATGGAGAAGATAACCATCTTGCAAGGTGAATGGTTCCTCTTTCTTCCCCAAAGCAAGGGCTTACATTATGTCTCTAAAGTTAGGGTCAGTAGCCTACTCATCTATCATAGAAGATAGATCATTGTGAGTTGCTATAGACACCGCATTAATTTGTTTGTCGGAAAGCTTGGTTTGTGTCATGAAGTACTTGAGACTTTGGTGGTCGGTTCGTCGAATAAATGGAGTCCCCAATAAATAGTGCTTCCATGTTTCTAGGGCATGTAGAGCAACTAATAGCTCTTTCCCATAAATGCCTAAGACACGTTCATCTGTATTGAGCCTTCGGCTCTCATATGCTATGGCATGTCCTTCTTGAAGCAAGACTGCTCCAAGGCAATCACCACAAGCATCACATTAGAACTCAAATGGCTTTGAGAGATCCATAAGCATGAGGACTGGTTGGGAGGTAAGCTTCTCTTTGAGCTTGTCAAAAGCATTTTGCTCCTTAGTAGTCCATAAATACTTAACGTTCCTCTTAGTTAAGTCATGTAATGGTCCTCCTATTTGAGAAATTTTTTCTATGGAGCATCTATAGTATGCACACATACCAATAAAGCTTCTTAGCTCATGTAGATTCCTTGGATTAGGCCATGCTTTTATTACCTCTGTCATAATAATCAATATCTAATTCTCCTAAATGATTTTTTCATATTAAACTGATCATTTAATGTGGGGAAGTGCTAGGGGAGAAAAAGCTAGAATATTGGTTAAGCTAGCAGACCGGCCACAGTAGGGATCCAAAGGAGGGAAAATAGGGATCCAAAGGGCCATGTGCAACAATGGGATAAAAAGACCCTAAGGTTCAGCCCATTAAGACTTCCAAAATGCTAAGGTTCCAAAATTCAAAGGTTGTGTCCAAAGGGTTAAAGCTTAGGATGAATTGGGTGGTTTGTGTGCTCTCCAAAGTCAACACACATCCCTACACATGAGGGGGCGAGCCCTAAAGGTAGGGGATGAGAGAGAAAGCCACACACACACACACACACAAGCCCCCTTTACACAAAGGGAATGAAGGACACATGTCAGATGCCTAAGCTAGTTGCTCCCAAAATGTGCTCAATTCCTATTGTATGACCCTTGAAGTGGACCAATGAGAATTAGGCTAGAGTAAATTTAGCCTAATTAATTTTAAAACACATAATAAAAAGAACCAATGAAAATTAAGTCTCCTGGATGATTATTGGACAGCCTGAGAAGGGGTCCAATAGGAATTGAGCAGCCCAATGGGCTACTTAATTCCTATTGGTCAGAATGGGGAAAGGTCCAATGGGGATCTAATTCACTTAAATCAATTAAATTTAATTGATTAAGCTCTCACAAAAGGGGAAAGGGGGACACATGTCAGAAGGCTATCATTTATGCTGCTTAATAGCCATTGGCTGAGCTTGGCATTGTCCAATAGGGAGCCTGCAAGAGCAAATAGCAAGGGGGCTCGCCCAAGAGAGAGAGGGGGCTGATTTTTGCAAGGCATTATCACACACACACTCACACAATCTCATGTGTGAAGAAAGAGAAGACTATCTCTTCCCAAGCTTTAATGGAGAGCTCATCACCTACTCCAAGCTTGTGAGATAGAAGCCTACATCGACACACTCTTGGCTTGTGGATGCAAATCCAACCAAGAGCCAAGCTTCAATGCATGCTCATCTCCTCTATCAAGCTAATTACTAAGCCAAATCTATGCTAATATGAGTGATTATGTGAGGAGATGTACATCTTTCTCGTAAGATACTCCTTCTTCCTCTCAATCTACTCTCATACCCTTCTAGCTCTCACCATCTTCGAAGGTGTGTGAGGTCTTGGGTATGAGAACGAGGATAATTAAAGTTGTGTTTACTAAGTGTTTTGCTTAGTGCATGAAGCTTTCATCTTCATTGCACTAGCTAGTCTTGAAGGAACACAAAGAATTGTATTGTACAATGTCTCTCTTGATGGGAGAAACCATAATACAAAGCCTTTTGGAGGGGGGACCGGCTCCATGCAAATCCGGTCCTCAACTGTTGTCAATAGCTTAATTTCTCTTTCTTTTGAAAGTATTGTGGATGCTATCTAACTAGGTGTTATGCTTTTTGTTGCTCTCTCCACCCAAGCACTCTCGTAATTCTCATTAGGAATCTATTCTAATGAAATGCCCACTATGTTCATGTTAAATTCCGCTACACATAAGTTTTTAGACCATTAAATGTTACATTGGTATCAGAGCACAAGGTTTCTCTTTTCTTGCTCAAGAAGGGAGGTCCTCAAGCTAGCTATAAATGGCTGGTATTATTAATTGCCTGTGAGTAAGTAGAATAGGGATTTTTCAGCCTTGCAGTGCGCCTGCCTTTGTGCAGTTAACGGGCATCACCGTCGAGAGCTATGGTCTTAATAGTGGAGTCCTGCGGGGCTTGCCTACGGCTTAACCACTATTGAGCTATTAGAAGCTTGACAAGAGCCGGTGCTGTTTTGGTGTCAAAAGACCCTCTCTTCTATTCCTTGCAATTAATGGTATTCGAGCCGTGGGTACAGTAGCTTGAGTGCTTTTTCTAAAGGGGTAAAGAGGAGTAGCAACTAGGGCTTGAAGTGCCAAAGTACACCTAAAAAGTTTACACCTAAAAGTTGTTAGAATGGTTGACAATAGTAAAGAGAGTGAAATTAATGTTGATAACTTTGATTTTGCTCATGAGCAAGCTACTAATGATGCTTCAATGCTTGTTAACTATCTTGTTTCTAGGCTTCAACAAGCCATGGGCAATCCATCTCTCCAAAGTGAAGTGCAACGGCAGCTTCGTGCTCATGGGATTCTCCAAGCTCATCACCATGACGAGAGAATACCTAGGAAGCCTCCTTGTGAGACTACCAAAAGAGGTCTCTCTCCGATTCGGGAAGAAGAAGAGAATCCATACAAAGGGCTCAAGAATTTACTTCTTGATGATGTATCTCCTTCCCAAAGGAGAACTCAAGAGCCTCCACCGAAGGAATGAGAAAGAAGTGAGTCTCCCGCCACCTCGGCGGAGATGGCTCCACGAAGACGGCGGGCTAAACTCTCTCCATCACCACCAAAGCGGAGAATATCATCACACTCTTCTCCACGCCATAATTCAAAGAGGGATGATAAAAATCAAGAGAAGAAAAAGGCGAGAAAGAGGACACCCTCTTCTCCATCTTCTTCATCCTCTTCCTCTTATGAAAGCTATGGTGAAGACGACAAAGATCAAGACAAGAAAAAGGCAAGAAAGAGGTCACCCTCTTCTCCACCTTCTTCAAATTCTTCACCTTCTGAAGAAAGTGATGGTGCAACCTTTGAACCATCAAAAAGAAGAGGCCATAGGAAATCCTATGCCGCATGGAAGAGGTCGTCCAAATTGAAGAAATTCAAAGAGGGAGGGAAGAGCATCTCTTTCCTTACCTATGATGGTACCTTTGGTGCTACGGACAAAGTCTTGGCCTTTATCCAGCAATTCGATGCGGCGTTTGGAGATGAGGGCTTCACGGAGTCCTCTAAGCTACGCCATGTAGCTATGCACTTTCAAAAGTTCGCCAGACAATGGTGGTCTAGCCTACGAGCCAACGGTGAAGCTCCACGAACATGGAAAGCTTTAAGAGCTTCCATTATGAAGCAGTTTTTGGCCACCGATGCCAAAGACAAAGTACTCACCGAATGGTGAAGCTTAAAGCTCTCTCCCAATGAATCCATCCACAAATATGTAGACAAGTTTTGGGACCTACAACTTAAAGCCACTGTCTTCAAAAAGTTGGATTTTGGAGAGAAAAAGCAACAATTTTGTGCGGGCTTAACCGACGAAATGGAGGAGTATGTCAACTCCCAAAGGCCACGTACCATATCGGCGGTAATACACCATACTATGGTGGCCTCTCGAATCAATTTCCAAACAGAGGCTAAAAGAAATAATAAGCCCCCGGAAAACAAGGGTTCCAATGAGCTTAAGGGGAAGGACAATGTCCAAAAGTCTCCTAAGGGCAACTCCAACAAAGCTAAAGAGAAGGGAGTTTACAAAGGTAAGAACAAACTCTCTCCTGAAGATCTTGAGCGTTATCGTAAGGATAACCGGTGTTTCAAGTGCGGTGAACAAGGGCATGCGTACCGCGCTTGTCCCCAAAAGAACAACCGCCAAGATCCTCCTAGAGCTTCCTTGGTTGAAATCCAAGAGGAGGAGACTCACCAAACTCATCACAAAGGATCTCCTCTATGCCATGCTTGGGGAAAGGTAAGAGAACATGATTCTTTTATTCTCTTTGACCCTGGTTCTACTCACAATTTTATATCTATAGAGTTGGCCACCAAGCTAGGCATACAAGCTTACGAGATGGGAGATGTCCGACCCGCAGATAGTGCCTTCAAGGGGCAAGAAGCTTCAGTCACTCCCTTAATCGAGAAATTGAGGCTTCATGTCCAAGGCTATGTGGACAAAGAGGACTTCTTTATCTCTCCTCTCAAGCATGAGGATGTGATCCTAGGGGCACCATGGTTTGACCGCCTGGCCGCCTGGTTGCCGATGTTAAATTTCCTGAAAGGAGAATCTCCTTTAAGTTCAGGGAAAAAGACATGTATATAGATGCTAAGGAAATGGGTAACACTATCCCCATTGTACATACACCAGCTTTCAACAAGTCAATAAAGAGCTCTATTTCCATGTACATGATTTGTTAAAGATTCTCAAAATGAACCTAATGCTTTAGCAAAAGAAAATAAAAGCAACCAAAAGGAATTAGAGCTATCCAATTTTTCTCAAGGGGTTTCAAGATGTTTTTATTGACGACATCCCTTGTGAGCTACCTCCTAAACGAGGTAATGATGACCATGCAATTGAACTTCTTCCAGGAAGTTCACCGCCTGACAAACCTCCTTATAGAGTTTCTCAAGCTCAACAAGAGGAGATTATGCGGCAAGTGCATGAGTTAGTTGAGAAGGGCATGGTTAGGCCTAGCTCATCTCCATTTTGCTCACCGGTGCTATTAGTGCAAAAGAAAGACGGCACATATCGTATGTGTGCCGACTATAGAGCACTAAATAGGATCACTATCAAAAATAGGTTTCCCATTCCACGGGTAGAAGACCTATTTGATAAGCTACAAGGATCGACCTACTTCAGCAGGATTGACCTAAAAAGTGGCTATCATCAAATAAGGATAGTTGATCAAGACATTGTAAAGACAGCATTTCGCACCACATTTGGTCTTTACGAATATATTGTCATGCCTTTTGGCTTGACCAATGCACCAGGCACATTCAACCGCTTGATGGAGAAGCTGTTCCGGCCTCATCGAACCTTCACTGGAGTGTTCTTTGATGATATTATCATCTACTCTAATTCATTAGACGAACACAAGCAACACCTCCAGGTAATATTTCAAGTTTTGAGAGACAATAAACTTTATGTTAATCGAAAGAAAAGTGAATTTTTCTTGCAAGAGATTCAGTATTTAGGTCACATTATCTCTCAAGATGGCATCCAAATGGATCCATCAAAGTTAGAGGTAATAAAAGGATGGCCTAAACCAAGGAATCTTCATGAACTAAGAAGCTTTATAGGTATGTGTGCATACTATAGACGCTTCATAGAAAAGTTCTCACAAATTGCGGGACCATTACATGACCTAACAAAGAATAGCGTTAGGTATACATGGTCTGCTAAGGAGAACAATGCTTTCGAAAAGCTTAAAGAAAAGCTTATCTCTCAACCTGTGCTTACACTACTGGATCTCTCAAAACTATTTGAGGTCCAATGTGATGCTTGTGGTGATTGCCTTGGAGCTGTTTTGCTCCAAGAAGGGCACGCCATAGGCTATGAGAGTCGAAGGCTCGGCCCTGTTGAGCAAGCTCTAGAACTCCTTGTAGTTCTACATGCCTTAGACTCATGGAACCACTATTTATTGGGGACTCCTTTCATTCTGCGAGCGGATCACCAAAGTCTTAAGTACTTCATGACGCAGACCAAGCTCTTCGACAAACAAATGAGGTGGGCAAATTTCCTTTCGCAATTTCATTTTCATATTGCTCACATTGCTGGCAAGCATAATCAAGTAGCTGATGCACTCTCAAGACGGCCGAGAGTGAATGCGGTTTCCATAGCAACTCACAATGATCTATCTTCAATGATAGATGAATACGCTATTGATCCCGATTTTAGAGATGTGATTTCAGCCCTTGCATTAGGGAAGAAAGAAGAACCATTTACTTTACAAGATGGTTATCCTCTCTATGGCAATAGACTATGCGTTACTAACTCACTACGTGAGAAAGTAATGTATGAATCTCATGCTCCACCTTATGCGGGGCATAGAGGGATTCAGTCTACCTTAAAGGGAATTGAAACATATTTCTATTGGCCTACCATGAAAGTGAACATACAAGAGTATGTTTCTAAATGTGTGGTATGCCAAAAGACAAAATTTGATAGAGGGAAGCAACTTGGATTGCTTCAACCCTTGCCAATCCCTAATTCACCATGGGAGAGCATATCCATGGATTTTATCTTTGGATTGCCTAAGTCTATCCATGGGAATACGGGAATATGGACGATAGTAGACAGGTTCAGTAAACAAGCTCATTTTATACCTGTCAAAAAGACTATCAAAGCCCATCAAATGGCAACCCTCTTCATTTCACAAATTTTCAAGTACCATGGCTTGCCAATATCTATAGTGTCGGATAGAGATCCTAGAATGACCAGTAATTTCTGGAAGGGTCTCGTTGAGAATTTAGGGACAAGGCTAAACTTCTCTTCGGCCTATCATCCACAAACGGATGGCCAAAGTGAAATAGCTAACCTAACCATTCTCGATCTACTAAAAGCCTATGTAACGGAAGTAGATCAAAGATCCCAATGGGAGAAGTACTTACCCTTAGTGGAGTATGATTACAATAACACTGTACATACTTCCACGGGAAAAGCACCTTTCGAGGTAATTGAGGGAAGATCAAAAAGTCCCTTGCTACTTAAGGTACATGGGAAGATCTTCGTTGCAGACGAGTATAGCCGAGACCTACAAGAATCTTTTCAAAAGATTAAGGATGCTATCTCTATCTCACAGCAAAGGCAAAAGGCTGCTGTTGACAAACACAGAAGAGCCCAAGCCTTTAAAGAAAACAATTGGGTCTTGTTAAAGTTTCCCAAGGCTCGATTAAGGCACACGACGGGCAAGAATCCTACGGGCCACCAAAAGTACTATGCTAAACTAGCAAAAAGGTACTATGGTCCCTTCCAGATTCTTAGGCCAATCAATGAGATGGCCTATCAACTCAAGTTGCCCAATCATTGGCTCATACACAATGCTTTCCATGTGAGCCTATTAAAGCCTTACAAAGGAGAGCCACCTCAAGAACCAACTATTGAAGACCCACCGGAGATTGAGGACCAAGAGGAGGTGTTGCAGCCCGAGTCCATTCTCCGACATGAAGACAAGGTATTAAGAGGCGGTAAGACTATCCAACAATATCTTATTAAGTTTAAGAATTATCCTTTTGAAGATGCTAGATGGATGCAAGGCATACAATTAAAGGATAACCTAAACCTTGTCAATGCTTACAATGCTTCCCAAGAGTAAGGAAATGTACAAAATGTTAAAAATGAACAAAGTTTTTTTTTGTCTTATAAGACTCTCTTTTTTTAATTATTGTGCACAAAAATGAAGTAGTATGCATGCTTAGATCAAGTTTGTGGAGACGACGTCTCCCAAACACCAAGTAGAGCTTGTCACTCTACTATGGAAGACTGATAGGACTAATGTGCAGACATGCTTGCGGCAGCCTCAGGCTCTCAAGCGCCAAATGGACTAGTCATCCATTGTGGAATGATGTCGTAGGGTAACATAGGGATCCTCTACCCGCTAAGAAAAGGACTCATGAATATGATTTATCTTCTCTACACCATAGTCGAGGACGACTATGATTTCAAGAGAGAGGTAATGTCATAATAATCAATATCTAATTCTCCTAAATGATTTTCTCATATTAAACTGATCATTTAATGTGGGGAAGTGCCAGGGGAGAAAAAGCTAGAATATTGGTTAAGCTAGTAGACCGGCCACAGTAGGGATCCAAAGGAGGGAAAATAGGGATCCAAAGGGGGGGCCATCTGCAAAAGAGCCATGTGCAACAATGGGCTAAAAAGACCCTTAGGTTCAGCCCATTAAGACTTCCAAAATGCTAAGGTTCCAAAATTCAAAGGTTGTGTCCAAAGGGTTAAAGCTTAGGATGAATTGGGTGGTTTGTGTGCTCTCCAAAGTCAACACACATCCCTACACATGAGGGGGCGAGCCCTAAAGGTAGGGTATGAGAGAGAAAGCCACACACACACACACAATCCCCCTTTACACAAAGGGAATGAAGGACACATGTCAGATGCCTAAGCTAGTTGCTCCCAAAATGTGCTCAATTCCTATTGTATGACCCTTGAAGTGGACCAATGAGAATTAGGCTAGAGTGAATTTAGCCTAATTAATTTTAAAACACTTAATAAAAAGAACCGATGAAAATTAAGTCTCCTGGATGATTATTGGACAGCCTGAGAAGGGGTCCAATAGGAATTGAGCAGCCCAATGGGCTACTTAATTCCTATTGGTCAGAATGGGGAAAGGTCCAATGGGGATTTAATTCACTTAAATCAATTAAGTTTAATTGATTAAGCTCTCACAAAAGGGGAAAGGGGGAAACATGTCAGAAGGCTATCACTTATGTTGCTTAATAGCCATTGGTTGAGCTTGGCATTGTCCAATATGGAGCATGCAAGAGCAAATAGCAAGGGGGCTCAACTGTTGTCAATAGCTTAATTTCTCTCTCTTTTGAAAGTATCGTGGATGCTATCTAACTAGGTGTTATGCCTTTTGTTGCTCTCTCCACCCACGCACTCTTGTAATTCTCATTAGGAATCTATTCTAATGAAATGCCCACTATGTTCATGTTAAATTCCGCTACACATAAGTTTTTAGACCATTAAATGTTACAACCTCTAACTTTGATGGATCCATACAGATACCATCTTGAGAGATAATATGATCTACATATTGAATCTCTTGAAAAAAAAATTCGCTTTTCTTTTGGTTGAGAAAAAGCTTGTTCTCCCTCAATGCTTGAAAAATCACTTGGAGATGTTGCTTATGTTCCTCCCAAGACTTGGAGTAGATGATGATATCATCAAAGAACACTCCAATGAATTTTCAGTAGGGTCTAAAGATTTTCTCCATTAGACCATTGAACGTGGCTGGTGCATTAGTCAAGCCAAAAGGCATGACTAGATATTCATAAAGACCAAACGTTGTGTTAAACATGGTCTTTAGGATATCTTCATCCACTATCCTTATTTGATGATAGCCACTTTTAAGGTCAATCCTACTGAAGTAGGCGGAGCCTTGTAGCTTATCAAACAGATCTTCTACATAAGGCACAAAAAATCTATTTTTGATAGTGATATGTTTTGGGGCTTGATAGTCCACACACATACGGTATGTACCATCTTTCTTTTGCACTAAAAGGACTGGAGAACAAAAGGGAGAGGAGCTAGGCCTCACCATCCCTTTGTCTACCACTTCTTGGACTTGCCTTATGATCTCGTCTTGTTGAGCTTTAGAAACTTGATAAGAAGGCTTGTTAGGCAATGATCTTCCTGGTAGGAGCTCAATTCAATGGTCATCATCCCCTTGTTTTGGAGGTAAGTCCATAGGGATATCATCGATGAACACATCCTAGAATCCTTTTAAAAAATTAGACAAGTCTAACTCTACTTGATTCCTACCATTTACATTTGATGAAACATTGGGACCTTTTAGAAACTCTTTGACAAAAATCATGTACGCAGAAACTGAACTCTTCATTGATTTATCAAAAGCAGGTGAATTTACAAGTGGTATAGTACAACCAAACTCACTAGCATCTATATACATGTTCTTTCCCCTGTAGTAGGTGAAGTAGATTCTCCTTTCATGGAACTTCATATTGGCAGCCATGCGGTTGAACCATGGTGCCCCTAGGATAGCATCCTCATGTTGGAGAGGAGAGATGAAAAAGTCTTCTTTGTTGATATAGCTTTGGACATGGAGTCTCAACTTCCCAATCAAGGGAGTAACGGAGGCTTGTTGTCCCTTGAAAGCAATGTCGGCTGTTACAACATCTTCCATCTCAAAAGCTTGAATGCCCAACCTAGTGGCCAACTCCGTTGATATGAAATTGTGAGTAGATCCAAGGTCAAACAAGATGAACGCATCATGCTCCCTTGCCTTTCCCCAAGCATAGGAGAGAGGTGCACCTTTGCAATGAGCATCCTCTTTTGGAGCTTCGATGGTGGAAGCCCTAGGAGTCTCATTGCGAGCATTTTTCTTGGGGCAAGAATGATAGCCATGCCCTTGCTCCCCACACTTAAAACACTTATGGTCCTTGCAAAAATCTTGAAGCTCTTCAGCAGAGAGTTTTTTTAACTCCCTTCTCCTTGGACCGATTGTTGTTGTTGTTGTTGGAATTGCCTTGGGAAGAATTTTGGGCATTGGTTTTTCCCTTGGCACCACTTTTGTCTTTATTTTCCATGGTCTTGACATTCTGTCTAGCGCCTTGTTGGAAATTGATGCGCGAAGCAACCATGGTGTGGTGGATTACTTCGGTGATAGAACCAGGCCGTTGAGAGTTTACATACTGGGCCATCTCTTCAGGTAATCCCGCACAAAACTGTTGCTTTTGCTCGGCAAAGTCTATCTTTTGGAAGACAATAGCCTTGAGATGTAAGTCCAAAAACTTGTCTACGTAGTTGTGGATAGACTCATGGGAGAGAAGCTTCAAGCTATGCCATTCTTTGTCCTTTGCATCGCTGGCAAGGAATTGCTTCATGATGGAAACTCGTAGAGTTTTCCACGTCTTTGGGGCTTTGCCATTGCCACAAAGGCTAGGCAACCATTGACAAGCCAATTTTTGGAAGTGCATAGCTACACGGCGTAGCTTGGAGGACTCCGTGAAGCCCTCGTCTCCAAAGGCCGCATCGAAGGCCAACACTTTGTCAGTAGCACCAAAGGTTCCATTATAGGTGAGAAAAGAGATACTCTTTCCTCCCTCTTTGAACTTCTTGAGCTTTTGTGACCTTCGCCATGTAGGGTATGATTTGCGATGTCCTCCCCTCTTATATTCTCTAGGAGAATAGCCATAGCTTTCATCGAAAGAAGAGGAAGGTGAAGAAGAAGAAGGAGAAGAGGGTGACCTCTATCTTGCCCTTTTCTTCCTTTAATTCCTCTCTTCCCTTTCAGAGTGACGAGGAGAAGGACTGCGTGTTGATCTTTTCCTCTTGTGAGGAGATGGTGATCGTCTAGACCGCCGTCTTCGTGGAGCCACATCTGTAGAAGATCTTAAAGTTTCATTACTTTCTTGCTCTTTGGATTCCTCCTCTCGTATGGGAGAGAGTCTTCTTTTGGGGGTCTCTTCAAGAGGCCTCCTAAGCTCTCTGTCCTCTTGGAGAGGAAGGAAAATCCCATAAGTGCAAAGTTGTTGAGTAACTTCGGATTACAAAGCAGGGTTGCCCATAGCTTGTTGCAACCTAGTAACAAGATAATTGACAAGCATGGGGGCATCATCAATATTAGCACCTTCATGTGGAAAATCAAAGTTATCAATGTTCATTCTACTCTCTTGGTTATTGTTAGCCATGTTAACAAAACTTGTGTGCTTACTTAGTGTATGCTTTGGCAATTCAAAACCTTAGTTGCCACTACTCTTAGCCTTTGAAAATCGGCACTTAAGTATCTACACCCATGACTCGAAGTGGTTAATTATAGAGAGTAGTGGAGTGGGTCTAATATTGTAGAATTGCCGAGGGCGAGCTCCTTTTGGACTTCTTATGGCTCGATAACGGTAAAGTCGTATACAAGTTTAAAAAGACCCCATTATTAAGTCCAAATCTCGTGAGGTGTGCACCATATCCCACATAGTGGGCTCAACAAAACCGATAATAGATCCGAGTCCCACTTACCCTAATATAATTAACAAAATCAACCATTTATAGGCTACTTAAGGACCTCTCTTCTTAAGAAAGAAAAGAGAAACCAAATGCTCTAATACCAATGTAATGGAAATGGCCTATTTAATTGATGGTAGCAACATAAACATAGCATTTAGGTTAACTTGGCATGGACAATACTTTTGCAAGAGAGAGATTTTAGAGAACATGACAACAGTTCAGGGTCAGATTTATGTGGAGCCGGCCGGTCCCCCCTCCAATAGACATTTGTATTATAGTTTCTCCCATCAAGAGAGACTTGGTACAATACAATCAATTGTGTTCCTTTGTGACCTAGGTAATGCAATGAATATGGAAAGCTTCATGCATCATGAGCATAACATTAAATTTGTGGAAAGCATTAACTACCCAAGCCTTAGTCCCAAGACCTCAAACACCTTCAAAGGTGGAGAGAGCTAGCACGAAATGAGGGTAGGGAAGAGGAAGAAGAAACATTTCATAGGAGAAAGAATTAGCTCCTCACTTATCATCACTCTTTTTGCTAGCATACATAATAACATAGTAATGAAGATGGAGAAGATGGCAAGCTTAAGCATTGAAGCATGGCTCTTGGTTGGATTTGCATTCCATAGCCAAGAGAGTTAGTGTAGGCTCTCAACCTCTCTACTTGCTTGGAGAAGGAGATGGAGCTCTTGCACTTTGCACTTCACACAATGAGAGTGTGTGTGAGTGTGTGTGGGAGAGTATACCCCTCAAGCAACCCCCTAGCTTGCTTTTGTCGACCCCCACTTGTAGCTCATGCTTGAAGCTCATTGGACCCCTCCAAGCCTAGCCAATAACAAGCAAGAGGCATATCAAGCAAGCATGCTAGTCTTGGGACAAGTGTCCCCCTTTCCCCTTTGAGAGAGAGGACTTGATAAATGCAAAAACAATTAATGAAATTAACTAATTTATCATTGGACCCCTTGGAAGGCCAACCAATAGGCTTTAGGCACACCATGAGGGCAACCTAGCTAGGGGCTTGACATGTGTCCCACGTGCCTCTTGACCAAGGGGTGCCCTTTGGGGGAGAGAGTGGTCAAGAAACCACCCACCCTACTTGCATGGCTTGCCCCCCTCTTTGTAGGGATAATATTTGACTTTTGTGACACCTCAATCCCCTCAACCTTGGGCCTAGTTCTCACCACAAGCTCGACCCTTAAGCCCCTCAAGCTTGATCTGGGTTCCCACCTCAAGTACAACCCTAGCATCTCAAGCATGACAAGCACCTCAAGCATCTCAGTCATCAAGCACCTCAAGCATCAAGCACGACAAGCACCTCAAGCTTGGGCCGGGTTCTTACCTCAAGCACATCCCTAGCTTACCTAAGGTCAAAGGAGTTTTAACACTAACTATTGGATGTCTTCAATGAAGCTAACCCTAAGGTCTTTAAGCTCCATTGGTTAGCCTTTCTCTTTGACAGACCATCTCTCATTTGGGCCCCTTTACCATTGGCCCGGTGCTGAGATAAATCTGTAAGCACATGTCTATATCCAACCCTTGTTTCCGTTTATTCTCCCACATTAAATGATCAATTTAATATGAGAAAATCATTTGGGTTGGTTAGATATTAGATTTTATGAAACGTTGTGTTCCTTGTCTCTTGCTCTTTCAATTAAGTACAATCATTTCCACTTTTGCTGGGGTTCACAACTATGCATTTGTGAGCCTTATTAGCAGATTTGAGTGTCTAAATGATTGTTTTTTGACATTTCGGTCTATGGAATGGCTAGATCTATCCTTGAGGGGCAAAGAGAGTTGTGAGTGAGATACAAAAGGCATTTCATTCTTCAAATTCTCGATGCTTTGAAAGTATTGTTCCATATTCCATTCCGCTTTCAGTTTGTACCGTTTGTTTATTTTTGTTCCTAGTCTTTTTTTAGCACATAGGAGTAGGGTAAGTAGAAACTACCACCATCAAATTTGGACTGAAAGATCAGGGCAAAAACTGCTAAAAATCATATTTTGGTAAAAAGATCATAACTCTAAAATTTTAAAAAATTGATGGGAAGAGTCTAAAGTCTGATCAAAACTCAAAAAGTTGGTGGCCAAAGGCATTACAAAACTCACAGAAAGCAATCTGAGAAGTTTCGTCCAGTTTTGCAGTGGAACATGGATCGCGATCCTTATACCCCAAAGAGAGTTTGAGTATAAACTAAGACCATCACATAGAGAGTACCTCCAAGCAACTAAAACCAAAATTTGGGGTCAATTTGATACCAAAATTACACTCAAAATAAGGAAAACGGGAAGAATCACCAAAAGCTAGTCAAATTGACCAAAATTTGGAATTTTTCAACTTTTAATGATCTACACTCAAAAAGTTTTGGGGAATAGCTTTAGAATAGCATTGACAACTAGCTGACCAAGTTTCATGTCAAAATGAGGTCAAACATGGATCGTGATCCATGTACCTCATCATGATTTTTTATTGAGATTTGAGTAGTAGGCAGATGAGACCAATTGAAACACTTTTTCTAGAAGGCACATTAACAAAAGGGTTGAAAAAATTGGTCAAAAGAGCAAAATTCAGATCATACAATAGTAAAAAAACGCAAAGCAGACCCAAAAAATCACTTTTGATTAGCAGAAGGTGATCCAAATCCGAAAGATTTTGGGAGTAGGCTATAGACATTATAAGCAATCAACATGCCAAATTTCAAGACCAAAAGTGATGGAACATGGATCGCGATCATCCATGTCCCCAATCTAAGTTTTTGTGTAGATACTTTACTAGCCTGTATCACATACCATTTTGAGAAAAACTCCCCAAAGCAAGGTAGCCAAAAGAATCCAAAAAGTGGATCAAAAGGGGCAAAAACACTTCCAAGCTAAAAATCGCCAAGGCAAACCTAGGTTTGACTCTTAGCTGATCCAATCAACTCCAAACCACACAAAAAGCATATAGCTGGGGTCAAGGTACCAAGGGCAAGCTGTGTGTCAAATTTTATCACATTTTGTTATTGTGGTACATGGAACGCGATCCATGACCCCTGTCACAAACTGAGACCAAATTTTTACCATAGCTAGAGCTAGTCACAAGGAGCTTACTGGTATTTTCACAATTGAATTTGGACTTTATTTGAGGGTTCTACGGTTACAAAGCTAGAAATGTACTTGTGAGTATGTAATCGTGAGAATGGTGGCCAAAACACGAAAAATGGGACCATCTCAAGTATCAATGTGCGTTGCTAAAAAGTACAATGGGTTAGGGGATCCATATGCACATGTCTCACTCTTTAAGCAAGTTTGGAGAGTTGAACAAGTAACGGATTTCTATACAAGGTACAAGGGATTTGAGTTGACATTGAAAGGAACAACTTTAACGTGGTTTCAACCATTGAACAATAAAGATTTTCCCAATATAGAGCAGCTTCTATGAGAGTTTGCTGAGAAATTCTCAAAAAGGGAAATCAAGCACATTACAATGTCCCCGATCTATGCTTTTAAGCAGAAAGAGAACAAGAAAGTAAAAGAAGCTTTTCTTCACGTCAAGCAATACATCAAGAGATGTCCTGTTAGAGAGCTACCACAAGACGAGATGAGTTCTCTTTATAGAGGGCTTGAGAAACGAGACTCTCAAAAAGGACTTGCACTTAAAAGCGTGCACCTTATTTGAGCAAGTCACTAGAGTATTGTATCTAGCTGACAACTGTAAGGTTTACGAAGAGGTTACGAAAGATGCAAATTACACAACCAAGAGTGCCTCTTCTACCACAAGAGAATCAACAACAAAGCAGAGTATTCAACCTCCACATGTACCAAATGTTGATCAAATGGTTGAGGAAGTGATCAGAAGAATAAACCAGAGCTATCGATAAAACATGAACCTACGACAACCATCAATAGCATCAAATGTACCACATGTATTGAAGTGGTGTCCGATCAAGTAGAAGTATATAAATCATGAGATGAAGGAGTGATTTTACAATAGGAATTATGTGAGAGAAAGGCTGTATGGATCTCCAAGGATGAAAATGGGTCCAAATACTGCAACACAAGGGGGAGAAAAGCCTCAACATGTGCTGGGCCAACAACCTCCTTTACCTCAAGAGAATCAAGCAATTGTTAGATATATGCATCCTGTGGAAGCAATCACTAGTCAAAAGATGTTGCCACTGACTTCATAATACCTATGAGAGAGAACCTGAGGGTATTGCATATGCCAAAGAAGGGTATCCTTCCTAGGTAAGCACAGATGAATATGTAGAGCCATCCTACATTGCTCAACCGATGAAGAATCAATAACGATGAACAAAAAACACTCATATTGACAACAAATCAGTTACAAACCTGGAGGATATCGAGTGTTTTTTTTTGCGAGCTTTTGATTTCAAGATTTTGTAATGAAAACCATTATTCCGAGGTTTTTGAATTTAAAATTGAAGCCTTTTATAACGACACAAAAAAGCTAACCAAAAAAATAACCATTACTCATACGATACACACCAAAGAACATGCATAAGTTTCCAAAAGTTCTTACTTTGAGCTTGAGCATCTATCAAGATATGAATCGCAAAGCATACATCTATAATGAGAGGGGGTTCAAAAAAAACTTCAAAGGGTAGAATGAAGCAATTCCATAGCTCATGCTACATAAGAGACGACTCCTTCGATGCACGACTCTAGACCACTTTGTTTTTCTAGAGGTTCACTACACTATAGTGTATGGTTGCCCCAATACAAATGCAAGGTCCATGGGAGTTAGTGCATGCTTATAATGACATGGCTCTTTTGGTTGAGGTCCAAGTATGTGCACATATACATAATACATGTTCTTACATGCGAGAATGGATTTATGCATAGATTCTCTCTTCCAAAAATCAAGGCAGGTGCAACTAGGTTCTTCTTTTATGTGTACATCATAACAATTCTCTATCAAGACTCAAAAAAACATGTGCTTTTCACTTTTCACTTTCTCTTCCAAAAACATTGCAACCATGCTTGCAACTAACTCCAATCTCTTTTATGCTTCTTTGGAAATACCATGCTTCCTTTGCATCTCTTGTTGCTTGAACATTATAAAGTGCATCATAAAGTGAGATCTTTAGTTTTCCATATTCACTTGCCAACCAACTTGCATGGATGTTCTCTAACAAGTTTATGCTTAATTTGAGCATTGTCCCAAGGAATCTTTTTGGTCTATTAATCCAAGACAAAGAAAATGGTATATACTTGAATCACTATTTCCATGTATGTTGTAAAAATCAAAGAATAGATTGATATACCATTGGTTTAGCTACTTTCCACTGGGCAATTCGTTGCTCCCATCAATTAAATCATTGCTCTAAAGCCTTTCTATTATCTTTATCACATTTTGCACCCACCAATCTCTTATTGCGGAAGCTATCAAACATGCCTCTTTAGTTGTCCTTGCCAAGCGCCATGCTTCTAGTCTTCATGACCCAATCTTGGCGACACATTGACCTTGGTCCTAGACCCTTTTGTCTATATGATTGCTTCCGACCCTTGAAATTTGACACAAGGAGGTAGCAAGATTTGAACAAAATATTCACCAAGGAGAATTTCTCCATTTCTTAATGAAACACAGCTCCCCCCCCCTCCCCAACACACACACACACACACACACACACATACACACATTGTCTCTCTGTATTGGCCCATCTTTCTGTCATATTATATGCTTGTCTTTCTCATTATAGTTCATGCACTATAAATTCGTGTGAAGTAATAGAGCTTGGCTAAAAATCTTCCTTGAGCTTCCCACATTCTAAGGCACAAAAAGAAAATTTGGGTCCAATAATTTATAATAAATTGGATAATGGTCCCCAAAGAGTTGGTCTAACAGTAAGACTTTGGCCTCTCAACCCATAGGTTGTAAGTTCAAATCACCCTTTGGGTTACCTCTAGAGGGACACCTTGTGCTCACTTAGTGTTCACATTACTATGGCTCTTTCCCTTAGACACTTGAGTGCATCGTCCTCCTTGGGTGGGTCACTCGAGGAGGAGGTTCCTAGCTGGTTGCTACGAGTTCTCTCTATCATTCCCATCACGTGATGCATTGATTAGGTGGCCATGGTGATGCCTACGTGTGGCTCTTGCTCAATGGTACACGGCCCTTGCCCGACCATGTTTCATGGCTAATATTTGGAAGGGATAAGCACCTCCCCCTATAGGCCCTTGGTGCTTTAAAATAAGTAGAGATCCTCCAAAGGTAACGAGGGAAAAGTTGCACAAGATAATGCAGACGTAGCCTCTTCTGCTGCAGCCCATGATAAGGGTGTAGAAGAAGATGAAATTAGTGCACCCTTAATTTCTGCAAATCAAGATCATCTTTGCACAAGTTCTCAAACACTTGATGCTCCTGCAATGTTCAAACTTGCATGCGCAAAAGCCTACCTTGCTCTTCCTCCAATGGTAACGAGGGAAAAGTTGCACAAGATAATGCAGACGTAGCCTCTTCTGCTACAACCCATGATAAGGGTGTAGAAGAAGATGAAATTAGTTGCAACGATTCAAATGAGGTTGTAATGATCAACAAGAACCAGGTCTACATCATGGCCTACTTGGATTCCGTGTGTGTGTGTGTGTGTGTGTGTAACAATCGGGGAGAGCTCTTGGCCCTCCCTGCCCTTTGGGACTAAGTGACGATGAGGGGATTATGGGCCATAGATCTGGGATGCAGGTACCCTAGATTACAGAAAGTAATCTAGGGTGCCCTAGATCACAAAAATTAATCTAGGGTATCCCATTTTGCATCCATGGATTTGAACATGTGACCTCATCCTTGTGAGGCGCATGTCCTAACCACTTCGTCTTGCGCGCCGACAAAAGTAATCGAGGGTACCCTAGATTACTTTTTGTAATCTAAGTTACCCTATATTACTTTTGGCATTGCCGCCAAGATCTACAGTGCAAAATTGCCTCATCGTAGATCCCACCCTCCCATGCCCATGTCACTTAGCCCCGAGGCTACCTTGCGCAAAAATTGGGGAGAGCTCTTGGCCCTCCCCTTTTTTCATTTTTGAAGTTGTAGTGAGGAGTAGAAAATTGACATAAGGACCTTTGAGGTTGTCAGCACTGGGCTCCATTGTTCCTTCAAAATATCAAAGCATATGTTGAGGTTTGAAGGGGTAGTCACGAGGGAAGTGAATAGCGACAAAGAAGACCCCACCTGAGTAGGGGTTATTGCTCAGCGGCCCCATAATTGTAGCTTGCTAGTGGAATAAATCATCGCCCATTGTGCTGGCACTACACAAAACTCTCTCTCTCTCTCTCTCTCTCTCTCTCTCTCTCTCTCCAAAGAAAGGGAGGGCCAATAGCCCCCCAATAGTCCACACGCATGCAGATGATGAGAGATCTCTCGACCCTCCCCTTTTTCATAAGATAGAGGGAGGAGTTTTTCCAAAAAAAGAAAAAAAATCATCCTTCATAGCCGGCATGGCTTTACGGATTTGCATATTAAAAAAAAGAACACGGCGAGCGAGAGCCTTCTTGTTGTCCGTGCATGTAGGGACCACGGGGAGGCTCTTGTTCCTTCCCTTTTTTTTAATGTAGAAGGTCCATTGAGACTCATTAGAAGATACGAATCCAAATTTTGCAAAAGAAAAAAGAACACACAAGCTCCATTAAAATGCAGTAAGAGGGTATAAATCTAAAACTTTGGGGAAAAGAGGGGGCTAGGAGCCCCTCGATCATCCACGTGCACGCGGATGATTAGGGAGCTCCTGCCCCCATTTTTTCCCCAAAATTTTGGATATTCTAAGTTATTCACGTATTGTAAATAGTTTTTAATGATAGTTAGATTGAATTGTCATGAAGTATTCGTTAAAATTAAATAATTAGACCAAAATTTTAACAAATTTTTAACAAAGCCAAGAAGCCTACACTTGCATCTTATAGGCATGTCGCAACAAAATGTCGTGGTTGGTACTACCTGGTCAAGATGTATGCCAAATGTGGTGTCCATACAATCTTAAAAAAAAGGGGGGGGGGGGGGGGGGGGGGGGGGGGGGGGGGGGGGAGCCCCCATAATCCGTGTGTGCACGGACGATGGAGCCCCCCCCTTTTTTTGAGATGCCCAAAGAAATGTCATACTTGGTTACAAAGAGTCACTAGGCAAAGCCAACAATGCCGTTGTGTTTTTCATATTTCACGGAACTTGAAGACCTGCCAAAACTCTCTCTCTCTCTCTCTCTCACACACACATACACACACACACACACACACACCATGTCGTACATAAGAGAAAGGCTTCATAGAAGGAACAAGTGCATGTGTGTGTGTGTCTATGTGTGTGGATGGCAATTAGAGTTCCAAACTGCATAAGGATAAACATTCTCTTGCATGTGCTAGAGTTGACCTACATGTTCCAAGAGATTTTTGAGTTGTGACTAGGGAAGAAGCCCCAACTTATGTGTGTGTGTGTGTGTGTGTGTGAGAGAGAGAGAGAGAGAGAGAGAGAGAGAGAGAGAGAGAGAGAGAGAGAGAGAGAGAGAGAGAGAGAGAGAGAGAGAGAGAGAAGGGGCAAGTGCCTGTATGTGTGTGTGTGAGTGTGTGTGTGTGTGGGGGGGAGAGAGAGAGAGAGAGAGAGAGAGAGAGAGAGAGAGAGAGAGAGAGAGAGAGAGAGAGAGAGTGAGAGTGTTGTTTCAAGTTGCTTGATGTGCTTGCAGGTTTAAGGGCAACGACATGTTGACAACTGCTGCAGAAGGAGTGGTGATGAAGGCTATGCTGGCTGATCTACTGCACTACATTATTGAGACCAAATTTTGCACCTGATAATCACGATTGGCGGAGGAAGGGGTTGTTTACTAGGTTGCTAGCTTAGAGAAAGAGACCAACTTCTACACCATATATGCACGATGTCTGAGGAATCGGTTGTCTAGGTTGCTAGCTCAAAGAAGGAGGAGACGATGAGTACTTGCTGGTGCTAGACTATGTTGGCCATGTGGACACGTAAGGGTGGCCACCCTTGACCTCTTGCATAACAGCACTATGGTGCATGTCTTTCCTTTGTTTCTAGGCAGCTACTACATTGCATATTGCGTGCTTTGCTATGATGTCAGCTCTATGGGGTTTAGCCCCTAAGTAGAAGAGGATATGATTGAAGCTATCCAATGTTGATAGCATCCTCCCTTTCCATCCGATGAACTGTGTAAAAAATTATCCCCCCCCCCCCCCCCCCCCCCCCCCCCCCCCCCCCCCCCCCCCCCCCCCCCCCCCCTTTGGCTATACGGTTCTCAAGGTATAAACTACTACAAGTGCGCTTTGTAAGCAGGGGTGCTTGTAATAAAAGCGTCGCTAAGTGCGTCACATCTTGTGATGCTCATAACAACGTTTACAAATTGTAAAGTGAAAAAAGCCCAACTTTATTGCGTGAGCCATTTTTGCTCCCGTAGCAATTGAGCAGAGCATTCTCCATCAACTTTGCAGTGAAGCGAGGTCGGCCCCTACCGGCCATCTCTCTTGCACCCCCACCCCATCTGTCCTTCACCACACACACACACACACACACACACACACACACACATGAACGAAGTGAAATTATATATATGTGTGTGTATTAATAAGTATAGCCTTGAGTTTATCAAAAGCTACATTGCAGTCTAAATTTCACTCAACAGATACTAATAGCCAATACATGGTCCCCAATGGCCCGTAGAAACTTGCACATCCAACAAAATCTTGGGCTTGGGTAGATCAATGATTGACGAAATTATATCCATGCCCTTGGTTATTCCATGATTTGCACGATGTGATCAAGGACTAGCAATACCACCAATTTGCATTTTTTGAGGTTGAGCATATCCTATAGATGTGGCACTTAATGAAAATGAGTATCAAATGATCAATGTGATCCTTTCTTTCCTTCAAGTGCATTAGCTGGAGTATTTGAAAGCACAAATTGAATCACAAAGTTTGTAATTACTCTCAATTTAGTGGCAATAACCATCTTATGTTGGTCTTGAGGTGCTATGGTCACTTGATTGTGCCAGAGATGCCATTCAAAAAGTTGTAAGCACATAGTTTGGGATTGATGGAGGGAGATTATCCCTAATGATGGTGGCATTGACTTGTTCAAGATTGACACAAACTTTTAGTTTTCCGTTCTTCATAGGTACCACCACAATAAGAGACACCCATTATGTGTGGGCAATTTTGGAGATAAACTCTACCTCAAACAATTTCTATTTCCTCCATGATTTTCTTGGCAAGCATATCATTTTATGTATAAGGGTGTAGTTTCCAAGGTTTGGCTCCATCCTTGATAAGGATTGTGTGTTGGGAGATCAAAGGATTCAACCCTTTAGGTCCTTGTATGTGTCACCAATAATGCTTTTTACGGTATGTTTTTATGATTTATAAATGCTTTTTATGAGAATTATGTTTAGAACATATTTTTGAAGTCATTGTTCTTGTAAAATAAAAAGTGTTTTCCAAAAAGCAAAAAGGGCTTTTTGAAACTCTAGTGTGCTTTCTGACATTCTCTTTGAAGAGGACAATTTCACGATCAAGAATCTATATTTGGATGTGAATTTTGTGAAGGTTAAGTACTCGTTTTCTAAGGTTAAGTGCTCTCTTTATAAGATTAAATACTGCACATGTTTTTTAAGCTAATGATAGCATGTAGGCTATGTTTGGTTTAAAAAGACAAGAGGAGGCTATTAAATGAAGCCAAAAGCTCTAAAAAAGGAGAAGTAAGGGCATTTTTTCATGCAATGGGCTCTCTAGATTAGAGAAGCAAGTTGTCGTGCATGCAGGACAACTCTTCATAAAAACGGCCATAACTTAAGCTCCAATTGTCAGAATTGTGCAACCCAAGACGCAAAAGAAATCTCTCTTTGAGCTCTATACATCTATGGTATTACTTTCAACATTATTTTTCTCTATAATAGCACCTTTTTTCACCAATTATTCTCACCATTTTCAAAGAAGACAATAAAGAAGTTATGTGCCATGCATAGACCTCTATAAGTAAGGCTCTTATAAAGGGAAGCATGTACATGTTTCTAAGATTTTGGTGTATTTTTGTGATTCTTCTATAGAAGGAAGAAGATATGTCAAAGAAGAAAGAAGATGATGCTTCTTCAAAGAGAGGACTTTGTGAGTCTATGGTTCTAATAAGAGAAGGCCAAAATGGTTGGCTTGATCAGAGAAGGCCATTACATTGGCACAAAGAGAATGCCACCTTATGAAAAATTTAATGTATCATGATTATATTTAGCTTCATTGAAAGCTTTTATAAAATAAAAAGACCTTTTTTGGGGGGGGGGGGAGGCCATCAAACCCTCAATACTATGTTGTTCCTCTCTCTCTCTCTCTCTCTCTCTCTCTCTCTCTCTCTAAGTTTCTACTTATGGTTATGTGATTTATGTTATGCATCTCTTATTTTCAATTAATTATGGCAGTCAACTACTCAAATTACGTTACATTGGTATAAGAGTCCCGGCTAGGTTCTTCTTTTATGGAGCAGTTCAATATAAGATACTCCACCATCGCAAGGAGAGATTCACAAATGTCAAAGGTTTATTTCTTTCTCAATCAAGATATGAGTTGAGGTAAATTTTTTTATATTTTTGATGTAATATGGATAACATGAGTAGCCCAAATCTTGAATGCATATGGGTTCCTCTTAAACAGAGGAAAGAAGAAGTCATGTTTGTGAGGGCCATGCCAGGTACCGCCGGCTGCAATGTCTTCCCACAACTACACCGCGATTCCTGACATCCCTCCCACTTGAGACCGACACCAAGACAGAACTCCCCCTACTCTTCGATGCCAACTCAAGGGGGTGATAACCGTCACTTTTCTCATACGGGTCCCTTAACCCAAAAACACCTTTCCTTATCGGTTTCACTTACCATTCAAAGTCATTAGACTAAATTAGAACATCAACCTTCCAGGGTCCGCTGGTGGGAGTTCTCTGATTCATCCTTGGTTCAAGGTCACTGACGCTTTTTTCCCGGTTAGGACCGAGCACAGCCGTTAGAGCATTCCCCTAAGATGAGTGGTATTATTGGCTACACGAAATCCCTCATTCCCTAGTTTGAATTCCCACTCCGTAAATCAGATTTTCCTTCCCTAAGCTTGACTCAACTTATTAGACAACATAAAATTGGGTTCAACTTTTCGGCCAACAATTAACCCTCCGGAATCCACCCTCCCACCGAACCATTCGGTAAATGCACAATCCCAAGGTAGTACTACATTACTAGGAAAACAGTATTCCAAACCAATTGATCACAGAAAACATTTCAAGCAATTGAAAGCAGCATGCAAACTGTTGCATACCCTTGCAAATGTGCATTCACCAAGTCGTTCCCACCTTTTTCCCTTTTATAATGTTTTAATTTCTTTTTCCTTTAATAATATTTCAAGCAATCACATATACTTCTCCAGGCATATCCCGATCCTTGTCCCAGGACTCAGATATCCTGTCTCCTCCGCCACGTGTTGAGGCGACGCCTTTACACCATTCCTGTTTATTATATTTTCTTGTTTGGGAAAGGCTTTAAAACAATCTACTTTAGGTTCCTTTTAGAAAACTGTCCGAGAAGCAGAGCACTGTCCGATTGATGTGGACAAGTACGAGATAGCCCATTTAGGTTCCTAGCCTTTTCAAGGTTAATTTTTACCAAACAATTTGAAAACAAGTGTTCTTTAATTAATCACATCTCCCTTCCTTTGTCTGATCCATCCCAGGATCCCTTACTTCTTCCATAATACGATCCCTCTCAGGATTCGTATCCTTCTTTCCTTATCCAATCCCTCAAGGATCCATCTTCCTCCCTTTTCCGTCGGCATCAGGCCTACCCGGATTAGGCCGATTTCCAGACGCATCCGCGGGTCCCTATCACCCGGCCGGGACTCACTCCCATCCAATTCCAATCCTAGGGCAATGGATGAACCCGAGCTCATCATATATAGATCAATGGTTCGCTGTCCTTGTTACCATATACATGAGGTAGTGATGTGTGTGAACACACTTAGGACCGCCGGGGCACTTTTTCCCTCTTTAGGAGGTTTTTTCCCCCGTGCATGTATATACGCCCATTACCCTAGGGCTAGCTCATCTTTCATTGTGAGCACTGAGCAGTACACTCCCTGTGTTGTACATTGAGCTTCTTCATCTTCTCCAAGCTGTGTGTGTGGGTTCCTTGCAACCCTAATTTCAACAATTGGTATTAGAGCAGGTCACGTCCTCCTGGGCATAGTCGCTAGCGTCGCCAGCACCCTCCTGCTCACTTGCTCCGATTTGAGTGAGATTTGGCGAGCATCTACAGGGCGATTAATACTTTGGGTAAGCTCGTAGAGCTAAGTATTTGCAGAATTTTGATCTGAGCTCATTTCGGCCTCTGTTTCCACTACAGGCAGTATTGCGCAGGCTATTTCGTCCTTTTGTGCAGATTTTTTGTCAGTGCCGTTTTCTGCATAACAGGTTCCTACAGTCTTCTGCGGGTTGTGATATATAGCACGTGTTGTTCCTACTTCGTTTCTCCTCTTTCCGAGCAGTTTTCACATCAGGTACAGTCATTCGCCATGGCTGACAACAACACAGATGTATTCAAGATGTTGGCTACTGAGGACAAATTGGATGGGGATAAGTATCCCATGTGGGCTTACATGATGACACATGTTCTTGTGTCAAAAGGTGTTTGAAATGTTGTGCAGGGCATTGATGTACGCCCGCCTTCTGTGGATACAAGCTCTATTGAGGATGTTGCAGGTTCTAGCAGGCCTACTATGGGTGCTAGAGTTGTTTTGCCTACAGCTGTGCAGGCTCATTGGGATGTTAAAGATGCGCAGGCTCATGCATTGATTGCATTATCTGTGAAGCGCAGTATTACTCCTCACATCCGTTCAGCAAAATCTGCAAAACAGGCTTGGGATACTTTGGCTGGTCTTTATGCAAGCCGCAATGAGGCTAAAATTGCATTGCTGCGTAAAGAGTTGGAGTCAAAGATTATGCAAGAGGAAGATGATATGGACACTTTCCTTGCTGGTATCAAGGATATCAATGAGCAACTCATTTCTGCAGGTGAAGTCATTTCCGACAGCTCACTTGTGCAGACTGTTCTGGATGCGTTGCTGGACACTTACCAGACTTTTGCTAGTACTTTGAGACTTATGACCCAAGGAAATCCGCAAGCTATCAAATTTGATACATTATGCACATTGCTGTTAGGAGTCACTTTCTAGAAAAAACAGGACTAAACAGTGTGCAATTGAACAGGCTTTTATTGCTTCGCAGAAAAAGAGTGGTAATAACAATGCAGCCACTTCTCAGGGTTCTTTTGTAAAAGCAGCAAGGCACCTGTTTCTAATGCTTCAGTTGGCAGCAGTTCGTCTGGGAATTCTGGTGACAAAGGCAAAAAGAAGATGCGTTGCCACTATTGCAAGGCTAATGATCATTTGATCAAGCAATGTCCTAAATTGAAGGCGAAAGAGGCCAAGAAGAAAGAGGCTGGACCCACTACTAATGCATCTATTATGGAGTCTTTCGACGATGGAGATTGTGATGCTGATGTAGATGCAGAATGGACATTTAGTGCAGAGTGTACTTATGACCCTTCCGTCCATGATGCATGTATGTCAGTTGCTGCAGATTTGCATGTTTGGTACTTTTATAGTGGTGCTACAAAGCACATCACTTCGCATCGTGACTTGTTTACTTCTCTTGAGGCTGTCCCTCATGGAAACACAGTCACTTGACAAGACTTCAAGTGACTAATAGATCTGCAAATGGGCATTCCTTTGGATAAAGTTTAAACAAGCTAAAATGGGTAGAATTCTCGCTTCAAGGTTCAGAATAAATCCATGCTTGGACAGGGATTTGATGTTGCTGCACGGTCCTTTTTTTTTTCCAAGAAAAAGATCCTTCCATTAGTTAAAAAACTGCCCAATGGGCTACAAACTTCCCTTGCTAGAGAGGGCTACATCAACATGTGGGGAGATTCACCCAAAGAAAAAACAAGATATGTACAAAGGAGGCTAAATCAAGAAATGGGAGGGGGAAACAACCACACCGGTGGGTGGTACTGCCATCTAGACACACCATGAACCATGGTGAAGAATGGTCCTGGGCGCCACAGTCTCAAGAAGGTCTCATGGCACTCCCGCATGCGGTTGAAGCTACCTTGGAGTCACTCAAACTAGCCCCTGAGTGTGCAGACCAGCTTCAGATGTCGCGACAAACAGTCTCCACCGGTGGAACAGGTCGAGCCTCGAAGATGCGAAAACAGCAGGCTCACCAAATGAACCATAGTGTCAGGCCGCAAATGAGCTCCCAACAGTCACTGGTCCACTCCTGAGGAACGAGGTGGTGGCAGGCTGGAGAGTAGGCCTACCCTCCTATATCACTATCATCCTGCTAACTGAAGCCATCTCAAAACGCAACACTGGCCCCGAGAGTGTGGACTAGGCTGCAGCACCCCAAGTGTACTGTCTGGCTATAGAAAGTGCAGGCATCAGCGAAAGAATCCGAAGCCATACCTGATGTGCCATGGGGCAGTCCCACAGACAGCACCGTTGAGTCTCAAGTGGGTGGTCACAAGCCGCGCATGCTGCCGAGAAGCCACTGTGCACCAACCAACTCCCGACTGCAGTAGCTCAATGTGTGCACGGTTTTTTTTTATAGCGGTTAACATGAATTTATTGAAATCTGGCTCTGCGTTGTGAACTGTCACGTGCACATCTAACCCTAAGAGCATGGACAAGCTACCTCCTACTTCTATAGTTAAAGACAGCTTAGGAAATGTCCTGGCACCGTGCAAAATTGGTATCAATTTTCTGCAGCCGCCGGGTAAAACTTGAATGGGCAGAAATCTTCCTTGATTGATGTATTTGATACTGATTTTCATTCTCTTGTCTGCACGGACGAAAGATCACCCAAAGACAATTTAGTTACCCAATGTTGGACATCTCAATTTGCAAAGTTCTACTCTCTTGTTAAGTCAGCAGGACATGCAATCTAAACGTAACAAGTGCCACGTGCACCTATAACTAAGCTGGTAAAAAATGGAGACGTTCACAAATATCTGGTGACCAGAAAGTTTTTCTAAGAAGAATGCTGGCTGTGCAGCCTTAGCAATTGGTAAAAGTTTGAAGAATATGACAATTTCTAACACAGTAGTACGTACCAGAGGTGGAAAGATGGAAAACAGTAAAAATGGTTTTTGATTTTGTGTTGATGTACAGAATCGGTGGATGTACACTAGTCATACCAGTGAGAGATTGACTATTTATTCCATCACTTTGGCACATTTCACACACTACAGTTTGCGATTTATTTCACCCTATGCTCCTCTAGGGTATGGTTTTGAGGTTCATATGGCAACTCAGGAATGCCTACTGCATTTGCAAATGTAGAGTTGCATCCAACAGGTTTATCTTGGCTTATGATTAAGACCAAGATGCTGGAGGGTGAGATCACTGAGAATGAGATCATAAAATCACACACGGGGTGGGGTGGGGTGGGGTGGGGGAGGGGGAGAGAGAGAGAGAGACTCGAGAGAAAACAATTACCTGCAGTAATCAGAATTGGCCTTCTGAAGAGTCAGACCGGCAAGCTGCACTCTCCATTTTGTTGCCTCAGACCGAAACCATGAAATTTCTTGCTCTAATGCACATATGCCTCCCAGAACAAGGTCAACATCATTTTCCAGAGCATCCTTTGGCAAGTTGACAAGCACACTAGCAACAAACCTAACGAACGACCTTACAAAAAAGTAGTCTTGACCCTGCCACCAAAAATATAGAATTGTCATGAACCAGCATGACAGTCACAATTCAAATAGAGTTCACCCTTATAACCTCTAAAATGAAACAATGTGATCCATTGTACATGTCTCAACCAATCAAAGGTCTCAAAGTGCACAGAATACAGCGTCAAGTAGGTCTATGTATAACCACAGAATACAGCGTCAAGTAGGTCTATGTAGAAAATTATGAGCATACACCAAAACGCCAGTGGAAGTGATCAGAATGGCACCCTTCCTTGCAATGGTATGGACGCTACATCAGACTATTCATTTAAGAGATGAGGACTATGTGCATTCTGGACATTATGCTCGAGGACTATGTGCCTTGTACTGTTTCTGTAACGGAGGGTTCCAATCAACCAAAGCAGGGACTAATCTGAGGTCATTCTTAACAGCCAACTAAGGCAAGAGTCCATAGAGAGAATTCCAGAGCTAAAGTGAAACACATAAAAGTGGGCAATGAGAGCAGACACTTGTTACTCTCCTCTTTAAACTTCTCACGAGCTAGCCTTCAACCTACTAGGTGTGATAATTCATGTGTCACACGCCAGCCGAAGATGATAACATCCAACGTTGCACATACCATACTAGTTATCCAATTGGCTCTAAGCTACATGATGTGGGATGCCTACACGCATGTAACAACGACTAGCTACATGCATGCCCTACGATCGTGTTATGCATAGTACATCCTGCTCTAAAGGGTTAGGTTAGTCAGTTGATGCATGGTCCTTCAAAAAGGTTAACAAAGTTGTTAGATCCTTGGATCTTCGCACCATAGCCGAGAAGGGGAAGAAGGAGAGCAACACGAGCAGAGAAGAGTAGAGGAAGAAACACTTGTAACCCACAATAAGCCAAAAAGAGAGTTATTCAATTAGACCAAGGTTACATATAAAATGGATTAAGGTGTCTCACGACCTTTTTTAGCATGCTCTCCTAACATCTATTTTAGATGCATGATTTAAGAGTTAAGTTCCATGGTGGTGTCCAACAATCCCCCTATCAAGTGTTTATTATTTAGGTCCTTCCACAAGTTTTAGGTAGGTTTTAGGTTTTTCAAGTTCTGGAAATTAAGATTTGTCCCCCCTTAGAGTGATATCTCTATATTCTTGGATTTATCCTTCTGTGAAGGCTTTACCAAATTCTAACAGATTACACCATAGAGATGGATCTACAAACATTGTTTGGAGTGTGCATGTTTGCCTTAGCCCATCATGTAGCGAGTGTCTACACTTTTACAATCTAACGATGATGCACTATGATATATGCATTTAGGTAATGTATGTAATTTTATTTATGTAGAAATTTGGTTCTTGCCTGAAGTCTGCATGTATACTTCATGAGCTTTAGCAATTTGTGTGCCACCTCTTGCAACATAAGCCTTCATGTGGGTCGTCATCATTGCATGACCTCGTTTTTTTTATGAAGTTTGTGTCCGTCGAGAGTACAAGCAGTCACAAAGTTCGAAACATATATAGCAATAACTCTAGCAAAAATCCTAAACTTAGCTTCATTCTGGATCCGAAACATGTCTTCGTCATTTAGGATATTTGTGTCCGTCGAGAGTACAAGCAGTCACAAAGTTTGAAACATACATAGCAATAACTCTAGCAAAAATCCTAAACTTAGTACCTTCATTCTGGATCTGAAACATGTCTTCGTCGTTTAGGATAATCGGGATCTTCTTGGATGGGTACTCGGTCATCAAATTCGCTCCACATAGCAATTCAAGCTTCATAAAATCCCCATGTGCAGTCATGCACATTAAAAACACCTTCGTAGCTTGAAAGTTGTTGATTTTGTCTTCCTAAGAATCGGTCCAGCAAGAAGCTTGTTGAAGTCGAGCCGTAGAGATAATTTTGAGCAAAGAGGATTGTAAAGCCAAATTAAAAAACGACAAGTAAAAAATAGATTACGAAACTTTTGTTGTTGTAGAATATAAATTTGACAAAGCCAAGTTGGAAAATTCGCGAGCTCAAAAACTCGATAACACCGTAGAAGCTTGTCGCAACGAACTCAAAATGCCGAATCGGTTCGCATCACAAGTGCGAAGGACCTCTAAAGCTCTTAAAGTGGATTTACCCATTCGTAAAATAGAGGTCAACACACAAGAAAAGCTCTAAAAATTATGCAGGTAGCGTGGAGTTGGATATCAAGTGGACCCACCACCCTGGAACTTTACTCTTAAATCATGTCTAAAATAAGGCTAGAAGAGCATGCAAAAAACGGTGGTTGGACACCGTAACTCATTTTATATGTAACCTTAGACTAATTGAATAACTCTCTTTTTGGCTTATTGTGGGTTATGAGTGTTTCTTCCTCTGCTCTTCTCGTCTTGTTCTCCTCCTTCCCCTTCTCAGCTGAGTGCCCCAAGCATTTTGGCTCGGTAATATATTGCCGCACCTTCTTACTTAACCCATGCTTCAATTCATGTGATAGGATCTGCACAATCTCTCTACAAGGTATCCTTTGTCTTTGATTTGTAGTGCTGCTAAGTTCCTTGAGGGATCACCAGGTAGGTGCATGACAACATAAACCGCTTTTCTTTCAAAACACTTATTTGGGTATACACACACACACACACACACACACACACACACACACACACACACACATCCACATAATAGAGGGGGAGAGAGCGTCCGCCACAACCTTCAAGGAGCCCTGAAAACTGCAAACCCTATGGGCCTCTACCTGCTGCTACAAGTAGCGCACACCTGTCCGCACTGTCCTACCCCTGCGTACCTACCTGCCCGTACGCCCTTTCTTGCAGGTGTTGACAACCGTACACCTGCAGTTCACGCTCTGCTTCGGGACAGTCATGGACAGCATGCACGACCGATTGCATTGCTCAAGGCTATCTTGCTTGTCGTTGCAACATTGGGCCACACACAGATGCATGCAAAAACTCTGGTGGAACTGAGGGCTGAAATTACTGATCTGCTCCAAAACGCTGATGTTCTGATGCAGATGGGGCTGAAAATGCTGGTACTACTAAATACTAAAGCTGACTGAAAACTGCTAGCGCTAGGGTTGATCTGGTACTGCGGGGCTGATTTGGTACGGTGGGCTGATGCTGGCCAAAAACGCCATGGTACTGGGGATGCTCATGGGCTGGGCTACCCATAGGGTGCTGCGGGTACTGTGTTCTAATGGTACTGACTTATGCTTGAGAAGTGACCCTTAGGGTCACTTATATATGAAACTAAAGCTGGGTCGGGCAATATCATAAAAATCCCACAATTTTTTAAAATGTCATCTATTGACGAGTTAATAAACTCACTTATAAGAGGTGTTTCACATGCAGATAAATACCTAGGTTGGATACTAATGCAACTGTATGGAAACACTCTCCAATGCTTACACCTGGTTGTGCTCATGTGCAATCAGAGGGTATACAATTAATCTAAGTGTCTAAACATGCACGTCCTGCGTACAAGCTCACAAGGGTGCCAAAATACTTCCTAGGCTGTCCTAAACCTTAGAAGTAGGAGTTAGCTTGTCCACATGCACATAGGGTTAGATGTGCACGTGACATCCCTCCCCTTTTCAAGGTGAGGTACTAGTACCGAGTTGCATGGCTTCCTTGTAGTCCGCCAACGACTCTGGAGTATCTGTGAAGCGATCTTCGTTGGCTCACTCTGCTGCGTGATGTCGCGATACTTAAACTTCAAAGAGGATTGCAATGCTTGCTTCTTTGAGCCATGCCAAAAGCGATGCAAAATATACTGCTCCAGTTCCATGTCTTCAACTTCGTCTACGATTTCGTGGTTGTCCTCTTCAAGAGTCTCCTTTGGGGAATCTCCCTGAAACAACATCAACCAAAAATGGTGTGCATTGATCATGAGTTAGGCAACCGCAAATTCATAAACACATCTTTTACCTTTTGCATGATTGGGAATGGACTAAGCTTCCTAAAAAACTGTGGATGGAATGCACAAGAAAAATGTGACGGAGTGCCAAACTCTCCAAAGAGTGCTTGCCTACAATGTGATCTAAACTTGACTTTTCTACTTTAAAAAATCGACTCTGGCAAACCACATGGGGAATGCCAATGCTTGATGGACAATCGTGATAATGCTTGTGATGTGACTATGTTCTGCGCCGAAAAAGACTATGTAATTCTATGAAGAAGAGCTACTGACTGTGATTTATGCGCTCTTAAGTTGGAAACACTACTTGCTAGGTGCTAATTTTGTTGTCCAAATAGATCATCAGACCTTGCGATACTTCTTGACACAGTCAAAGTTATCTGGAAAGCATATGCAATGGGTAAACATTCTGTCTATGTTCCATTTTCAGATTGTGCATGTGGAGGGAAAAAAGAATGTTGTGGTTGATGCACTGTCAAGAAAGCCACAAATTTCAGCTGTGTCAATTTCTTATCATCATGAGCTTGATGACATGAAGGAACAATATGCTAACGATGAAGATTTTGCAAGGATCTTTGAACAAGTGTTAGATGGACAATGTCATGAGAACTATCTTCTCAAAGATGGTTTTATGATGATGCATGGCAGACTGTGTGTCACAAGGCCATTGCGACATAAGGTCATGATAGAAAGTCATGTCCCATTGTATGTGGGGCATCATGGTATAGATGCAACAATGAAAGGGGTTGAGAGATTCTTTTAAACTATAGTGGTCTCGTGATATGGTGTCACACAAACTAAAGCATCCTCCCCTCAAGCGTAAGACCATCCATATCCTCTACAACTGCCAATGTCTACTTGTAGTAGTACCTTCCCTTGCTCCTAGTCGTCTTCTTCATCTGCTACTGCTGCTGCCTCGCCACCACTGCAGCTCATCCATGCTTTGTCAACAATAGTTCCACATTCATATTTCTTCTTGAAGAAGATATTTGAGGGACCAACTGACAACAAAGATAGTCAGTTTCACCGCATAGCATGTGAACCACCTCTTATTGCTAATAAGTGACAGTTCACTTATTATTAAAATAAGTGGGATGGTGGAAATCAGCCCAGAACTACTCGACCCACTTCATCTATAGCTATCAAAGGAGCAGGAGGCGCCCTCATTCCAGCAGATAACCTAGTAGAGCAAATTGCTTCTAGCGTTTTTCTCAAGGAGCTAACAAGCATAGCGTTTTTCAGCCGAAGACCCAGATTCAGCCTGGCGTTTTTGCACACAACAGATTTAGCCAGTGATTTCAGTTTTCAGCCCTAGAACATTGCGATCCAGCCTTGCGGTAGCAGATCTTCGCCACATCGCCTTCATCGACAGATCAGCCATAGCGTTAGCAGATTTAGCCCTGTTTCTGCAGCGTTTTCAGAATTCAGCCATTAGCCTCTACGACCCGACCCGAACCCGCTGCAGATCCTCGCCGCGAGAGCATTACCGTAGCAGATCTGCGGCGATCAATTTTCAGCATTCCGATAGTCCACCATTTTCAGATTTAGTGCGAGATCAGCCAGTGCTTTTGCATTCAGCATTCGCCCTCGACGACGGTTGCAAATCAGCCCCGTCATGGTGCGACAGTTGCAGATCCATAGCATTCAGATTTCAGCCCTAATCTCGTCGTCGTCATCCTCACCGTCGACATCGACATAGCATCATTCAACATCACAGCATTATGACCCATTGTACCAGACTTGTGCAATCTAAAGCAAATACCTCTCTAGCAATAGAGAGGGGGGCCCTTGGAGGGGGGTTTGGGACCCAATCTGGGGTCGTGTCTTTCTCTCTCTCCTTAGCACTCTCATGCACTAGTACGCACAATATCCACTCTCTTTGTTTTGGTCATTGCACACACTCTCTCATTGGGATGATGAAGGCTCTCCCTTCATCTCATTAAAAGGAACCTTGAGCACGAATCCTGATCTTGCACCATCATTTACTTCCGCTGCACATTACAACAAATTTTGAGACTACATGTTACACCAAAATCTATCGTGTTTGATAGACATTCCCAATTTACGAGTTTGTTTTGGCGAGCGATATGGGAGAATATAGACACACGTCTTAAATTCTCGTCCTCTTTTCATTTCCAGACAGACAAGCAACTAGAGATAGCCAACTCAATAGTGCTAGACTTGTTAAAGTGATACATCTATGATCGGAAAACTCAATGGGAAAAGTTTTTGCCTTTGGTGGAGTTCACCTATAATAACATCGTTCATTCATTATCGATGAGGAAGGTACCATTTGAGATTGTCGAGGGTGTTAGAAAGGTTCCACCGATTCTAAGCACCAAGGACAAGATTTTTGAAGCAGATCTGGACATTGCTTTTGCTAAGGTAAGCGAGGCTTTACAGAAGTCTCAAGAACGGCATACAGACAAGCATCGATGTAACTTGCAGTTGAAGGAGAATGCTACTCAAGTTTGAGAGACACGCTTACAAAAGCAAAATGACAAGAAAAGGCTTTTTCCAAAGCTAAGTATGCGATACTATGGGCCCCTCTAGGTTCAAGAAAAGATTAACATTCAAGGAAAGATTAATGATGTATCCTTCAGACTGAAGTTTCCAGATACTTGGAAGACTCACAATGCATTTCATATGAGTCTCTTGAGACCTTTCAAAGGTGAAATGCTAGAGGATAGAGAGCCAGATGAGCAATCTGAAGTGGAAGAGACGGAAGAAAAAATGATTTCAGAACAAGTCCTGGCTCAAAAGGAAAGAAAGTGAAAGGTAAGCTAACACAAAGATACCTGGTTAAGTTCAAAAATTATCCGGCTCTCAATGCCAAGTGGATGGAGGAGGACTTAGCAGATACTCCTCAGATATTAGAGCTTTACCTTGAGGCTTTTGATCGGAGTTACCCAAAACGCGAAACGGGAACAACGACGGGATCCCCGCAGAATGGGGGAATGGCTGAGGCCGGGTCCGAAACGGGAATGACGCAGAATGGGAGGCATACACCCAAATAATGCAATTTTTAGCTCTATGTGTTTGAATACTAGTATTAGAGTCCTTCACTCTAATACTCTCCTTTGACTTTAATACTCACAAAAAACTCGATTTGAAGACCATTCAACCTTGTTATGACTTGATAGCTTCGTGTGGTGATGCGCGGTCATAGTACACAAACAACAGTCACAGATACAATGCTATTAAGTATGTAGATTAGGGAGGATAAGCTAAGCTTGTATTCATGGTGATTGAGAGAGCACCATGTGCAGCCACACAAGACTCAATTAAAAGGACTCAATGCACAAGAGGTAGAGAGTGCAAATTGGATTGATTATGCTAGAGCAAAACAAGTACAAAGAGGTCCATTATATAGGCTTTTGGAGGGAGATTCCAGTGACATAATCAATGATGAAAAGGGCAAGGGTCAAGGTGCAATGTATCTGGACAAATTTGTGTAAGGGTTGTGCTCCATGGTGTAGGCCAAGCATAATGTGAGCTAGGCACAAATCCTAACAAGCCTCCCCTTTTGTGCCGGGGAACACCAAATATCAAAAAGTCCTACTAGTGGGGTCTATGGCTCCCATCTAGTTAGGCTCACAAAAGGTAGTATACCTCCCCCAGAGAATAGTACTAGTAGAGTGTAGGTAAACGAGAATTCCTCCCCTTGAGATTAGTGGCAACAAGGGTGTAGGATGTCAAAATTGCCTCCCCTTGAGATGGTCAACAAGGTGGTAGACATGTGCAAAGTCAAAAGTTGGTGTTGGTTGGCATTTTTAGTGCAAAATGTGACTAGTGTAGTGATTTGTTGTCAAGTTTGTCATATTTGGTCCTTGCCTTTGTGTTCTTTGTTATCTTTGTGTTCTTTGTTATCTTTGTGTTCTTTTTGATGTCGTCGATGTTTCCCTCCTTGATGCGTAGTGTTTTGAATGGGTTACTTCCTTCTTTGAGTCTTATGTGTGTGATATTCATAAAACTGCATTTCGAACAAAATTTGGTCATTATGAATTTCTTGTAATGCCTTTTGGTTTAACAAATGCACCCAGTACATTTTCACGCATAATGAATTGCATCTTTTTGAAGCATCAAGATTGTGTTGTGGTTTTCTTTGATGACATTTTGGCTTTCAGTAAGAATGAAAAAGACCATTATGCACATTTGGATTTGGTTTTTAAATTGTTGCATGAAAACCAACTTTACTTGAATTTTGAGAAAAACTCATTCTTCAAAACTGAGATTCAATATTTAGGTCACATTGTTTCTAGTGAAGGACTCCGTGTGGATCCGAAGAAGACTCAATGCATCAAGGAGTGGCCTAGACCTCAATCTATTCATGAGATTCGTTCTTTTTTGGGTTTGTGTAGCTATTATAGAAAATTCATTCGAAATTTTTCATACTTGGCTTTACCACTCACAAATCTTTTGAAAAAGAATACATCTTTCATTTGGAATGACCAACATCAAAAATCTTTTGAGACACTCAAATATGCACTCACACATGCCCCTGTTTTACACATTTTTGATTTCAAAAGACCCTTCTTTTTGGTCATAACTAATGCTAGTGGGCGTGGTATTGGTGTTGTCTTAATGCAAGATAATCATCCTATTGCATATGAAAGTAGAAAGTTGAAACCCAATGAGCTCAATTATAGCACTTATGACAGAATTGCTAGCTATTGTGCATGCTTTGAAATTGTGGAAACATTACTTGATGGACTCTGAATTTTTGATTAAAACTGATCAACAAAGCATTCGTCATTTACTTTCACAACCAGCTATCTTTGATTGCCATATAAAGTGGGCATCATTTATTCAAAGTTTTCATCCACTCATTCAATATCAACCTGGGCATGAAAATAAGATTGCAGATGCACTAAGTTGCATGCCATCAATTAATAACATTTCTGTTGTGTCTGCTGAAACATTTTCAAACATGGTTGATACGTATGCTCATGACTTTGACTTTTCTCACATTTATGCTTACTTTTGTAACCATCCATCTTTTGTTCATGCACAATACTCCTTTCATGATGGATATTTATTCTTTGAAAAGCGATTATGCATAACCATTGCATTTGTGAACTTGTCCTTAAAGAGTGCCATGAGCCACCTTATATAGGCCACCGTGGGATTGCCACAACTATTCACATAGTAGAATCTCACTTTTATTGGCCCCACCTTCAAAAAGATGTTGTTACATATGTTGCACAATGTTTTGTTTGTCAATGCATCAAGCGTCATCATGGTAAGCAAAATGGTTTGTTGATGCCTTTACCTATTTCTGACTCTCCTTGGCGACACATTTTTATGGATTTTATCACTGGATCGCCACTCACTCGTGCACAAAATGACATGATTTGGACCATCATTGATAGATTTAGCAAACAGGCTTACTTTTTACCTTGTAAGAAGACCCTCTCAACTAAGCAAGCGGCTTTATTGTTTCTTAAGCATATTTTTATTTTGCATGGAATGCCTAAATCTATCATATTTGATTAAGATGGAAGTTTTTGCAATGATTTTTGGGTGACACTTTTCACAAATTTGGGCACTCAAATAGACTTCACTTCTACATTTCATCCTGAATCTAATGGGCAAACAGAAGCGACCAATAGCACCATTTTGGATCTTTTAAGAACATATACTCATGAGAGACCAAGAACTTGGGACACATACATTCCCTTGATTCAATTTTCATATAGCAACACTCCTCATACATCGACGGGAAAATCACCCTTTCAAATTGTATATGGGTACTCATTGCCTACTCCTTTGTCTCGCATTTCTCATGAAGTACCACATGCTGATGAAATTGCTCAACAACACACCCAAATCTTGGAGCAAGCAAAACAAGAAATTAAAAAAGCACAAAATTCATACATGAAACAAGCAAATAAAAAGAGATAACACATGGAATTCAAAGTGGGAGATTTTGTGATGCTTCGCATTGAAAAGAGCCGTCTTAAGAGCGTAGAGACCAATCCTGTTGTCAAGCTTGCACCAAGGTATTATGGTCCCTTTAAAATCACTCATTGTATTAATGCTAATTCCTTTTGATTAACTCTCTCTGACTCTTGGAAAATTCATAACACATTTCACATAAGTCTTCTTTGTCCTTTCAAAGGTTCTCTACCATCACTCCCTATCATTGATGATCCACCACTTTTAGAAGAAGATTCTAAAATCCTTGTACCTAAGACCATCATTGACCATCAAGACACTTTGACACGCAGTGGTATGTTGCATCGCAAGTATTTGCTTAAGTATAAGAATCATGGCCTTGAAAGTGCCAAGTGGATGCCAGAGAGGTTTTTTCGCTCTCATCCTAGTATCTTGGAAGTTTAATTTTTTTTACATGAGGTTCAACCTTTGACTGATGCCTGTGGTATTTCATACCTGAGGTTTGCCCTTTGACAGTTCATTCAATGGTAATTTGATGCTGAGGTTCGCCCTTTGACTGTTAGTTTGTGGTATTTCATACCTGAGGTTTGCCCTTTGACAGCTATTCAGTGCTTCATTTAGAGCAATATTTGACTGAGGTTTTGCCCTTTGAACAGTGTAAAAGATGATTTCTTTTCACTGTTGTCATGCTCTACTTCTCCTTGTTAGAGGGTCCACTAACAAAGATTTCAGTTCTGTAGATATTTTGATATGTGGATTGCACTTACCATTTTGGTTTTCTCTTTTCAGAATCTTATGATGAGCAGTGGGAAGTTCCCTCTGAGTACTTTACTTGATTCAACATATATGGTGTGGAGATCTGCTTCGTCTCCACACAATTTTGAAGCTTCGTAGTCTTCTCTATTTTTCGCACAGTTGAGGGCAGTTGCTTCCCTATCGGGGAGGACTGTTATCAAAATTACTACTTTTGCACATTTTATCAATTTTGTTTATGTTTTATTCTCAAAAACCATTCAAAAGAAGCAATGTAAATAGAAATACTCTTTACCTACTATTTTTAGAGTTTAAGTGAAAAACAACCACTTCTATTTTGGGTGCATGCATGAAGAAAGAAAGTAATCTCGAGATCGCGTCTTTGCGCGCACCGCACTTTTTTATCAGGAATCAACTTCTTAGCTCCTGACGAGGAGGACGAGCGTTCCGAGAGCCAACAAAGCCATCAGAATATCCATCAGAGCAAAGCAGCAAAAGATACACTTTTGCTCTCTTTTTATGCTAATTCTCTCTCTTAATCATAGCATACACTCTCTTTATTGCGTTTCTCTTGATCTCTTATCTTTCATATATTCATATTATTGTAATTCATGCTCTTAATGAGATGAATAAAGAAGCGGAAGGCAAATACTCAATCATATTGATTGAGGGGGATGTCTTGTGTTTTGATTCTTGTTTATGTTGCTCTCTTTGTGTGTTGTGATTATTCAATCAATTGTTTTGTTGAATTTACTTTGAATTAAGGGATTGAAGTTGTGTTGAAAGTGTTGAGAAGATTATAGGAAGCCAACAGCTTGTGGTTCTTGTGAGGTTGAACTTGTGTGGAAAACACTGTGTTCGACATCTTGATATGCTTGGGTTTTGGCTCTAACTCTTGTTGAGTCTCTTCCACCAAACCCCTCAAATGTTGGACTCATTCAATTTCCTCTGTTGGGTTTAGATAGGTTCCGATCTGCGATTTTTAACTTTCGGCCCTTGTGGCTTATCTTGGGGGTTTGCAATTGGGTGGGTTAACTTTGAAAACTCTTTTGGTGTCCTTTGCAATTCCCTCTGGCTTTCCTTAACAATATTTTCACTCGATCCCCTCCCCTGATGCTCCTCACTAGATTTTTCCTTTATAGTAACGGTTTTGGTTTTCATGGTCTCTATCGAATCTGAGTCATCATTGGGGTCATTCATATACACAGGAGCCTCTCCCATCCCTATGTTAGTCTTTGAACTAGGTTTTGAGCTTGAAGCATTAAGGGATCTCTTCCTTCATGTTTTCTTTTTCTTCGCTTAGCCAATGGATGTGGCATCTCTCTCTTCAAGGATGTAATTTTGGTTTTGGAGCATTGACCGTGTGAGTGCGTTTACTGGTGCTACGGGTGTAGGTTGTGGTGCCCCATCGGCAATTTCAATTAAGTTCAATGGTGTAATCTTTGGCGAATTTGGATTGTTAGGACATTGTGCAATGGTGTAATCTATGCCACAATGATTACAAGTGAGTATCGGCATCATCGGCGTGGCTCCTTGACTTGCTTAAAATAGTGTAGCATTCTTTTGTATTCTAATAGGACACTCAGCTACTCGATGTGGTCCACCACATTTGTAGCACTGAAGAGGTGGTCTCTTGGCAAAGCTATTCATGTTTTGGCCTCTTTCTATAAGAGCAATGGCTTGATATACAGACTTGACTTGTCCCCACTGGTCCTCCTTGTAGTACTGGGGGAACTCCTCAAGCATGTTGACTCCATAGGTGATACTAGAGTCTATGTCTTCTTCACAGTCCAAATAAGTACTAGATACCCGTGTACAGATCAGTCAAGGTTTCAATTTTTAGGTCATATTTCCAATTTTTGTTGAGAAATAACCCTTCTAGGCCAAGCGTACTGGAGGTTTCCCTTGAAGTGGAAGCATTGTTGTTCCCCACAGTTTGACCCACATTGTCTACTAACTCAGGAGCACTCGATTGCTCGATTGGCATGCTTGTTGTCCTAGGGGTCTTTCCCTTCATGGCTCGGCGTTGCTCTAGAAAAATCTCCATTTCCCTCTCCCTAGCTGCTTGCATATAGCGCTCAACTTCTTGCACCTCCGCAAGACTCCTACCATTGGGTAGTAGAACTTCGGGGGGTGATTGCTTTGTAGGGTCTTCCATGAAAGCAGGGGGTAGGATATCGACGTGGACACTCTTGGGGAGTATAGACTCCCCTTGAGATACCAAGGGCGAATCTACCTCTTCCTCACCTTCGTTAACTTCACTAGCCGCAAGTTTAGAGCGAGTAGCTCTACTAAAGGTTTCCATAAAGCGACTAAACACACTAAATCTAGGCTATGGGACCCAGATAGGTACGTTTTCATTTACTTGTTTAGAGTTTGGTGTAGGATGTCCTTCCATAATGTCGTAGTCAGATGAAGAGTCACTAGCTGCTATGTTTGGGTCTTGGGTTGTACTACCTTGGGTCCCCGCCGAGCGCCCGAAACCTAAGATAGGTGGGTATTGAGAACCCGCGTAAGTCAAAGTGCTTGTTAGTTGCTCGGCCTCTAACACACAACTAGAGCGTAGATGCATGTGCCTTTGGCGCCCTACAAGCATTAATGAACACCCTCGAAGGTTAATCGCTTGATTTTTTGGGCATTTTGCACCTCGTTTTCACTCGTTTTTTAATGTTTTTTAAAATCTTTTTACGATCGTTTTTTGGATTAGAACGTGTGATAGTTCAAAACAAGCGTATCGCTCAGGGGGTCATGGTGTGCTTTACAGCACAGCATTTGGTTACCTGAGGCTCTGATAGTCCTCAAAAGGATCGTTTTTTACCTAAGCGTGAGGCTTAGAATAGAAGGTCTAAGGGAGGGTGACATGTGGAGGGAAAGGGGAAGGATTTTTTCCACATGCCCTCTCCTTTCACTTGAGTGCTAACATATATATAGTGTAGTGGGTTTACTACATATCATAAAACTGAGGACTAAAGCTTGGGCAATGATCTCAATCTATCTTTTAGATTAACCTTTCCACTAATTTTTTTTGAAATTAATTGTTTCCCTTTGCTTTCTCCCTCTCGGTTTTCTTTTCTTGTCTTTTTTTAAATAATTACTTTTTTAATTAAAAATAAAAAATCAACTTTTTTTTAATACCTTTTTACCTTTTTTTTAATAACCTCTTTTTTTCTTTTTAAAACCTTTTTTTTAAAATCTTTTTTTTTTGAGATAAGGTTTGACGTCGCAACCTCTGTCGCGTTGTTCTGGCCTACTGACTTACCTACGGACTTAATGAGCTATTTACTAACTTAATTAACTTAATTAAAAAAATTTAACTTTGCAAAATACATAGAATTAACAGAATGTGCAGAATGTACAGAAAAACGAGAATGTGCAAAATTGGGCTGAATGCAACAATGTGCAGGTCTACTGAAATGTGCAGCAACACTAAAATGTGCAAAAAATGAATCTCAACAGAACTTTGTAGATCTAGCTACATATACAGATCTACACACACACACAGTCCACGCTCTACAGCCACACACCTTCTTTCTCTACCTTCCCTACATTACAGATTGCACCACAAAGCAGCATAGAGTGCTACTCGAGCTTAGTGCAGAGCATATCCCCGGTAGCGACACCAAAAATGTGCAATTCTGCTGCACCTGTCAAAGCAAGGGACTTGCTGTGCACTGTGTGCAAGCCACAAATGGTTGCAAGCACACAACCAAACTAATCTAGCAAGTTCAAGAGAGCAGAGGTGTGTCACTCACTGGCCTACGCTCGCCTTCGTGGAGGATTCCTTGTCATGAAGAAAAAAGAGCTGTTATCGTGTCGTCGCAATGCTCGATCACACACACACACACACACTCGCTCTCTCTCTATCAGAGCATAGCGCTCTATGATCGTGAGTGGAGAAAACGGACAGTAGAGAAGAGGAATAGAAGAAGCGTTCACAGCGTTCTTGAGCCTTAGTGGTGGCGGTTGCGTTTTCGGCTACGAAACCTGATCGGCATTTTCTTTTGCTCTCACAGCGTTTTTGGTGATCGACTGGAGAGAAGGCGGCGTCGAGTAGACTGGCGTGCATTGCTGGCACTTCAGGGAGCCTTTATCTGTGCGAGAACTGAAAAGGCTGCTTGCCTTTGTTGCTTCTTCTTAGCGAAGCCTATGGTGGCATTTGCAGGCGTCAAGTTGGAAGTGCGCACAGCTATGGCGAAGCACGATCGTGGAAGCGATGGTAGAGAAGACGTGGAATTGGAGGCCTTTCGGCGCTTGTATCCTTCCGAGTTCCTGCAGCAGTTTCTCAAGGAAGGTGTTCAACCCGATGGTCGGCCTCTCGGCCGAGCCCGCTCCACAGTTCTCTCTGTTGGATCCCTCCCGCATGCAGAAGGATCTGCATGCGTCAAGTTGGAAGTGTGCACAGCTATGGCGAAGACAACGACGACGGTGTCAAGTAAGGGAAAAGGCAATAACGGCATTGGGGACAGACAGATTTTGACGGTGCTACTTGTAGCAGCAGGCTGCGTTTGTAGCGTCTTGAGCATCAGCACGAGAGAAGGCGGCCTAGTGCAGGCGCACCAACATCGGCCAACTTTGCCAGGCTGTAGTTCGAGCAGACACGTCGGCGGCAGAGCTGTAGTCAGAGAGGTTAATAGCTTGATTATTATTTTTAAAATGCTATCAATGAAGGGTTTGTTCCCACGATTGTCTTCGAAGAACCTCCACCAACCCAAAGCTATGAAAAAGTCATCAACCACCATCCGGTTTAGCGGTCTTTGGTCGACATAAGTTCTCAAGGAAGCCGACGATTTGTTTGGCTCGAGTTTATGAAGCCAAATGCAAATGCACGAATTCGCTCGAGGATGGAGGCAAAGGCAACATTAGCAGGGATGGCTGCACTAGTGCTCAGTTGTTGTGAATCCGAGAGGACACTTTGTTTGGCTCGAGATTTAGAAGTCAAAGACAAAAGCGAGGACTCACATAAAGACAAAGGCAAAGGCAAGCTGAATAGAGATCACGGTGATAAAGAATTGACAGAGGAGATCGGCATGGCACATGTGGGGGTAGCCACGGTGGCCACAATGCCATATTTCTAGTTCAACGGCGGTCGCCGCCACTAGCTTCAGCCAAAGAGAGGCTTGTGAGTGGCAAAGAGGGGCAAACAGTGCTCCCTATATAAATGATTTGGACCCATGTGTTGGAGTTCATGTTCTTGGTGTTTGGACCCGTGAGTCGGAGTTCAAGGCGCCTACATCTAGCAAGGAACCAATTAGACGTATCTAAAACACTATGGATGAGTATACCAATTCATTGTTGTTGGTCGGATCATGGACGGGATGTGTTCCAGCAGTTCATAATCTAGGAATGTTTGGACGTGATGTGTTCATGATCCACGAATGGAGATTCTTGGACGTAGTTTGTTCTACAGTTCAATTTTTTAAAAGGCAACCAATGCTTAGGATGGCATTCTTCTAAGGTACAAAGTTGAGGGCAGCATAACCGAGGTGTATCTAGTGGAACGAATCCTCCGCTGGGGTGTCCATGATGGTAGCTTCTTCATCGACTTGGTCTCACTATTGATGTCCACTATGAGCTACCGAGAGGGTGTTAAAGTTTAGGCATCTCAAGTGAACTGCCCAATGTGAACCCATTATTTATTTTGGCTTTAGGTGTTTATTTTTACTTATTTGTCCAAAACTTGGGTAGGGCAAGTTGCTGAGGTTGGTATATAAGCAGCCCTATGCCCCATTGTAAAATCACCAATTCATTGCCAAGGTTGGTTGGTTCGAAAGAATCTCTCTCTCTTTTTCTCTCTCTCGTGTTTTCTCCCGCTCATTGTGCGCTTCCACATCGCCGACTTTGACACATGGAGCATTCAATCACAGCCAAATGGTGGACTTTGAGAGATTCTAACTATTCACTACCATACCTAAGCTTTCTTAACCACCAATAAGACTCCATTAGTACTTACAAACAATATCGTGACATGTTTATTCCTAGTCATATGGTGGACTTTAAGTAGTTTTACATATTTGTGCCTTGTGAAGTACCAATGTTGTTCCATTGGTATTTTAAAAAACTACCATATATTATATAATCCCACTCCTTTGGTGAATTTCTGATTTCAACTTATTTGCTAACATCCCAGAACTCTTTCTCTCCGTGTCCCTTTCTTTTCTTATAGCGTGTCTATGGAGCGAGAACCTGTCTTTTAGTTTCCCTTGTGTAATTGAGACTTACAAGGCATCCTTTGATTGCCTTCATAGTATTGGCTTGCACTCCCATCACAAACTTTGTGTCTAAATCATAATTTCCTCACAGTTGATGATAAGTTGAGGGGAGGTTGAGTAGGACGAAGACACCAAGAATAAAGTTTGAGAAGGAGAGGGAGTGGTCCAAGTTGAAGGGATTGTGGATGGTGAATTGCAAAAGAGAAAGGCCATGAGTGGAGGGGAGAGGGACGTGAGGCAATGGATGTAGGCAGAGGGATCTGCAAGGAGGGGCATCAACCTTTGTTTAGAGTTTAATCACGTCGGTTTCTTTTTAAAATTTATTGATTTGCCCTTCTATCCAGTCTTCATATTAGTAATTTCTCTACCTTGTAAAAAAATACTTAGTCAAGAGATTCCTTTTCTATTCTCCTCTTATTCTCTAGCTAATGCTTCTCCTCCACTACTGTCATGACATTCTGGCCATGAGCCTGCCTATAACATCAGTCGGCTAGTGCACACACCTTGCTTACTACTTGTACAAGTATGACAACAGGGCCAGTCTTAAGCCTACCAGACTTGCAGAAGCAGTTTGAGGTTTACTATGATGCTTGTGGACGAATTTTGGGTGCGGTCTTGATGCAAGAGGGCTATGTCATTGCTTATGAGAGTAGAATGTTCTCCAGACCAGAGCGAGTTGCTCAGATCTAAGAGAAGGAGTTGTTAGCAGTGATTCATGATTTGACTCAGTGGAGGCATTATCTTTTGGGAGCAGACTTTACAGAGTTTACGGATCACCAGAGTCTTCGCTATTTTCTTAGTTAGAAGCAGCTTTCCGACAAGCAGATGAGATGGGCTAATATCTTGTCGTAGTTTCATCTCCAGATAGTGCTCGTCAAGGGAAAGCAGAATGCAGTGGGGCTGACACGGGTATCGGCCATTTCGACGATACACCACCAGAACTTTGAAGATATGGTTGATCAGTATTCGACAGACCCAGATTTTGGAGACATAGTTGATCGGTTAATGGTGGGATAGTTGCGGGATTTGTGATCAAGGACGGCTATTTGATGAAGAAGGGATGAATGCTCCCTTTTCGGTTGAGCCTCAAGTAAATGGAACTCCTTTCTGAGTCAAAACGTGTAGTGGAGAGGCAATCTTTGCAAACTTTCTGATGAACTGCCTGTAGTAAGAGCACAAGCCTAAAAAGCTCCGCACCTCGTGCACATTCTTCAAGTCTGGCGTTTTTTGAATAGTTTCAATCTTGGCCGGGTCCATCTGAACACCTTCTGCCGAGACAATGTGTCCCAGAAAGTGTATCTCTGGCAAGAAAAATTCACTCTTTTTCCCGTTCACCACCAACCTGTGGCGCCTCAATGCATCAAAGACCCTATCAAGATGGTGTCGATGATCTGCTTCAGTCTTAAGAGAATACAATGATGTCATCAAAGAACGTGCCCACAAAAGATCTGTAGTCTCTAAAACCCAAACGAAGTCCGAAACGCGGTTTTGTACACATCGCCATGAGCTATCCGAATCTGATGATAGCCACTCTTGAGGTCGATTCGACTAAAACATGTCGAACCCTGCAACCTGTCAAGAATGTCCTCTATCCTGGGTATAGGAAACCGGTTTTTGATGGTGATTTTGTTCAGGGCTCTGTAATCAATGCACATTCTCCAAGATCCATCCTTTTTCAACACTAGAAGCAGTGGTGAACAATAAGGTGAAGTACTGGGCTGAATTAGACCCTTTTCCAATAGTTCTTTTACTTGGTGCATAATTTCCTCATTTTGTGCTCTGCTCACTCTGTACGGTGGCCGGTTCGGTGGAGTACTACCCGGTACCAACTCAATGGTATGGCTTCTATTAGTTAATAAAACTACCCATAGGGCTACAACCACCTCTTCAAGAGAGGGCTACAACAACCATGATGGGGAGACTCTCCCAATGAAAAAACAACATATGTACAATGAGGCTAAATCAGGAAATGGGAGGAGGGAAAAGCCACACAGGTGGACGGTAGTGCCATCTGAGTGTACCCTGGACCATGGTGAAAAAAGGTCCAGGACGCCAGAGTCGAAGGAAAGCCTCTCTTCGCTCTCGCATGCAGTCGGAGCTGCCCATGAGTCTCTCAAACTGTCCTCTGAGGGTGTGGATCAGCTCTAGCCAAAAGTCGCGAACAGTCTCTGCTGGTGGTACAGGGCGAGCCTCAAAGATGCGGAAGCAGCGTGCACGCCAGATGAACCAGAGTGCTAGGCCACTGATGAGCTCCCAGCACACCTCTCTCTCACTGCACCACTCCTGTGGAGTAAGCTCTGTGGTGGCAGGCTGGAGTGTAGGTCGCCCCCCCTGCATCACTATCATCCTACTGGTGGAAGATAGCTCAAACTGAAGTGCCGGGCCCGTGAGAGTGGACCAAGCTACTGCCCCCCAAGTGTACCGCTGTGACGTGGAGAGAGCAGGCATCAGCCAAAGAACACGAAGCCACACCTGCTGTGCCAAAGGGTAGTCCCAAAGACAGTGACGCTGACTCTCCACCAGGTGGCCGCAGGCTGTACACGCGGCCAATAGACCACTATGTACAAGCAAGCTCCCAACTGCTGTAGCTCTGTGTGCGATCGGCCAGTGAAACAAAGTGACTCACCGCGGCTGTCTACAGTCCCACAACCTCTCCCAAAAAGCTACCAAGAACTCAGCTGTGAGACCCTCCTCCTGCCAATGAGGTGCTGCAGCAGGGCGAGCCTCTCTCTGTGCTGCCAGTATGTGATGTCCCAGTCGCACAGTGTACTGAAAGAAAGGGACACCTTGGTGGTCCCTAGAAGAGAAAGGGTCCCTCCAAAGCCACTCTCCAGGATCCCACTGTATGCATGCCAGTGGACAACACTCCCAAGCCCACAGCCTCCAGTGTCCAGTCTCAAGAGGTACTGGGTCAGGGTCGATGACACAAGTCCTCCCACAGATGCCCACCACTTGGATCCTCTGAAAGCAGCACTCTGCAACCTGCGGGGCCTCCACTGTGACTCACTGTAAGCGTCCCTCACCCTGTACCTCGAAGAACAAGGAGGGAATAGTCTCTGCACAAGCTCAAACTGAGATGAGATCCTCCAGTCGCGTGAAGGCTCCCATCCATCTGGGCGCTGCTGACTTGAGAGGTGTGAGCTACTCAGCTGGTACTGCCTCTGAGATGTCCTGGCACATGCTCTGCACCCCTCTCATGCCCTGTAGAGCTGAAGGCCCTGTAGCTCCTCTGTCAGGCCTGAAAACTGTAGCTAGTCACCTAGAGAGCGAGCTAGACCCGCTGCCATGGGACCCCAGGAAACATGAGGCCGACTACCAACCAAGTGGCCTCTCTGTGTGCTAACCATGGGGTTCCAAACAAGGGGCTGTCTTAGTCGCTCCTCCGTGCAAGTAGGCTGACGCTGCTCCAAGCCTCGCCGCAATTGCTCCCAAGATCAAAGAAAATTCACAGCGAAGCGGTCCTCCAGTATCCTGCTCAAGCCAACTCTGCGTAGCTCTGTAAAGATCCACCTGGTCGATGGTCGCCAGGGGCCTCCAGCCTGAGGAACCCTAGCACGAAGCCGCTGTAGCAAGAACTCCTTCTAGGGCTCCTCACCTGGTAGGAGTCCTCTGACGATGAACTTGCCAAGAAGGGATCTGCTCTGTTGTGCTGGGTCAATGATCCCAAGCCCTCCTTGAGAACAAGGAAGAGTGATGACCTGCCAAGCCACTTTGGCCCGAGCTATCTGAGTGTCACGCCCTGACCAAAGGAAGTTCCTGATCAGCCTCTCTACCTGGCTGTTACAAGAACTCGAGAAGATCCAGCAAGAAGTGATGTACCACATAGTAGCCAACAACGCCTGGTTGGCCACAACAACTATGCCTGCCAGAGAAAGTCGTGCGGAGCTCCAATGTAGCAACTTCCTCCTGATGGACATGAGGAGGGGAGCAATCTGCTGCTTAGGAGATAGGTCCAAACCAACCTAACAACCCAGGTAACGAACTGCGGTCACTAGGGGAATCCACCTAAAGCCCTCTCCTGGCATCCAATCGGGTACAGGAGCACTACCAACCGAGAAAGCCACTGTCTTTATCCAGTTGATCAGTGCGCCAGATGCACAACAGAAGGTCTCAAGAGCCTGCTCACACCTGTGCAAGTTGGCCAGCTGGCCAGCCAAGTACAAGGTTGAGTCGTCTGTAAACTCAGCGTCTAATAGCTCATCTCCCGAATCGGAAGTGCTAAGCCCTGTAAACCAACCCGCTGAGACACAAGAAACCTGCTCATCGCCTCAGCATAGAACAGAAGAGAAAAGGGGCAAGAGGGCAGCCCTGTCTGACCGAGCGCGTGAGCGAGAAACGATCCCCTCTACCACTTGCCACAGTACCTGACTGTGTTCCCGTCTGTACAAAGCTGACAACCCTCTGATCCAAACATCTGAGAAGCCCATCCTGCGGAGAGTGCCCTCCAGAAAGTCCCAGTCAACTCTATCGTAGGCCTTCTCAAAATCGAGAAGAAGGATCACCAAGTCCTCACCACGGAGCCGTGCTAGGGCAGAAGCCTCCCAAAAAGTGAAGATGTTGTCAAGGATACTACGCTCGACAAAACCTGTCTGAGTCCCATGTATCAAGCTCTCAAGAAGTGGCTGAATCCTCAAACTCAGAGCCTTGGCAAGAATTTTGTAGGCTGATTTGAGGATGGTGATGGGGCGCCACTGCCGAATCTCATCCAAGGAGCCACCCTCCTTGGGAATGAGGTAGATCAGGCCCTCACTCATGCTGTCAGGCATCTCTCCTGTGTGCAAGATGTACTGAAAAGCACTGCAAAGATCTGGGCCAAGCAAGTCCCAGTACTCCAAGAAAACACTGGGAGTCAAGCCATCCTCCCCTGGACAGCTACGACGAGGAAGTGCACTAAGAGCCGTGTGTAACTCCTCAAGCTGAAGTCGCAGCTCTAGCCTCTGGCGCATCTCCTCAGTCATCACAAGACAAGGCATGTGTGCCCACACCTGCTCTCTGCATGCATCCTGCTGCTCTGACTGCGGCTCTGCAGCCAGCAACTCACGGTAAAAGTCAGTAGCAACCGCACGCATGTCCTCTGGATCAGAAGCAACTGACCCATCGGGCTTTCTCAACTGACTGACCTTGGCATCTGCATGCCTAGGTCCCACTGCCTCAAAGAAAGCACCCGTCACTCTGTCACCCACCTGCGTCCACTGTGATGCCTGTCGATGGAAAGCAAACTCATGGTGCCGCTCCTCTGTGCTAGCTAGCTCCTGGCGAGCCCGCTGTAACTGCTCCTCCACCCAGGGACTGTCTGGATGCTGCTCCTGCAGCCTCTGTAAGGAAGCAACGCCCCGGCGGAGACGCTGCTCCTTCTCTCTCGCTACAACCAAGCGATCCAAAGATTCCTGAAGAAAGAAACGACTGAGCTGAGCTAGTCCAAAAGCCACTCTGTCAGCGGGAGAAACCTGCATGTCTAAGCTCTTAGTCCAAAGAGCCTCCACCCGCTCTCTGAGTGTAGAGTCCAGCAAGACTCTCTCTGGGATGGGAAGCATCGTGCTCCCTCCTCTCTACCTGTCGGCCACTGTGAGGATCACTGGAGCGTGGTCAGAGAAGGTAGTCCCTGCCAAAATGCCAACTGTCCCTCCCAAGTCACAGAAGTGGTCACTGTAAAAGCGATCTATCCGTGATAGATTCACTCCTCCCACTCTACAATCTGAACCAGAGAAGGCCAGGCTGTCTGGGGGCCTCACAAAACTAGAATGCTGCCACACATCTGAAACCCTCAGAGTCAAACAAAACGTCTCCCAAGCTGCAAGCTCAACTCCATGCACGGTAGCGTGGCTCCCACCAATCCTGTCCGAGGGGTCCTCCAACATGTTGAAGTCACCCCCTATGCACCACTGCTCTGCCTGTGGTAGAGACTCAACAATCTGTGTCCAAAACTCTGGTCGTGCACTCGCCACATTGGGCGCATAGATGTTCAGAAAGCCCACAAGGCAGCCCTGAACCTGCATAGTGATCCACTGAGCCTTGCCTGGCACAATAATCCCTTTGCCCACAATGGCATGCTGCAAGGAGTCCGCAATAGTCATACATACCCCAGCCTGGATGCCTCCAGGTCCAAAAGTAGCTAACCAAAAAGTATCACAACGGCCACGTAACAACTGACCACAATGTCTGATGCGGCTCCCACACAGGTGATGCTCCTGGAGCATAAGGATGTCAATCTCTCCTCCCACAAGGCATCGCTGAAGCTCCTGGCGCAATCGGCCCCTCTCACGCTGAAACTGGGGCCCGCCTAATCCCTGCACGTTCCATGAGACGATCCTCATGGGGAGCAAGAGAGAACAGCTGCTGCCGCAGCAGCTAAACGTGCTATCTTCGAGGCTGGCTTGGATGGGGAGTAATCCGCATCCGAGCGTCCTCTAGATAGGCGTGACTGCAAAGAGTGACGGACCCAAGCCCAAGAAGACCGAGCCGTGCGTAGTACCACCTCCTCTGTCCAGGAGTCCTCATGGATGTATACATAGCATGGTGGGCATTGCGTGTCAGCAAAGAAGTGTATCACAATGTGTCTACATTCTGCTGCATTTGGAGGGGTCACCACAAACTTGGCCAGTGGTGGCCAGAAAGTCTGAAGCAAGTCTGTAACTCCGAGTTCTCCCATGTGGTGAGAGAACTCTAAAACTTGAGTCTGCAGCCACTCCAACACTGAGTTGAGGGTCCACTCAGTCTGGTCCCTGCCGCACAAAGGAAAAGAGAAGCCCACTACTGAGTCCAGGGCCTCTATCCCCCTAGCTGCAAGGAACAGAGCATGGACCCTGAAGCATGCTGCATCTAGATGTGATGCGGGATCGCCTAGGTAGTGTGTAAAATCATAGACAAAGGAGTCCCATCGGCGTCCAATGTCGAAGCATGTCAGACCCTGAGGAACCACTGCAAAGGGAGATGCCTGTACCAGAAGAGGGGGCCGCAAGAAAGGCTGTCCCTCTCTCGCCAACCGACTCGTGGCGAAAGCGCTGCCAAGAGATCGCCTAGCAGCCGAGGATGGCCTTGCCCCTTGGGTAGACTGTGGGACGGGCGCTGGAAGGGGGAGTAAGGGAGCAGGGTGTGTGGTGTGAGAAGGTGGATAGAGGGGGCGAGGAGTAGCGGCGACGAGAGCAGGAGGCAGAGGGGGGGGGGGGGGGGGTGCTGTGGAGGAGGAGGGGAACTCGGAGGAATGGGGGGCTCTCGAAGGAGAAGCAGAAGAGGAGGCTGGAGCAGGGACCTCGTCGTGCTCAAAGAGGACCGAAACGGTTCTCAGTGGGAACCCAATGATGCTGGGTAGGCACCTGTGGACCACTCTAGGTGCCAGGCTGTCGCTGTGGCCCACGTCGTCGTCTACCACGAGTCTGCTGCCACCCCTCCTCCGCTGGAGCCCTAGTCTCGGAGGGTGGCTTTGCCTGCATGCCCTGTGGCTCTGCCTGCTGCTGCTGGCCCGGCCTTGGCTGGGGCTGGGGCTAATGTGTAGGTCAGGGTCTCCGCCTAGGACAGGCCTTCGCAAGATGTCCCATCTGTCAACAAATCAAGCACTGGTTCGGGAGACCCGAATACTCCACGCTCTAGCGAAACCAACCCCCACTCACCCGAGGGAGATGGATGACCTTCGAGAGAGTGTGAGTGTCCCTGACCAGGACGCAAACTGAGGGGATACCAGCTGCCTTGGCAGCTACCAAGGCTGCCGTGCGAGGTGTCTCGAGAACAGTCCCTATCGCTGAGCCTATCCTCGACAAAAGTGGTAGGTACTCCCTCCGCAAACCAGGAAAGCAGATAGAGATGGGAATGTCTGCTTCCTCTACCAGAACATCCGAAGCAGGGTCAAAACCATGTCTCCACTGTCGAAAGTGGGCTCGAACTGCTCGGATGAAAAGGGGGCGCATGGCGATGACCTTGGACGCCATCTCGGAGGTCTCGAACTCGATCTGATAGTAGCCTCGTCCGAGAATCTGAACATCCAAGATCTTGCCCACCTCTGCGGGAAGGCGAGCCTGGAGAAGATCACGCAGCTCTTCTCTGCTGGGTCTAGTGCCGAGAATCTTGCAGATGACAGAAGTCGCCTGCAGGCGCTCTACCTCTGAGGCTAGGCTCGCGTGCTGTGTCGGCGAAAGAGCAAGTCGAATGGTGGGCTCAACGGGGTCGGGCAAGGGGGCTTCATTGGAGCCCTCTGGGGCGGAGCTTGAGCCTCCATCTGTCTGCTGCTGTAGAGAGAGGGCGAAGTCGATGAAGAACCTGTCGAGGCCTCAGCCGAAGAACAGTGCCGCCCAGCGACGACACGGGCGGCGAAGGCGAAAAAATAGAAAAAAAGGCACGGGGGAGGGCAGAGGAGGCAGGCAGAGAGGGGGTCTCGAGGGAATCAGGGGGCATGAGGGGGGGCTGAATGCGGGGGGAGGGGGTTGCGGCAAGGGGGGGTTGTGGCAAGGAGCGCGCCGGCGGGCGGCTAGCTGGCGAGGGCGGGCGGGGGGCAGGGAGAGGGGGCAGCGCGAGGGTAGGGGGCAGTATGTGGGGGCAACGCGAGGGCAGGGAGCGGGAGGCGGGGGCAGCACGCTACCTATTCAGCGATGGCGACCTACGAGGGGGGGGGGCGAGCAGTAGCAGAGCGAGCGAAAAGTCTGTTGTTGCAACATTCAAGAGTATTCAGTCGGTAGATGCATACTTTGAGTCAGCTCAAAAAAAAAATCAGTAAACAGAAAGACTTGATTTCATTAATTTGAAACAGCAGCAGCTCATACAAGTTGGACTGACTCGCAGTTAAGCTTTACATCAAGAACTATATCCTTTCCCTTATCATTCTTCAATGTGGCTTTCCTTGCCCGATAGTCGACCACCACGTTGTTCTTGTGGTACCAGGGGATCCCAAGTAATAAATCACACCCCTCAAGAGGCATGATATAGAAATCCTCATGTCCCAAGTACCCCTGGCAATGCAACCTAAGTTTGCCAATGACAGGAGTCACGGACGTATCCTTCCCCTGGGCCGCTAGAACTGCCTCCATGGGTGGCCCCATCTCCTCAGGTGTGATCCCAAGCCTAGCCGCCAATTCGGTCGAAATGAAGTTGGCCTTGGCTCCTCCATCGAAGAAAATTAGGGCTTCTTGATCTCGTACTTTGCCCACGCTCTGCAGAGCTCACTACTCTCATTTGTCTGCTCCAGGCTCGCTCCCACAAAATCCGGTACCAATCCTGCCTTTGTCTTTCCCTTCTTTGCTCACTCCTCTGCGGCCTTGGAGGATTCTGGCTTGTCCTAGGCTTGCTCTTTCTGTTTTTTGTTAGGGCAGTTCGGATAGATGTGCCTTGTCTCTTTGCAACCAAACCAAAGCACTTGCCCTCCTTGAAGTAGTCGGCTCGTTGCTCTGAAGTGAGTCACGGTCCACTAAACCGTCTTCTTGGTTGATTTTCCTTCTTCTTGTTCCCAATGGAGTGATCTTGCTTGTTCTGTAATGCCTGAAGCTTGTCAGTAGGGTAGGTCAAGGTGCCTGCATGCATGTGAGCATGCTCGTGTAGAGAGAGAGAGAGAGAGAGAGAGAGAGAGAGAGAGAGACGTAGACGGTGGAGATGAAAACCCTTCGGAATGTCAGGGCAAGCTTGATTCAAGGTGGTATTTGCAGAATCCTTCACTTCAACAAGATGGAAATCATGGAGGGAGAGAGAGAGAGAGAGAGAGAGAGAGAGAGAGAGAGAGAGAGAGAGAGAGAGAGAGAGAGAGAGAGAGAGAGAGAGAGAGAGAGAGAGAGAGAGAGAGAGAGAGAGAGAGAGAGAGAGAGAGAGAGAGAGAGAGAGAGAGAGAGAGAGAGAGAGAGCAGCCCATATTGCGTTCTCTGGGGAAATTCCATGTGTGTGGAGGTGTGCGTAGTGACCCTTGGAGTCAGTGTGTGTGCATGACCTCTTTCAAGTTCTGACTGTCCATGATAGTGACCTCTCAGTGTTCTTTTATAGGTGTAGGCTACTTAGTTTAGTATAAACAAATTAGGTTTAGGGTCCTAATCTAGAGAGACAAAGCGAGCAGCCAGGTCCTAGACGGTTGACTGCTGCTTTGTTTTGGGAGAAATAAGAAAATGTTATTCTCTTAGATGGGCCTTTGTGACCATCACCTAGAGGAGGTGGAATATACAAGTGGTTTTTACAAGGTTTGGCTTGGGGAAAAGAAAAAATGAATTATCCTATGGCTGTTACCGTAGAAGTGTGTTGTGGATGAACTGTTGGTGAATTGCAAGCTTCACTAGTGCGTCGGTGTAGCGCTCGTCGATTTCGGTGCCCGGCCGGGGCATGCCTTCGGCGTCAATCTTCGATTTGATGTTGCTACCACGTGCCTTTGGTGTCGTCCTTCTTCATTTCTTCGATGTTGATGTCGGTATCGAGCTTTTTTTCCTTCTCTGCATGCGTACGACGTGTGTGCATTTTGTATTGCGTGGTTAAGCATGTAGTGTGTGTAGGTATGTGTATATGCATGTGTTTGTGAGTGTGTATATGGGTGAGAGAGAGTTTTTCGGCCGTTTTTATTGCTAGGCAGGTTATGAGGGTGAGAGAGAGAGTGAGGAAGGGAGAGAGAAGTGTGTGTGTATAGGTGGGTAAGTAGGTTGGTAGGTAAAATGGCGGGCTGTATGGCTGCTGAGAGGGTGAGAGAGAGCGGGAGAGGGATGGTGAGTTTTGTGTATGGCTATGGCCTTGTGGCGGGCTGGGCTGAGCGGGAGAGAGAGAGAGAGAGAGAGAGAGAGAGAGAGAGAGAGAGAGAGAGAGAGAGAGAGAGAGAGAGAGAGAGAGAGAGAGAGAGAGAGAGAGAGAGAGAGAGAGAGAGAGAGAGAGAGAGAGAGTGAGAGTAGTGTACTGTGAGCAAGAGGGTGTGTGTGTAGTGTTTGTGAGGGTGAAAATGCACGCCACAGGTGTGTGAGAGTGTGTGTGTGTATTGGCAAATGGTGGGGGGCAGACAGGCCAGCAGGTGAGGTGACGCTGGGTGAGGAGCCAAGGCATGGGGTAACGTTGGCGATGAGGAGGGCAGGGCCCGGTTGAGCGGGGGTGGTGACCATGAGGACAAGAGGCCACATTGGGCTCTGCATGGGGTGATGGGGGGGGTGAGGGGGGGGCCTGCAGGCCAGTCCATGGCGATGACAACAACTAGGCCTGCCGGTTCATGGTGTGATGTTCTGATGATGGGCCAGGGCCATGGTGGGGGCAAGCTGAGCTCGTGGCGATGACGGGGGGGGGGGGCATGAGGCCATGCGGGGGGGGGGGGGGGGGGGGGGTACCACCTAAGGTCAGGGCCGCGTGCGCCATAGGTGGTGGCGGGCGACCATGAGCCCGTCACCCCCCCATTACATTTATCTTTTATTATTATTATTTTTATTCTCCTTTGGACCTCTTTAGACCGGGTCCCACCATGGTTTTAGCGGGGAAGCAAGAGGAGTAAAGTATTGCCAAATGTCGTACCCATAGGGGTAGAAGTAAAGGGTTGAAAGTTTTCTATCTTCATGAGGATCATGGAAAGTCTTTGATCGGAGATGGCAAGCTTCTTCTCGCACGGAGAGCCCTTTCACTACCTAGATGATAGCTTATTCCTTCTTTCAGCAGGGTTACTTGAGGTCTTCATGCTCGAGGAGAGACCTTCATTGAAAATGCGCCATTAATGGCACTCAAATCGATCAAGGCATTGCAGAGCCCGCCGGCCGTGTCACCGTGCTTCGGGAGGAGGGAAAAAGAAACGTTTTTTTTTCTGATTTTTGAAAACCGGCTATCATTAACCCTCCCCTTCTAGCTAGAGGCATTCATGCCTCTAGCTCTACTTCTGATTCTTTGGTAGCTGAGTTAGAGGGCTCTCCCTCCTCTGGAATGTCTACTATGAACTCCGGATCAAACCTTAAGAAGTACCGTTTGAGCCTCCATCCATTGACTTTGGTCTTGTGAATTCGACCATCTGCGTCCATCAATTTGTAGCTACCATTGGCGTATCGCCTTTTGACAATAAATGGCCCTTCCCATCTGGGCTGAAACTTCTTATCTTTCCTTGTGTCGAATCTGTTGTCATATCTTAACACTAACATGCCTTTCTGCAGACCCTTTTCTTTAAGCCCTTGATTGAATGTGAGTCGGTATCGTTTTGCCTGTGTCGCATAGTAGTTGATCGCATCTTCCCTGTCTAGCTGAAGCCTTTCTAGATCCAAGATGTGGTTTCAGAGATGGGCAATTGGGCGCTGTAACTGGCTAGCCATGACTCGCAAGCTGACTATCTGCACTTCGATGGGTAGAATGGTCTCTTTTCCATATACCAGATGGAAAGGAGTGAAACCTAGTGATGTTCAGAGTGTCGTGCGCTAGGCCCAAAGAGCGGCCATGAGATGCTTATCCCAATCACTTGTGTGATTATTCACCTGCTTTGTGATGATTTTACAGATCATGCCGTTCGTCTTTTCCACTAGACCATTGCACTGTGGATAGTAAGGAGTTGAGTGTCGGCATGTAATGCCTAGCTTTTTCATCAGCTCTCCCACCGAATCTCCTCTTAAACTTGGTCCTCTATCAGATATTATCTGCAGATGTGTGCCAAAGCGGCAGCAGATGTGCTCAAATATGAACTTTGCCACTTCTTGGGCTGTAATGCGTGTGGTGGCCGCTGCTTCCACCCCTCGGGTCATGTAGTCCACACAAACTAGAATGTACAGTTTACCTGACTGGGCCCTTGGTATAGGACCAATTGCATCTATTCCCCACTTCTCGAATGGGCCATATGAGATGATAGGAGTCTGTGGCTCATAGGTTAGTGTTCTATCACTGGATATCTGACAAACTTTGCATGTTTTACACCAATGATGCACGTCCCTATTCAGACTAGGCCTAGAGAACCCTGCCTGTAGAATCTTCCTACTAGTGATATCTAGAGCAAAGTGGCCACCACAAACACCATCATGGAAACTTGAGATTACCTCAGTGATCTCACTGGAGATTGACACTTGCCTGAGAATCTGGTCTTTGCCCTTGCAATACAAGGTGCTATTTATAAGGCGGTATCTTGTTGCCTTTCGAACAAGCCATTGTTTCCGGCCCTTGGTATACCCTTCAAAACATTCTCCTATATCTAAGAAGTTGGTGATATCAGGCATAGCATCGCTACCTTGAAAGAGGGGCAACTTCAATTTGATTGCTCCTACGGGAACATCTTGTATTCTTTCCTTGGCTAGAGCATCTGCTTCTTGATTTTCTGCCCTAGGGACGTGAAATAACTGCACAACTTCAAACTTCCTCAAAAGATCCTTAACTTGGTGCAATTGGCGAAGAAAAACCTAGTTTTTACAAACCCAAGTGCCATTTATCTGTTTTATTAAGAGCCTGGCATCGCCAAACACATTTAAGCGCTGAACCCCTTTCAAAACACATTGGTCTAATCCAAGGATTAGGGCTGCATACTCTGCTTCGTTGTTGGAGTGGGAGTGTAGTAGCTGCCCAATAGAGAATACCTTTACCCTTTGCTCATTGAAAATTACAATGTCGATTGCAGCCTGGTCCACTGTTCTTTTGTAAGCTCCATCAAAGAAAAGAGAGTGAGCTTCTTCTATCTTAGGAACTTCCACTACAGGTGTCACTCCTTTGCCTTCTGTTCTGACCTTTAGCTTCTTCTCATAGTGACGATGAGTAAGAATTCCTGCTAAACCAGCTCTGGTGGAGTTCTCTACTTGCATAGTGTAATCAAATTCTTGTAACCTAACAAGCCATTTAGAGATTCTAGATGAGACATCCATGTGTTGCATTACATACGGGAATACCTCTTCCATTGTCAGAATTACAAAGGTCCTAGGCAATAGATAAGAGCAGAACTTTGTAGTGGCGAACATCAATGTGAGCACCATGTGCTCTACCACCGTGAATCCTTTTTCTGAATGGGTCATGACACGACTAGAGAAGTAGATAGGACGCATGAAAGAGGTTTGGGGGTCCTTATCCATTAACAAAACCCCAAGTGTATCACTTTCGACAGTGGGGTTAACATAAAATGGCTCGTCCCATCTAGGGGGTGAAATGGTGGGAAGTGAAGCCAGGATTTGTTTCACTTTGCTGAACTGTTGTTCATTTTCTTCACTCCATAGGAAGACATCTCTATGGGTGACCTGTTGTAAAGGGAGAACTACTTGAGAGAGCAAAGGAATAAATATGCTCAAATATGTTACCTTCTATAGGAAAGAGACCAGTTGCTTAGTTGTTGTGGTTGATGACAAAGACAAAGACACTAATGCTTCAACCTTGCCTGGGTCACCCTCAATTCCTTTGGCTGAAATAAGATGGCTGAGAAGAGTGACCTTGCTTAGTTGTTGTGGTTGATGACAAAGACATTAATGCTTGAACCTTGCCTAGGTCACCCTCAATTCCTTTGGCTGAAATAAGATGGCCGAGAAGAGTGACCTTGCTTTCAACAATGTGACATTTATTGACATTAAGCTGGCCACCCAAGGTTTGCAGCCTAGCCAGGCCATCATAGACCTTGCTCAAATGGAGGGAGCGAGAACTGTAGATGGAAAAATCATCTATGAAAACCCGTATTGACTTGCCAAAGTATGGCTAGAAGACAAAAGTTACATAGCAATGGAATGTGGCCGGAGTGTTGGTGAGGCCAAAGGGCATCACTTTGTAAGCAAAACATCCCCATGGTGTTATGAAAGTTGTCTTCTTCTGCTATGCTAATCTAGAAGTAGCCTGAGTAGCCATCACATACTGTGTAGCGCTCATGACCTGCTACCTCATTGAGAATTTCATCTTGGAACGGGAGGGGAAAATGATCCCTCTTTGTTGTTGCATTGAGAGGTTTGTAGTCCACACAAACCCTCCACTTATCGTTCTTCTTTGGCGTGACTACCACTGGAGAGACCCATTCTGAGTCTTTGACGGGGTAAATGAAACCTGCCTGTAGCATATTCCTTACCTCTTTGAGCAATGCCTCTTGCTGAATTACCCCAAGCCTTCTGAGCTTTTGCACTACAAGATTACTTCCTTCTTTGAGTCTTATGTGGTTGCAAATCCAACCAAGAAACAAGCTCCAATGCATGCTCATATCCTCTACCATGCTAATTACTAAGCTATGCTAAGCTATTATGAGTGATTATGTGAGGATAAATACTTCTTTCTCGTAAGACTACTTCTTTTTCCTCTAGATCTACTCTCATACCCCGCTAGCTCTCACCATCTTCGAAGGTGTGTGAGGTCTTGGGTCTGAGACATCCAAGGAATTGATGTTGTGTTTTAAAAGTGTTATCTAGGTGCTTGAAGCTTCCATCTTCATAGCCCTAGCAAGTAATTGAAGGAACACAAGTTATTGTATTGTAAAATGTCTCCCTTGATGGGGGAAACCTATAATACAAAGCCTTTTGGAGGGGGGACCGGCTCCATGTACATCCGGTCCTCAACTATTGTCAAGTGTTAATTTCTCTCTCTTTTTGAAGTATTGTTCATGCCTAATTCTAACTAGGTATTATGCTTTTGTTGCCCTCTCTCCAACCAAGCACACTATGCTATGCTCATTAGGAATCTCTCTTAATGAAATGCTCACTATGTCTATGTAATTTCCGCTACACATAAAGTTACTATCCATTAAATGTTACACGTGGTGACAAGATTTGTACTTGAAACGAGATGCAGTTCGTCCCGGCACTACTTCATGCACATACGTCCACTCATGACCACGAACCATGATGCACAAAATATATCTGTAAAAAATAGACAACTATAAAATTCATTACAAGCATTTGGTTATGTCAAATAATTAATAATAAGCAGTGAAATATATCCTACAGCTACATTGTAAGCACATCTTAAAAAAAGAATCCAACCATCTCTAGTTCTTTTGAATGATTGCTAAGCAATTTATATTTACAGAAATGACGAGAATCGTGTTTTAAACCATTCAATAAAGTCTTTCGTCACAAGTAACCATCTTGAGGTGTGAGTTTTATGCTCCAACACAATGCGATGGTTAATTAATGATCAATTATAAATTGCTATTAATAATTCCAATTATAGATTGATCGTTACGGTTTATCTTGGAAGTGTGAGTAGATACTCTAACACAACAAGATGATAACATTGTTGTAATTGAAGCATATCTAGCCTTACAAGATAAACATCAAGTATGGTCAATGTTCCAACACAACGCAATGATTAAAAAACGATCAATTTTAAATTGTTTTTACATTAGTGTGCTTTTTGACGAAACACATTTATAAAACCAATTTATATTAATCATTACATATCTGCTTAGAAGTGTGAGTAACTACTCTAACACAACAAAGTGATAACATTATTATAATTGAAGTATTTTTGACCTTACAAGATAAATATCAGCTACGATCAAAAACCTTCAATTAAAAATATTTATCAAATATATGTCATGTGTGAGTACTTTACTCTAACATAAGATCTCAAATTTTTTTATAATTCTACATTCATTTTGAAGTGTGAGATAAACTCTAAACACAACAAAATCAATGATTCAAATTTATTTAAATATATATCGAATATATAATCTGAGAGCTAAAGCAGAAACTAATCCTATAATTTTAATTTTACTACAAAAAAATTACTAATTTTTCCATCGAATATTTTTCTTCGATGGAAGTTTTAATCGATCGAAAGTTCAAGAAATAATTTGGTAGAGCGTTTTTGATGATGTGTCATCGTATTATACGGCCGTTTTTTTTGGCTCAACATATTATACGGCCATTAAACGTGTATAATATGTTTAGCGTTTAACGTATAATGCAACTTAGTTTCCAATTGAAATTGATACACAAATGGCTTAGTTCATGCTTGAAACCAATGTCCTTAAGTAAACTATCAAAAAAAGATTGAGGGTGTATTAAACCCATAAACTTATTACAGAATGTTAAATGAATGAATTTGCCATAGCTTTTTTTATTTTTGTCAAAAGAATACAACCCATAGGTTCGAATTGATAAATGTCTTACCTTTTCATCTATAGTGTATTCAAGCATCTTAGGGGTTTCTCCAAAATACTCAAGCCACGAAACTGATAAGATTTCTTTGAAGAGGATGCCATGCTCCCAGGGGTATCTCCAATTTGTTTCAGTTGCTCTTTGTTTTTTGATGGTCTGAAAATAATGTCGATAGTATGCCCAAGAGGATGATGTTGGATGCAAGGAAGTAATGGGGTACCAGGTGAATATAACACCAGGCCTTTTGCTACTTCAAAAAGGTGTTCCTGTAAAGTGTAGAATACTACCACATCATTGCATAACTCTACATGAAATGATGCTACCCAAGCAATGTATGCATATACCTGTGCTGGTCCTGATGAGAAAAGGTAAGGGAAAGAGCTAGCTACAAACAAAAAAGTTATTACAATTTTGTAGCCCCCAGATCCAAAACAATAAAAATGGAAAAGAAAAAAGGGAAAACAAAAAAAATCCAAGCAACCAATGCCGAAGTAATCAAGCGGCTTTCTTTAAAAAACACATGGGACGAGGTTTTAAAAGATGAGATACTAGGGCCTCGCTGTGTAACCAATTACTATAATATGCATTGGCTTTTTAGGGATTTGCAGCTTTTCAAACTTCGAAAAAGTATTGACCAATACCTACCAAGCCCATAATTGATGTAATATTTCCTTTTATTCGTGCTTCTTATATTAATCAAACCTATATTGTGTCCTTTTTTTTCATTGCGCTCATTAGTTGTTTTTTTGGTGTAGACTTCTATATATTAAATAGATTCGTCTATATACTAGAAAAATTTAGGGAATTAGACTTTTTGACACCTTTTACGGCCGAGTTTGACTTTCAAATTCAAACATGGGATTTTGATTTTCTTAAAACTAAACCACCTGTGTTAAACACAGATGAACACCCAAGTATAGCATCCGGCACCAATCTTAATTCTGATCTTTGTGGTTTTCTACTCTTTTCACTATTTGCTTTACTCTCTATTATTTTGAGGTAAGAAAGAATTAAAAACCGACAACGCTTAACATACAAGCTCCTGTGGATTCAAAGCCCGGTTATATATAAATTACTTCTAGCTAAAGACCCTATTCATTCGAAATCTGTTGAATTAGTTTTAGTCCTTTCTCTTTTTATAGCAAGGTGTGCGGGGTATTTAGTATACAATCATTGAAAAAAAGGCAAAGATAAGGACGATGGATCTAGCGAGAGTAGGTTACATGCAACACAAGGTATAATCAATTTCTTAAATACACTAAAACAAAAGTATAGTAGCTGTCGTGTTCATGTTCCTTATGTTAGTGTGAAAGGTGTAGTGAGTGTTGGTCAACGCAATGTTGGCCGATTCGGTCTAATTGCACCTGTTACTTACAACTTGTGTGATCATATGCTTAATCCTGGTATTGGAAAATTCTTTTATGGGCCTCTCTTGCAAAGTGCTTCTCTCTTGAAGTATTGAATCTAAGTGACAATGGGCTAACAGGATACTTTCCTGAAGCTATTATAAGCTAATTGCTTTCCCAGCTAAGCCCTATTGTAGCCACAGGCTGGCCATTGGGATCATCTTGTTTTTTTTTGTTGCCATGAATTATACAAGCTGCCATTTTCCATGTACTCATAGATGAGCAACCTTTCATTGTCTGTCCGAGAATAACCCCACAAAGAGACGAGGTTAGGGTGCTTGATTTTCCCTATTGTTTTTATCTTTGCCTGGAAATCTCTTGGCTCACCCTTCTCATCAATCTTATGGATGAGCTTCTTAACCGCTACCACAGTTTGATCGTCTAGGGTGGCCTTGTAGACTATGCTAAAGCCTTCACTGCCTATCCTGGCCTCTTCACAGAAGCCCTTGGTGGCCTCCTTGAAAGTGGTTATGGTCTAGGTGGTTTTTGGAGCATTGGACCAGGTTGCCTAGGCTGAAAGGGATGGTGCCAGTGAGGTTGTTATGTAATAATGAAAGCACCTGGGTGTAGATTAGGCTACCATAGTCCTCTAGAATAGTGCCTGTAAGTTTGTTTTGGCTAACATAAAAGAATGTTAGGCTGCCTTCAGTGGATCCTGGAGGGTTAGGGATGTAGTATGGTGCAATGTCTACATAGAAACGCTAAGGTTGCATCTCTGCTCTGGAAGTTGAGAATTTTGCTTAGCCTTAAAGGGTGAACTCTTCTCATGGTAAGCACTGAACCCAAGCCATACTCTGTGCATAGATCTCCATACAAATACTTAAAATACCCGAATCGCAAACCAGTGCTGAGCGTTCCTTTTATCACCTTCCCTGCTTGCTCGGTCAGTTCGCAGGGGATGATGCCCACTAGCTCATTGCTGCTAAGATCCAACCACACCAGATACCTGCAGTTTCCAAGTGTGGGTGGAATTGTGCCTGATAACGAACTGTTGCTAAGGTGCAGAAAATTGATTCTTGGTATAAGCCCTAGCTCTGGAGGAATGTAACTTGTGAGACGGTTGTTTGAAATAGTTAGCCACTCTAGGCTGCTGCAGTTTGAGAGGGTGGGCGGGATGGTGCCGGACAAGGGCCCAGATGCAAGTAATTGATTCGCCATCATGAGACCACTAAAGGAATGCTGCCTGTGATGTAAAGAGGTTGCGTGTGAGGAGAGCGAGCTACTCTAAGCTGCAGTTTGCCAAGGTGGGTAGAATTGTGCCGTGCCGTTGAAAAGGTGAGAACCAACAACCACAGTTGGCTTGTCGCTGAGCAGATGTCAGGTCTTCTCCCTCAATGAAATGAGATTGGCCCACTCCTTCCTACAGGTAAGGCAAGACGGGCAGTGGCTTTGCCGTTCACAAAATTATGATATCTAATGTGACAAGGTTAAACCATGCAAGGGCACTGCCCCAGACAATTCATTATCTGCAAGCAGCAACTTCTTGAGAGAAGGACCACAAAAGAAGGGCAGGATGCTTTCTGTGGTATGGGATAAAAAGTAAGTTTATTTTAGTCTAACAAGAGAGAAGAGAGCAGCTCCCTTCAGTCCAAATTAACATGATAAGATATCAATGAAAGAGCTCCCTTCAGTCCAAATTAACATGATAAGACGACATCAATGAAAGAGCTCCCTTCAGTCCAAATTAACATAATAAGACATCAATGAAAGAGCTCCTTTCAGTCCGAAGTAACATGATAAGACATTAGGAGCTTCCTTCAGTCCAAAGAAAAGTAGCTCCCAAACCAAAGGAAAGCTTTCTTGCCAGCTTACTTCAGTCCAAAGGATACTAAATAGCTTAGCTCCCTTCAATTTACGGTGAGGTGGCTTCCTAGCCTAGGGTAGTTCTCTCCCGTCCAAGGAGAAAGAGTTCCCTTCAGTCCAAAGTTTATTTTAGTTTAAAGCTCCCTTCAATCCAAAGAAAGTATAATGAAATATTTTCCTTACCACAAAAAGCTTTCGGTGTCGCATAACCACCTCACCGGCACCATCTAACTCGTTGGCGTTGAGATCAACCCACGATAGATACCTGGAGTTCCCAAGTGTAGGCAGTATTGTGCCCGACAATGAATTGTTGTTGAGATGCAAAAAATTGATTCTTGGCATAAGCCCCAGCTCCGGTGGAATGTAACTTGTGAGACGGTTGTTTGAATTTGAAATAGTTAGCTACTTTAGGCTGCTGCAGTTTGAGAGGGTGGGCGGGATGGTGCCGTTGATAAGGTTGAGGTTGAGCACCAGTAGCCATAATTGCCTTGTTGCACCGCGGATGTCAATGGGGATTTCCTGTTCAATAAAGTTGCCCTACATAACTATCTCTCTCATGTTAGGCATAGCCGATAGCGGTGTCGGGAAGGCGCAAGTCATAAAGTTGCAACTGACATCTATTGCAGCAAGGCTGCTGCAGCTCTCCAAGGGCACCACCCCAGACAAATCATTGTTTGCTAATAGCAATCTGCGGAGCGAAGGACCACAGATCTTGCCAGGAATACTTCCTGTGAAGGCATTTGCACTGAGGTCAAGTACCCTTAACCTACTGGAGTTGGGGAGGGATGCAGGAAGAGGCCCCGTGAACTTGTTGAAGCTCAATACAAGCTTATGCAGAGCCGGCAATTGGGATTATCTTGTTTCTTGAGCTGAGGGATGCGGGAATTAGGCCTGTTATAAAATTTTTAGAGAGATCTAACAGAGTTAGGTCTGAGCAACTACCAGCTATGGCAGTTGTGAGGTTCAAGGTAGATAATAAGAAGGCTTTAAGAGGTATTTCATCGGTTCCTTGATTAAAGGAAATGTTAAGATGTTTAAGTGTCCTGCATTGGCCGATACCCATCGGGAGGCTGCCTGAAAGGCTGTTGTTTGAAACGTTAAGCCATGAAAGAAAGGGCACCGCAATCACTACAACAAAAAAAGGTGTCATCGATGCAGATATCGACGCACTGCGTCGCTATGTGAGTCGATATCCCCGTCCCTGTGAACCTGTCGCTATTTGCGACGCAGATAGCGACGACCATAACATAAAATTTTTTTCTTGGGCAGAGGGCAGGTAGCCTGGCCTGTGCCCAGTTAAAAGATGGACAAAGCCACAGCCAGACTTCCAGCCCTCTGCCCAAGAAAGCGAGCAGCACCAAAATCAACCATGCTCCCGCGTGCAGAAACTTCGGCAGAGTTCGCTTTGTTTTTACATAAACTTTTAAAAAAAAACCATATCATGTATACGCCTCCTACATGCTATCCATGTAGGATCTCACATGAGATTTAAGGCCAATGAAAGACAAGTACCATACCAACTTAAAAGCATAACCATAACGAACCATAACCATAACTTAAAAGCATAACCATAACTTAAAAGCATAACCATAACGAACCATAACCATAACGAACCATAACCATAACTTAAAAGCATAACCATAATGCAGATAACCATAACCATAAACAAAATTAACAATAACCATAAGCATAACGAGAAAGTTAAACATAACCATTAACAAAACCTGAACCATAACTATGTCTATACAAGAATAGGAGAAATAACCATGTCTATACAATGACAGTGACAATAATCATAACCATAAGGGAAACAATAACTGTCTGAACAATAACTGTCTGTACAAAAAAGAGACACAGAAGCGTGTCTGTGTCTCACAAAGCATATATATGAAATCCGGTCCACTAATGACTAGGCGTGGCAACCTGCACATAGGACAACTCACAAAATTGGTATTGATATTACTTCACATATACTTACTTAATTAAATCAACTCACACATATTAACGTCTCACCTCCAGCGATCAGCGAGACTGTAAGGCCTCCCAGTCTACAGGCTCTCCTGAAGCTTCAAGATCATTCAGTACTTCATAGATACCTCTGCGATATCCATCTGACTCCTCCTGGCGTGTCGGAGCTTGATGTATCGCAAGATTCTGCGTTTATACAAAAATCAAAGTAATAAGAATACATGATTCATCGCGTTTTAAAAAACGCCATAGTTAAGATTGGATTAGAAACTCACAAACTCATAGCGAAAGGTGTCGAAGCCTCCGCTGCCAAGATGAGATGTCCCCCTGGTCATCTGTCGTACCTATGCGGCCTCACGCTGCTGTCTGAACCGCGTGTCCGTTGTTCGCTCATCCTCCCTAATCTACAGCCATGTCTCGTGTGGGATGCCCGAAGGCTTCGGCGAGCCGGTCCTGAAAGCCTTCCGAGCTGCATCTCGTCGATGTTTCACGGTGTCCCGTGCAACACCCTTGATCCACCTCCTCGGAACAACGGAAGAACCCGGAGCAGGCTGGTACTCTCTCAGGATGGTCTCCACTATGTAATTGACTTTGTCCCCATCCTGATCACCCCAAGACGTAAGAAGGTTGGTCGAAAACTGCAGCTCCGCGAGCTGGCGAATCCGCCGTCGCATTTCAGTCCCGACTCTATCCATGTCAACAGAACCATCTGCCTGTACAATATAGAGCTTGGAGGCACTAGGATCGTGTGCCGCCCAAGGTGTCCGAGGTGTGCCAAGAGGTGTGTCGCGAGGTGTGCCCGGGTAGGACGGGGGTCGTGAGCGAGGAGGGGTCGAAGCATCTATGGACCCTCCTCCACAACAACCACCACCTCCACCTGACGATCGCTGAGATCGGCGAGTGCGCCTGTGCTGCGGAGATGAGGATGTACCCGCCTCTGTCCCACCCCTAGGTGTCGAAGCTGCTGTGATGGGAGAAGCAGGCATCATACCCATAGGCGTCCTCCCCCCCTTAGGCGTCGGACCCTCCGGTGTGAAGCCCGGAGGCGTAGTACTCGTGCCTCTGGCTACCCAGTACTGAGAAGCCTCTGCCATCATTCGTAATCCAGGTTGTTAGTGCTTTCATTCGTGTCTCTAGCACTAGCCCTGCTCTTTTGCATGAAACTAACCATTACCCCACTGCAAACGTGTTTCTTTTGCTGTCAGTTTGTTGTGTTCTGAAATGCTTTCCATGCGACCACAGTGCCATGTATCTATGATACTTCCAGTCACATCCAATAGCCAGCTCTTCCTCTTCTAGAGATATGGGTTCTCCGATCTGTCGAGCTGCTCTCACTGTCTTGTCCAACCATGCCATTGTAGGGAATTCAGGTAGAGGAGCGAGATAGTGGTAAGCCTCTAGTCGTTCGACTTCGCCTGAAATCTTGTCGCTCCCTATTGCGTCTCTCTTTCTCTTCTTCGTACTTTCAAGCCATTTTTGCATCGACGCTGAATTTAGTATACAGAACTTCATGATCTTTTCTCGCATGGCCAGGTTCATTTTCTTCGGCACCCCTATCCTCTCCCACCAGTCTTGCATCCTCCTCATCGCTCCACAGTCGAGGCATCTCTGGGTGAGAAACGGATAGAAATTCGGTCGTCAATACAAGAGACTCTTGCACCAGCCATCCTTCTTCCATGCTCCCCTCTGGACGCGCTTTTTGGCAAACAAAATCCTTAAGTGTTTTCATGAACCGCTCTAGAAAGAACATCCAATGGCTGTAGAATGTACCTGCCACTGCAACCTCATCAACTTTGCAATGGAACCACAACGGAACATTCTTTTTATCCTAGGAATAATAGGGAAATGCCATAACACTTTAGCTGGCACTATCTCGCCAACTGCATCTTGTTTGTAGCGCATTGCTCCTTACTTAGGACACGATAGACAATATGTGAATTCATTACGAAAAAGAATGGAATGATTTGGACATGCATGAATCTTGTTGTAGTCCAAGCCAACTGAGGTCAGAAGTTGCTTTGCGTCTGGCCTGGAGGGGGGCATTTCATTGCCAGCCGGGAGAAGTTGCTCCCGCAATAACCTGTTTAAGCCACATTAAATTAAAAAGCTCTCTAAGCACATCACCGTTGCAATCGGAAAATATCTTTTGTAAATTACGTACCTAAACAAAGCAGTGACGATTGCATCTGACCACCCGTACACTGAGTGAAGATTCAAAAACGCCAGACAAGTACGAAGGACATATATTTTGGCGCCTTCATAGATTGGTTGACGTGCCAACTTCCTCAACATGTCTTTAGGAGATAGGCGCACGGCTTCTGGTGCTGCTTCGTTCGCGTTCTCCTCGCTTGTCTGGAAGAAGGCATCCAACATCTCCTCCATGCCGTTGTCTTCTGTCTGTAAGCCCTTTTCTGCTTCCATCCGTGGCTCTATATTGGTCGGACCTTCACGCATAATCTTTTTTCTCTCTCTCTCTCAGATGTAGGTGCTATGTCGCAGAAATCAATGCCCGTTCCGTAGGAGTCGTATCGCAGATTCTGTACGGTTTCTCTAGCAAACTCTCCGTACTTGTGCACATGCTCATTACATATCCTACGCTTGCGCATGATTTGATACTTGGAGAGCGTGCACGAGCATGCAATCTTTTCCTCCATGTTAGTTGATGACGTTGCCATCTACAATGATTATGAATGTTGTTTTAATATATATATATACTCCTCACAATGTAAACTACCTCGCATTCTCTAGTCTTGCCCAATCTCCGTACACCTCGGTCCAGAGGTGTACGGAGATCAGGAACACCAGGTCAAAATCTCGTCTTTATTGGTCAAATCCTATATGGGTAGACACATACGTGCACTCCCAGGTGTACATGGCAATGGATGTAGCAGGCAAAACCCCTTTGCCTCTTTTAGTTCCATAGTTTCTTCTCTATCTACGTACCCTATCTCTCATTCTTTCTCTCTCGCTCTCGCTCTCGCTATCTCTCTTTCTCTCTCTCTCTCTCTCTCTCTCTCGATATCTCTCTTTCTCTCTCTATTTCCCTATTTTTCTATCTCTCTCTCTGTCTCTCTCTCCACTTCCCTATCTCTCTCTCTCTCTCTCTCTCTCTCTCTATATATATATATATATATATATAACTCTCTTTCTCTATCTCTCTATTTCCTATCTCTCTCTCTCTCTACTTATCTCTCTCTCTCTCTCTCTCTCTCTCTCTCTCTCTCTCTCTCTCTCTCTCTCTCTCTCTCTCTCTCTCTACTTCCCTATCTCTCTACTGATCGAACGAGTGACTGAGCTAGGGAGATCTAGACGCCCACGACTGCGGAGGACTACACAACATCGACAGAGGCTGCATCAGAGGATCTAGCTAGGTCACTTTGGCTCGACATGCACAACGCCCGGTCAGACTACTGACCATGGAGGAGATTGATGAGATCCGCCGATAGATGCTGAATCTCCTATAATCTACCTATCCCAGCTAGCTTGTTTAGCCGTTTAGTCCACACCCATCAGTTTATGATTCCATAATATTTTATTTTGTCTTCTTCTTACTTTGACTTTGTATCAGATCCATCATATTGTAACTTTCTTGTCTCATGTCTCATAGGTCACTTTGGCCTTTCGAAGACGTTAATATAACATTTCATTTCATTTCTCTCTTTAATTTTTTTTCTTTAATTTTAATTTCCTAAGCATACATTAATTCTCTCTCTCTCTCTCTCTCTCTCTCTTTGATTACCTACACACACACACACACACACACACATTTCACTCTCTCTCTCTCTCTCTTTCCTACACACACACACACACATTTCTCTCTCTCTCTCTCTCTCTCTCTCTCTCTCTCTCTTTCCTACACACACACACACACACCTCTCTCTCTCTTTCCTACACACACACACACATGCACACACACACACACACACCTCTCTCTCTCTTTCCTACACACACACACACACACACACACACACACACACACACACACACACACACACACACACACACACACACACACACACACACACACACACACACACACACACACACACACACACCGCTCTCTCTCTCTCTCTCTGTACATCGTGTGTGTGTGTGTAGGAAAGAGAGAGAGAGAGAGAGAGAGAGAGAGAGAGAGAGAGAGAGAGAGAGAGAGAGAGAGAGAGAGAGCGGTGTGTGTGTGTGTGTGTGTGTGTAGGAAAGAGAGAGAGAGAGAGAGAGAGAGAGAGGGAGGGGTTGGGGGGGGGCGGAGATGGACATAATACCTGCGCAGCAGGTTTCGGCCAAGATCTGAGCAGGTGAAAATGGCCCCTGCGCGTGGGTTTCGGTTTTTTCCCCCAAAATTTTTTGCGTCGATATACACATGGATATACGCGTCGATATACGCGTGGCAAATAAAGCCTTTCCACGCGTATATCGACGCACACTGCGACGTGTATATCGACGCATGCTAATTACGTCGATATACACGTGGAAAAGCATGGCCGTCGATATATACGCGTCGATATCTTCATGTAGTGTTGTAGTGAATGGAGGAGAGAGCGCCAGAGAAGTTGTTGTGCGAAAGCCTTGTCAAGCACGCAATCAAACCCTTCCCTTCCCCAAGTTTACAAATCCACTCCCTGTCGTATTGCGCCTGTTTTGCCTCCGCCATTAAAAGAAAATAGCGGCTGGATGAACTGCACCCGGGTGGGGTACTCGACTTTTTAACGTTGATTGTCGATTTCTGTCAACAATTTGATGATGAATCATCGAACCCACTCTGCAAAGCTACCATACCAGTTATCGTGAAAGTGGAATACTCAGGGCAGGACTGGAACTACTCTACTGGGTTTCTCCATCTTTCGAGATAGATCATCTAACCTATAGGTTAGGTGGTTTGCGGGAGGGGATGAATTGGCCTTTAGTCGACTCGACTTTTAGCGCGCACAAGAAATCCCGAGGAACAGTAGAAGGGGATGATGGCGAGTTATCCACCGTGTAGAAATCGACATTGAAGTTTGGGGCAAGCGTCCGCTTGAGCACTGACGCATGCATCTGTGTTTCCAATGGTGAAGAAGGACAGAACCTTAGGTTGTGGGGAGTATGGGGAGAATGGGAGGATTCCAACAGTGCCGCCATGCTCTGAAAATGGCCTATATAGAAGTAGTTAGGCAAGACAACTCTCATCTATGTGAGAGAAGCAAGAGAAGAGGGAGGAGAAGGGGAAGGGGAAGGTCTGCAAGAGCCAAACAATCCAAGTGCTACAGCACAACAGATGCAAAAAGAGGCAGACAAGTCAATTGCTGTAGACATAAAAGCAATGAGAAGCAGGAGCATACCTAAAGCTTTCTTCCAACGTAGGATATCTTGTAGTCCAGATCTCCCTTTCAAAGTTCACACCCTCACACGTGCTTTGAAGATCGCTGCACAGGAGTTGTTAGGCAAGACAACTCTCTTCTGCGTGAAAGGAATAAGAGCGAAAGGAGGGGAATGTCTGCAAGAGCCAAACAATCCAAGTGCTACAGCACATAGAAGCAAAAAGAGCATAGAATCGACAAGAAGCAGGAGCCATGGCGTACCTAAAGCTTTCTTCCAACGCAGGAAATATTGTAGTCCGGATCTCTACTTCAAAGTTGAGACCCTCACACGTATGTTGACAGACCTATTAAAGAACGATGCTTTTTCCCTATGTCCCTATGGAACATAACACTCCACCTGCCCCTCAAGAAATCTTGCTTCAAACGCAATAGCCTCACACGTATGTTGACAGACCTATTAATAGGTAGCACGAGCGATGCTTTTTCCCTATGGCTCTAATCTATTTACACACTAGCAACCTGTCGAAAAATCTTGTAGTCCAGATCTCCCCAGATGCAATAGCCTCCAGGCTCACACGTATGTTGACAGACCTACTAATAGGTAGCATTGCCCACCCATTGAAATAATTTCAATGGGCCGACGCATAGGTCGCTAAGGCATTGGTAAATTTTTTAATAAAAGAATTGATATATTGCCAATAGGGTTTTGGCCCAAGTGGTCAACTGTCAAAATGAAGTGTGTGTGTGTGCGTGCGCACGGATCCACATCTTTCAAGTTCTGTTCTTCTCTTTATTTATTTATTTTTTATATTGATATATATTACACACACAAAAATACATACACACTTATATGCATAAATATTTGTGTTTATATATATATATATATACATATATATATACATATATATATATATATATATATATATATATATATATATATATATATATATATATATATATATATATATATATATATATATATATATATATATATATATATATATATATATATATATATATATATATATATATATATATATATACATATATATATACATACATATATCTATATATATATATATATATATATATATATATATATATATACGTATATAGGGAAGAGGTCTCTGTTGTAGCGTGCGAGCCACCTCCCTGCTTCTATCTGGCGCCGCTCCAGCCTTCTCTGCCTCTGCTGCAGCGCGCGAGCCAGCCCCTGCTTCTAATAGTCACATATGTCATTTATTAATAAGTGACTTTTACATGACATTTATAAAAAGTTGGTAGGGCAATTGGTTCAAAAATGTATATACATATACATATACATATATACATATACATATACATATACATATATATACATATACATATATATATATATATATATATATATATATATATATATATATATATATATATATATATATATATATATATATATATATAGATATATATATATATATATATACACATATATACATATACATATACATATACATATACATATACATATACATATACGTATATATACGTATATGTATATGTATATATGTATGTATATATATGTATATGTATATATATATATATGTATATGTATACGTATATGTATATATGTATATATATATATATATGTATACATATATATATATATACACATATACAAATATATATATACATATATATGTATAAAGTACTTGACCCGCGCATTGTTGCCATCATAAAGAAGCAAGGCCCAATCTTGTAGCAGAGCCCCCCCCCCCCCCCCCCAAACAAAATGGGTCGTTCAAATACTACATTATTCTTTACAAAGGAAAACATGTAGAAACAAAGCCAAGAGGCTCGAGTAGGCATCTACATTGAAAATGCTAAACAGAATTTGTAAACTCCAATAAATTTGTAACTTTATTTTATAACTATGATCTCTTTAGCATTGATCGACGTTACTACCAAGAGGTAATCTTATGATGCAATTTCATCCGGTGCACCAGTGCACACTATGCCTCTTGCAAGCGTGAAAGTCTTAGCTTCATGCCCTACTTAAGTGCTCAAATTTTGACCACATTTGAGGTTGCAATCTAGCTTGATGTGAGAAGTAGCATGGGGGATCAAGAAATTGCCCCTTCATGGATGCACATGATGCCCTTGCAAGTTCGATAGTCTAACCTTCATACCCTACTTGACTGCTCAACATTCGATCAATTTTGAACTTTCTTTCCTCACACTTTCAGCCCCCTTACAACTTCCTACATACCTTTCCCTCCTAGCCACGTTGTGGACTCTCTGTCGCCAGTCATATCCACCATCCTCGAGAATTGCAAGTCAATGATCATCCCATCATAGAGCGACAATAATACACACACTCTCTCTCTCTCTCTCTCTCTCTCTCTCTCACACACACACACACACACACACACACACACACACACACACACACACACACACACACACACACACACACACACACACACACACACACACACACACACACACACACACACACACACACACACACAAAGACACATATGCTTGCGATGTAGTGCTTTGCGTCCCCCCTGGCATGTCTCTTTCTCTCTCTCTCTCTCTCTCTCTCAATTTTACACAAACATGTATTCATTTCCTTTCCACAAAATTAGTATTGTTTCACAAAAGAGGAGAGTGTGTGGGTATGTGTATTGAGGTTGCATTGGATTAAGACATTCCCACCTTCTTCTTCCTGTGGACCCCTTGCCATCGCTAGGGGAGAAGTCATCCTTGCCCTTGCTACCCTTCACCCTGTCCTCTGCCTCCCTTCGCCTTGTTCTTGAGCTTGTCCATGGCTCCTTCCTAGTGCGACTGGGGATAATTCAAGGTAGGGGTGGCGGTTGGATGGGGCTCATCCTTGCAACATACCATGTGCAACTTCTCCTCAAACTTTACTTTGATATTCACCACTAATACTCTCTACCTTGGAGAATGGACCCTTGACCTTGATTAACATGATGGCTCCGCTTCAAGCGATACTCTAAAATGTGATTTCCATGATTGTGTGATGTAGCCATTGTGTCTCGCTCACACATGCACACACTCTATTTTTGTCTCCTTTGAATCTAGAGCTTCTTGCTATTTATTGTTCAAGGCATGAGATAAACAATACCAGGTGAATTATGAGTTACATCAAGGTATGGGAATAGGAACAAAAACTTGAGAATGACATGTAGAGCATACCATGTTGCTAGTTCTCGAGCGATCTCACTCTCAGTAGGATCTAGAGCAAGCGCAAGGGGTGGATCTAAGACGAAGGGGACTGGGACCTGCTCATAACCACCCAACCATGCCTTATGTAGGCCCTTGGCCGTACTAAATATAGGCACCTTGTACCGAATGTGCGTCCTAGCCCTTGGCCTAACATTACTACCCCCTTGGAGAAGCGTTTTCATCCTCGAAAACAGAAGTGGTGATATCTTCGTAAGAACACTAATGTTTTCCACAGTGGCATCCCTTACGGATCCAGCTGTTTAGTTGACCGATACACGATTCAATAGGAGGTTCAATGAAACCAAAACATCTTGATTTTCCACATTGTTGTTCCTTTGCAATCTCTGTGTGTAACCGGCCTATATCCAACATAGTGGGTATACTTTATTTATAGCTCACTTGAGTATTGCAAATGAGTTACCACAACTAAGAGGTGTCAAAATGAAGGATCAAGTTTCAAACTTTTTGAAGGTACTGGAACCTGCAAGAATACCTCTTCGCAATTTTCAATGAAAGTGACATGCTGACATAACTCATCAGCACAAACTAAGTCCTTGACTTACTGTCATTTCTTATGAGTAGTAGGCAACCCCACCATAATTGGTGATCAAGGTTGAAAACCTGACATAAACATGCAGGGACTAAACCTAGCCGCAACATGCTTTGCATCATGATAAGCAACTCCAAATTAGAGAGGCAAACTTTCCAATTGGATTGCTTCCTCCTAATGTACGCTCTTGGCATATCCTCTAGCACTAGATCAATACTTGTAAGATTCCCATCCGTCTTTGGATAAGTGGAAATACTGACATTGAGTTGTTTCTTGCATTGTTTCTCCCCAAGTGTTGACAGTCAGTCCTCCATAAATGGCTAGTAAATGTGGGGTACCATCACTCCCAACATTACTGAGTAATCTATATAATTGATATAGATTATGAAAAACCAACTTGGTTAACTTTAGAGATTAAATAGGGAATTGAATAAACTTTACAAAGTTAAGTCAACTTATCTACAAGCACCCATACCCAGCCACATCACCTCGTATGGTGGTTGGTAGACCCATAGTAAATCTCATAGGGATACTGTACCGGTGGTGCGAAATGCTTCATAAGCTATAAATTTCATCAATTTGCATGCCGCTCCAAATCTGCATTTGCTAAACACTAGGGCCCATAACACTTAGTGTGCATGCTTTTAGCAAAAACCGATCCGAACCTACATTTTCATGACTAGAGTGTCCACAGTAATTACGTGAAAGGCTTGCGAAAATAGTTGGATCATAATAGAATATGAAAATTAATCACATCTAAGTACCAACAATGATATATTTTCATTAACACAGCATAAACTTGCTATATGTGTAAACAACCATCCTTTAATGTTGTTTAACAGTACTTGTAACTTTAACAAGTTTTACTTGATATCCGACAATTTTTGGCGAGACATATTCCAAGCGTCCCTAGATGCAACCACATGCACAGACGCAATGCAGACATAGACTTCCTTGTGGCAAAGCATCTGCTTTCGATAAAAGCAACATGCTTTCTCAGAAAGTAACTCTTGTTTCCTCTGAACCTATCTTCATTTAGCAAGTCCTTGCTCATTTCTAATGCATAGTTCTAACTTCGTTTGGGATACCTCTTGACCATGGAATATTCCCTTTTCAATGCTCCCATCACCCACCATGTGACGCATCAGGAATACCCATCACTTGGTCCTTTCTCTCTCTCTCTCTCTCTCTCTCTCTCTCTCTAAATTAGCTTTATATGAAGGAAAAATAATTCTGAATGAATTTTTGGATTTAAGAGTGAGAGGGTTTTGTCACTTGGGACATCTGAGTACATATATTTCTAGTGCGTCATCATCAGAGTAATGATGGGAGCACTGTGGAACGGGGATATCTGTAGGGCCACAAGGAATGGATACTTCTAACGTGTCACATCAGATGGGGAACAAGGAGCATCGGGAAGAAGTATTCGACCATCCGAAACAGACATCTCTGATGCATCATGGGATGGGTGGCATAGACCATTGCGAAGAAGACTATACCGTAAGTTCGGTGAGAAAGGACCAAGTGATGGGTATTCCTGATGCGTCACATGGTGGGTGACGAGAGCATTGAAAAGGGAATATTCCATGGTCAAGAGGTATCCCAAACAAAGTTAGAACTATGCATTAGAAATGAGCAAGGACTTGCTAAATGAAGATAGGTCCAGAGGAAACAAGAGTTACTTTCTGAGAAAGCATGTTGCTTTTATCGAAAGCAGATGCTTTGCCACAAGGAAGTCTATGTCTACATTGCGTCTGTGCATGTGGTTGCATCTAGGGACGCTTGGAATATGTCTCGCTAAAAATTGTCGGATATCAAGTAAAACTTGTTAAAGTTACAAGTACTGTTAAACAACATTAAAGGATGGTTGTTTACACATATAGAAAGTTTATGCTGTGTTAATGAAAATATATCAGTGTTGGTACTTAGATGTGATTAATTTTCATATTCTATTATGATCCAACTATTTTCGCAAGCCTTTCACGTAATTACTGTGGACACTCTAGTCATGAAAATGTAGGTTCGGATCGGTTTTTGCTAAAAGCATGCACACTAAGTGTTATGGGCCCTAGTGTTTAGCAAAGACATATTTGGAGCGGCATGCAAATTGATGAAATTTATAGCTTATGAAGCATTTCGCACCACCGGTACAGTATCCCTATGAGATTTACTATGGGTCTACCAACCACCATACAAGGTGATGTGGCTGGGTATGGGTGCTTGTAGATAAGTTGACTTAACTTTGTAAAGTTTATTCAGTTCCCTATTGAATCTCTAAAGTTAACCAAGTTGGTTGTTCATAATCTATATCAATTATATAGATTACTCAGTAATGTTGGGAGTGATGGTACCCCACATTTACTAGCCATTTATGGAGGACTGACTGTCAACACTTGGGGAGAAACAATGCAAGAAACAACTCAATGTCAGTATTTCCACTTATCCAAAGACGGATGGGAATCTTACAAGTATTGATCTAGTGCTAGAGGATATGCCAAGAGCGTACATTAGCAGGAAGCAATCCAATTGGAAAGTTTGCCTCTCTAATTTGGAGCTCCTGGTTGCACACAGCAGACTCGAGTTAGTAAACTCAGAGATCTTTGTTGCACACAAGAAACTGGAATCAGCAAACTCAGAGCTTATGGTTGCCCATAACAGCTTGAAGGATGGTCACCTGAAGTTGAAAGAGGAAGTGGAATTTTATGGCAGTTCAAGGAAGGAGTCTGCTGTTGGTCTTCTCCGAATTCTTCTTGTGCTCTTGGACAATGAAGTACGGAGGGCATTTCATCGTGCTGCACTTTATGAAGCATTTGACGTAGTCGATGCTTTTGTGGGAAAGTCCAAGGAGAAGCCATTTAAAACTGTCAATGACATCACATACAGTCGATGTTATTGGTGGCATTTGCAGCACTTCGTGTTGCAAAGGGGGATGTGGTTTGAGGATTTGTGGATGGAGAAGCTTGGATATCAAAACATCAGAGAGGGACTTCCACGGCCGTATCTTTGGACCCTGACATATGACAGCACAGCAGTGGCTGAAACGCTCCAACGTTCATGTCGATGGCAGAAGGAGAGGTGGTATACAACATCAATGCCGCATGCCAGGCTATTGTTGGTTCTGGAAGAAATTCTCAAGTTGTAGGTCAGTCATTCACGTATGACCTTCTACGGAATGCTTGTGGCTTGTATATAACTTCCCTTCCGCCCCTTTCAAACCTGAGTGACCACTTGTGGGAAAAGGCGTTTAATGTCCCGTTTAACAGCCAGCCACATCAGCCCCACCGTCACCAAGGTTTACAACCCCCTGCAAGCTTTGTTTTCAGTCCGTTGTATCTATCTCTAGATGATAACCGAAAGTTTAGAGTCTTAGCCACTCTTAATGACATTGTTCCAACATTGATGATCTTGGTGAGTTGTCATGTGTGAAAACAATAATTGGGAGCATAGCCCTCTTCCTCATGGCATGCTGTGAAGGGCTTTTTTCCTACCCATCCCCCGCAGCAGAAGGAGGCTTCTATTGGTCATTTCAGGATGACTGTGTTGAGTACATAAATGTTGGCTCATGCAGGTGGGCTTGTAACAGAATTTGACTTCAATGGGTAAAATATGCAGTTTTCAAACTTTAGTGGAAGAAATTTTATTTCCTTTGCAAGTTTCAAGTGTAATCATCAACAGATCTCAGTAATATCAGATCTCCATTCCTATGCTGTTGTGATAGATGACAGTTGAGTTATTGTGTGTTTTAGATGTTATTGGGAGTATTTGGTCAAAACCATTGTAACCAATGACTATGCAATTGGTGATTCAAGAAAACATTATTTCAATTACCTCAATTTACTTGTCTTTTAACCAAAACATCTGATGAGGGAAGCATTAAGCGCCTCCTAAATTGTATTGTAGAACGCATATCCCTGTTGTAACTTTGACCTCATCTTAAAGATGATTTTGAGTGCAATTGATCTTCATTTGTAAGCTCTCGCGATGGTTATAGTTGAGTTATTGTCTCTTTGAGGTGTTATATTGGGACTAGTTGGTCAAAACCATTGTAACCAATGATTATGCAATCGATGATTCAAGAAACATCATTCAGATACCTCATTATGCAATCGATGATTCAAGAAACATCTTTATTAACCTCTCTCTCTCTCTCTCTCTCTCATATCAGAAGCAAATACATATGATGCAGGGGGGAGGCCCACCATGGACGTCGATATAGTTGAATCTCTCTCTCTCTCTCTCTCTCTCTCTCTCTAAATTAGCTTTATATGAAGGAAAAATAATTCTGAATGAATTATTGGATTTAAGAGTGAGGGTTTTTCTCGCTTGGGAGATCCGAGTACATATATTTCTAGTGCGTCATCATCATAGTAATGATGGGAGCATTGTGGAACGGGGATATCTGTAGGGCCACAAGGAATGGATACTTCTAATGTGTCACATCAGATGGGAAACAAGGAGCATCGGGAAGAAGTATTCGACCATCCGAAATAGACATCTCTGATGCATCATGGGATGGGTGGCATAGACCATTGCGAAGGAGACTGTACCGTATGTTCGGTGAGAAAGGACCAAGTGATGGGTATTCCTGATGCGTCACATGGTGGGTGACGGGAGCATTGAAAAGGGAATATTCCATGGTCAAGAGGTATCCCAAACGAAGTTAGAACTATGCATTAGAAATGAGCAAGGACTTGCTAAATGAAGATAGGTTCAGAGGAAACAAGAGTTAATTTCTGAGAAAGCATGTTGCTTTTATCGAAAGCAGATGCTTTGCCACAAGGAAGTCTATGTCTGCATTGCGTATGTGCATGTGGTTGCATCTAGGGATGCCTGGAATATGTCTCGCCAAAAATTGTCGGATATCAAGTAAAACTTGTTAAAGTTACAAGTACTATTAAACAACATTAACGGATGGTTGTTTACACATATAGCAAGTTTATGCTATGTTAATGAAAATGTTTCATTGTTGTTACTTAGATGTGATTAATTTTCATATTCTATTATGATCCAACTATTTTAGCAAGGCTTTTACGTAATTACTGTGGACACTTTAGTCATGAAAATGTAGGTTCGGATCGGTTTTTGCTAAAAGAATTCACACTAAGTGTTATGGGCCCTAGTGGTTAGCAAAGGCAGATTTGGAGCGGCATGCAAATTGATGAAATTTATAGCTTATGAAGCATTTCGCACCACCGGTACAGTATCCCCATGAGATTTACTATGGGTCTACCAACCACCATACAAGGTGATGTGGCTGGGTATGGGTGCTTGTAGATAAGTTGACTTAACTTTGTAAAGTTTATTCGATTCCCTATTTAATCTCTAAAGTTAACCAAGTTGGTTGTTCATAATCTTTATCAATTATATAGATTACTCAGTAATGTTGGGAGTGATGGTACCCCACATTTACTAGCCATTTACGGAGGACTGATTGTCAACACTTGGGGAGAAACAATGCAAGAAACAACTCAATGTCAGTATTTCCACTTATCCAAAGACGGATGGGAATCTTACAAGTATTGATCTAGTGCTAGAGGATATGCCAAGAGCGTACCTTAGCAGGAAGCAATCCAATTGGAAAGTTTGCCTCTCTAATTTGGAGTTGCTTATCACGGGAGAGTGAGGGACGGGGAGAGGCAGAAGGGCCTCGTGGAGGGGTGAGGGCCGGGGAGAGGGAGACCGCGTGAAGGGGGTGAGGACCGGGGAGAGGGAGACCTCATGAAGGGGGTGAGGACCGGGGAGAGGGAGAGCGTATGCTCTCTCTCTCCTGCCTGTATCTGTCAGGGGGGGGGGGGGGTAAGAGCGTCCACCCCCGCCCCATGTGGGCGGGGTGTGGGCGGATAAGACAGGGGGGGGGAGGTGACTCAGTCCTCCCCCCTCATTGTAGCGTCTGCAGGGGGGGGGGGGGGGGGGGCATGTGTTCCATCACTCTGATAGGTAGACCAAGTTGGTGTAGTTTAGCTATAATATCACATGCAAAGATATGTGTATCCACCAAGTCACACCAATTATGAGATAACTATCAATGATAGTCATCCAAAGTAGTACATGTTGAGCTTGACATCTCAACACTCCCCCTCAAGCTCAACGTCATCTCCCGTATGCCAAACATTGCTAAAAAATACCACAGCTTTTGAGCTTCAAGGACCTTCATCATTTGTCATCAAGTACTCAAGGCCGATGTTACCTGCCTAGACCCTCTCTCTAATGAAGTGGTAATGCACCTCAATGTGCTTCATCCTCACATGAAACACTAGGTTTTGAGCCAACGGTCTAGTGGTAAGGTTGTCACTATAGATGACAATCGGCCTCTATACATGTACTCCAAAATCCAAAAGTAGCCATCCCTACTATGCTACTTCACATGTTGCCACTACAGCACCCATGTACTCTGCCTTTGTGATTGATAGAGCAATCGTAGGTTTCTTCTTGCTTCTCCATGTGATAGTAACACTCCCAAGTGAAAACATGAATCCACTAGTAGACGTATGATCATATGTAACTCAACATTAGCCCTATAAAAGAGTGCATATTCAAAGGTAGCACTCATATATCCATACATATAGAACTCAACATTAGCAAGGATGTGTTAAAGACACCTATCCAAGAATTCGACTCTGAAACATTTGCCATAACCAAACTACCATCATGGTTAAACAAAGACACCCCTATATGGATGTGTGGAGCTTCAGATAGTGGTAGTTTGAGAAGAGAAGATTGTGTCTTAGAAAGGGATGTAAATGATGCAGCTTATATACTTGAACCCTTTCCTGAACATTTATTCGAACCATTTGAGTGGACTCAATTATTGGCAACCATGGATGTTTGTGTCAATGACTCCACACCTACACAATTTTGTGATGAGGAAGGATATGACATCATTCTTATCCAAATGGTAAGCGTCATGCCACTTCAGAAACAACAAGTTTTTTTAGATCATTACTATGATGCCACTGACGAATTAGAAGATGAAACATTGACGACGGAGGAATCGGACTCTGAAAAAGAACACACAAGAGCTAAAATGTTACTACGGGAGGAGAAGAGAAACAAGTGAAAAAATGTTGTCAGTGCAGCAGGTCTACAGTGAAGACAATGACAGTTGCTGTAGGCGACAAGAACCTCTCAAGAGGGCATTTCAAAACACTGCATTGGTGTGAACTGGTGTGCTTTTCAAAACGTTGTCTGAAAAGATCCCGGCCCATAAGCGTTTTAAAATGCTATAGTCATCCACGGCTAGGCAAGTAGAGAATCTCAAAATGTTGTACCAAACGGTGGTGAGCTTGTTTGGCACTTTTTACAGCATCTCAAAAAGTTGCATGGTGGTGTCTTTGGCAAGTCTTGGTGATCTTGTCGACGACAAGGTGATAAGCAAAGGAGTTTGAGGTTTCACCTTGCGGTTGCAATAGAGGTGGTGCATAGACATGTTCAAAATGCCAAGAAAGGTTTACGACATGCTTGAAAATATTGACAACCACGAGAGCAGAGAAGATTTATTTTCAAGAATGTGGTCAATCAAAAATATGCAAAGTTCAAACTTGGTTTTACCTGTTCACTGTCATAGATCTGTGTCAATACCATAGCGTTGTTCTTTTGTTATTCCTTTGCTGTCGAAACCTTCTCTCTCTCTCTCTCTCTCTCTCTCTCTCTCTCTCTCTCTCTCTCTGCACCATTGTAGTAGCAAGGGACCCTATCAATAACCAAGTGGCTTGCCTACTGTCAGCAACCATGCAACGAATATCCTTGATCTTTGCCCTGTATTTGTTATAAGTACAACATTTGTTCGCAATTTCAACACTCTGGGCATGATCCCTCTCTCTATGAAGAGCTTGGTTATGCAATGGCTCATGAGTCCTCTTTTTTCTCTTCTAGATTCAACTAATCTCTCTCTCTCTGTCTCTCTCTCTCTCTCTCTCTCTCTCTCTCTCTCTCTCTCTCTCTCTCTCTCTATCCTCCAAACGATTCCAGGCTCCTCATCTTTCATGCTTTCAATCTACATGCACTATGTCTTTTGCCATTATTATTGCATGTGCTTTCTTTTCAACATGTCATGGTGCACCTTACGTCACTGATGGTGGGTCGGGCTTAAGGGCACCCGTGGCTTGAATACCAACATCCCACATGATGTCCAGAGTGTGCAGGGCTAGGGTGGTTGAGTGTGGAGGGCGTATATGGGCTATTGTTGGTGGCTCCCATATAGTCATGAAAATTTAACATACTCGCTTATCACATTCATGCAAGTGGCATAACCAATTAGGCAACATCAACAACATCCTAAATGCATAATGCTCCTATTTGGTGCCACACGTGCCCAACAACCCTGCTAGCTTCCACATCTTGGCTACTTTGAAGAAGTTATTTGTAATTGGGTGTGCCACGATTCAGATGCACAACACTTGCTTAAAGATCCAACACCTACTAGGAAAGCGGACGTAGGGCCTATCAAAACGTAGAATTCCAGCTATTTGCAATTAAAGATGCACAACACTTGCTTAAAGATTCAACACCTACTAGGAAAGTGGATGTAGGGCCTATCAAAATGTAGAATGCCAACTATTTGCACTATGGAATATTTCAAGGTCGAGTGGCAATTGCATTAATATCCTATTGCTAATTGGGTGCATGGATTTTGCAACATTGACAGCCATGGTGCAAGCTAAGTGGAGGTGGTAGCGTGAGTGTTGGAAGAGCTGGTGTAATGTTTGGGTGGAGGCAAAGGAGAAGGTGGCGGTGACGGTTTTGCATGCTCCTATTGTAACATTATAGTGGGTAGTAACTTTATGTGTAGCGGAAATTACATAAACTTAGAGAGCATTTCATTAAGAAAAGATTCCTAACGAGAGCATAGCATAGAGTGCTTGGTTGAAGAGAGAGAGATAGCAACAAAACCATTACGCCTAGTTAGAATCAGGCATGAACAATACTTCAAAAAGAGAGAGAAATTAAACTATTGACAACATGAGGACCGGATGTACATGGAGCCGGTCCCCCCTCCAAAAGGCTTTGTATTATAAGGTTCTCTCATCAAGAGAGACATTTTTACAATACAAGATCTTGTGTTCCTTCAATTACTAGCTAGGGCTATGAAGATGGAAACTTCAAGCACCTAGCAACACTTAGTTAAACACAACATTCATTCCTTGGATGTCTCAGACCCAAGACCTCACACACCTTGAAAGATGGTGAGAGCTAGTGGGGTATGAGATAAAGATTGAGAGGAAAAAGGAGTAGTACTATGAGAAAGAAGTATTTCTCCTCACATAATCACTCTTATTAGCATAGCTTAGCTTAGTAATTAGCGTGGTAGAGGAGATGAGCATGCATTGGAGCTTGGCTCTTGGTTGGATTTGCATCCACAAGCCAAGAGTGTGTCAATGTAGGCTTCTATCTCACAAGCTTGGAGTAGGTGATGAGCTCTCCATTAAAGCCTGGGAAGAGATAGTCTTTTTTTTCCTTCTCCACACATGGTCTAGTGTGAGAGTGTGTGCAATAATGCCTTGCAAAAATCAGCCCCTCTCTCTCTTGGTCGACCCCTCTTGCTATTTCCTCTTCCTGGCTCCCCATTGGACAGTGCCATGCTTAGCCAATAGGAAAATAAGGGTATATTGAAGAGCCTTCTGACATGTGTCCCTCTTTCCCCTTTAGAGAGAGATTTATCAATTAGTTTCATTTAATTAAATCCCCATTGGACCTTTTCCCACTCTGGCCAATAGGAATTAAGTAGCCCATTGGGCTGCTTAATTCCTATTGGACCCCTTCACGTGCTGTCCAATAATCATCCAGGAGACTTAATTATCATTGGTTCTTTTTATTAAGTGTTTTAAAATTAATTAGACTAAATTTACTCTAGCTTAATTCTCATTGGTCCACTTCAAGGGTCATCCAATAGGATTTGAATACACTTTGGGGGCAGCTAGTCTAAGCATCTGACATGTGTCCTTTATGCCCTTTGTGATTAAATGGAAGCTTTTGTGTGTGTGTGTGTGTGTGATCTCTCTCCATTTTCTCTCTCATCTCCTAGCTTTAGGGCTCGCCCCCCCTCAGCACTAAAGGGCACGGGAGCAAAGAGATGGGATCTACGGCTGAGGGTGCACGCACGAATCTCAAGGAGATTTGAGGGCTCAAAAAAATGGGGCGTGGGGTGCTGCTCGCACGATTCGAACCCGGGTGGGCGCTGGGCAAGGCGCATGGCTTATCCAACCCCCCATGCACATATGTTGACCATGGTGGGCAACAAACGCATGATAAGTCAACGTGGACAGGTGTGCCCATGTCCAAGTTTACTTTTCGGCGTCCTAGTTTACTTCTGGTGCATCCTACAGCCCTGCGCGCCTCTGCTTTTGTGCCCGAGCTTCTCAGCCGTAGATCCCACCTCTGGGGCTTCATTTAATGCCCCGTGCCCTTTAGTGCTGAGGCTCGCCCCCTCCTCTTTAGGAGCATGCATTGACTTTTGTTTACACACACAACCATCCAATTATTCCTAAGCTAAACCCTTTGGACTTTACACTTTGAATTTTGGAACCTTAGCATTTTGGAAGTCTTAATGTGCTGCACCCTAGGGTCCTTGGAGCACATTCTTGGTACATTTCCCCTTCACTTTCCTCAACTCAGCAGCCCCTCCCGGCCAGCATTAACTTCCCTCCAGCTATCGATTTCCCTGTCACCCTCTCAACAGGACCACCTAAATTTTCATTTACCTTGCAGCTTGTCAACTCCTCCCTTTTGTTGGTTACAGTTCTCGACCATCCCCGCCTCTCTAAGGTGGCCTTGTTTCTTGTAGCTCTGACAATCCTTCTGCTTTTGTAACGTCTCAGCCCTCCCTAAATGCTAGTGCTACTCAGACGTCCCCTCTCCAGCATTACCTCCTCCTCCACAAGATGTCCAACTCTGGTAGCTTCCTCTCTTGCGCTTTCAGTTGCTTCTCTACTCTTCAAGCTGGCCCTGAACGGCGCACTTGTAGCATGGATTGCCCTGCCCTTGGCCCTGGTCGCCTCTGATGCCGACTCTCTCCCCTATCTCTCAGCCCTTGGCTGCCCAGCGCCCTTGCACCTGCAGCTGTCGGCTCCCCTTGCAGCTTGTCAACTCTTCTAGTTGCTTGTTGCCACCCTTCCGTAGTGCTATATTGAATGCACCAGCCTGCTATCTCTGCTTGATGGCGTGCTTCCTTACAAAGCAGCTTGGCTTTGAGGCTCCCTTAACGGCTCTCCGTCCTTGCTCTCTGACAGTGCACTCCGATCTAACACACTTGCCCTCTGACTGCGCTACTGAGTGCCCTCGTGCACCTTCACACTTGTGATGATCTAAAGCACCTTTGGAAGGCTGCTCCCCCTTCCTTCTCTTGCCCGCCCTCTACCTTTCATTAATTTAATGGCGAGCCTCTTTTGAGAGCTGCCCTACCGCCTCCTTTATTTGGCCATGAGGGTGGCTTCGAGAGCCCTCTAGCAATATGGAGGCCCATATTGTTCCCAGCTTGCATGGCTTCTTTCCTCCCCCTTTCTGCAAGGCGGCGTCGCACAGGCAACCCGCGTGCCAGCACTTCATATTTTTTATAAATGGATTCTTTTAAGTTAGAGGCGATTCCCACCAAGATGTTACCATGCTTGTTTGCTCCTCATCGTGGTTGTTGAGCTTCAATCTCACTGATGAGATGGCAACCCTCGAGCCTGCCTCTGATAAAGCTGACAATGATGATTGCCCTCAACTTGATTAAGCTGGCGCACTCCTCGGATTGATCTTTAGCAGGTGGCCTCATGAACTGCCCTCCTCTATTACAGGTTGGCCACTCCTCTAATGCTCAAGGCGAAGTGAAGTCCTTCCTCTGCATGTAGGCAGCTCCGATCCCTAAGGTTTATGCATAGTTGTATCTTGTATCCATTCTAGCACCTACATAGCCATAAACTTCGTGCTTGAAAGTAGAATTGCTCGCTTCAAGAGCGCATCGATTGAGAAGGATCCAAAATCTATCATCGTCAAGGATTGACCTCCCTTTGGCATCTTTCATCTGGATCATGCCGGTGCTCCAGTCGTGCCTAGCTTTCATAGCCATGAGCCATGGCCTTCCTAAAATGATAGGATAGCCCTCCCCTTTGTGTGGCATGAAATATATGTCTACCTCTACCTCGGTGTTGAATGCTTTTACTTTGACTGCATTCACAATGCCTACACATTTTACCTTAATATTATTTGCCATTTTGGCGTGCTGGCCTACTTGCCTCTAGGCCCAAATGATGCACCATCTTTTCACTCATGATGCATATTTGTGCGCCACCATCAATGTAGATGTTTGAAATGCACTAACCCTTGATGTGGGCATCTATTACAGGTAAGATGTCGTCTAGGTTCCTCCCAGAGATAGCCCCAGCTACCTTTGGTCTTGACCTTCTAGTGCTTACCATCTTCGTCCATTGCTTCCTTAACCTTGGTGCAAGGTGATTTTTTGGCCTTGCTCAGAAACATCTTGGACTAGATCATAGGGTTTAGAATACTCACCCAAGGAGAAATCCACAATGTCGATCTTTTGTCGGGGCTTAGATGCTCACTTGCTAGACTCTCCTTTTTCTTTCATCTTCCCTTCCTTTTGGGAGGCTTCTTCATGCGTAGCACGCTTTACCCCCATAGCATCTACCTCTTCTACCTTTCCTTTGATTTTCCCATTCCCTTGGCACATTCCTCCATCTTTTCCTTACCCTTACCTTCAAGATTGATGGCACTCATGGCTTGATTGCCAGCTGGTGGTGGGGGTAGAGGTGGAGTGAGAGTTTGCAATGGTGGTGGTGGTGGTTGTAGCATTGGTGGTTGTAGGATTATGACAGGTGGGACTGGCTGCGGTTGCCTTGGTGGTGGTCTTGCTCTTGGTGGAGAAAGCTGATTTTTCCTTCCTCCTCTGTTGAAATTTTGCCTTCTAGGGTGGGGACAGGAATACATACCATGTCCATCTTTCCCAAAATTGTAGTAGTGGTAGTCTTGATTTGCCGATGTTGGCCCCTTCCTTGATCTTGGTTGCAGTTGTGTGCATGCCCTTGTTGTACTAGGTGCACGGATAGATTTTCCAGCTGGTTTGTGATGCGACTCAAGAGGTCTTGTTGATCTCTAGCGTCTCTTGTGGTTGGTTCCTTTGAGCGGCTGTTGTAGTCACTGGGGCTGTTCGGGCCGAGCTTGATTCTTCCGACTTGTTGGTTCTTGCTTGCATATACAGCTTCTTGTCTTTAAGGCGGGCTACTTCTACTGCCAACACATATGTTGCAAGAAATATTTCCTTCACCTTCTCCTTAAGTGGTGACCATAGGCGAGCAATGAAACGGTCCTTCTTGAGAAAATCAAGCGCTCCTTCACCCTCTTCTAGTGAGGCAACCCATCGCTCCCACAAACCCACAAATTTGGACTCATAGCTAGCATATTATAACAAACCTCCTTGTCTTAACTCCGTCAGCTACTGCCATAACTTCTATGAGGTTGTGCCTTCACCAATGTGCCTTCACCAAACCTCGTTACAAAGGCAATCCGTAATGCATCCCATGCATCCTTGGTATCTTGCGGTAAGGCATTGTACCAAGACTTGACCTCTACCTTCATTAGGAGAGGGAAAATCCGTAGTCATGAAGCATGGCCATCTTTGTTGGAGACCACACATGCGATCTTGAAAGTATCTAGGAAATTGGTGGTGGTGTCCCCTTCTTGCCATCAAATGTGGGTAAAGAGATGCTTGCCATGGTAGCAATTCCTGATAGATATTCACATAAATTCTTTTATTTTTCTTTTCCTACTAGATTTCTTTTTGAACATAGATTCAAAACATAGTTGCTTGATAGATGAAAAAAAAGTTACACAAGGATAAAGATAACTACATCAAACGACACTTCATGGTTGACCATGGGAAAGATGAAGGGCAGAGAAGAGGAGTTTATTTCGTGTAGTCTCTCTCCTCCGAACATGGTGGTTATAAGTTGCTGGTAAAACATCTTCCAATCCAGGATTATCTTGATGGATTAGATTCGTTACGGCACATAGGGCTGATTTCTCGCAAAAGGCTGATTCGTGTGGTCCATCACAGTGTATATGAAAGGGTTCCCTCCTTGGTGATGGAAGGTTGTAATCTGCGATGTAGAGCTCTTGATAATCAAGATCAAATGGGTAGTACCACAGGATAAGGGCGTCTTCGTCCTCCATTTCTAGAGTTGCACCCCTTGCAAGCTCTTGGAAAAGCCTAAACTGTCTTTCCTTGATCAGGTTTACTTTCCTACAGGTGAGAGTGCCATCTAGTGCAAAAATAGGTGTGATGATGTAAGTAGTGAGCCTTACCACTTGGACCAATCCCAGTTGAATTGCTACATAGCATGCCACGAAGTCATCATCGTAGCCTTGATCTAGCTACAACACCCCCTGCATGTGGAGGGTCTTTTCTTTTTTCCAAGCAAAACCCGTTTCAAAGACCTTGTTTATGACAAGTTCTGCTACTTCAATCGATAGCCGACGCAGAATCCAAGCTGCGGTTTCTAGATCCTGGCTCATAGAATGAGGATGAGGGATAAAAGGGATTTGGAGGATTTACCCGTTTGTTTTGGTGATGCGATGATTGTCGATGGAAATTTGACCTTGAGTCTCTTGGTGCGAGGGAGAGAGAGGGGCCACAAGTTTGTAGCAGCCTTCTTAGGTCACGAAGACTGGTTGGGGTTGGAGGTGGAGCAGGTGGAGTTGATGGCAGGGATGAGGATGCCGATGAAGAAAACCCAAAGGCTATTTGAAAACCCATTGTTGTGAGAATTTCTGTGCAGATTTTGAGTGAGAAAATGACAGCACCTCCTTCACTTTGGGTTGCATTCATTCTGCCGATGTGATTGTCGGCAACAATGGTAGCACATTGTAGGTCGTGCTTCGCTGTTGCGTCTGTAGGGACGGTGGGTGATATACACAGCTTGAGTAGAGTAAGAGGGTCTTACTACTTCTTTTATTTTGATGACGGAGCTCCCTAGTGGCAGGAGTGTTTTGACCAGTTGTGCCACGCTTTCTCGAAGCTCTTCCTCCTCTGTGGTCCAATTTGCAAACTTGAAGAGCCACTCATCCATGGAGGCAAGCACACATTTCAGCCTTGTAAATTGAAGGTGTCATAGAGCCCTCCTTAGTGAGGGCACCAAATGACAATGGATTTTCACGTGGTAGAACCGGTGGCATCTACATTGGGACTATGCGATCGAGCCTCGCCATGTAGGATAGATAGTGGGGGCACCACCTAGCTTGGGATGCGGCTAAGATGCTCATTTTAGATCAATGCACGACAAACCATTGTGGAAGGGGGTAATGGGAGTGGACATACAAGAAGAAAACATGAAAAAGAGAGAGAGAGAGAGAGAGAGAGAGAGAGAGAGAGAGAGAGAGAGAGAGAGAGAGAGAGAGAGCTTCCCATTCTTGATACACACCAAATGTTACACAACAAATCCTAAATTGTAGACCATCAATTATATACCAAATCCTTGATGATCAAAACTTGAGAGAGAGAGAGAGAGAGAGAGAGAGAGAGAGAGAGAGAGAGAGAGAGAGAGAGAGAGCTTGATTTGCCATGAGGAATTGTGGGCTGACACCACAAAATCCACAAATGGTGCTAGTAGGTTGTGTGGTGTGCGATGCTGCCGAAGGTATCAAAGGGTGTGAATGATTAGGCCAAACATGCGTGGCAAGCATTGCAAATAATACATAGTGAGTGCCACATGTAGTGGGTTGGTCCATGCTTCACTATCAATAAGTGTGCACATCCCTCACTCTGCGTGGTGTTCTCTCCTTTCGTGTTATTGTTTGTGCTCTCGTGTTGTCTTGTCTCTTTTCCTTCTCCTTTTGCCTCCTTATATAGGTGAGGGGGGATGGTTACTTTGGTAAAACTTGATTAGTCCAAATCTTAATTTGGCAGACAAAACCAATGGTGATGGTCCTTGTGATGAGAGGGAAGGGTTTTTCCTAGGTGAGCCCATGTGGCTAGCTCCTAGATGGGAACTTTTTACAATGTTTTATTAGTTTTTGGTACGGGTAGTTGGTGAGTGAGAAATTCCGTATTGGGATTGCGCCCGCGGTCGTCCCTTCATTGGAGCATTGCCTTCCGTCGTCGGTGTTGGCCGAGGCGTGCCTTTGGCGCCGTTTGTTGTTTTGTCGATTGCCCAGTGTGCTTTGGGCATCGCTCTTTGCTTGTGGTTGATGTCGACTGGTGTCCTTCTTTTTGTGTGTGCGCAGAGCGTGCATGCATGTGTGTGATTGTATGTGTGCGTTTGTGCATGTTTGTGTATTTGTGTGCATGTGTGCTTATGCATGGGTGCATAAGTTTGTAGTGCGCAAGCGTGTATGTGTGAATGTAAGTTTTGTGTGTGTACATGTATGTGTATTGAGAGTATGTGTGTGTGTGTGTGTGTGTGTGTGTGTGTGTGAGAGAGAGAGAGAGAGAGAGAGAGAGAGAGAGAGAGAGAGAGAGAGAGAGAGAGAGAGAGAGTGACTGTGTGTGTGTGTGTGTGGCGAATAGGGGGGGTGAGAATGGGGGGCTTGTGGAAAGGGTGTGTGAGAGAGAGAAAAGAAACTCTCTCTCTCTCTCTCTCTCTCTCTTTCTCTATTGATGGCATCGACAGAGAGGGAGAGGGGGGGCGGGGGGGGGGGAGCTAGGGGAGAGGTTGAGGGAGGGATTGAGAGGGTGAGTGGGGGGTTGTGTGTGTGTGTGCATGTGTGCGTTATGAGAGAGAGAGAGAAGGGATCTTGCTGGCGGGCTCTGCTTGCCAGTCTGTCGAGGGGGAGAGAGAGAGCTCGCAGGCTCTCTCTCTCTCATAACACACACACACACACACACACACACACACACACACACACACACACACACATATAGAGAGAGAGAGCTCTCATAACACACACACACACACACACACATATATGTAGAGAGAGAGAGAGAGAGAGAGAGAGAGAGAGAGAGAGAGAGAGAGAGAGAGAGAGAGAGAGAGAGAGAGAGAGAGAGAGAGAGAGAGAGAGAGAGAGATAGATAGATAGTTCTATTATCGTCCTGGGAGGTCAAATATGACCTATGGGACCAAATGAACATGTCACGTGGTGTGAGTGGAGTTCATAAGTGACTCTCGATGCTCAAAAATGGCTGAAATGAGCGTCGCAATAGAGAGTCCACATCGTGGTTGGGAGAGGAAGGTATGTAGGGAGAGCTCATGGCTGAATATATGGGGAAAAGAGGACCTAATGTGGTCAAAAGCTGAGCACTCAAGAAGTGTGTGGTACTCACTCTCTCGCACTTGACGAGGGCATAAGGTGCAAAGTCGATGACACTCCTCGCCAGTGCCCCAACGTCCTGTCTCGCAGCGTAGAGAATGGGAGCTAAGACGAATGGAGGCAATGGTGCGGATCGCACTCAACGGGATGGGCTCAAGGATGTAGGAATGGGTTCGGTTACCTCGTTCCGAGAAGAAGAGAGATTTGTAGTTTGGGGCAACGTGTGTGGTGTAATGGCTGAAGCGAGAACCTCCAGATTTCTCCCAAGCCATGATACATTGGCGTTGTAAGAAGGCCTCATTAACTTGGGAGTCGATCGACGCATCCTTGACCAAGTGACATGCATCCCATCTTCCAAACCATTTCTTGATATCAAGCATCCACCCCGAACTTAGTATTTTGCTCTTGCATGTCTTTTGAACCTTTTGACTTGCTTCATATGCGATTCTAGGAAGTCGATGCAAAGGGCTATGTTGTGTCTTACGCATGTACTCCACAACCCTTTCCATGCCCAAGACCTCAATGGGAAGCGATCCGGACTCAAGAAGTAAGAGCATGTAGGGTGTTTGTGTCTTGACTTGGAGAAAGTTGGTGAGAAAACGCTTTTGGACATTCTCAAACTCTTTCCAAGTAGACTTCCCGATGCTTCCACCCCACACCTCCACTCCATAAAGAAGCACCGGTGTCACCAATGTGTCAAAGAGGTACTTTTTGAGAGCCCAACACTTGATCTCTCCTGCATTGCACATGTTCTCAAATGCATAATAAGCCCTCTTTCCGGCTTCCAAGCGACGCATTGCACAATCCTTCCATTTATGATTGGATGGAACCTCAAGGCCAAGGTACTTGAAGTGATCTACCACTTCAAGTTTCTCATTGTTGTATACAATGCATGGATTTTCGTCATTGAGGGTCTTTACAAGCATAACCTTGGTTTTGGATCCATTCACGATCAGCCCGCTATGTAGGCAAAAGCGTTCCAAGACACTCATAAGCTTTTGTGCATCTTCTAAGGTATGTGCCAAGAGCACTACATCATCGGCATAAAGCAAAAGCATGATCACCGCATTTCCAATCTTAACCTCTTCTATGCCTTCTTGCTGCATAAAATCAAGAACCATGTATTCCAATTCATCAATGAGTAGCCCAAAGAGGGTTGGGGAAAGTGGGCATCCTTGTTTGACACCAATAGTGCTTGCAAAAAATTCTGAAATTCCATCTCCTATACGTAATCGACATATCACTTTCTGGTAGATGCGAAAGACTGCATGCATAAATTCTCTCAGCACTTGAAGGCTTTGCATACGTCTCCAAAGATTTCCTCGCGGTACCATGTCAAAAGCTTTCTTGAAATCCACAAAGCAACAATACAACTTTTTTCCTTTCAATCGAGACGCTTCCATAAGAACTCGAAGAGTGACAAGGTGATCAATAGTGCTATGATGCTTTCGAAAACCTGCTTGGCCAAGCGCACGTTTGCCATTCTTTTCAGCCCATTCACTTATCTTCATCTCCATGATACATCCAAATAACTTTGCCATCAAAGAACCAACCATTATAGTGCGATAGTTGTTCACATTGTTTACATCTCCTCCTTTGTGCAAAGGTTTGATCCAATTTGCACTCCAATCATGAGGCATGCCATACTGAAGTGCAAGGTTAAACATATCGCATATCCAATATCGTGTTTTCTTGCTTGTCCATTTAATCATTTCAGCCTTGACACCTTGAAGGTCACCTGCCTTGCGAGTAGCAAGTTTCTCAAGCGCGCGGCATACATCTTCAATGGTAAAGAAGGGAGACATAAATGGAAGGGAGCTACAACCCTCCATCTTATCAACATTGGGTTGCTCATAGAGGTTCTTACAATGCATATACATATCCTCAAGAGTCAAGTCACCAAAGCTCTCAACGCGCTTGCCTTTTAGATTTTGCCAAAACTTGCCACATGCATGTGCTTTCTCTTGTGCTAAAAGAAGTTGTTTTTCGACTTCCCACCTTCTCCTCTTCTTTTGAAGAAGTGCTTTGTATGTGTGTGAACATTCCAAGTAAACTTCCTTGTCTTTGATTGCATCCAATCTTAGCAAGTGTTTTCGGGCTTGACTACATTCCATGTCAAACCATTTCTTCTTGGTGCTACCCTTCTTAGACCTTTTGCAAGACATGTGTTTAGGTCTAAGAGAGAGAGAGAGAGAGAGAGAGAGAGAGAGAGAGAGAGAGAGAGAGAGAGAGAGAGAGAGAGAGAGAGAGAGATGAGATGAAATGGTATATTAACGTCTTCAAAAGGCCAAAATGACCTATCAAACCAAAAGGTTACAACCATGTGTGACTCTAGTACAAAGTCAGAGGCACATAAATATAAATATAAATTAGGGTACCTAGAGTGGATAGGTATGCAAGCCGAACCTATATCCTCATCATCATCAATGTCCTCATCACATAATACATCTACTCTAAACATAGGGGGATTGGGTACATGATGGCTAATGGGGTGCACAACAGGGGAAGTAGACATTGGTTATCATCCCATGAGCTCCCTCATGGGTCTCTACAATATGGCCTCAATGTCCTCCATGGTTAGCTCTTGAGGGGGGCATGCTTGATGTTGCTCAATGATGCTCTGTAGCCTCCGATGTAGACCTCGTCTATGGTGTGAAGATCCTGGCATCCTCGGGCATTGTGAGCGGCCAAGTTGGATGGCTCAATAAAAAAGAACGCCCTGATGAGGGTGCTCGGGGGGGTCACTTAGTAATTATGTGACTATCACATGAGTGCAGTAGAAGGGGTTATTAAATTTCATTTTTTCTCACATTTTCACATATAGAAGGGTATCGTAAAATGAAATTGGAAAAAATAAATACAAATTGAATTGGAAAAAGGTGTATTTTATTTGTCAAAAATTCACAGATAAGGAGTTTTAGAAATAGTCCTTGAAGGCACATGATATACATAATTTATACTACATACTGACCCCCCTGAGCGAGGGTATGACTGGGTAACTTATGATGGGCCATCTGAAGTAGCCATGTATCTGAAACCATGATGACATATGTGCATACGAGCGAGAGAGAGAGAGAGAGAGAGAGAGAGAGAGAGAGAGAGAGAGAGAGAGAGAGAGAGAGAGAGAGAGAGAGAGAGAGAGAGAGAGAGAGAGAGAGAGAGAGAGAGAGAGAGAGATGAAATGAAATGATTTAGTAACGTCTTCAAAAGGCCAAAATGACCTATGAGACCAATCTGCTACATAATATGAATCTGATACCATGTTTGAGTACAAAAAAAGAGATACTAAATTGAATCTAGAAGTGTTACTAGCTAGAACTGTGTGGGCTATGTGTGATCACTAATACAATGGGAGCCCAATACAAGACAGAGATACAATGGTTGATGAATCCATCCTTGGCTTACTTGGCCCAGGTGGAGCGAGACTTGTATCAGTTGTTCTTGAGTTAGAGACTCAGGAGAGGCATGGTGATTCTTTCATGAGCATTCCCCTCCCCTAGTGGTTACTTCTCCTGATGTGTGGGTGTAGTATGCCTCATCATTATATACGGTTCTTGGACAGGACCCCCTTCTAGATCCTATAGAGCCATGCCCACCTACCAATACCTTCTTTACCACACTGAGATGGTAAAGAGAGCCATCGACAAGATGAGGACCAACAAGGCATATGATCATGATAGTCTAGTAGCAGAGCACTTTATACATGCTAGAGATATGCTGGTAGAGGTTCTTGCAATGTTGTTCAATCGTCCCAAGTGTGAGGGGTTACCTGAGACCTGGAGGTTGTCTACTATTGTGCCTATCTTCAAAGCAGGCGATCCTACAGAGCCTGGGAATTACCGCACATTATGGTTGGGCACACATTGGCATGGTTGTATGCATCCATTCTTGAGCAGTAGTTGAGTAATTGGGCAGAGGGTGAGGGTGTATGAGCAAAGGGCCATGACAATTTTAGGAGGGGTTTCTCCACTCTTGATCATATTCTGACACTCAGAGCCATCATTGAGGAGGGCATGTCACATATGAGATGGATTTATTGTAGCTTTGTGGATTTCCACAAAGCGTTTGACATGGTACCGAGAGCTCGATTGATGTGCAGACTGCAAGAGATGGCTCTATACAGATTAGGGATGGGACATGTACGCACTCCAGAGGGGATATTTGATTTAGTTCACTCCACCATTGGGGTGAAACAGGGTTTCCCATTATCTCTTACTCTATTTGGTATGTATGTTGATGAGGTGTCTGATTACATTGACAGAGAGGGTGATAGAGGTGCCCAACTGGCAGGGACGTGGATCCCATTGTTGCTATATTATGATGATATTGTGTTGATCTTTGACTCACCAGGAATTGCACATAATCAACATCTCACAAACTCATGTGTGCATGGTAACTCAAACCTCTTGGCCATTAAGAAACCAAAACGAAAAACCATAGCCAATACTTTGCAATAGTAGAACTATGTGTGCATAGAGGTGTATACACAAGGATGTACATATGAGAGTGTGAGTGCTAGAGCTTGCTTGTGTGTGTTTACAAAAGAGAACGCCTCCTTTTATAGGCCAAGAGAGTGATTAGGAAAGACATTATGAGCAAGAGTAGTTATTACAAAGTAACCTCGGTTAGAGGCATTTCCCCAATGAGAGAGCTCCGTGTGCCTTGCTTATTGGCCAATATCCTCCTAATCGCCTTCATCATGGAGAATTTTGTCTCCACGCCTCCTTCCATAGCTTGAGTCCAAGAGTTTTCTTATAATATTTGAGAGAATATTGATAAAATAAGAGAAAATCCAACACTAATGGAGAGAAACCTATAAGAAATTGTGTGTGGAGTTGGATAATCATGACTTCTTTCCCATAAGGACATATATGCTCCACCATTTCGGCCATATCTCCTAAGCTGTAACTTCAAAAATTATAAAGCAAATAGGGACAGAAAGATGAGCTCAACCCCTATAACTTTTTTATTGAAAACTTTTTCCAATTCGGAATGTAAAAAATAGAGAAAAATCCCACAAAAATATGTGTCCGTCTTTTCCCTTCCAAAAGTCTTCCATGTGGTCCCCTCTTGACTTCATGTGCAAGCCTTGTGTCCAAAAGTGAATTATGATTGAATTTGATAATATTTTGTTAACTCTAACTCCATAATGCATAAGATTCTCCTCCCTTTCACTATTGACTATAGTGACCGTTAGGTAGAATCAGTATCCAATGATTTTTTTTGTTTTCATAGGGTTTGTTCCTACCTCTTCTTATTTGCGAGGTCCAAATGTGTCAAAACCATAGCTATGTACAAAAAATATACATGGATTTTTTGTGATTTTCATGCATCAGGTCCCTGCTCTTCCGCGAAGCCTTGAAGCCTTGCCATCAAGTGCATACCAAGAGAGAGGTGGTCAAAAATTTGAAAAGCGGCCCTCATTAGCCCTCCCCCTCAAGCTAGAGGCATTTATGTCTCTAGCTGTGTACTTGATTCTTCTTCAGTTGAGGTGGAGGAGTCTTCCTCAGGGATATCCATCATAGGTGACTAATCAAACCTCAAAAAGTAATGCTTCAGCCTCCATCCATTGGCACATACTTTCTAGAGCCTACCATCTGCATCCATCAATTGGTAAGTGCCATTGTTGTAGCGCTTTCTAATGACGAATGTATCCTCCCATCTTGGTGAAAACTTTTTATCCTTCCTAGTGTCAAACTTGTTATCATACCTTAGGACCAACATACCTTTCTTGAGATGTTAGCAGCAAGCTAACCTAGATACCATTTTTCGGAGTTCTCATTGTAAAACACTTATTATTTTGATAAATCAAGAATATTGTAACTCCTATTTTTCAAATAAACCTTGTAATTGACGAGCCGGGGCTACAAGCTTCCAGATTGTATCAACCTCTCATTACTCATCTTTGATAGAACTCCCAGATTATTAGTTTTGACCACCAAAAACCTTTTCTAAGGTATAAAAGCCAATTTTTGTAAGTTATTATAAATTTTTGGATAATGAAATACACAACGTGAGTTAACGACGCTCACTTATCTCCTTCTCGTGCTTCCTACTCCCTCCCTAGTTGTTGCAGTTGCATTTGTTGCATTGCAATTACAGGTAAGAGCTCTACGCATTGACGTAAACACATCATAGTATTTCGTAGCTTTTGGCATCGTCAACCCGCGGCCTAATTTCATCATAAGTAGGAATTTACACTTCAAAATAAAAATCTAAGCATAGACGGGGTATTAGGGCATCATTGCTAAGCATTTAGGTGCATTCTAGGTCGAAAACGACTAGGTCAAAAATCCACTGCTGTTAATAATCGCAATTTTGGCACTTGATCTAAAGTGGGGTTTGAGACCATAAGCATGTGTGCTTAGGTCTTATAAACATGTCCTAGAAGTTTCGTTATGTTTGGATTTCATTTGATGCTATAACGGATGTGATTTGTTTGCCGATGAGCGATTGGCTTTTGGTGATTTCAGTCACTTGAGTGTAGCTTGAGTTAGATGCGAGTTGTTAGTTGTTTTACGAGAGATTGAAACCCTCTTGTAGTCTCTATGCACTAGTCAAGTCAGCTTCATCCCATGGATTGAAAATTTAATCGTGGTTCTCGCTAAAACTGCAATAAGATAGGATAGTGAGGTTAGACACGCGTCCCACATTTGGCGCCGCTGCCAGGAATCGAAGAGACCTAAACTATGGAAATACACGAGCATCTTGTGAAGTTATCCTTTAACTTCCTCTAGGATCTCCTAGAGTAAAAACTTTCTTTTAGAAATCGCATAGCTTAAGATTGTCGTCTTTTGCTGTGTAGAGGTAGCTTGGAAGTAATCGTACTTGCTGAGTGCCTTTAGGATGGTAGGGTTGTAGAATTAGATTAGGATTTTGAGAATGGTTGATAGACGAGACAAGTTTTAAGATCAAAGCTCAAAAAACCATAAAAAACAAGAAAACGAGTGTTTGTGGACACTTTCCACAACCCCATTGCATGAGAATCTAGGAGTAGTGTAAGTAGGATCCGAGGTGGATTTTAGAACATTGCTCTCTCTGAAAGAATTGTTATTGGAAGTTGCAGAATTTCAGGTCTACGACTAGAAATAGCACGAAAAAACTCCAAACCACTCAATCCGATTGGAGAGTAAGCTTAAGTAGACCACCTCGGTGAAAGAGGTAGACCCCACAAATCAATTTTGGTGAAATTTGGATCACAAAAGTGAGACTTAAGCTAGATTTTTGAAATCGGAGTCTGCAGACACGAAACAGTTGATAAACTTGAACAGATTTTGTCCAAACTTGTTGAAACTTGTCCAGAGACTTTAACAGGTAGTGTACTTGGCAAACCAAGCCAAAAAGTGTAAAAAACTGGCAAAAGTAAATAATCATGATTATTTACTACTGCTATATAGGGACACCAGTTTTGACTTTTGAACTGGTACACTGTCATACACTCTCTCCATGCTGCAAAGTCTGACCCATCAAACATGCACATTTCGGAGAGATCATAATCTGAGCGATCACCTGTCTCTTCCATGAGCAGAATGTAGCAAACTAGAAAGCAAAACCACCTCACCAACAACACCTGGAAACTGTCTACAAATATGGCCAGAAACACAATGTAAAACCTGTGAGACACACTCCAAAATAGAGCTCCCGCAATGTCAATACAAGCCTCTCCTGCTCTAGTATCACACTGCAATCTGTGAGATAATCACCAAGCCCACACTATGCGGTATTGATGCATACACACGCCCAAGATCTCCCACCTGCAGAGAACACCACACGTAATCACTGAGTGCAATCGCAATCACAACCTGGATCGCATCAATGATACGCATAAAACTCCTGGGAAAATTTCGCCGGGGTTTCGTCAGTAAAACGGCCACAAAACCAGTAACCAAACTACTGCACGCTCAAAACCTTGAGCAACCAAAGCACATCAAACCGCACTCCAAATGCATGCACCAATCTCCACACTTTGCATACATCATTGCAAACACCTGCAAATCTAGTACACAAATATCTGCTCTACCTGTGACTGCCAAAAAACATGCTCGAGGCATACATTGCCGAGCTCAAAATGCAATCACATTAGTCTCCCTGAGCATCAAACCACATAAGGCATACATCGTATCCTCGCACTTGTGAGGAAACTTGAAGCAAATAGCACTCTCACATTTGAGAGCAAACCATGTGTGGAATCCTCGACACACAATAAACAACTGCTGCTGCAGAAAATTTAGCGTTCAGAATTTTAAAATTCTGATATGACGAGCGCGTCCTGAGCGTGCCAAAACCCCAAGGTAGACTCTTGGATCACATGTATCCGAGTCCGGGTGTGAAAGCTATGCCAAAAAACCTCCGTTTCGACCCAAAAACGTAGCATAAACTGCCAAAAGAGGACTGAAAAATGCACCTCCTCAACCGTAGCTCGAATGGCTTCGAAAGGGGGGTAAAACGGCAGGACACCTGCTGGAAATGCTCTCGGTAAGTTGAATTTGCCGATGCCGAAGTCGAAACCCTGTTTACACTCTTGAAAGTGCGCGCGCGCGGACGCGAAAGCAGCAAGCACAAAACCTCGCTCTGATACCAAGTGAAGGGGATCGGGGAGCACCACAGACGGAGAGTGAGAGAGAGAGAAGGAGACACACACACGATGTGGGTGGGGAGACTGTGAAGTGGCAGCTCCCCCTATACAATATACATACTATAAATATAGGGTAAGAGTGGGCGGGCACCCATGACCTGGGCGACCGGTCAAGGCACATAGGCCTTAACCCCAACATTGCAGAAAAAGAAGCTTACAGCTTCTTAGATGGTCTTTGGGATACAATCAACTTTTAATTGACCCAAAGGATCATCATAAAACCGCTTTTGCAACAAAATGGGGTATTTTTGCCTATCGGGTTATGCCGTTCGGGTTAACTAATGCTCCAGCCACATTTCAAAGATTGATGAGTCATGCTTTTAAAGAATAGCTTAGGAAATTCTTGGAAGTATATATGGATGATCTATGCATACATTCATCAATCCAGGCTGATCATTTTGAACACCTCAAAAAGGTATTAAAAAAATGTAGACTTTATAGGATTTGCTTAAATCCTGAAAAGTGCACATTCATGGGTAGACAAGGAAAAATTATTGGACATATAGTATCTAAAAATGGCATAGCTACTGATATGGAGAAAATTCACGTCATTGCTGATTTGCCTAGACCAACAACAGTCAAGGGGGTTCAAGCCTTCATGGGACATTGTGGATATTACACACGGTTCATTTACATGTATGCTATAATTGCAAAACCCATGTATAGCTTGATTACACACTTTGAGTGGACCAAGGCATGTGAAGAATCGTTCATGAAGCTTGAGCAAGCTCTCACCTCAGCTCCAATATTGAAAGCACGAGATTGGAATAAGACATTCCACATACATGTAGATGCTTCCAATTTTTCCATCGGGTGTATAGTAGCTCAACCAGGAGACGAGAAAATTGACTTTCCTATTTCTTATGCTAGCCGACAGTTGAACATGGCAAAAAAGAATTATACCACCACTGAAAGGAAAGGATTAGGAATGATCTATGCCATTAAAAAGTATAGACATTACCTATTATCCAACAAGTTTGTGTTCTTTGTGGACCACCAAGCTTTGTTGTACTTGGTCAACAAGCCATGCAGCACAGGAAGAATAGTGAGATGGTTCATCATTCTTCTAGAATTTGATTTCACTGTGGTTGTGAAAAAGAGAACTACACATCAAAGAGCAGATCATTTGTCTAGGATTGTTTCAAGAGAATCACCTAAAGGGGTAGACGATGATCTACCAGATGCCTATTTGTTCTACGTGGAAATGATACCTCGATTGTCGGAAAACATGGTATCATTGATGACAATAGCTCAAGTGGATTCACAAATGCCACTTCCTATTACGATCGGATTAATCGAGAAATCGGCTATATATCAATTACTAGCTGGTAGGCTATACAAAAGAAACCAAGATGGAATATTGCTCTTATGCATTAATCCTAAAGAGAAAAACAAGTACCTAAGTCAAGCACATGTTACCATAGTAGGACTTCACTTTGCGGAAGGCCAAAGTATGCAACGAATCTTGAGACTTAGAGTATTCTAGCCAATTATGAGGAGTGATGTTCGCTCATTTGTAAAGGATTTTCCTCAATGTCAAAAACAAACACCCATACCTCATGTAACATTGTTCCAAATGTCGAATGTTCCTAAGTGGAGTAAATATCTAGTTACTTACTTATCAAGCCGAACATTTCTTGAGAATATGAGTAAATGCCGTCAAAGATCAATTGAAACTGAAGCAAGATATTATGCTCTTATTGGAAACCAATTGTATCGGAGAGGTAAAGACCAACATTTGTGTCTTTGAGCAAATAAAGACGAATATATTCCAATTATAGAACAGGCACATGCTGGATTAGCTGGGGTCACTTTTCTAGTGAGACCACTGCAAGAGCAATCTTAATGGCAGGCATATGGTGGCCAATACTTTTTGCAGATGCCAAAGAGCAAAAATGCCAGCACATGTAGATATCATACCCTTAAGACCAATGATGGGGGCAAGAGCTTTTGTAAATGGGGTATAGATTTTGTTGGGCCAATACAACCACCTGCTTATAGAACCCAAGCTCAATATATTATTATAGCTACTGATTACTTGACCAAGTGGGCCGAGGCTAAAGCAACTCAAAAGAATGATGCCAGAACCACTGCTGCATTCTTATATGAGTATGTATTCAGGAGATACAGACTGCCGTCAGTGATTGGGGAACTCATGTCCTCAATGAGGTTATTGAGTATTTGCTTACTGAGTTTATGGTCATCCACCATAAGAAATCAGCTCCTTATCACTCGCAAGCAAACGGACAAGCTGAGCATACGAACAAAATCCTTAGCTCGGTATTGACTAAAGTGGTTAGTTCAGAAGGACAGACTGGGAAATGAATCTCCATGCTGCTCTATGGGCTTATCGAGTTTCATTCAAAATAGCTTTAAATGCTACACCCTTTAACCTTGTTTATGGTCTTGATGCCATACTGCCAATAGAATTTCTATTGCCAATACTAAGGGTAGCAAAGAATCTTGAGTGGACTAGACATGAATTGTCATAAAGACTTGAAGATTTGGAAAAGCTAGATGAGCAAAGGCTAATTGTTGTAGCTCACATCTATGCACAAAAGCGAAAACAAAAATAGTTTTTTGATTCCCACCTTATTACAAAAATCTTCAAAAAAGGGGACTTAGTTTTAGTCTATTCCCTTAAGCAACACATTCCCGAGTTTAAGAAAAAGGGAAATGGACTGTTTATCATTGAAGATGTATCTCCAAGTGGAGCAGTTAAGTTATCCACCCTAGATGGTGAACCAATGGCTAATTGGATTAGTGGATGCCATTTAAAGAAGTATAATCTGCCGCTAACCAATGAATTGCTAGAAAGATTGCATCCACCCAAGCAAAGGAGGATTAAACGACAGCAGGTTATTGATGAAGCCAAAGAGAAAGCTCGGCTTCGGGTACTCAAATGGAAAGCTGCTCTCAAGAATCGACAGAAACCGATTCCCATCAACACTCTAGAAATAGATGACTGACAATGGGAATTGCCTAAAGATGCCATATCAACAGATGATGAATAGTTAGATGGAATGAACCTTCGCATCAAAGTACAACTCAACAATCATAGCACCAATGCATTGGTTGACATAGGCACTTGAATGCAGTCAGTTATTCCACGTACAAGAAAGCAACAAGTCAAGCATTGACGGCGGGAATAGCGACTATCAAAGGATGCAGCAAGAACCCAACACCAACATTGGGAGTAGTCAACTTGAATGTGATAGTACATGGATGTTCATGTCCTCATCAGTTAGTATGCTTACCAGATGAGCACATGAATGAGAAGATGATTCTTGGAATTCCCTGGAACCCATAAGTAATCAATCTTCTCCATTATCTAGACAAGTAAATGCTACAAGTAGCATGCAAAGAGTCAGGCATATTTGGAAACTCATCCAATTTTGGCTCATTTGGAGTCAGTTTGACCTCGTATGTCAAATTTGACGCTTTGTAGCCTTCGAGCCATTTCTTGCTTTTCGAGGGCTTTTCTTGATTGATTTCATGAAACCAATCATATACATTGTATATAGACCTCGTAGGCAAGTTGTCTGTGGAGTTAGATCCGAATTCTGGAATTTGTTAAAAACCTAGCTTTTCTACTGGGGACCCCCTCGAGCCCTGTCGAATGGTCAACTGATGTTATAGAAAGGTTCTATTATGTTAGGGCATGCTACAGTTCAAATCTCATCCAATTTGGTCAAGCTGACAGGCCGCTATGGTCAGTTTTTGGTCGTAGGTCTTCGTGTAGTACTTGGTTTCTAGGGTTTTTTCTAAGGGTTTAGACTATCTACCGGCTGTACAAAATGGATCATTGATAAGTAAAGAAATTACCCCTCATGTCTCATGTGAGACGGAACTAAAAATGGGCAACTGTAGACTTTGGAAAGTACGTGCGAAAGAGGTCGAAAAGCTCTCTCTGCAAAGGCCACAAGTGGAAATGAGGTGGTTTTAGCCTACCTTGGATATCTATACCCGGACTTCCCGAACCAATTTTCCCCAGATTCCCCCGTTAGTCCTACTAGGCTGTGAAATCTATGTTAGACTCAAAAATTTCCCCGATCGGATTCCTGTAGCTCATTTTGCAAGAATTTTGCAAAAGCAGGTCTCGTTGCCTAATTTAAGCTTCCCGCTTCCATCTTCCAATTTCATTGAAATTTTTTGTTCTTGTCCGCCTCGTCTTTCTGATCACCACCATGTCTTTCATTTTTCCATATGAGCTCCTTTGCTATTTATTATTAATTTTTGACATGTTTATTAGAAATAATCAAAGAAAATAACAAAATGCTCTAAAAAAGCAAAGTGAAAATCAATTGGGAAACATAGCTTTATTGTTTTTTTGTTAGATTTCTCCATTTTAAAGTCTCAATATCAAGACTATTTTTGATGATTTTTCGATAGTATATACACTATTTACACTCATCGGGAAGGTATTATCAATTATCAGTCAACTTTCCCTTGTTGATGAATTATAAGGGCATTATTAGGTAATTTTGTAAAAAATCACACGTTAACATCAAACTTTTTCCTCCCTCTTCAAACATTGCCCTTAATTACTTAGCGCCCTTTGAGCCAGTAATCAGCAACCTGACATCACGGTGTGTAGGCTACTCAGCAGTGGAGCTGAAAAACAGAGTAACTATGCAGTTCTTGCAAGTGTCAGATAAAGAGAGGAAGATCAGATACCAAAAGGCACTAAATACGCTTAAAGACCGCCTCGCCAATCGTCAACCCGAAGACTACTTCAGCCCATAAAGCCGTGTCAAGGGACGACACAGGCGAGGAGGGGGGGAATGTTAGCAGTAAGCTAACCTAGATACTATTTTTCGGAGTTCTCATTGTAAAAACACTTATTATTTTGAGAAATCGGGAATATTATAACTCCTATTTTTCGGATAAACCTTGTAATCGATGAGCCGGGGCTACAAGCTTCCAGATTATATCAACTTGTCATTACCCATCTTTGATAGAACTCCCAGATTATTAGTTTTGACCACCAAAAACCTTGTCTAAGGTATAAAAGCCAATTTTTGTAAGTTATTATAAAGTTTTGGATAATGAATACACAACGTGAGCTAACGACACTCACTTCTCTCCTTCTCGTGTTTCCTACTCCCTCTCTGTTTGTTGCATTGCAACCATAGGTAAGAGCTCTACGCATTGACGTAAACACATCACAGTATTTCGTAGCTTTTGGCGTCGCTGACCCGCGGCCTAATTTCATCATAAGTAGGAATTTACACTTCAAATAAAAAACTAAGCATAGGCGGGGTATTGGGGCATCATTGCAAAGCATTTAGGTGCTTCCTCAGTTGAAAACGACTAGGTCAAAAATCCATTGGTATTAATAATCGCGATTTCGGCACGTGATCTAAAGTGGGGTTCGAGACCATAAGCATGTGTACTTATGTCTTATAAACATGCCCTAGAAGTTTCATTATGTTTGGATGTCATTTGATGATGTAACGGATGTGATTTGTTTGTCGATGAGCGATTGGCTTTTGATGATTTCAGTCACTTGAGTGTAGCTTGAACTAGATGCAAATTGTTAGTTGTTTTTGAGGAGATTGACACCCTCTCTATGCACTAGTCGAGTCAGCTTCATCGCATGGATTGAAAATTTAATCGTGGTTCTCGCTAAAACTGCAATAAGATAGGATAGTGAGGTTAGACACGTGTCCCACATGAGACCTTTTGCCCTAAGTCCCTTTTTGAAGGTAAGTCAACGTTGCTATGCCTGTGCTACATAATAGTTGATAACATCTTCTCTGTCTAGTTGAAGCCTCTCTAGATAAAAAATGTGGTTGTGAAGATGAGCATTATGGCGTTCCATCTACCTAGCTAGCACCTTGAAACTAACCAATTGTACTTCAATGGGTAAGATGGCCTCCTTAACATACACCAAGTGATATGGTGTGAACCCAAGGGATGTGTGAAATGAAGTGCGATAAGCTTAAAGTGCATCCACCATAAGATGCTTGTCCCAATCACTTTTGTGATTGTTTACATGTTTAGTGATGATCTTGCATATCATGCCATTTACCTTTTCCACCAGACCGGTGCTTTGTGGGTAGTAGGGAGTTGAGTGTCGTCATGAGATACCTAGCTTCTCCATCAACTCTCCTACTAGGTCTCCTCTAAAACCTGGTCCCCTGTCAAAAATTATTTCAAGAGGAGTGCCAAAATGACAACAAATGTTTTCAAATACAAACTTAGCAACTGCTTCAGCCCACCTAGTCATGTAGTCCACACCCGTGATGATATACAATTTACCTAATTGGCTCCTTGGCAAAGGCCCAACGACATCAATTCCCCATTTTGCATATGGTCCATAAGAGATAATAGGGGTTTGTGGCTCATATGTGAGCCTCCTATCCCCTGTCTTCTGACATTCCTTGCATGTTTTACACTAGTGATAGCATCTCTGTAGACTAGGCCACACAAACCCGGCTTGTAGAACCTTCCTATTGGTGATGTCAAGTGAAAAGTGCCCTCCACAAACACCATCATGGAAAATTGAAATTATTTTTGTGATTTCTCTAGAGAGAGATACACACCTAAGAATTTGATCCTTACCCTTGCAGTAGAGGTTGTCATTGAGAAGGCGGTATTTTGTTGCCTTGTGAACAAGCCACTGCTTTTGGCCCTTAGTAAGATCTTTAGGACACTCTCATGTGTCCAAGAAACTCATGATGTCAAGCATAAAATCACTACCTTGAAAGAGAAGCAGCTTCAACTTGATAGCACCCACCACTGGAGCATCTTGTAGTTTCTCTCTAGCTAGAGCATGTGCTTCTTGATTTTTTGCTCGAGGGACATGATGTAATTGTATACCCTGAAACTTCCCTAAAAGTTTCCTAACTTGGTGCAAATGGCCTAGCAAGCTATGATTTTTACAAGCTGAAGTTCCTTGTATTTGTTTTATTAAAAACATGGCATCACCAAATACATTTAATCGTTGAATACCTTGTTTCACACACCACTCTAGCCCAAGAGTTAGGGTTCCATATTTTTCTTCATTGTTGGAGTGGGAATCCAAGAGATGCCTAATAGAGAATACCGTGTCCCTTTGTTTTTTGAAGACGACAATGCCCGTTGTAGCTTTGTTCACTGTCCTCTTATAGGCTCCATCAAAGAAAAGAGAGTGAGCCCTCTCTATCTTAGGGACTTCCAACACAGGTGTTACTTCTTTGTCACTTGTCTTGATCTTCAACTTCTTTTCATAGTGTCAATCCGTGAGAATTCCTCCTAGACTGGCTCTTGTCGAGCTCTCCACTTGCATTGTGTAGTCAAACTCTTGCACTTGTGAGCCATTTGGAAATCCTAGAAGAAACATCCATGTGTTGAATTAAATAAGGAAATACTTCTTCAATTCTTAAGATTATGAATGGTCTAGACAATAAATAAGAGCAAAATTTGGTGGTAGCAAACATTAATGCAAGCACCATGTGCTCCACTTCCATGTATCCCTGTTTTGATGGAGTCATCATGCGACTAGAGAAGTAGATAGGATGCATGAAAGAAGTTCGAGGATCCTTTTGCATTAATACTACCCCAAGTGTTTCATTGGCCACATTAGGGTTTACATAAAACGGCTCGTCCCACTTTGGAGGTGCAATGGTGGGAAGTGAGGCTAGAATTTGTTTTACCTCATTGAACTGTTGTTCATTTTCTGCATTCCAAGTGAAGATCTCTTGATGGGTAACTTGTTGTAAAGGGATAACAACTTGAGAGAGTAGGTCAATGAACCTACTCAAATACCTCACCTTTTGAAGAAAAGAGACCAATTGCTTTGCTGTCATGGGAGAGGGCAAAGCCACCAAGGCTTGAACCTTGCTTGGGTAAGCTTCAATGCCCTTGACAGAGATCACATGGCCAAGAAGAGTAACCTTGCTTTCATCAATGTGGCATTTCTCCACGTTGAGTTGGCCACCCAAAGCTTGCAACATGGCTAGACCTTCATAAAATTTCTCCAAATGAAGAGAACGGGATCTATAGATACAAAATTCATCAATAAAAACATGGATTGATTTTCCAAAGAATGGTTGAAAAACAAATGTCACATAGCGCTAAAAAGTGGTTGGAGCATTGGTGAGACCAAAAGGCATAACTATGTAAGCAAAACATCCCCATGGTGTGATGAAGGTTGTCTTCTTTTGATCTTCTTCAAGTGATGCTAATTTGGAAGTAGCCTGAGTAGCCATCACATACCATGCAGCGCTCATGTCCAATACCGCATTGAGAATCTCACCTTGAAAAGGAAGAGGAAAATGGTTCCTCTTTGTGGCTTCATTAAGGGTCTTGTAATCAACACAAACACACCCCTTACCATCATTCTTTGGTGTGGCTACCACTAGAGAAAACCACTCTGAGTCTTCAACCAGATAGATGAAACTTGCTTCTAGCAGTTTCCTTACCTCTTTGAGCAAGGCCTCTTGGCTTCCCTTTGGCATCCTTCATCTAGATTATTCCGGTGTCCTAGTCCTGCTTAGCTCTCATAGCCATAAGCCAAGGCCTCCCTAGAATGATAGAATAGCCCTCCCCTTTGTGTGGCATGACAAAGATGTCCACATCTACCTCGGTGTTGAACGCCTCTATCCTAACTGCATTTATAACACCAACACATTGAAATTTTACATTATTTTCCATTTTGGCTCGGCATGGTGCCGGCCTACTCACCTCTAAACCCAAACGGTGCATCATTTTTTTACTCATGACACATATTTGTGTGCCACCATCGATGTACATATTGGAGATGTGCTGCCCTTTGATGTGAGCATCCATCACTGGAAGTATGTCATCTAGATTTCTCCCAGAGATAGCCCCAGCTATCTTTGGCTTCGATCGTCTCATGCTAACCATCTCTGTCCATTGTCTCCTCACCCTAGGTGCTAGGTGGAGTAACTGAGGCCAGGTGATTTTTGGGCCCTACACAGAAACATCTTAAACCAAATCATATGGTTTAGAACATTTACCCAAAGAGAAATCTGCAATGTCAATTTTATGTCATAACTTGGATGGCTTTTTGCTAGATTCCCCTTTAATTTTCATATTTTCTTCCTTTTGGGAAGATTCACCATGCCTAGCGTGCTTTACCCCCATGGAGGAGTTGGCTAAAGTGAGCTTAACTCATCAAAATTCAATTCTGAAAGTTGTTATTAAAAGACGAGCTTGAGGATGACAAGTTAAGGTATGAGATGCATACACCTGTAACATTTAAAAAAGTTTTGAGCAGCCAACTATTTTTTATGAAAATTCAAGATAACATAGATTTAGATGAGACGGTTGTGTCTAGATGGGTGTAAGCACCTCAAAACTTTCCATTTTTGGACGAAAGTGTTGAAAAAAGTAAAAATTTGATTTAAAAAAATCTTACATCAATATATTCATCATTGGCTCATCAGAGGTGGAAAAACTACCAAAATTAGAAAATTTCTATTTATGACCAAAATGGCATGATATTTTTTTCCTTTACATGCGAATCCCCTCCCCAAGGGTGGCAGAGACCTTACATTTTGCATTGTGGTGCGACATATTGCCCAATGTCGCTCCACAATGTGGATGGGTGGGTGGGTGGGTGGGGGTTTGGGGGGGGGGGGGGGCGGGGGGGGGGGAGGGGGAGGGGGCAAAACAAACCACTCCCTCTTGCATTGTGGCATGACAAATGTTTTTTCGATGCAACAATGGAAGAGGGGGGTTGGGTGCAAAAGTGCAACCCCCTCTCGTGGCATCACAATTTTTTTATTATCATGCAACTACGTGAGAGGGGGTTGTGCATTTTTACCACCACCCTTGAGACATAGACAAAGGATCAATACGGAAAAAATGACACATAAATACAAAGAAAAATTCACATGGACACCTTCATAAAACTCTAAAAACAAGATACAAAAGGTAAGGGATGCACTAATTGCTTTCTCCCTTCTTACTATTCCTCTTATTCCTTAATCTTTAGTGGTTTCTTGTCATCTGTCTTTTCACTATTCATTACTGCACCATTCATGTTTTGGGATTCTTTGATCTTCCTCTTCAGGTCTTCCGATATTGCTTTAACTTCACATATCTATTTCTACACCTCCTTTACATCCTCCCTCATCTTCTCAAAAACCTTGGCTTTCCCCTTCATCTTCTCCTCCATTCATGCCTTGTGTGTAGATAGATCTGGACGAGGCCAAGTGTACAAAGGGTGCTTTGTATGCGTGACGGAGACAATCATTAATATGCATGAAGGAGGGCCAATCATTAATATGCTACTATTTCAGCTATAGAACTCACCCAAATGGACACATGCCATGAGGTACGTTAGAGCTTGCCTTGGGCCATGTGCTGCACTGCCAACATTGCAATCATGAGGGCGATTGATATGACATCATGGAATTTTCTAAGAGGCCACTAAATATAAGCTGCATGTTTACTCACTCATAGCCATTTTTGTCACTTTGTTGTACTCAAGCCATAGCTAGATCCCATGGTCTACCTAGTGCCCTTCCATTTATCGTTGCTTTTAGGTTTTTCCCCCTCAAGTTACTAGTGGATCCCTTCCAAATTTAGATAGAGGCGGAGGTCAAGTGAAGTCATTTTGAACAGTTCACTTGCGCAGATTGTACTCAATGCATTTCCAAATTCTTATCAGACTTTGCTAGTATTTGGAGACTTATGACCCAAGTAACCCCTCAAGATATCAAGTTTGATGCATTATGAACATTGCTTTTGCAAGAGTCACTTTCAAGAAAGAACAAGGCTAAATAGCATTCAATTGAAGAGGATTTTGTTGCTACTCAAAGAAAAGATGGTAATAGCAATGTAGCCACTTCTCATGGTTCTTTAGTGGGTGGAAAATTACCTGTTGGTTGGAAGCAAGATAAGGTGGACTAAGTAGGCTGGAAGGGGAAAAAGGGGAAACACACCCAACAACACACATGTGCCTCTCTATAGCTTAGATGGAATCACAACACCTCGATCCTCTTGAAGAAACACACTAAACAACAAATTTTACTACAGACACTCGTTTTCACACACCCAAGCCCACAATCACACACAAAAGCATATCTTATTGCATCTCAACAATTGTAATCACTTCTTGATTCTCAACCACACACTTGAAACATCTCTCCCTCTCTCTCTTTGCACCCTCACCAATTGGTTTGGGGGGCTTGCACACAGCCTACACACACCAATACCTTTGCACAAGAGAAGAGAAGATATGAAGGGATGGGGGGGACAACACCAAAAATGATGCAATCAAAGCTTGATTCTTTCCTGAGTTATCGATAGGCTATGATGGCACATACACAAGAAGGATCTCCCAGAGCTCTGACTCCTTCTTTGTCTTGCTCATCACCTAAAAAATTAGCACGTTATGACAATTGAAATATCTCCCAAACGATGTCGAATTAACTTACATGTGTGAGTCGCAAAAACATCCAAAATGGCGTTTTCCTTCAGTCTACGAGGCTGTTTTTAAAAAAAGAAAGTTTTGCAAAATTTTTATAGAATAGGACTTTTTGGTTGGCATCATGCAAGAAAGGTAATCCACACACCCACTATCCTTTTTTATCATTAACCACATGGCCTTCACTTCCCTACTTGCCTTGCATGTCCTAAGAGACATTTTACATGAAAAACCTTCTTTGAAGCATCAAATCTCTACCTTGGTTCACATAGCCGCATAAACCATACATACCATGAATTCTTTTGTGCGCACTGGATCTTCCCACATACTTTGACATTTAGGCACACATATGTAAACACCCTTGACAATGCTTTCCACGCTTTTTGGCATTGACACTTTTTGGTTGCACCATCATTTCCCACTTCCTTATGTTCAACAAAAATAATGTCTAATGAACTTTAGAAATTGCAAAACTAGGAAACATTGTAAACTAGGCAAAAAATCACTACTGTATGTACAAGGTACTATTCTTAATGTAAATGACTTCTACTTATACTGGTTGCCCAACCCCCTTGATCAACACTTGATGCAAAATAGGCACCAAATCCCTTTCAAAATAGAGCTTTCTTCAAAGCTTTAAGATGTGTGATTCTATTCTGCAAAACATCTTGGTGAGATTTTTCAATCCTCCACATACCTTTCAATTCAGCCAACTAGACATGTATTGGCATCACCGCCTATTTACCATATACCAACTTATAAGGGGTGAAGTTGGTAGCAACCTTATAAGAAGTCCTGTATGCCCACAAACACTTGTCAAGATTATCTTCCCACTCTCTTACGTGCTTGTACACCTATTTAGTGAGGATTTTGAAATCTGCCTGTTTGCACTCTCAACCAAACTGTTGCACTGCCGATGATAAGGAGAAGAAAACCTGTGCTACATGCCCACCTTTTCCACTAGCATTCGCACCAACTTACTCCAAAATACTTGACCTCAGTAAAAAATGAGCACCCAAGGCACTCCAAAATGATAGATGCAATAAAAAACAAATTGAGTGATTGTGTGAGCATTTATCTCTAACAATCCTCCTCTTTTGCAACTTGGACAAGCCTTCCAAAATTGACCTTTGCTCAAAAAATCATCAATTTGCATACGTGACAAGTGCCACATATCAACCTGCTACATGAGCCTGCACACGATTGCTAGCCAACTGATCCACTTCTCGATTTTTCTCCCTTCTAACATGCTTAAAATGCATCATTTCAAAAAACTTCAAAAACTTATTTATGGAAAAAAACCAATTCTTGAGAGAATCCCTCTTTACCTGCCACTAACCCAAAAGCTACTTAATGACTAAGAGTGCATCACCTTTAACTACAAGCTTGGAGATCCCAAAGTCCACACATTGCTTTAGTTCTAGGTGAAGAGTTAAGTATTTTGCTTCATTGTTGGTGTGAACGCCTTCTAAGTCATAAGCTTTAGAAAAAATCACTTGACCTTGTGGGTTATGTATAATCACACCTTCTCTTGTCTTCTGCACAACCGTTGTGTAAGCTCCATCGAACAACATAGTGAAAGATTCTTCCAAATCAGGATCTTCTTCGATATCTTCTTTCACCACCCTTGGATACATTAGTAGATTCGCTTCTTTGTTTACTAGAATGTCTGCCAAATGTGACTTACGTGTATGATCAATTTTGAGCTCGAACTCAAACTCTTTCAACTCAAGCACTCATTTCATGATATGACTCCTTGGCTTTAGATGAAGCACCACCTCAAACAACAAACTATTAGATGTGAGCACATAAAACTTCCGAATGATCAAATGCACTTTAAACTTGCGATACACAAAAACCAAAGTCATTACCTGCTGCTCAGCTTCTATGTCTCCCCCTCTGGACTAATCACACGGCTATCAAAGTAGATAGGATTATAGCACATACCCACCTTTTGCACCAATACAACTCCAATGGAAATAGTACCCACTGTCATGGCAAGATAGAAGTCATCCTCATCATCCGTGAGGAGGACAAACCATCAACAACTGGCATAGAATCTCCTTCACCTTGTCAAAGGCCACCTGTGCATCCTCAGTCCATTAGAAACCATGAACCTATTGACTTAAATTTTGAAGTGGGTATACATACTGCAAAAGCATCCAAAAGAACCTGGACAAATACTTAAGCTTGTGCATAAATGAAGCCAAACCTATTGCATTTGTTGGGGGTTCCATCAAAACCAAAGCTTTCACCTTTTTTGGATCTACTTCTATCCCATTCTATGAAAATCCATGACCCAACAAATGAGCCCGTGGTTAAACCAACTTTCAATTATTGGGATTCAACTGTCCACCCTCTTCATCTAGCCTTCGAAAAGATAACCTTAACTTCAACAAATGCTTAGCCCTAGAATTGTAACGCCTAATATCATCCATAAAACCTTTAATGAACTCACCCAAGTATGGCCCGAACACCTTATTCATCCAATCTTGAAATGTCGCATAAGCATTCACCAATCCAAAAGGCATCCTACTGTAGGAAAAGCACTCCCATGGTAAAATCAATGTGGTCTTAAATTGTTCCTCCAAAGAAATATCAATCTAGAGTTACCCTAAAAACCATCCATAATGGAATACTGCTCATGCCCTGCTACCTAGTTCAAAATCTCCTCCTGGAATGGTAAAGGATAGTGTTTCTGCTTTGTAGCAACATTCAACGGTATATAATCTACACGTACTCTCCACTTTCCATTCTTTTTTGACATAATAACAACATGTGAAACCCACTCGGACTCCTTTACATGATAGATAATACCTGTCTCAAGTAGCTTGTTGATCTCTTAACACAAGGCCTCCTTCTGAATATCTCTCAACCTTTGTAGCTTTTGTGCTCTTGGCTTGTATCCCTCTTTGAGAAGAATCCGATGCTCCGTCCCTTTAGCTCCCCACAGGTCTTTGTACACCATGGAAGACAGAGTGTGGTATGATGCTCACAACTCCACACAACCCTCCCACTCCTCCTTGGTTAGATCCTCACCCAACATGCCTTCTATTTCCACCACATCCAAACCACAGACTGGAGCCTGCATACGTTAACTGCTTAGCTAAGAAAAGCATCAAAAGGATAGGGTCCCTTTTTTATCCCTACTAAAATGCAAATAATTTAGGAAATTTAACAGAGATACATTAAAATAAGGGTTTTTATATTCAATTTTGGAAAAAATCCTAAAATAAGGGATCATTTTATTCATTCAAATGGCATGTTAAAAGAGGGGGTTTTTAATACCCCACGAACGCATGTTATATAGAGGGGTACTGAATGATGAACCCCTCGAGGTTTTTTTGGGTATTCTTGTGTCTCTCGTGCGGTGTTACATTGTGATTATGAGCATACCAACACACTTGCAGGTGAAAGCTTTTCCTTTCTATGTAAATTTTATGCGATGAAGTTGTATTTTTAGTCGTGCCCGTCTATGAGTTATTTTCATTCCCTACATAGAATACATGCATCTAAACTAGTTTTTGACCATACAGATAGATAGAGCACGTCCTAAGGAAGCTATGGAGTGCTTGAAAGGCTGAAACCGACCTGCCCAAAATTGGATGTTTATTTTTGGCACGATTTTGTTTGAGTATCAAAAATGACTTTTGAGCATATGGGGATGTTAGGATACTATGGAAATTCTAGGTAGTAAGTTTCATTGCATTTGGAGCACTGTAGCTATACAAAATCATCGGGTTAAGCTTGCGGTAAGAAAAGTGGATTTTGATGTTTGACACACATCTACTGAGACTGATCTAGGTAAGAACACATTGGACTTGGGTTTTCCGATCGATTAGCTATATCTTGTAACCTCCATGCACTAGTTGGGTCAGCTATGTCCCACGGATTGACATTTTATGTTTGTGGTTCCTGCTTTGTTAGCATCGATATGGTGAGGCTTGGCAGCAAATTGCTGATATTTTGGTGCAGTTGCTGGGGACAAGGCAACCTAGACTAGAGAAATCCCCCAAACCATTCACTCGAGTTTCCATTACTTCCTCTAGTTTTGGCTAGAGTAACACTGTTAACCCTCACGGCTCACGGACACCCATCACCTACGATGGACGCGTATTATGTATTTGGTAGAGTCAGGTACCGGGCTTGTCGGACCAATAGGGAAAGGTAGAGTGATCGTCGATGAGAGGCGCACTTTAACTTGGACATTCAAGGGATTAGTTGGTTAAGCATGGGCGCCCAAGTGTGAATGGGGTGAGCTCCTATAAAAGCCAACTAAACCTAATTTTTACTCATTCTCTCATTTGTGCAATTGAAGAGTGCTCTTGCTCCATCTCCATCTTCTTCTTCTTCACCTCCTTGTGTGTGTGTGTGTGAGAGAGAGAGAGAGGGAGAGCGTGTGTGCGATCGAGCATTACGAAGGCACGACGGCGGCGAAGCAGTTGAGCGCGGCACGACTGCAGCTTCTTCTTCATCGCGGCGAGGAATCCACTACGAAGGCGAGCGTAGAGCGGTGAGTGACACACCCTTTGTTTTCTTGAGCTTGCTAGTTTAGGCTTGTTGTGTGCTTGGAGCCGTTTGTGGCTCGCATACGGTGTATTGGCAAGTCCCTTGCTTCGACAGTGCGGCAAGGAGCGCACATTTTTGGCGCCGCTGCCGGGGATATGCCTTACACTAAGCTCGGTTAGCACTTTACGCTTCCTTGTGGTGCAATTTCTATCATAGGAAAGGCAGGGAAGGAGTGTGTGGAGATTTCTGTTTTTTGCGTTTTCTGCAATTGCTGTCAAGTTCCAATTTCTGCTATTGTCTGCGTTTTTCAATTTCCGCAATTTCTGCATTTTCAAGTTCGGCGTTTTCAAATTCTGCAATTTTCTGCATTTCTGTCAATTTGCTGCAATTTCTGCGTTTTTTCTGCATTTTCTGTCAATTTCTGCAGTTTTCTGCATTTCTGTCAATTTGCTGCAATTTCTGCGTTTTTTCTGCAATTTCTGCGTTTATTCAATTTCTGCGTTTTTCTGCATCAAAAAAAAAAAAACAAAAAAACAAAAAAAAAATTTGAAAAAAAAAGTTTTTTGAGAAAAAAAAAAAAATTTTGAAAAAAAAAATTCGGAAATTAAAAACGCGAGCGAGCGGTGAAATTTTTTCAAAAATAAAAAACGTGTCTCTTAAAACGGACGGGTTGGTTTGTATAAAAGATAGATCGGGGTCGGTTTCCCAAGCCCAAGCCCAGCCCAAGCCCAAGCCCAAGCCCAAGCCTCAGTCCTCAGTCTTATTATATATGTTAGACTCACTCTTATATATATACCCTACTCCCTCAAGAGAGAATGAGGGCATGTGGGACAAGTCCTCCACTCTCCTCCTTTCTCTTCCCACTTGCACCCATAGACTTTCTAGTTTGGGCCTAGTTCCCTACTGGAAATTGACAGTTTTAGGGATTCCGAGGGCATAGAGTGACCAAACGGAGGGCTGTAAAGCACGGCACGACCCTCTGACCGATACGCTCGTTTTGAGCTATCACACGGCCCATTCCACGACACGCTCTAAAAAATCTAGCAAAAAAACAAACAAAAAACACGCTAAAAACTAGTCACAAGGCCTCCTAGAGCAGCTTTTTGACACCTTAGGGTATCAAAAGCACATGCACTTACGCTCTGGGCGGGTGCTAGAACACGAGCATATTGAGGGTGCCTCTGTTCATACGGACACCCATTACCCATCCACGATAAGCTCTAGACCCTCAGCGGGGACACAAGGTAGCACCACCCAAGACCCTAAAATAGCCGCTAGTGATTCCTCCTCCGACTCAGAAATCATGGAAGCATACCCTACCAAAACACTGAGAGAGAAGGCCATGCACCTCCCGAAGCTCCACAGCCTAGTACTAGTATGTTTAGCCGTTTCATGGAAACATTAGGTAGAGCTACTCGCTCGGAACCTGATGCAGATGAAGCACACGAAGGGGGTGGGGAAGTGGACTCTCCTTTCACATCGCACGTGGACCCCACACCCCCAAAGAGTGTCCATGTGGATATCCTACCAACTTCTTACCAAGAAGGCCCTGTTGAGCTGCCTCCTTCAGAAGTTCCCTCTAGAGTACCGTTGGTGACAAGTAAAACCACGGGGAGCAACATTGCTTCTACCTCACAAGAAACCGTTAACACGTCGACTCTAGAAGGATTGTTCATTAATGATCATTGGACATACGACCTCCACACTGAGGTGTTGACGGATCTACACTCTGGCCACGCCTACCATGTAGGATGGATAGAGATTGTACAATCCACCTCTAGTGCCACGAGCATCGAAGATCAACAGAAAATGATCTGTAATGTTATCCATGGCATTATTCAATCAGAAAGGCAAAACCGAGGGGTAAATATACTCTCAACTGGCCCCATGAGATTTCTGGATACGAGCAAGGCTCAACAGCCTACTCTATCACAAATGGAGACTCCTCTAATGAGCCCCATGGACCCATCTTACGTCATTTCACCTGGGGTCTCTATGCAATCTGAGCCTCCGAGCGAAAACTTTAGCTTCCCTAACTTGGCTCAACCCTCTATCAAGGAAAACACAGTGCTCACTCCAGGGATAAGCCTGACAGAGAATGTACCGATGACATCTACGGTTAGCGCAGTGCCACTACCTAGTGTCGTAGTACCTAATATGGGGCCTCGACCATATGTGCCTCTAGCCCCTTATGCACACATGGCCCCCACACCTCCAATTGTACCACTTGCTTATGCTCCTCGAGTGCCGCTCCCTAGCTCTTATCCGAGTGGACCTATGCCCGGTTATGTTCCATATCCTGCATCATCCACACATATGCCAAGACCGGTACCCATCCCTCTCCCACATATGATTCCAAGAGTACCTCCACCGGCCCTGCCTCCTCACATAGGTGACTTGGCAGCGTTTGCTCAAACCATAGGTCGATCTATCGCGGAAAATATGTGTCACGCATCTGATAGAGAGCCTAGAAGTAAGGCAGTACAAATTGCCAAACTCACGCAAAAATTCAATGGGGACGAAGATGCTAGAAAACACATTGAAGTGTTTGAACGAGTATGTGATTCCTTAGGGGAACGCAACGAACTACATAAGTGCAATGCCTTAAGCTTGACATTAAGTGGGAAGGCTGGAGATTGGTATAGGACCCTAAGGGTGGACGAGAAAACAATCTACCCTACCCTTCGAAGGTTGTTTCTAAAGGAGTACATACGAGAAGGTGTGCTTTGGGGTGTAGCATCTCAGCTACAGAAGGCCGAACGTAAGGAAGGAGAGTCAGTAAGGGACTTCATTAGTCGTCTAAAGCACTTAAACTCTCGCTGCCCTGTAAATGAGCGCTTCAACAATAACCAACTGCTTGATCGATTCATTCGAGGGTTGAGGAATGAAGGAATCTATAATGGACTAGTGATTAGAGGTATCACAACCTGGGAAGATGTCACTGCCAATGCAATCCAATTAGAGGACAACTTGATGATAGCAGGCATGAGGGTGTCTACTGACACGAGATCCACTAGCTCACAAGCCATTGAGTATGAACCCATGACTGCAAAGCCCATTGCCAATGAGCCAAAGGTATTTGAGACATTCTTGACAGACCTCACCAAGGCAATCCAAGAGTCTCTTAAGGATAATCGACCCCCTCAAAATAGTCACATGTATCCAAGAAGGGAGCAACAATGGTGTTCCATTTGCTTAGGTCCACATAGCACTAGTGAGTGCCCTACGTTTAGAGTAAAATTTAATGGAACTTGCAACGCATGTGGTAGGTATGGTCACCAAGCTAAGGATTGTTTAATGATCAAACGTATGATGGCAAATAGACCACCTGTAGCCTGGACGGATGCACCTCGAGCTCCTGTATTGATGCCTGCTCCACCTGTTGAGCAACTACCGCAACACATGGTCCCTAGATCTCAAAATGTTGTACAAGCTACACCGTTACCACCTCCTGTGCTAGGACCGCAGCCCCGCATCCAAGAGTCGCCCCTATGAACCAAGTGGGTTGCGAGCCATCAAATGCTTATGCAGATGGTTGTGAGGAGGAAATAGACACTAGTATTGCCTACGGACTTGATACATTGGAAGAATGTCCTATATACTACATGGAAGATTGTTGGGGACAAGTCAAGCCGGTTTATCAAGCTGCTGCTCTCGCATCCAGAGGTCAAAATATCAACACCCAGGCTAGGAGGCCACCTCTTCAATGCTACGAGTGTGGTGGACCACATCGAGTAGCGGAGTGCCCTATTAGGCTGCAAAAGAATGCTGCACAGATGCAAATGAATCAAGGGAGCACGTCTGCAATGCCAATACTCACATGTAATCGTTGTGGCATAGATCACTTGATTGCCCAATGCCCCTATAACCCAAATGCGCCTAAAATCACACCCCTGAATTTGGTCGAAATTGCTAGTGTGACATCGCCAATACCACCCGTCGCACCCGCTTATGCGATTACACGGTCCATGCTTCAAGGGCCAGGCCATATCCTCGAAGAGAGAGATACCGCGTCAGTTATCCAAGCAAAGAAAAAGAAGACACGAAGGAAGAAGTCGCAGAATACGGAAAATTCAAAGCCAAGTTCCAAAACAAACATAGGAACAGGAGATGACCCCGTGTATATGAATGACCTCGAGGATGATTCAGATTCAGTCGAGACAATGGAGACTAGAACCAATACCACAAAGGGAAAGACCGACAAAGAAAACCGTAACATGGAACCAAATGAAAACCGAATGAGAGAAAACCATAAAGAGCCTCTGAAAACACCACAAGTGTTTCCAAATCCAATCCAAGACCCCCAAGATAAACCGCAGGGGCAAAAAGGGAAGAATCGTAAAAAGAAGATTGGGACGTACCCAAACCCAGTAGACGAGATTAAGCAGGTGAAACATCTAAGAGGTTTAGTGGAGGAGACTCAAAGGAAACTAGAACCAGAACCCATGCAGGTCAAAATTCATGACACAGTGTTTCCCACGCAAGTTCATCCACCCCACATGAACCATAGACCGTTAGCCATATCTAGTATCATCCAAGAAGGGAGTGAGGACAGGACATCAGAAAGTGAGCATACACCCTTCTTGTTGGAAAGGATGTTTAACGAAGGAATACCTGATCCCATTGAGGAATATGAGATTCCATCCTCACCAGTTCCTAGTCAAGGACCTACACCCTGCAAAACGCCAATGAATGTTGCCAAACTAGTGGACTTCATGTCTTCTGAGGTCCGAACCACGATCATAGCAAAGCTGTATGGAGATCCTGAGTTATTCCTTGCACTTCGAGCATTCCTTAACGGAGAGCTACGAACGGGATTACCGCAGTTTGCGCAACCAAATAGGCCTGACTCGATTATGATTGATGAGGAAAATCATGTGCAATCACTTGACTTAGATGGACACGAGTCTGTGATCGAGGTACCCATTAACGAATTAGGCAGTATTTTGAAGGCGACGAGTCTAATGCGACCCTACCCATCACTACCAAGGGATTAACTATAAAGGGAATTCTTGATGGTGGTGCGGGAGTTAGCATCGTTACAAAAGATTGTTGGGAATCCATGGGAAAACCCCGCCTCAGTGTTACTAACATTGTGGTAAAGATGGCAAATGGTACCATAGCCAAACCTATGGGGATGCTCAAGGATCTTAAGATCAAAGTTCTAGGACACAAGGTACGACATACGTTCATTGTAATGGATTTCTCTAAACACCTTATGTCATATGAGATGATTTTAGGACGACCATTCATGAGGGAAGCACAAATGGTTCACGATTGGTCTAAAAATCATGTCTATTTGCAATTCCAAGACTCTGTCCTTAGAGTGGATTTGGTGACTGGTAAGGTACACCCCTTAGGGAGTAAAACCATTATTGATCATCGCTTTGACACCACAGTTCACTCGGCCCCACTACAATATTGTTACACTTGTAAGAAGGATACAGACATTGGCCAAGATTCTCCTTACATGGATGTGTTACCGGGTATGACGGAATCGGACAATGTGGATTGGGTCCACCTAGCATCAACCATAGACACTTGGGGAAATAGGGGGACGACCTGGGTAACACCTGAGGGGGATGAAATTCCTGTACCCTTAAATATGCTACAAGCAATGCATATCGCTTCCGACAAGACTCATCCTAATGTCACGAAAAAAACATACAAGTGGGTCCCTAAAGCTTCTTTAGTGACCATAGCTAGTGCTAAAAAACAGAAGCCTTGTAAGAAACGTACCACTCGCTCCAAGAAAAGTAAGAAAATGTTGCGATGGATCCCTAAACGACTATTGGAAGCCCAAGGCTACTATCAAGGAAATGATCAAATCTGGGTACCAAAACGTAGATTGTGCTCTTACCTATCACCTGACCCAAGTGAGCCCAATCCCGTAGCTCCAAAACGAATCAATGATCATGGAAAGAAAAAAATCACAGAATGCTACACACCTGCTCCCGAGCTAGTTTGGGTACCAAAGAAAGAACGATTTGTTCCACCTAGCTCAGGAAGGGGGGAGTCCCATGAAGCTTCTAGCTCATCATGTAATACATCCATAGAGGTAAAAGCTTCTACACAGCCTCCATCTATAGTAGTGGACCTCCATGAAGCTACAAAAGAATCCACACCTCCCAGTGTTCAAGAATCACCTGATGAACCACTTCAAGTTCGATCCTGGGAGAGTACCTTACCACCCTTGCAACTTGACGAGGCACCTAGGGTAATAGCAAACTACTGGCAAAAATCCTCACCTATTACCAACTGGAACAATTGGTTTCAAAGGGTGACAAGCTCATTTCAAACGGTATGATCTACCCAAGGAAGGGGGGAGTGTTTGCTGACAGTCATCATTCATTTGTTTCCCTCTCAACCTTTTTCCCTGACCTCTCAATCTCCAATCTTAGGGAATGTACATATAAAGCTTTATACTCAAAAAAAAAAACAAGAGCAAGAGCAATTAGCAAACGAGTATGCACATTAAAAGTCAAAACATTGACTCAGACCTACACATGTCACATCTGGTACAGTGAAACAGAAACCTATGCCATAAAACACCTTTGATCCTCATCACTTGAGTGATGGCGGGTAAGTAAGATTAGTACGATAGGAGTGTTTCTGTTTTAGAGTTGAGAGATTAGCGAAGTTCTCTTTTCCCACTGATGTGCCTCCTGGAGGTATTCCTTTTGTTTCCTAGTGTGTACAGGAGCGTGTTGCTATTGATAGGATTTGGACCTTCATGGAACCTTCAAATCAAGCGCGACCATCAACACAAACAGGTGTTTCTTATCCATTAGCATTGCCCTTATCTTTTTTGCATCCATGTTTGTCTGCTTTGATTGTGATTGGTAGCATAATATTCAGCGCATTGGCTTAGTATCAAACATTTAATTCAATGTAATGTTTTGTCATAATCACTTGTCTAGGTTTAAAAATCAAGCAGTCCGACTAAGCTAGTTTGACCAAGCTAGGTATTAGAAATCTTCTCTTAATACCATGGGGAATGCCTTCCTAATAAGCAATGGTTACTTAGGTTCTTAATCCGATTTAGGCAGCATTGTATGAAATGTACTAGGGCTTTCTAGTGGGCTTAACCCTATCGACCTTTAGCTTAAGTATTATAAAGGGAGTTTACTAATGTGATGAGCCTGGGGAGGGTAACAGTGTTATATGACCCCCCAAAGTTACAAAATTAAAATGATGAAAATGAACAAACAAAAAATCAAAGTGCCACAATGTAAAATTTTAAGCTGGAAGAGAAATCTCAGCTTGATTTGGTACTTCACTCACATGTATTGCCTATGGTACTAGAGCCCTAGAGGTTCCCAGTGTGGGCGCTTTTCCTTGAAAAGCAAAAAACCCAAGGCATACAAAATAAGCACACACATCATAATTGAATCACTGTGAAAAGACCTTGGGGGGTCAAAGAAAAAGTAATCAGCCAGGCGATGATTTCATGAGAAATTCCTTTTATGGTAGCTTAACTACAAGGTTTTCTAGATATAGCCTCTAGTCAGCCCTTGAACATGAATACTTGGCTCTCGCGATTAAACAACTTAATTGACCACAGAAAATTAAGAAGCTTACCCATGGTATTAATATTCGATCTCTAGTGCTTTTCGACCGTCAAATTAGCGACCCCAGACTTGTTTAATTTTTTGCCTTTACATCTGTTTATGCATTTGATTACATTGCAATTTAATGTTCATTGCTAACAAATTGTTTGAAATTCTTTGACCAATCAATTTTTCTACCTAAAACTGCATATGCTTTTTAAGAGAATGCCATTACTGTGCCAATGTTGTTTGATTTTGCAGTGACTGAAGAAGGCTAAGGACATTCATCTCAAATGCTCTTCCACCTCGACGAACGAGCTTCAACTCAATAGCTTCCGAGGACGGAATCTACATCAGGAAGGGGGGCATGTTAACCCTCACGGCTCACGGACACCCATCACCTACGATGGACGCGTAGTATGTATTTGGTAGAGTCAGGTACCGGGCTTGTCGGACCAATAGGGAAAGGTAGAGTGATCGTCGATGAGAGGCGCACTTTAACTTGGACATTCAAGGGATTATTTGGTTAAGCATGGGCGCCCAAGTGTGAATGGGGTGAGCTCCTATAAAAGCCAACTAAACCTAATTTTTACTCATTCTCTCATTTGTGCAATTGAAGAGTGCTCTTGCTCCATCTCCATCTTCTTCTTCTTCACCTCCTTGTGTGTGTGTGTGAGAGAGAGAGAGAGAGGGAGAGTGTGTGTGCGATCGAGCATTACGAAGGCACGACGGCGGCGAAGCGGTTGAGCGCGGCACGACTGCAGCTTCTTCTTCATCGCGGCGAGGAATCCACTACGAAGGCGAGCGTAGAGCGGTGAGTGACACACCCTTTGTTTTCTTGAGCTTGCTAGTTTAGGCTTGTTGTGTGCTTGGAGCCGTTTGTGGCTCGCATACGGTGTATTGGCAAGTCCCTTGCTTCGACAGTGCGGCAAGGAGCGCACAAACACATTTTTTGACTTTATCACTACTAAGAGGTGCTTGAGAGTAGGGATACTTGATAAGAACCTTGGGAGCATTAGTTTAGTAGGACGGATTAGTTGAAGATTCCTTGAGACTAGCTAGTGGTCGTGAAAGATATCACCTAAGTAGAAATTAGCGATTTGAGACTAAAAGTTCAATTTTCCACCTTCTCCAATATTTTTTCATGTTTAGTAGGAGTAGGGTAATTAAAAAACCATCAAGATTGCATCTGATCTAAGGTGATTGAAGAAAACAATTTTTTTTTCCAAATCTATCTTAGGTGCACCTAAGATAGACATGGGGTTTCTGGGACTAAAATTGTGATATTGAAATTGCAAGGTGGTAGACCAACTTGATTAGACCATTTCCCTAGATTTTGGTATCATTTGACAACCCAATATTGCCTTTACACTCGATCGGATGGCAAGGGTCACCCTAAGCCAATCATCCAGGTCTATTGAATAGTCTTATATGTATTCATTTTAGAGTCTCACTTTACATTTTTCCTTGTTTTGGTAACTAAGAAATTTTCCCTTTTGCCTTAGGTCTTGGTTGTTTTATTAGTTGTAAGCTTAGAAACAAAACTTTCTTGTATCTTTTCGTTTGGCTTGATGAAGCCCAAATCTGGAAAAAAATGCTGACTTTTGAGGAAAGGGAAAGTCAATTTTGGCTAAATACTGAAGCCGAGGTATGGATAAATCTCAAAACTTGTGGGAAAATCAATCTATGAAGCAAAAATTGAAAATGTCAAATTCTGGTAGAAATTTATCTTAGGCGCACCGAAGATAAAGTTCCAACAAGAGGGTGAATTTTGTCATATTTTCAACTCTCAAGGTTTCATTGAAAAGGGCAAAAAACACCAAGTTTGGAGTTGTGCAAGGGCGAAAAAACAACAAGGAAACTAGAGACCTTTACAATGGGACCAAAAACGATAACAAAACACTGGTAAACATTCCAAACTTTGTGAAAGTCATTGAACAAGCTTGAAATAACATATAAGAACCTAGACAAGTCACAATGGGGAAAAATATGTTGAAATAGGGAAGATTTATCTTAGGCGAGCCGAAGATAAAACATTCTCCTGAAAAGGTATTTTGTGAATTTTACACCAAGGTTATCTTTGTCAGGATGTGAGGATCCCATCCAAGTGATCAAAATTAAAGTTACACCCTCAATGAAGTGCAGACATCTTAGGCGCGCCAAAGATAGCCTGTGCAAAACTTCAGAGTTCAGGGCACATTGATTGTATCCATGATTGTGAAAGGAATTGTTAGATATTTTGTAACTTCGGATTGAAAATTGTGGAATCACATATGGCTTGAAGTGCTAGTGTGTAGGGAATCAGGACTTTGCAAAAAAAGGCCAAACAAGGGGCAGAAGCATTGTGTCTGAAACCAAAGGCAACTTCTAGGTTTGAATTAACTGTTCGATTAAGTTGTGAAAGACCATATATGAACTTAAGGTCTAGTAGAGTTTTGGAAAACTTGGGTACCATAGGTGAGAACAGAAGTAGAGAATCCACAGAAGAGAGTGATGGGCTTACTAGAAAATGTGATTGTCAACTCCTATGGAATTGACTACCAACACACCTTTGGCATTGTGGGTTTAGTAAAGAAACTCAAACACAAAATCATCATGGGAAGACCATTCATGAGACAAATGCAATTGATCCAGGATTGGGGAAATGATTATCTTTACCTGAAACAAGTGGGAGCAGTTACTCGAGTAAATTTGAAAGACCATTCTTACAAGGATGTCTTGAGGACACTTATACATGAATTGGATTCTGAACAGAGACTAAACTACTATCATGGATAAACAAAGAGACTCCAATTTGGATGTGTGGGGCTTAGTAAACATCTTTGATACATTCCATGTATCAATTGATGAGCTTCTCTACAACACTAGCACCAAAAGGGGGTATCCTTCTACAACCACTTCTATGATTCTCTTTAACCTGCACTTGGCTATTCAACGTTGAAATATCTCCCACTTCCTCCAATGGAAAATCTTGAGTGGCCAATTCTTGACTCTAAAACCTTTGAGTGTTTTAGACTAAATCTCCATCGAGAAATATAGAAGTGCTCACACCCAAATATTGCAAATCATATGGTACATCTCTCCATCTTCATCCAACGCATGTGCTTATTGGCTTCTTTCAAGATCAAAAGTTTAAGAAGACTGCAACTATGCTTATCTACAAGTCCAAGAAATGCCTTGATTTTCTAGATGATTCTTGGGATGTTCATGATTTTGATGGCATCTTGTGTAAAGTGGATAAGAAGTCTATCAAATATAAGTACATGATAGCCTCTCAAAACTTCACAACTTCATTCTACTACATGAAGTGGCATTGAGTGAATGGTCATTTGGTAGCAATGAAGCAAGATTTTTCTAATGACATCAATAATCTTTTGAGGATGATTGAAGTACAGTGTGGACATGATCTGGTGATATTTTTTAGCATTTGAGGTAATGTCACACTATGACAAGTGCACCAAGATTTGGAGAATGAGGTTGAGCTCAACCTACCTCCAAACTTTCTTTTCTAGTGCAACATGCTAGAGGTAATATGTTTTACATGTATATATTATTTCTTCATTTATGCACACTTTTCTTTTCCTGTTTGTTATTGTGAAGATTTTTTGGTCTTGAGAGATACCCCTCCCTAAGAGTCTGTGCAAGAATTATACAATTTACACTTTTATACAATTTTAATATACATTAGAGTTGCAAAAGCGTTTGTATAGGGGAGGAGTTCTCAACTCCCAACCTAGCATGGAGTTTAAGCCATAAGCTGGACTACATCCAGAGGTATCTAGCAACTAGTGCTACCCCTAAATGTGTATGAATGAAAGTGTACTCAAGACAATGACCAAGTGGAGGGTGAACATATGTGTACAATGCAGAGAGAGAGAGAGAGAGAGAGAGAGAGAGAGAGAGAGAGAGAGAGAGAGAGAGAGAGAGAGAGAGAGAGAGAAGTGGAGGGTGAAGTAGAGTGCTTAGAGACACTGGAGAATGACAAAAGAGAAAATTGAATTTCCCCATCTAAATGAAACAAGGAAAACATGAATTAATGCAATTTAACAAAATTGGGGTATACCACAACTTCAAAAATGTAAATGGTAGAGTAGAAGCATCCAACATTGTGTGGGATCAATCATTTCATGCATCCACTTTTGCTCCTACTATGGACAGAGAGAATTGCACTTTGCTGGGAGTGAGCCAAAACATATCCAACTTACCTGAGCCAGGCATAAGTTGAGGCCGCTTTGCCTCCCTCCATAAACCCGAGCTTTGAAATGATTTCAAATACAAGCAGGTGGTAGAAAATCAATACCAACGCCTGTACAGGGTCTTTTGTTGTAGCATGGCACCTCTTAAAACTGTACCCTTAAGCAAACTTCACTGTAATCTCTCCACAAGATGGTGGTACTTGATACACCTTGTGGAAGATCAGCCTACAATTGTCTATGAAGCGAGGGTACACGTGATTAAGATAAATCTTGGCACCTTTGCTGTGCTTAAAATTGAACACCATTAACCACTGATCTTTGGGAGCATAACTTCATTTAGATCCTTTGGAAGCACCCCTAGTAGGCTTAGCCCATACTCCTTATGCAGCTCCTCTGTTGTATGACTGAATATTGTGAGCATGGGGTAATCTTCCATTCTATTTTTCCCTACAAAGATCAAGTCAATTCACACATTCCAATAGTTAGAATGCTCTTTTTTACAACATACATATAGTATCAAATCTTGTAACATGCAAACTGGCATGTGCAGTGAAAATCTCAAACATGCAGCTTGCACTAGGACACATGCAAAACCTTGTTTTGAAACTCAGCTACCCTAAACCCTAAAAAACTACATCATTTATTTATGTATTGACATACAGATCAAACAATGCTCAACTAATTTGTATTTTTAGCGTTGAATGCAAAAATGTTCAATCTACAGTTTTCAACACAACATGCACACCTCACCTCTACTGTTTGATGTAGACCGAAAGATATTCATGTTAGATTTTGCAAGTACTCTTGCACAACAGAGAAGATTATTGCAGCTAAAAAGAAAGGTGGTGATCCTGTGGAAGTTTCAACGGATGTTAAAATGTCTGTTGCTAATGAGGAGATGGATCATGTGTTTACGCAAGCAATTGATCATACTCCTCAGTCAACTCCTCTTGATGGGCATGCTTCAATGTCAACAGTGGGCCCTAGCACAACTAAAGGCAATAAAGAATCATCTAATGGATAGACGTTGTATGAAGATCTAGATAAGTAGTGGTTGATTGAGGTGCACTTGAAATGGACATGAGCTTTTGTGGTGTACGGTATACCATTCAATGCTATGACACAACCCCATATTTCAAGATGCCTTGATGCGCACAACCAAAAAAGGGTTTCCGCTTCCTCAAGATATGCACACGGTATTTAGATAAAGTGAAAGGGAGTACTGAAGCCATCCTCAAGCACACAGTGGTGGTAGACTTTGTTCCTGCATATGGTTGCACCATAGCATTAGATGGATGCACTAACTGTCAAAAGAAGCCGCTAATCAATGTGATGCTTATCAACCCTAGAGGGTCCATGTTTGTAGAAGCTATTTAAACCTCATTGAAAGAGAAGATGAGCGACTATCTAGCAAGGGTATACAAGCATGCAATAGCAAGGGCAGGTGGGTCCCAAAGCATGTGACTGCAATCATCATAGATAATGCATTCAACTATAAGTCTGGAAGAAGGGCTATCAAGTTAAGTACCCAAAGATTACTTGGGTGCCATGTGCAGCACATAATCTTAATTTTCTTTTAAAGGACATTGGTGAAATGGCTTGCATTTAAAAAAACTCTACTAGATGCAAATTATGTGGTGAAATTTATTAGAGAGCATCAATTTTTGTATGCTTTTTTTTAACAAAGTCACCCAATAAAACTTTATAGAAGTTTTGTGTGACAAGATTTGCTACCATATATTATATTCTTGCCACCTTGTAAGAATTGAAGCGTTTCTTGATTGAACTGTAGCTGATAGATGATGGGATGCATGGATCAACAAGTATCCTAGCTATTAGGATGCGACAAGATGTGCACAACTTGTGAACTTGCCAATTTTTTGGCATAATATAGAGAGGATTGTCACTCTTGCAAAACCATTTGTACATATTTTGCAAACACTTGACAAAGACTCTTTCATCTTTGTCCAAATTGATTGGTATATGTCAGAGGCCTTACACAAAGTAAGAGAGAATGTTGGCTTTGGTGCAAAGGACAAAGATGCCATAATCACAACTACCAAAAAGCGATGGGTGGAGTTGCATACGCCATTGCATGGTGCGGCATTTGTATTGGATCCTAAATTCCAAATGCATCAACAATTGGCCAACAAAGAATTTATGACTGACCTCAAAATAGTTTTCTCCCAACACTTGGGATAGGAGGATGGTAAAGTAGCTTTTTATCAATGAGTTGGTTATGCTAATAGAACTCGTATGTTTCAAGATCCATGGCATATAGATGCCATTGCAAAAACAAGTGCGCCTATATGGTGGAAGGAGTATGCGGGGGAGAAGGTGGAGTTGCAACACATTGCAGTAAGGGTTTCATCAGCTGCAACATCAAGTGGAAGCTGCGAGAGAAACTGGTCGGCATTTGAATTTATGCATACCAAAAAACAAAGCCCGATTCATTCTAAACGGGTTGTTGATTTTCTATATTTTTTTTACAACATGAGACTTATCCATAGACCCGTGAACATTGCAACAAGAGCAACACAAAATCAGTATGGTGTCTTCCAAACCCATGAAGCTATTGCTGCAAAATTTGACAACGACGATGATATGGAATGGGAGATAGCTTCAAAATTCTCATATATGGATGAAGTAGATGATATGGTTGGTGTGTTTGATGCGGAAGATGATCTGTGACTTAAGTCCTGTAACTTTTTGCTCAGTTTGATAATAGTTCGCAATGGAATGCAATGCTATGCTACTTAATGTTCACCTCTCTCTCTCTCTCTCTCTCTCTCTCTCTCTCTCTCTCTCTCTCTCTCTCTCTCTCTCTCTCTCTCTCTCTCTCTCTCTCTCTTGCAAGTTTTATAGTTACATTTGCAATAAGATTCACAAATTTGATAACTTTATTGGAGACGAATCCTTTGCATGGTCCCTGATTTGAAATAGTTGTTGCTGACACACAAAGTGGTTTGGTCATAGCTTCCTATACTCTTTGAGGCTGAGTGGCTTGCCTTGCAACCAAGACTCATCCTCTTTGATGTTGGCAATAGCTACGAGGTCTTTCTCCTTACCATACCACTCTCTCTCTTCTTTATAGATCTCTTGAGCTTCAACATGGTTAAGTTCTTTTTTTATATCTACAAATCAATACCACCATGTTGCAAGAAAGAGACATGATAATCAATTATATAATTTACATATACCAGTACAGACAAGACAAAAATAAAATCATCACTTTAGTCGTCAGCTGATTGTAGACCAAAAGTCATTACAACGCCATAACCCACAATATGGGCACCGTTTAGATAGATAGAGAGAGAGAGAGATCAAAAGCGTTAGGGCAAGTTGAGGGATTATTTCTTTGCCACTCTCAAGGTGTGTACGCACATTCCTAAAAATATATATCTTTTGTTTTGCTATTGGGGCACAAGCATGCACTTTAAGAGCCGTTTACAAGTATGACACATGGAGAAGATGTCCATGGATTTAGTCCCGAGGGGGGGGGGGGGGGGGGGGGGATTAGTAGATATACATTCTGGGTGGCCCACAAAAATCCTCTCTCACTTTGCTATCTAGTTTCTATCTTCAACTCACCAAAGAGGGGGAAAGTAGGTTGTTGGTTTGGTATTTGTGCAAGACCCCCAATCCACAATGCCTGCATAGACACCCTATTGCCTAAAATGGAGCATCATGTTGCGAGAGTTTAGGTCATTGTGGAGGTAGTCATGTGCATGTAGATACTTCAAGGTTTGCAGAAGAGCATTAATTATCTACAAAATATTATTTTGGAATAGCTCTATTGTTCCTTTGATGGTTACATAATCACAAATGGTAGGTTGACTGCCATCTGCATTGCACTCTTTAATCCATTTCTCTATATGGTTCCATTCCAAAAACGTGAAATGAGCATTGGATGCTCCACATGGCAAACCATGGCAAGTAGATAAATAATGCCACGGTAATCAATGTCCAAATATGTGGCTTTGTCTTTAACCTGTTAATCCACTGTGGGTCCATGCAAGTGGACTTTAAGGATCTTCGCAACATACAATGGATCTTTAAATACAGGATGGGTGACACCCACATGCTTTACATGCGCCCATCTTCCTTCTCCCAATTGCAGAGCCTGTATGTTGAAGATTGCAGTATCTAAAAAAAGATGTAATACAGGGGGGAGTTGTGATTGGGTGGTCTAAAGCAATAGCGGCACTAGCAATAGGCTGAGAGCGGTGAATAGGCCAAGCGTGTGAGGTATGCTCATCACAAGAACTGGACCATGTTATGTGCGCAGGGGGGAATGTAGAGTGTTAGAGAATACACGTAAACAATCGAAGGAGCATACATGTGAGCATCCCAACTTGTGTGAAGTGCGCTCAGCACAAGTCCTAGATGTTGTTGTATTGTTGATTGATAATTTAATCAATATAATCCCTGATGAAGTGTGTGAAACTCACAACAGAACCATCAGTGGGGACAACTTAACGTCAAACATTGTATGTATCTAGATCCAAGAAAACACCAAGTCTTCTAGTGATGAACAATGGCGTATCTACGGATTAGAAAGTACAAAGATAATGCACATCATTTTAAGATGAAGAGGGCATATGTATATATCTCTCCACTCTTAGGTTGACGAGCGTAACCCTCATATTTGTATGTAGTAATAGCAATAATGTGACCTAATCTAATCCCTGATGAAGTGTGTGGAGCTCACAACACAATCATCAGCAAACATTGTATGTATCTAGATCCAAGAAAACACCAAGTCTTCTAGTGATGAACAATGGCGTATCTACGGATTAGAAAGTACAAAGATAATGCACATCATTTTAAGATGAAGAGGGCATATGTATACATATCTCCACTCTTAGGTTGACGAGAGTAACCCTCATATTTGTATGTAGTAATAGCAATAATGTGACCTCATCTAATCCCTGATGAAGTGTGTGGAGATCACAACACAATCATCAACAAACAACATAACAATCTCGGATGCAAGCGAGACATCATATGTATCTACATCCAAGACAACACCAAGTCATCTAGTGTGATGAACAATGGTGTGTCTATGGAGTCCAAAGCACAAGGGTAACTGGTGCGTCACACAAAGATGAAGAGGGCATGAAGCATGCATCTCTCCATTCCTTGTTTGATGAGAAACACTCTTGCATTTCTACGCAGTACAAATGACAATGTGTCTTGATCTAAAATTGAGAATCCTATATGTCACTCGGAAGTGAGAGTTGTAGCATCATGCCTACTGTTGGGGTTCTTCAACAAAACAGAACTAAAGTGTTGACAACATGTCACACACACTAAAGACAGAGTAAAACAAAGGCAAATACATTCAACTCATCAGCATTTCATCATTCATCAACTTCCGACACAGCAGATTGCAGAACAAGCATGAAGCATAGAGCAAGAGACTACACAGTCGATTCATCTTGGTCCACAGATAACTTCCATTTCAACCCAAAATTACATTCTCGTGTGAACAGCGGGACCTTTAAATAAGAACTCCTAGCAGTTATAGCAGTTACATCCGATTGACCAAAAATCCGACTAAGTGTTGATTGATCAAGACATAAGTACAGTAATGGTCTGGTGCAGGGTCAACACTTGGCACAACCCGGTGGTGGATTTCCTTGAAATCCGACTCGGATTCACAATCCCTTGATCTGCATATTCTCCACCACCAACATTACTCTCTACACTAGTTCAACTTCATTCTGAGCCTCCACATCTGGCTCAGCCATACCCTGCTCTTCAACTACTGACTCAGGTGCCACTACTCCAACAGGTACATTTTCCACTGCTTCAAGCACCTTAACCTGCTGGTCAACCTACTGATTCATCTCTGCATCATCCTTCAATTCTTGACATTTCTCAATCTGTTCCTCCAACTGAACATCAGCCATATCCCCTTGCAATTCTTTCATCTTTAAATCCTGAGCTAATTTGAACCACATGTCTCTGTACTTTTTGACATCCTCTAACTCCTGCAGTAATTCACCCTCATGCTCACTTACAATCCCTGCTTCATTGTCTCATATGGATGCTTTATTTCTACAGCAATTCTTTTCTTCATAGACTTCCACACTTCCTGAACTGCTTGCAACAGCTGTTCTTTCAAGATATAGATTTCTCCCTCTGACATAAGCACTGCATTGACATCCACATCCTCACCTTTTACTTGCTTCTCCAATTCCTGCAAAGGAATCTATCCCTGATGTAACATTTGAACCTAAACCTGCAACTCAGCATTAGTCTTTGACAAATGCTCCATTTCCTCATTCAATCTGGCATCTAACTTCATTGTCGAATCTCTGAACAGTCCCAAAGACATTTTTATTTTTGAAACTTCTGCATGATGCTTTTTCACCATATCCTCTAACTCCTTCTGATGTACTTCCTGAATCTGTGCCAACTGCAAAGTCATAGCTTCCAACTCCATGTCCTTCTGCTTTACTTGCACTTTACCTACTGCTGAATCTGCAACCTGTTTCAGTTGCTCCTCCATTTGTACCTGCTGACCCAGCACAAATTCTTCCACCAACTTAAGCATCCTTATAGCACTGCCAGCATCTTCACATCTGCCTTCAGTTTTAAAAGATGTACTTGGAGTAGCAAATTCAAAATCTAAAGCTTTAGCAACACCTTGCTCACCAGCACTCACCTTTCTCTTCTTGGACAAAGTAAATGTTTTGCCCAACCTTACTGGTGTTTGAACATCTGCAGGGACTTTTTGTGAGAAAACAGATAACTCACCAAAGTCTTGGAAGAAATCTGGGCTATCCACAGCTTCTCTAGCCTCCTCCTCTGTGTAACCAGCCTCCATCAAATCTTGAAACTGCTTTCTCTTTGCTGGTTCTCCATAAAAAAACTTGTCCAATTCATCAACCTGCTCTTTACTTTTGTTCTTCTGAAGTTCCGACTCAGCAGCAGTAACAGAGATATTTGGCACCACTGTTTCTCCTGCTTTCACCATCCCAGCATACTTGAATAATGCAGCTAGGAATGGAGACAATCTACTGCTGCACTGACGCTTTCTCCTATCTGGAGTAAACACTTCTGCATGAATTTTTTCATGGACCCAATGTGCCCAACTGAAACAACCTCCCTACTCAGCAAATGCCAATGGAGCATAATTCTCTTTTGACATATAGTCAAATTTAGCCAGAAAACACACCCTCTCAAGATACCACTTTAACTGTTCCCTACGGCTATACTCCACATTTTTGAGCATGTAATACAACCTTGCTCCTTCTCTAGACCCAAAATCCTTCTTTAAAAAATCATCTGAACACTTAGGTGGAACAACTACTGTTGTTAATGGTAACTTGAAAACTGCAGCAATCACCTGTGGGCACAACACAATCTTATCAGATATTGCTCCTCTGGTCTTCCTCAGCAACTCTGCCTGTGACTTTGCATAAAAATTTCCTTTCCATTCTTTCCATGGCAACATTGCATACTCATAAAGTCCCAACTGTCTGAGCCACTTCTCATTCTTCTCTGTATCAACTTCCATCTCAATCTTGAGATCTGTATACGGATCCATCAAACTTTGCAGCATTTTATTTTCCGACAAAGGTGGCGGTTCTTCCTCTGAGAACTCTTCTTCTTCCTCATCGCTTACATCCACCCTCAGGTTAATTCCCTTTCTCCTCAGCCTTGTTGCGATAGGCTCTGCCGGCTCAGTTTCAGCCTCGGGTCTCATGGCTGCTGCTACAGGCTTTGCTTTAGGGGCCATAGGACTTGATGAAGGAGGAGATGAAGAAGGCGATTGCAAGAAGTAATCAGCAACTAAGTACTTGCACGGCGAAGAGACTAACATTTCATGCAAATGACGCCGCATGTATCCGCTGAATGACCTCTTTGACAGCTCCCGCGCCCCAATAATTACCTCTAGTGGCGAATAATCTTCTTGCAAACCCAAATATTGTTGATCATTAAACCGTTTACTTCGAGGTTTAAAAATTCCGATCCAGTAAATTCCGATGGACCAAATTCCGATCAACCAACATCCGATGAACCACACTATATGACTGCATACTGGATTAGGTTTATCTGAATTGAATCTCCACTCATCAGAACCTTGCGAAGCACTCCTCCTTCCTTCCTTCATGACTTGTTCTCTGTTGAAACCCTTATGAACATCACTTCCAATACCATACCTGATAGCAATGCTTACTGACTCTGAAAATCTGCTAATTCAACTGCCTCACACAAAGCAACTTCTACCACTTTTGGTGTCAACCAGTCAAGGTGAGGTGGTTTACCTTGAAATTTCTTTAACCTGAATCCATTAACTGGTTTGTCCACTCTGGTTCCAAACACATCAGCAACTATAAATGTGCCTTGTCCTAAATCTTCAACAATCTGATAAGGACCCTTATACCTCAAAGTCAATTTCCCTGGGAATGGACCAAGCCTGGAATTATACAGCATCACCCAATCTCCCACTTTAAACAGTTTGAACTTGACATTCATAGCTACCCAGGCTTGTCTTCTCCTCTGGATAATCTCAGTGATGTAAGAACTCACCAGCCTGTCCTCTTCTAGCTGCATCAAATACTTACTTCTATTCTTTACTGACAATGCAGGAGACATTTTCTCAGCAGAAATTCTCAAGCTAGGTACCACAAATTCCATAGGTACTACAGCTTCCAACCCATAGACCAACCTGAATCGTGTCATCCCTGTGGTGACTTTGAAAGCATTTCTGAATGACCACAGAGCTGAATCCAACTTCAGGTCCCAATCCTTATGATCATCCTGCACAATCTTTTTCATAATTTTAACCAGAATTTTGTTGCTACTCTCTGCCTGCCCATTGGCCTGGGGATGATATGGGGTAGACTTCTTGTGTAATATCATATGAGTTTTAGTCAGCTCATGTATGACCTCATTCAAAAAATGTGTCCCCCTATCACTCACCAACTCAACTGGACACCCAAATCTTGTCATAATGTTATGATACAAAAACTTTGCCACACTGGCTGCTTTGTTATCCTTCAGTGCCACAGCTTCCACCCACTTAGTACAATAATCTGTAGCAACCAAAATGTACCTGTTCCCCCTAGAGCTAGTGGGCTTTACTGGTCCTACAAAGTCCATACCCCATTTTTGAGAAGGTTCCAGGGGTAGAATAGGATGATCTGACATCCTGTCCCTATTGTCTGGTTGACCAAGCTTCTGACACACCACACATCTTTTGGCATACTCTTGTGCATCTTTTAACAAAGTAGGCCACCACAAACCTGCTTGAAAAATTTTCTTTCCTGTAATGTCTCCTGTAAAATGTCCACCAGCTTGTCCATAATGAGCTTCCTGTAGAACTGCTGATTGTTCAAATTCTGGAACACACCTTCTTATCACTTGATCAATACCCTTCTTGTATAACGATCCTGCAATCACAAAAAATGGTCTACTTTTCAATGCAAATTTCTTCCTTTGATCAAGTGAAAACCCTCCTGGCATAACCCCATCAGTTAGGTACACCAACATCTGATCATCCCAAGAATCTGGAACTTCCTGCTGAACTGAAAATAAACATGCATCAGGTAACTGATCATCCACACCTGTTGGAGATTCCCCTGTTTCCAGTCTGCTCAAATAATCTGCCACAACATGGTCTTTCCCAGGAGTATGAATAATCACAAACTCAAATTCCTGCAAAAGCAACATCCACCTTGCTAATCTCCCTGTAAGCATAGGCTTCTTAACCAAGTACAACAAAGCTTGGTGATCAACATGAAACATCACCCTGTTACTGAGTAAGTAATGCCTGAACTTATTCAATGAATATACCATGCCCAAAGCTTCTCTCTCAATCACAATGTAATTCTTTTCTGCTGGTGTCAACATCCTACTTGCATAATACAATGGTCTATACCATCCCTTGACCTTTTGCTGCATCAACACAGCTCCAATTGCAATATCCGATGCATCAACAAAAACATGAAAAGGCAATGTCCAATCAGGAGGCTGCAGTATTGGTGCTACTGATAGCATTTTCTTTAACATTTGAAAGGCTGTCTCCTGTGGTTCATCTCATTTAAAGTCAACATCTTTCTTTGTAAGATGAGTCAAGGGTGCACATATATTAGCCAAATATCTAATATACCTTGAGTGCCACTTCACCTGGCCCACAAACCTGCTGAGATCCTTCACATTCTAAGGTGATTTGGCTTCCTGAATTGTTTCAATCTTTTTGGCATCAATGGGCATCCCATCAGCAGATACTACATGTCCCAATAAAATACCACTCCTGACTACAAGTACACTTTTATATGGATTCAAGGCCATGTGAAATAGTCTGCATCTTTCCAAACATAACTTCAAGTGAACCAAATGCTGATCCTTCTTTCCAAATACTGAAAAGTCATCTACAAAAACCCTCATAAAATCCTGAAGATAAGGTTCAAATGTCTTATGAGCCACAAAGTTGAAGGAAGGTGGACCATTCTTCAAACCAAAACTCATCATTATATACGCAAATGCTCCCCACTCAGTGATGAAGGCTGTCTTGTGTTGGTCTTCTAGAGCTACCTTAATCTGATTGTAACCTGAAAAACCATCAAGAAAGCTATACATCTCATGTCCAGCTACTGCATCCAACACAGCATCACAAAATGGCATAGGGAATGGATCAGTAATAGTTGCAGCATTTAACTTCCTGTAATCCACACACACCCTCAACTTCCCATTCTTCTTTGGCACAACAATAATTGGTGACAACCATGACACTTCATTAATTGGCTTGATGAATCCAACTGCCAATAACTTATCTATTTCCTGCTTTACTTGCTTTGCAAAATTGGGGTTCATTCTGTATCTCTGTTGTATGATTGGTTTAGCATCCTCTCTGAGATTAATGTGATGTTGATGTAGTTCAGGATCAATGCCCTTTACCTGTGAATAATCCCAAGCAAATACATCTTTATACTCCTGCAATAGTTGAATCAAACCTTTCAAAAATTCCCCTTCAGCATGGATGCTAATTCTGACCATCCTGGGATCTTCTTCAGTTCCCAAATTAAACTCTCTAACTTCATCCTCTTTTACTCTGCTGGAAGTACCAAACCTTTTATCATAGATTTTTTTTGCCATTACCCTTGCTTCCTTCTCCTCTTGATCAATCTGCTCTTTCTGAGTCACCTCGGAATTCCGATCCATCATCTACAACACTTCTGATCCAGCAATCTTCTAGCCTGGAACTATTTCTACTTCTTCCTCACTTTGATCTTCAACCTTCTGTATTATCCCTTCTACATCAACCTCAAAGAGAGGCACAATAGTGGGATTAGCTCTCAAAAATTCCTCCTCTTCATCATCTTCCACTACATCTGCCAAGTTTATGGTCTGAGCACATAATGGTTTAGTCTTTGGAGGGATTTTTTGTCTTCTCTGCATTGATATGGTTACTGACTGCTTCCCCTTTTTCATCATGACCACATTTTCTCCCCAATCCTGCTTAACTCTAGCTTGTCTAAACCAGGGCCTTCCCAACAACGTCTTGTAGGAAGAATCTGAATCCTTCATTCTAAGTACCACAAAGTTCACAAAGAAAACCATACCTGCAATTTCAATTGCTTGCTGCTTGAGAATGCCTAAAGGCTGGACTCTCCTCTGGTCTGCCATCTTCACTTGAACTGGTGCTGGAGCTAATGTTCCTCCTAACTTCGATCTTCTATAAACCTCCTCAGGAAGTATATTCACCGCTGATCCTCCATCCAAAAGCACCTCTTGAAATAGAATGCCTTGAAACATTACTGCCACCACAAGTACTACAAAATCCACATCTGCTGGATCAATCTGCTGCTGCATTACTTCAGGATTTTGGTTTGCCAACACTTGGTCTTGCTGACCCTGAAGCTTCTTCAACAATTTCTCTTTAAAGGCTGGAACTATACATAATAATTGATCTAATGACAATTGCAAGGAATTGTTCACCAGCACCTCAAACCAATCTTTGTCTTCTTTTGTTGGCATCAAACCTGGCTTGTCAAGCTTATGCTGCTTCTTGGATACCTCCAACTCTTCATTCTTCTCTTCTGCATACTGAACCTGCTCTCTCTGCACTTTTTCATGAACCTTATCCCTCACATCTTTCTGCTCTCTCCAATTAATTGGTCCCTTAGCTTTTGATCTTGTGACTGACAATGCTTCAGCTTCTTCCACCTGACCACATTGGTAACAATCACAATACCATCCTTCTTCATGTTCCTTATGCTCAGCCTGATGTACTATGACTAACTCTGGTTCTTGCTGCTCCTGAATGTCCACCAAAATAGCATTGGCCTGAGCTGGTTGATTATGTTGTGGTTGCTGCTGCACTCCCTGTTGGTCTGCCTGACCAGGCCTCACAATGGGCATCCCTCTTTCTCCCATGTGTCTTACCCATAATTCACAATTAAGACCAACCCAATGGTCTAGTGATCCACAATAGACACAAGGAATCACTCTATCTCCTCTTCTCTGATTATTGTTTTTCTCTCTCCAAGGAGGTCTTGGAGGTCTTGGTGGTCTATTAAATGGTTGTCGTTCTCTAAATGGAGCTACCTGATTTGCTGCAGCTTCAACTCTACCTCTTCCTGTATTTGACTGCTCCCTATTCCTGGGGTTAAACCAACACCTAGAGGTGGTATGTCCTTCTTTGTCACATATTTCACAATACAACTTAGCTTTGGGTTCCAACACTGAATAACCAATGCTCTTTAATTTACTCACCAATTCCCCTTCTTGAGTTGCTTTATCCTTTTTGGACTTCTTCTTTGTGATTTTCTTCTTCTTCTTGACTTTTCTTCAACATCACTTGACTCAGTGTCATCATCTGAATCAGCATCTTCATCAGTTTCATGGGCATCAGTGGAGTCTGACTGATCATCAGAATCCTCATCCTCTTTGGACCTGCTCTTCATTTTGGGTCTGCCAAGTCTTTTCTTGACTCTGACTGCTGCATCAACTAGTGCAGAAAAACCTGGACCTATATCCACACTTGCCACAGCATTCTTTAAATCTTTCCTCAAACCTGTCAAAAAATATCCTACCAACATCTCATCAGTGGGTCTCTCATTGCCCTGAAGTCTCTCAACCAAAACTCTAAACTTTTGAGCAAAATCTTCAACCACCATATCCCTTTGTCTGATCACCCTGAGTTTCTTCAAAATGTCTGTAGGAGTCTTCTCCTTTCTGAATCTCTGTAAAAAAGCTGCTTTCAAAGCATTATAGGTAGCAAAATTAGCTATACCATATTGGCTAGACCAACTCATGGCTTTGCCTTCTAATGTAGCTGCAAATTGCTCCATCTTTGTTTGGTCATTATGCAAGGCCTGCTAACCACTAGCCTGCCACTTTGTTTCAGACTGGGTAGCATGACAGTCTGCATCTTCTTTCAACTTTCCTCTAAATTTGGCTGCTTTCATTGCAGGGTTTGGATGGGCCATGGGAGGATTTCTGGGTGGTCTCCTAGGTCTTTGCCTGGTAGCCCCCTATAGTGGGTCAAATGGAAGCCTTCTTCTTGTCCTTGCAGGTCTTCCTGTCAAGGCAAGTGCTCCAAAAAATTGCCTCACGTGCCTCCCATATGCTCTCACAGAACCCTCAGCCCCTTGGTTCAATAACTCCTGTTCACTGTCACGGAACTCCTCCTCTCCATCAGAGGCATCATCATAATGAAAAGGATCAATATCAAGGTTTCCTGCTCGTGTCTGTGCCCTTGTATAATAAACTCTGCCTACTCTCCTCTCTTGTTGTGACTACATGATTCTCCACAGATTCACAACAGCAGGATCGCCAAAGTGTTGGGGTTCTTCAACACAAACAGAACTAAAGTGTTGACAACATGTCACACACACTAAAGACAGAGTAAAACAAAGGGTGAGAAGAAGCAGAAACAACATTGATCAACATGATTACACCTCTTCATTGAAAGTTTCTTTCCCAGCGTTCAAAGGAGGAAAGAGAGATGACCCGGATGTTCGTAACCAATCCTTTGAACAATATGCTGAGTTGAAAAATATTGATGAAGATGACTGGGGGAAATACTTTCCTCAAACATTAAAGGAGGCAGCTAGGAAATGGTACTACCATTACCCAGCTTTCCAACTCAGATCGTATAACAAACTGCTCAAAGCTTTTTGACTGGAATATTCAGACAACAGAGGAGATAAGGATATCCTCTGTGAACTGGATAAGATAAAGCAAAGAAAATTATCAGCTAGAAGTTATGTTGAGAAAATCAAGGAGCTAACTAGGAAGCTGCAGGAACCACCATAAGAGAAGCAGTTGCGAGCATGGTTTTTAAATGGTTTCCGCAGTAAGAAGCCTAGGGAACAAGAGGTGCCCGCACCAAAAAAGATATTTAATGATTTGGTGCAGAGAGCCTTGAAGCTAGAACAACAGGCTAAGAAGGAAAGGAATCATAAGAAGAGGAGGTCCAGTAGTAGCAGTACTTCTACTGAGAATTCCGATTCCAGTAAGACCTCCAGTAGTTCTGAAAGTAGCTCATATGAAAAGAGCAAAGACAAGGCTAAGAAGGGGTCTTGGTCTAGGAAGATTGATGAGATGGCCCGGCAGATTGCTGAAATTAGCCAGACCAGACAACCAGTAAGAAGAATGGAAACCTGGTGTTCAAAGTGTAAATCCAAAAATCATGTTTCCAATGAATTCCCACAATGTACTTACTACAGAGCCTATGGCCATCTATGGAACAACTGTGGCATTCATATTCATCATTTCAAAAAGGGAAAATATCTGTCTGTGGTGGTATTTAGCAATGATGAACCCGTAAGAGTGGAGACTACCAGTGTACCCCAAGCAGAGAAATCAGGTATCAGTGGTACTGGTACAGGGCGTGGTGGGTACCAAGGGGGTACTGGCTGGGGTCGGGGTCGTGGTAACTTCCAGAGTCAAAGTATGAATTGCTATACTTGTGGTAAGTATGGGCATTTTGCGGCCCAGTGTCCAGAAACACTTGTTCCTGTGACTACTAAGGCGAAGGTCCTGGAACCAGTTCCTATAAGAGCAGTAACACGCAGCAAAGGGGTGGGGATTGAAGAAATCCCAGAGGAGCCAACAAAACCAGTCAGTCATGAAAGTAGCAAATGGGTTCAGCAGAGAGAGGTGTGGAAGGCAAAGGGTAAAGAAAAGGTAGTTGACGAATGGCAGGAACAGAGAGAACTGGCAGCTAAAATCACATAATATTTAGTCAAGAAATTGACAGAACATCCAGAAAATTCTGATGCCCGCGTCATTCAGAAGATACCAACCCAGCCTTTTAAGAAAGCACAACTAGATCAATCGAGGTATGGGATTCCTGAGACCATGTTGGTTGTAGTTCAGGGACTAAGAAAATAATTAGGAGAGGGTAAATCAGAAACGGATGCAACCAAAGCAGAGGAATGGTGTTGTGTAAATACTGTTGATTCTTCAAGTTCTGACAATAATTCTAAAGAAGACAAAGAGGAAATTCATGTCAAAATTTGTGACAGAATTCAGAAACGCACAGTTGAGCTGGAAGATATTAGAAAAACTTTGCCTGAAGTAGCGAAATTCATTAGACAACGAAGGAAGGCTGAGACAGAAGCCAGAACAGTTGACCTAGCCGCTATCAGAGATGATGAAGTGTCGGTGATCCAGGTAGATTATAAAGTGAGTAAACATTGGGAGCCTCTATTTGGTGTCATACTAGATGGAGGAGCAGGAGTTAACATCCTGAGGGCACATCTTTAGCAAAGAATGGGAATTTCAAATCTGAAACCAGCACCTTTCAAAGTTTGAATGGTAGACCATCGAGTAATGCAAGCAATTGGAATGGTAGAGAGTATGCAAAGAAAAGTTCAAGACTAGCTTCCTAGTAATAGATATGCAAGGTGCGTATGGGATGCTATTGGGGCGTCCATGGCTGCAAACAGCACAAGCCGTTCATGACTATGCTAATCAGACTCTGACAATACAAGGTGCTAGCAGTAGAATTCAGATTCAGACGAACAATACTAGGAGCTGGAGAAAGGAGATGCGACCTCAAGAGCTTTGCCAATAAGTATAAGGTGAAGAAAATTGAAAGGATGCTAGTAGCAATAAGTATTTTCCAATAACAGAGATAGATCTCAACACAGTGTTACTGGACAAAGATCAAGCTGCAAAGCAAAAGAAGCAATTTCCAGAACAGTTCACTCAGCAAAACTCTGGAGAACAGCTAGTTCAACTGACTAGAAGACCAGAAGAACCAGTAGATTCCAGTGCACCAGTAGGTTCTGAACCAGCACACTCTGGCGAACTAACTGGAAATCAGAATAGAAGTTCAGAGCTCAGGGGACCGTCTTGGGATTACGCTGAGGAGTCAACCAAAAGAAGGGGCGGAGGGCCTAACTGGTTTCTTCCAGATGATAAGGAAATAGAGGAATGGAACTTAGGTTCCGAGGAAAACCCTAGACTGATCAAGGTCAATAAACATCTGAATCCTAAGATGAAAGAGAAGGCACAACATATGTTCCAGCACTATAAAGATGTGTTCGCATGGGAACACACTGATCTTAAAGGAGTAGATCCAGAGGTATGTCAACACCGAATACCATTGAAACCAGATGCCAGACCAGTAAGGTTGCAGCGATACCGAATGAATCCAAATTACGCTAAGAAGGTCAAGGAAGAGATTGATAACCTTCTAAAGGCTGGGTTCATTACAGAAGTAGCCAGTAGTGACTGGTTGTTCCCTATTGTGGTGGTACCCAAAAAGAATGGTAAGCTTAGAGTGTGTGTGGATTATAGGAAGCTGAACGCTCAAACAATTAAGGATCCCTTTCCATTACCCTTCACGGACATGTTGCTTGATGAAATTGCAGGATATGAGATGTATAGCTTTATGGATGGGTATAGTGGCTATAACCAATTACAGATTGCTCTTGAGGACCGGAGTAAAAACACTTTTATTACTGAGTGGGGAGCATTTATGTATTTGGTGATGCCATTGGGTCTTTGCAATGCACCAGCCACTTTTCAGCGATGCATGATGGAAATATTCAGTGAATTCCTTCACCGATTCCTTGCTATATTTATGGATGACTTCACAGTATATTCAACAGAGGAGGAGCATTTGCTTTTTCTTGAAATGGTTTTCCAGCGTTGTCAAGAAAATCGGATCTGTTTAAACCCATTCAAATCTGTTTTCTTAGTCTGGAAAGGACAGCTACTGGGACATGTAGTGTCCAAGAATGGTATTGAAATGGCCAGTGACAAGATCCAGTGTGTCCAACAGGCCAAAGCGCCTCAAAATATGTCAGAGTTAAGTTCTTTCTTGCGATATATCAATTTTTATAGAAGATTTGTGCACAAGTTTGCTTCCCAGGCATTACCTTTGTATAAACTGACAAAGAAGACCAACAAGTTTAGTTGGACTACTGAATGTGAGGAGAGTTTTCAGAGTTTAAAGAATGCTATTATCAACAGCAGCAAACCAGTTCTTTGACAACCAAATTGGGATGTCATTTTTCATGTACATGTCGATGCTTCAAGACTGGCGATGAGAGCAATATTGGCTCAGCCAGAAGGAAGAACTGATTATCTTGTATACTTTGCAAGTTGTAGGTTCAGTCAGGCTGAACAAGGATATACAACTACTAAAAGAGAAGCTTTAGGGATGGTTTTCAGTGCTACTAAATTCAGACATTATCTGTTGGGAAAGTTATTTCATTTTTATGTGGATCATCAGGCCTTATTATTTCTGATCAACAAAGTTAGTATTCAAGGCAAACTGATACGATGGATGATGTTCCTAATGGAATTTGAATTTTGTATGTTCCATAATTCCGACAAAAATCATTGCGGTGCTGATTTTTTGTCCAGGAGTACGGATGGCTACTTTGAGGTGTCTTTAAGAGACGAGCCAGTGGATGAAAAACTATTTCAGTTAACAACTGCCGAGTCAATTGATCCAGAATTGTATGATGTATATCATTTTCTTTCCAAGGAAGGATTCCCAGACAACTGGACTCAAAATCAAAAGAAGGCTCTGATTATTAAGAGTTTGAACTTCACCATCATTGGCGGGTGACTTTATAGATTGGGAGTAGATGGGGTTCTTCGCAGATGTGTACCTATGGAGGGTAGAATGCAAGTTATTTCAGAGGCACATAATGGGGATTCTGGGGGACATTTTTCTACTGATATTACTTTCAAGAAGATTCTACAGGCTGGATTGTGGTGGTAGACTTTAATATCTGATGTTAGAAGCTTTTGTAAAACATGTGATATATGCCAAAGAATGGGCAGACCCACAACAACAAATATGACTCCTCTAACACCAGTTCAACCACTAGGTGTTTTTATGAAATGGGGTCTAGATTTTATGGGTCCATTCAAGAAAATTACTCCAAGGAAGAATAGATATATATTGATGGCCACTTGTTATGTGACCAAATGGGTAGAAGCTAAGGCTCTTCTCGACAACACGGGAAAATCCACTGCTATGTTTTTATTTGAAAATATTGTTTGCCGATATGGATGTCCTATGGAGATTGTGTCCGACCAGGGTACGTACTTTATAAATGACACTATGGACATTCTCATGGGTATGTTTTCAGTCAAGCATCGAAAATCAACACCATATTACCCTAGATGCAATGGGCAAGCCGAAAGAAGCAACAAGACTGTCAAGACTATTCTCACTAAGATTGTGCAGAAAGAGCCACATCAGTGGGATTTGAAACTTCAAACTACTCTCTGGGCATATCAAACAGCTTATAAGGTCACTACAAGATTGACACCATTCAGAATGGTGTATGGCACTGAAGTCGTCGTGCCCATGGAATTTGTTATACCCAGTCTCAGGATGGCAGTAGACTATGGGTTGGATTTTAATCATAATCTGAAAAAGAGACTGGGAGAGTTAACACAGCTGGATGAGTTAAGGCAGAGGGCTATGTTGGAAAATGAAATTTTTCAGCAAAGAAGGAAACACTGGCATGACAGCCGAATCAAAGTCAGGGAGTTTCAGAAAGGAGATTTGGTTCTGTTATATCAATCAAAACTAGGCCCTAAGAAACCAAACTTAAAGATAGCTTGGGCAGGTCCATATGAAGTTGAATGGGTGTTCTCCAATGGCATAGTAAAATTGAAAGATTTATCTGGATTATTGTTGCCTTGAGTATATAATGGGGCTAAAATCAAGCTCTATTATTTAGAAGAAAGAGAGACTTCCAGAGATAAGGGGTACTGGTAGTCTGGGAACTGATGACCAAGAAATTCCAGAATCAGCTATTTTGAACCTTTTTCATGTACAGCCACTCCCAAAGCCAGTCAAAAGGTCATAAAAGTCTTAGCACAACAAAAACATGTCAGTTCGAGAATCAGTAAAGTGTCAAAGCCACTATCAGTTGGTATGGGAAAAAGGGTCAGTGGGACCATCGGTGATAATCATTTCAAAGATTGTGGACAGTAGTAGCCAATGCATGTATGCCATGTCATTTGCGGTGCACAAGACTCTAGGAATGGTAAGTAGTCGAGCTTTTATGGTGCAAATGCATATAACAGTAAGGTGAGTAGGCATTTTTCCTCGAAAGTCTCTTGTGCGACGTCTGCCCATTGTTATCCGTTCGCCATTGCCAAGCTCTGAAGTTTCATCACTACAGCCATAAACTTCTTCGTCTGAGGAAAGTATTGATTGTTGTCCATCTTTACCAGCCATACCAGGATACAGGTTTGAAGATTCAAGTAAGTCCTCTTCTACTGATTCATCGTCTTCACAGTGTATGGGTAGGAAGAAAATGTCAGAGAAGATGCAAGAAACTATAGAGTAAACCCAAGCACTTATTGTTGTTGCAAAAGCCTCTTTTTCACTTATCCCTCACAGTAAGATACAGCGGTATGTGTTTAGTGAGCAAGCAGAGACATTACTCCGACTGTGGGATTTACATGTGGTGGTGCAAGCCACAAGAATTGAGTTTGACACGGCTATCATTAGACAGGTCCTTGATTCCTTCAATGTTGATGAGGGAAGTGCTATGGTATATGGTAGGAAAGTATTGGTAACACTGAAAAATATCGCTTTTTCATGCAAGATGCCAAATGAGCCAAATCCATCTGTGGCAACAGCAGAGTAGATTAGAAGATGATGCTGCCAAGAAGAAACGCAAAGCCAATGGGCAAGGGGTTCCAGTATCGGGTCTGGACATTCCGCTGCTTACCACTTTGTAGCTGAAGGTATGAGTGAAAGAAGTTTTACTGCAAATGAAAATTGCTAGGGGAGTTCTGGACCAGAGGGTACAAGCTATTATTGAAGATCAGTCTACCAACAATAAGGGGCCTCAAACTCAAATGATAGTAGGGGAACAAGCAACTGCTTTCCGAAGATTGTTTCAGCTGGTTAGAGTTACTAGAAAGATGTTGCAGTAAGAGAACTAGGTTTTCCTTACTTTTCTAGAGTTTGTACCCGATTCCCCAGTTCTCCTGTATACTTTACCAGCTAGGGAAGTTGAGCTGCCTAGTTTTTCCCAGCACTGTATCCTCAACATCCAGAACTAGTGGATTGGCTCACATATTATAACATCACTAATGATCTTTAGGATTGGTATGAGCAATCCACTGTAGAATGGAAAACCTGGCAAACACTACTCAATGATTCTCTCCAATTGAATAATCTTGGGGAATTAAAGAATGAGATGGAGAGGATCAAGCTGTGTATGGGACAATGGAAAATCCAGCTTAGAGGTCTCACCAAGATCACAAACCAATTGCTGCAACTTACTATGGAGTCCTCTAAAGTCCTTGAAAATGATATTACGGCTAGATCAGGCCTGGGACCACAATACAGAGAGATGGTTGAGATTCTCTTTGAAGCTAGTATTAAAACAAATCAGCCTCTTCCAGAGGGACAGATCCACATAGCTTCGCATTGTCATAAAAATGAGCGTATAAATGCAACCCACATGGCTATAGAGTTTAGAGATTCTTACCGTGATCGAGAAGTGACTACCGATGGTCATAAGGCTTCTTGCTTGGCTGCAAGAGAGGAGTGATAAGTGCCACGTAGAGGATTTCACCAACGAAGTTGATGTAGAGCATGTACACCATGAAAAGAGAAGAGAGTATAGTAAGAAAGTAAAGAGAGAAAGTTCTCCTTCTTTTTTTTTTTTGTGAAATACAAAGGAGTTCTATAGGAGATGGTGATGGAAAGCTTACACCACTCTGTATAGTACATATGTAGAATCTTTGGACAAGACTGGAGTGTGCCCCAAGTTAGGAGGTAGCGTCCCCTCTTTTGCCAAATTTAGATCTTATTTTTTGGAATCTTTTTTAAAATCATGGCTTAGCTTTTGCAAGTCAAATCTGGCCAAAACCATTCAATTTTACTTGCAAAATTTAATCACATAAATAGTATTTAAAAACTAATGAGACCGTGAGTGAACTAAACCACACCATGGTGCACTCGTGTAATCACGATATTTACCATACCGCCTCGACGTATTTATGGTGCCGCTTTTAATAAAATCTTCTAGTAAAAATTTCGTTTAATCTCACTTCTCCTCGTATAATTGTTTTCACCCAAAGGATGATGCCATAACTTCACATATAGGCAAAAAACAAATTTTTTCTAATTTTGGGTGCATACACGACATGCAAAAGAAAGTGTTTGACCTCATATCAATGCATCAATCTAAGATCTATAACATAGACTAACACCTCATCATATCACTTCACCCATATGAGACTCATGAAAACAATTGTGACACGAAAAGAAAGGCACTTTTTGCATAATTGCCCATACAATTTGGCTTGACTATTCACATATCCACACATAATTTTTTGAACCTCAAACACTCAAAATCAACTCGTCATACAACCCATAAAACATATATGAACCACTCATCAAATTCACAACTCTATATGGTACTCCCGTATAGGTAATTCCGTACAAAAAACGGTTAATAATGAGTGATATTGGTGATCTAAATACATTTATCAACAATTATATTCAAAAAAATTATTTGGCTAAGTGGGTTTCTTCATCCAATAAATCTATATAGTGGTTCTCTAGGGAGCCTAGGGTCGATAAAGTACAGTGGAGAACAAGTTGTTATTTGACCATAACTCTTTACTCACGTGGAAATTTCATGTGACACATACAAGAGAAAATTCTCTCACAAGACACCAGTGATAAGAGCCACTTAGAGGATTTTACCATGAAGTTGATGTAGAGCACGTACACCGTGAAAAGAGAAGAGAGTATAGTAAGGAAGTAGAGAGATAAAGTTATCCTTCTTCTCCTTCCGATGAATGAGAGAGAAATGCTTATGAAGATGGTGATGGAGAGCTTGCACCACTCCATATAATATGTACGTAGAGTCTTGTGGTACTCTCTGCAATTGTCAATGCCAAAAATTGAGCACTACCGCTGTTTTTGCCAGGTCAGAGTGTTCCACAAGCCAAGAGGTGGTGCCTTCTCTTTTGCTAGATTTAGATCCTACTTTTTCGAATCTTTTCTAAAGACATGGCTCAACTTTTGGAAGTCAAGTCTGGCCAAAACCATTCAATTTTACCTATAGGATTTAATCTCGCAAATAGTATCTACTAGTAACTGATGAGATTGTGAGTGAACCAAACCGCACTATGGCATCCCGGTGTAATCATGACATTTGCCATACCGCCCCGATATATTTACAGTGCCAATTTTTATAAAATAATTCTAGTATTTTTTTTGTCTAATCTCATTTCTCCACTGTATAACCATTTTTACCCAAACGATGACTAAAAATATTATTTTTGACTTTAAACCATTTTAAAAAGCACATTGTTTTTTGAGAACGCTGAAAAGCACGAAAAGCTAAAAAAAGTGTAGAAAGCAAAAAGAAGAAAAGTTTTCTAAAATTAAACCACGGCTTTCTCTCATCTACTCAAACTAGGAAACAGACTTGCTTTTCACTGAAAAGCGTCGAAAATCATGAAAAGCTAAAATTAGCATGAAAACAACTCAAAAAGCGGGTTTTTTTTTTCAAAGTTTAGCCCTAGGTTGTGTGAGACTACTGGATTAAGGATCTAGCCTTGATTTTCACAAAAAAGCATCGAAATGCAAGAATTTTTTTGTTGTAAATGAACCAAATGTCCGTTTGACCTACTCAAACATTGAAAAAAAATTGGGAATCTTACAGGTCTAATCTCTATTTTGGAATAATTCTCTTGTAAAAGTGCATGAGAGAAAGGGAAAAAAGATACTATGTGCAAAGATAAGATATGACCGACTAAACATTGTCTAGTGCAAGTTCTAATCCAAGGAGGCATCTCACACAAAGCGACATGAGGTTGCCAAAAAGGTGTAACTTGCCATTTTGTAATGGGGCTATAGACACACTTTTGTACATGCTATATATACATCAATCGAAAAATTATTTTCTTGCAAACATACTTGGAGTACAAATGGTTTTTCAATTCAAATTTCGATTGTTCTTACATTGGGTATAACCATAAACATTGTATTGTCAAAGAAAATACACCAAGTTTAAGTCTTATTAACAAAAGGGAGATCCTTTTTGGGCATGAACATCAATAGTAGAATGTAAAGGCTTTCTCTTAGGAGGTACATTCTCCACTTATACATCATCAACATAAGTAACAGTAGGCTCTGAGGCATCACAATTAGAGGGAGAGGAGAGGATGAAGGAGCAGCATCCTCAGAATCATGAGCAACATCCTCAGAATCATGAGCAACATAGGGTGTTGGGCATGTTAGTTTATGTATAGGAGATCATCAAGAAGGGGGGGGGGGGGGGGGGTACGAAGATGTTGGGTTACAAGAAGAAGAACACACATTGGAGCATGGGGGTTTTGGGTGAGGGGTGAGGAGAGGATGTAACAAAAAGGCTAGAGCCAGATCCTCAAAAAGATTAGAAGAGGCTTCTACATGGCTTGTTGTGTTATTGGAGGCTACTCTTAGTATCTCCGAGGTAGAGGGCGTGGTTGTGGCCTTCGTTGTGGTGGGACTAATGCATTGAGGACTCCTTGAGGAAATGTCTCTACAAGATTAATTAAACTCTAGACCATTGTGGTCTTTAAGACCTCCACATAAACCACAAAATATATGCCAGGTTCCTAACGTACCAAACCATTTTGCACCCCCAATAACATTAAGACATTATGCTTTGTTATCCATAACAATAAATATGAGCTAGCTTGCCGTTACACTTTTATGCTCCTCTACATAAATATGCTCTAAAAAGAGTTTTGCATTTGCAAGAACTCTCCATCCACATTAATGTCCATCAACATCCTGTTTTAGCACCTTGCAACTGGACATTAGCATGTCATCTAATATTTTCTCCTAGGTCAATGCCTCTATGGCAGCCACAAGTTTTTAAACATACGTGCAAGAGTAGGAAAAGGGAGATGACCAATTGCATCAATAGTTGAAAAACTAAAAAAAAATTCACTTACCTCTAGATGTTCCCCTAGAATCCATGTGTGGAGTTTGCAAAGAGGAACGCTTGTGCTCCATGTTCAAGACAAGAGTGCTCCAATGGGAACCAGTTAAACTAAACAATGAATAAAGCTACTACTCCTTGTAGACACACTCACTTACCTCTAGATGTTCCCCTGGAATCCATGTGTGGAGTTTGCAAAGAGGAACGCTTGTGCTCCATGTTCAAGCCAAGAGTGCTCCAATGGGAACTATTTAAACTAAACAATGAATAAAGCTACTACTCCTTGTAGACACACTCCTACAACAATGACAAAAAAATCACAATACTTGCCCTCTTTTTAAGATAAAAGTAAAACCTTCATCGTGTCCATGTTGATGGATTGAAACCAATCAACAACATTGATAAAAGAGGTGGCATCCAAAGTGAGTACCACTGATAGTTGTGAGTTTAGCATAGCTATCTTGGATTGAATATTCCATGATAAGTTGGAGATTAGCTCGATGAGAGTGGTTTTACGACTTTCCAAATCAAAAACCTCAATGCCAATGTCACTATAAAAGCAAAAGGACGGCCAACCAGCCAAGACCAAACCCCATGCCTAAAATTCAGGGCAAGACACAGTTCATATTGTTGGTCAACGCAATGGATTGTGCCAAGGAAAAAATAACGGGTAGATTCCTAGGCCACAAGGATGCGCCAACGTGAGAAACCGCCAGGAAACAATGAAAAAAAGCAAAAGAAGCAAGTAGGTCAGAGAATGAATGCAGGAAATCCAACCAGCCAGAGGTGATTAGAGTAGGAGACCCCCCATGGACCAAGGTTGAGAGGAGAAACAAGTACAGAAAGCTTAAGAAAACCTTGAGTGAAGTCTGGACAACGAAAATGGAGAGTGATGAGGACGAGAAGGATAACATTAGTGTACCTTCGCACTTCAAAAAGTACACCATACAGGATAGGAAGCTCGTAGTAGCACAACCCATGAGAGAAAGGACACAGGAGAAGTCTTACGACGGACCGGAGGACGCCAAGAAGATAGATCTAGCAAAGCCAGGAGAGGATCCTAAGCCGGTCTACATAGCCACAGACCTAAGCCCTGAGGAAGAAGAACTTCTCATCAGTCTTCTCAAAGAATATAAGGATGTCTTCACGTGGTCATACCAAGACCTCAAGGGAGTAGACCCTAGTGTCTGCCAACATACAATCCCCTTGAAGCCAGACACAAAGCCAAGCAGACAACGTCCTTATACGTATAACGATACGTTTGCCAAACGCATCAAGGAAGAGATAGATAGACTTAAAGAAGCTGAGTGTATCTACGAGATAGAGCATACTGGCTGGGTGTCACCTATCGTGATCGTGCCCAAAAATAACGATAAATTGCGAGTATGCGTCAATCTCAAAAAGGTAAACGCAGCTACGATAAGAGATAACTATCCCTTACCAATCACGGAACATCTGTTAGAAAGAGTAGCAGGAAAACAGGCTTATTCCTTTCTGGATGAGTTCTCAGGCTACTATCAACTTGCGATCGTGCAAGAAGATCAGCACAAGACGGAATTTTCCACAGAGTTTGGCATATTCAGAGTAATGCCGTTTGGCCTTACAAATGCCCCCGCAACATTCCAAAGGCTGATGGCCCACGTGTTCAAGGAATATCTACGCATATTCTTAGAGATCTATATGGATGACCTTTGTGTATATTCTATTTTGAGAACGGAGCACATAGAACATCTAAGAAAGATTTTCAAGAAGTGCAGAACTTACAGGATCTGCCTAAACCCGGAGAAATGTGTTTTCATGGTTAGGCAAGGTAGAATCCTAGGGCACATAGTATCGGAAAATGGCATATCGACTGATCTCAACAAGATCAAGGTCATTATTGAGTTGCCAAGGCCAAGCAACATGAAGGAGGTTCAGTCCTTTATGGGACACTATGGATATTACCGGAGGTTCATTTACTTATACGCAATTATTGCACATCCTCTTTATAGGTTGATCATAGTATTCGTATGGACCGACGAATGTGAAACATCCTTCGCGAAACTCAAGGAAGCACTAATCTCAGCACCGGTTTTAAAAGCACCAGATTGGAACAAAATTTTCCATGTTCACATAGATACTTCGGCATATGCCATTGGGTGTGTTTTGGCACAACCTGGTGAAGGAACAATGGATTTTCCAATCTACTATGCAAGCCGGCAGTTGAATTGTGCCGAGAAAAACTACACCACCACGGAGAGAGAGGGATTAGGCATGATATATGCAGTGAAGAAATTCAGGCATTGTCTTTTGGCCAACAAGTTTGTGTTCTTCACGGACCATCAAGCCCTTCTCTACCTAGTAAACAAGCCATGCAGTACGGGACGCATAGTAAGATGGTTTATAGTACTGCTAGAATTTGACTTCACAGTCGTGGTAAAGAAAGGAAAAACCCATCTACGGGCCGACCATCTTTCTAGGATAACCAACGGAGAAGCACCAATAGGGGTTGATGATGACATGCCTGACGCATATCTTTTCAACATTGAAATGATCCCTAAATGGTCACAAACGATCGTAACTCTTTTGAGTTATGGAGGTATCTTTGATAGAACAAACCTCGTCTACAAGCAACAGAATATTGAGCAAGCCAAGAATTTCCAAATCATTGCCGAACGTATGTATCAATATGGTTCAGATAAGGTCCTACGCTTGTGTATAAGTCCTGAGGAGTATGTCACTTACCTTCAAGAGGCCCATGAGCAGGACTTCGGATTTCATTGCTCGAAAGAAAAGACCTACCAACGGTTGCAAAGACTTGGAGTGTATTGGCCTTGCATGCACAATGAAGTGCACGAATACGTTAGTAAGTGCGCAACTTGTCAAGCCAAACCGCCAGTGGAACACGCCACATTATTCCAAGTAAACATAGCTCCCCAATGGAGCCAGTACATGGTGGATTACCTCACCACACGTATGCTACCAGAGAATATTTCCAAGGCTAGACAGAGATCTATAGAACTAGAGGCCAGAGACTACGCTTTGAATGAAGGACAGCTCTATAAGCGAGGAAAAGATGACCAACTCAGGTTGTGTGTGACGAAAAACGAATATTTGTCGTTACACCTTTGCATTCTACCGGAAGCGTGGTGTTTCCTTCTTCGCCTTTGCAGTAATCGCCTACCTTGTTCAAAGGTACCGGCTCCGTGTTTGCGTATGGCTTCTCAATCTCCTGGATTCCTTCTCTAATCTTCGCGGTTGGATCCATCACTCCCAGCTTTTCTAAGCATTCTCCTACGTTTGACCACATCCTTGGTCGGATTTTCAATAATTCTGCCAATGTGATGGTGCAAGTCACTGATGTTGATAGGATATCCACTAGCCCCTTTGAATCAATGATTTTTGGTGCTAGATGCTTGTGAGAGGGCACGAACTTGACCTCAGAACTAATCTCATACTCACCCATGTAGGATGGTAAAGTCCTCAACGAATGTGGTCAACTTTCTATGGATATCTTCGAACCTCTATCTTCATAACATGATTGCATTTCTAGGTTTATTTGTGACCTTGCCTCGAATTCCTCTATGGGAGCAGAAGGTAATGTGTCGCTACTGTCCTTGGCGTCTCTAACTTCTCTCCATAACTCCTCTGGCCATTGATCTTCCACTATGGGTTCGTATGGAGGAAAATTCCTAAATGATTCGTCCGTGGTGTTAGGAACTATCCTAAGATCCTCCGGCTCTTCTCTCGTTTCAGTTTCTTTATTCTCATGACTAGGTTTCTCCGATTCTTTTCTCTCTCTTCTTCCCTAGGCTCTTCTGGTCTTACCTCTTCTGGTATTGGTGGTGATGGGATGACTACCTCTCTTCTCGGGGGTACAACTAAAGGTTCTAGCAGGGCTTGGGCTGTCTCTACCATCTTTTGACACATTTCCAACCTTTGCTTTTCCAATTCTGCGTAAGGATATGTCATCCATCTCTGTGCCTGTGTTTGATCTTTCTTGAGCCTAGCTTCATAAGCCTGTAGGAGGGCATCCATTTGTTCGTGAACCTTTTCTACAAGAATAGATCCTCCCGTGCTTGCGCTTTTTGGCTCCTCTACGACCACTGGTTCTGCTGGGGTAGGAAGAATTTCTTCCACCCTTGGTGTCCTATCCACTTCCTGTTTCTTGAGCTTCTCTTTCATTTTCTCAAGTTCCTCGGCTAAGGATTTCTGTTCATGTTCTCTCCTAGCCTTCATCCTAATCTTCCTAGCCTTCCACGTGTTTCTTCGATTTTTCGACCCTTGGCTAGGTGTTTCCTCTCTTGGAGACTCGTCACTCTTTTCTTCTACCACCTTCTGAGCCCGTGCTCTTGTTATCACGTGGACCGATATCACTTTCTCGTTCTCGGATCCACTTGTAGACGGAATAGCCTCTATGATGTTTAAGGTGGCCTTCCCTCTAGGTTCTAGGTTTTTTGGGCAATTTATGATCAGATGAGTGACCCCACATTCCATGCAATAGGCGTTGATCCTTATAATTTCTTCGTGAGGACAATCCTTCATCAAATGATCGCCACTACATTTAAAACAAGGTCCTCTTACGGGTGGTGATGCCCCTTGCATTGGTCTCGGCGGAAAAGTAGGTTTTGGTCTCATGATTCCGCCATTTGCTATGAATAGCAAAGTGCATTCGTCCATTTGGTACCTACCTTCTCCGGTCGCACTCAGTTCAGATGACACTACGGGACTAGGCGTACTCCAAGGTTCTGGCGTAAAAAACTCTTATGAGGAGTAATAACCATGGTGTCCACCGCTAGGTTCCTCATAGTATGTCGGGCTAGGCACTAATGCCTGCTCATCTGATTCCTCCAATGTAGGTGCGTATCGTACTGCGACAGGTCTTGTTCCTGGTAAGGGAGGTTGTTGCCCTAACACTGGCTGTGGCCTCTCTATTCCTACAGGTCCTGGCAGATTCCCTACTGTGTATCTTGGCGGTAGTGCTGCGTGAGCTTGTGCTATTGGGGCTGGAGGCGCATACTGCCGCTCTCGCACGTACCCTTTGTTATAATAGCACTCCTCTATCGTGTGATTCGTCCACTTTTGTTCCACTGCGCACCACTTAGGTGGTCTCAACGGTTGTTGAGGAAGCGTCTGGCAATGCCGAGTGAGATGATCACCTCCACATGTGTAGCATCGCTTCGGTTGTCTAGGAGGCGGTTGCATCCTTCTAACCACTTCCTCTATAAGCTTTTCTTGGCTCATCAGTGTCTCCGTTTGCAGGAATCTCTTAGCTTGCATTGAAGTGTTCGCGCCAGATAAAGCCACGACCTCGAGTCTACTATCGACGGCCGACACAGTGACTGATATGATATATGATCTTTCATTGCAGCCTTCTCCAAAAGTGTTGCACCTCCTATACCAGAGGATTATGTTTTTGCCTAGCTTCCACATGCAAACATTCGAAGAAGCTTTCTACACCGGCTTTTTCACCCACGAAAGCAAAATATTCGGCCCAACCTTGACCATCGGCAACCTGCGATACGAATCACATTTGCAGATGCTCAAGACGACAGGACTTTATTGACCAAGCATAAAGGTCATGTCAGGGACGACATGAACGCGGAGGGGGGGAGTGTTGAGCCAGCAGAGGATCACACCCACATTTTTGCTCACACTCATCATTTTTGTAACCATTGATTGTAATAAATGTCTTTCCGACATTGATTTTGAATTGAGCCATTCATTAAGTAACGGGACTCAATTGAGTTTCCAGCTCGTAAACCCGAAGTAATTTCACTTGCTGATGTAATTAGTTAGAGATGTTCTCACCTCCAAGGCTGAGGTATATAAGCCAAAGTTTTGTAACCTAAGGAGATTCAGTTTTATTAATCAAAGTGAGTTTTTGAGCGCCGTGACTGTGTCTAAGGGAGGGAGAGAGAGAGAGTCTTATCTACTCGCTACACGAGCTACGGAGCCGCCATTGGAGAAGCGACACCGCCATTGTGTTAGCAACGGCGAGAGCTACGCACAGATACCAAGAGTGCGCGCTATCGGCTTCTATGTGTGGTAAGTTCCTACGAGCTTCGGTGTGAGCTTTCTTCCAACTCGTGTGTCGGAAAATGGAGTGTGCAGCATATCTATAGAACCACAACGAGTAGAGCTACACATTGGTACCATCGGGGTCGATCACCTGTATTTTTCGGCCTGTCTTCATACGCGTTTACCGCACGGAGTGGTTATAGGTTGATTTTGCAGTTCAAGTCTTAAGGGTGTTGTTCTTACCTAGTGTATAGACTTCCCCTTGAGTTTGAGATCGATTCAATGATTCTAGATCCTGTTTCGTATAGCATTCGTTCGTAGTACGGATTTCAGTCACTTGCGTATTTTAGAACTTAGATTTGATTTCCTTAGTAGTGATTGTCTTTAGAAGGTCGAGTAGGTGATTTGACACCCACCTAGTTGTTTCCATGCGCCTGCGGGTCAAGCTCCGTCCTCGTCTGACAAATTCTGTTGTTGGTTGAGTTCTCGCTATTTAGCTTCCGCTAGCGGCGTAACCGCCTTAACACCTTCAAAGATGGTGAGAGCTAGCGGGGTATGAAAGTAGATTGAGAGGAAGAAGGAGTATTCTTACAAGAAAGATGTACATCTCCTCACATAATCACTCATATTAGCATAGCTTAGCTTAGTAATTAGCATGGTAGAGGAGATGAGCATGAATTGAAGCTTGGCTCTTGGTTGGATTTGCATCACAAAGCCAAGAGTTGTTGGTGTAGGCCTCCCTTCTCACAAGCTTGGAGTACGTGAAAGCTTTCCATTAAAGCTTGATGAGAGAGAGAGAGAGAGAGAGAGAGAGAGAGAGAGAGAGAGAGAGAGTCTTCTTACTCCACACATGAGCTAGTGTGAGCGTGTAGGTGATAATTCCTTTGAAAAATCAGCCCCCTCTTTCTCTTGGTCGACCCCTCTTGCTATTTTCTCTTGCTAGCATCTCATTGGACCTCCCTAGGCTTAGCCAATGGCAATTAAGCAGTATAATTGATAGCCTTTTGACATGTGTCCCCCTTTCCCCTTTTGTGAGAGCTTTAGGTAATTAACTAATTCAACTAAACTCTCATTGGACTCCTTTGTCTCCTTGCCAATAGGAATCAGGAAAGCCATTGGGCTGCTGAATGCTCATTGGACGCCTTGGGAGACTGTCCAATAGTCTTCTAGAGAGATTAATTATTATTGGTTCTTTTATTAAGTGTTTTTAAATTAATTAAACTAGATTTACTCTAGCCTAATTCTCATTGGTCCACCTCCATGGACATCCAATAGGATTTGAGTATACCTTGTGGGAATCTGGGCTAGGGAGATGACATGTGTCCCTCATTCCCTTTGTGTAAAGGGAGCTTGTGTGTGTGCATGTGTGTGTGAGTTTCTCTCTCATCTCCTACAACTAGGGCTCGCCCCCTCCTATGTAGGGATGTATGAAGACTTTTGGGACACACACAAAGCATCCAATTTTCCTAATGTTTGACCTTTGGACACAACCTTTGAATTTTGGAACCTTAGCATTTTGGAAGTCTTAATGGGATGAACCTCTTTTAAGCCCATTGTTTCACATAGCTCTTTTGCAGATGGCCCCCCCTTTGGATCCCTATTTTCCCTCCTTTGGATCCCTACTATGGCCGGTCTGCTAACTTAACCAATATTCTAGCTTTTTCTCCCTAGCACTTCCCCATATTAAATGATCAGTTTAACATGAGAAAATCATTTAGGAGAATTAGATATTGATTATTATGACACTTGAATCCTATTGGCTGGGCTAAACAGGGGTCCATTGAGCTTCTAGTTCAATTCAACAAATATCTAGATATTTTCAAGCTCTCTCTCTCAAAGAGGTAAGGGGGACACTTATCCTAATTCTACCCATGTTGCTTGAAATTCATTGTGCATGTGATTGACTAGGCTTAGAGGGGTCCAATGAGCTTCAACCTTGAGCTAAAAGAGGGGTTAACCAAGGCAAACAAGGGGTGTGCTTGGGGATATACACCCTCTCACACACTCATTTTTACACACATTATCACTTAGTGAAAGTGGAGAAACTCCATCTCCTTCTCCAAGCTTGTTGATAAGTTGAGTGCCTACACCAACACTCTTGGCTATGGAATGAAAATCCAACCAAGAGCCATGCTTCAATGATTAAATTTGCCATCTTATACATCTTCATTACTATGTTATTATGTATACTAGCAACATGAGTGATGATAAGTGAGGAACTATTTCTTTCTCCTATGGAATGTTTCTTCTTCCTCTTCCCTACCCTCATTCCCCGCTAGCTCTCTCCACCTTCGAAGGTGTTTGAGGCCTTGGGATTGAGGCTTTGGATAGTTAATGCTTTCTACAAAGTTTATGTTATGCTCATAATGCATGAAAATTTTCATCTTCATTGCATCACCTAGGTCACAAGGAACACTAATATTGTATTGTACCAAGTCTCTCTTGATGGGAGAAACTATAATACAAATGCTTATTGGAGGGGGGATCGGCTCTTCATAAATCCGGTCCTCAAATGTTACCATGTTCTCTAAACTCTCTCTCTTGCAAAAGTATTGCTCATGCCAAGTTAACTAAGTACCATGTTTATGTTGCTACCATCAATTAAGTTCACTGGCTATGCTCACAAAGTAATCTCACAAAAGTTCTTTATCTAATTTCCTAATTCCTCTACTCTCAAAGTTCATAGGCCATTTCCATTACATTGGTATCAGAGCTATTGGTTTCTCTTTTCTTGCTTAAGAAGAAAGGTCTTTCAGTTTTCCATGAAAGGTTGGGCGTGTTTATTGCAATAGGGTAAGTGGGACACGGATCTATTATCTCGGTTGATAAGGACTTAGTTCGGGGTACATCGTTGGGAACTATAGTCTTAATAAAGGAGTTTCTCAGGGCTTGCCTTTGGCTTAACCATTATTGAGCTACTAGCAAGCTCAACGAGAACTATAATCAACCGAGCAATGTTAGACCCTCTCCACTAGTCTTTGCAATCAACAATGTCTAAACCACGGGTGTGGCTGCTTGAGAACTAATTTTCAAAGGTAAAGAAGAGTAGCAACTAAGGTTTTTGAGGGTACCAAAGCACAAAGTAGTTTATACTTAAGTTTAATTAGCATGGCTGATAATAACCAAGAGAGTATAATGAATACTGACAACTTTGATTTTTCACATGAAGGTGCTAATGATGATGCCCCCATGTTTCTTAATTATCTTGTTACTAGGTTGCAACAAGCTATGGGAAACCCCGCTTTGCAAGCCGAAGTTACTCAACAGCTTCGTTCTTATGGGATTTCCTTTCCTCTCCAAGAGGAGAGAGAGCTTAGGACGCCTCTTGATGAGACCCCCAAAAGAAGACTCTCTCCCATACGAGAGGAGGAATTCAAAGAACAAGAAAGTAATGAATTCCTAAGTTCCTCTGAAGATGTGGCTCCACGAAGACGGTGGTCTAGACGATTGCCAACTCCTCCTAAGAGGAAATGGTCAACCCACAGTCCTTCTCCTCGAAAGGGAAGAGAGGAAACAAAGGAAGAAAAGGGTAAGAAAGAGGTCACCCTCTTCTCCTTCTTCTTCACCTTTCTCCTCTTCTGACAAAAGCAATAGCTATTCTCCTAGAGAATACAAGAGGGGAGGACATCGCAATCTCACCCTACATGGCGAAGGTCCCAAAAGCTCAAGAATTTTAAAGAGGGAGGAAAGAGTATCTCTTTTCTCACCTATGATGGCACCTTTGGTGCTACAAACAAAGTATTTGCCTTCATCCAGCAAATTGATGTGGATTTTGGAGACAAGGGCTTCATAGAGTCCTCCAAGCTACGTTATGTAGCTATGCATTTCCAAAAATCTGCTTGTCAATTGTGGGCTAGCCTTCGTGGCAATGGCGAAGCCCCAAAGACATGGACAACCTACGAGTTTCCATCATGAAGCAATTCCTTGCAAGTGATGCAAAGGACAAAGTGCTTACCAAATGGTGGATTTTGAAGCTTCTCTTCCATGACTCTATCCACAAATATAAGGACAAGTTTTGGGATTTACATTTCAAGGCTACTATCTTTCAAAAAATAGACTTCACCGAGAAAAAGCAACAATTATGTGCGGGATTACCTGAAGAAATGGCCGAGTAGGTCAACAGCATGATGCCTTTATTTTGTTTGACCCTGATTCAACTCACAACTTCATATCCACGGAGTTGACCACCAAGCTAGGCATACAAGCCCACGAGATGGGCGATGCATTGAAAGCCAATGGAGCTATCAAGGGACAAGACGTCTTTGTTACTCCTTTAATTGGAAAATTGAGGCTTCATGTCCAAGGCTATGTGGACAAAGAGGATTTCTTCATCTCCCCTCTCAAACATGAGGATGTTATCATTGGGGCACCATCGTTTAACCGCATGGCTTCCAACATGAAGTTCCCTGAAAGGAAAATCTACTTCACCTACAGGGAAAAGCACATGTACATAGATGCTAATGAGTCGGGGAACACCATATCCTTGGTAAATACGCTTGCTTTTAATAAGTCCATGAAAAGCTCTACTTCTGTATATATGATTTTTTTTGGAGAATCTGTAAATGATTCCAATGGTTTCACAAGTAGCAATAAAGGGAATCAAGAGGAATTAGAGTTGTCTAATTTCCTAAATGGATTCCAAGATGTTTTCATTGATGAAATCCCTAGTGAGATATCTCCAAAACGAGGGATGATGACCATGCAATAGAGCTCCTACTAGGAAGCTCACTGCCTAATAAACCTCCTTATTGAGTTTCACAAGCTTGACAAGAGGAGATCATGAGACAAGTGCATGAATTGGTGGAAAAAGGGATGGTGATGCCTAGCTCCTCTCCAATCTATTCACCGGTACTTTTAGTGCAAAAGAAAGATGGCACCTAAGATCTATTTGATAAGTTACAAGTTTTGGCCCGACAAATGTTCCAGATGCATTCAAACTCATGATGGATAAAAATCTTCATGCCACTCAAATTTTCTTGAGGAAGTGACACCTCCAGGTAATCTTTCAAGTTATGAGAGAGAATAAGCTTTTCATCAATCAAAAGAAAAGCGATTTTTTCTTACAAGAGATTCAATATTTAGATCACATTATCTCTAAAAATGGCACTCGTATGGATCCAACAAAGTTAGAGGTAATAAAAGGATGGCCTAAGCCAAGGAATCTACAGGAGGTACGAAGCTTTATAGGTATGTGTGCATACTATAGATGCTTCATAGAAAAATTCTCATTAATAGCAGGCCCATTACATGACTTAACAAAAAAGAATGTTAAGTATTCATGGACTACAAAAGTGCAAGAAGATTTTGAAAAGCTTATCTCTCAACTTGTGCTCACACTACTAGATCTCTCAAAGCCATTTGAGGTCCAATGTGATGCTTGTGGCTATTTCCTTGGATCTGTTTTGCTTCAAGAAGGGCATGCTATAGCATATGAGAGTCAAAGAATCAACTTTGATAAGCGAGTGTTGGGAAAATACGAAAAAGAGCTACTAGCTATTCTATATGCCCTAGACATGTGGAAACACTATCTCTTGGGGACTCCATTCATCATACGAATGGATCACAAAGCCTCAAGAACATCATGATGCAAACCAAGCTCTCCGACAAACAAATGAGGTGGGAAAATTTTCTTTCGCAATTTAAATTTCATATTGCTCACATTGCTGGCAAGCACAATCAAGCGGTTGATACACTTTCACGATGACCAAGGGTAAATGTGGTGTCTCCATTCACCTTGAAGGATGGTTATCTTCCAAACAACAATAGGCTATGTGTTACTCGCCCATACAATAAGAAAGTCATTTATGAATCCCATGCATCTCCTTATGCGGGGCAAAGAGGGATTCCATAATCTACTCTTCGAGGAGTAGAAATGTATTTATGTTGGCCTCCCTTGAAAAGTAAACATACCATGAAGAGTATGTTTCAAAATGTGTGGTATGCCAAAAGTAAAAATCTAATTGAGGGAAGCAACTTGGATTGTTTCAGTCGCTCGATAGGCTCAACAAGAAAACACACTCTATGCCTGTCAAAAATACTATTAAGGCACATCAAACGGCAACCCTCTTCAGATCTCAAATTTTCAAGTATCATGGCTTGCCAACATCCATAGTGTCGGACATAGATCCTAGAATAACCAATGATTTCTAGAAGGGTCTCTTTTGAGAATCTAGGAAGTAAACTAAATTTCTCTTTCGGCCTATCATCCACAAACGGACGACCAAAGTGAAATAACTAATCTAATGATTCTTGAATCTACTAAAAGACTATGTCATGGAAGTAGATCAACGTTCTCCATGAGAGAAGTACCTACCTCTTATAGAGAATGTGTACAATGACATTGTACATACCTCTATGGGGAAAGCACCTTTTGAGGTTAAAGAGGGAAGATCCAATAGTCCCTTACTACTTAAAGTACATGGGAAGATCTTCGCTACTACTGATGAATATAGCCGAGACTCACAAGAATCTTTTCCAAAGATTAAAGAGGATATATCCATCTCAAAGTAAAGGCAAAAAGGGATGCTACTAATAAGCACAGAAGAGCCTTAACCTTTAAGGAAAATAATTGGGTCTTGCTAAAGTTTCTCAAGGCTCGTCTAAGGCAAATTACAGGCAAGAATCCTACGGGCCACCAAGAGTATTATGCTCAACTAGCAAAAAGATACTATGGTCCTTTTTAAATTCTTAAGCCAATCAATGAGATGGCTTATCAATTAAAGTTTCCCAACCATTGGCTCATGCACAATGTTTTCCATGAGAGCCTACGTAAGCCTTACAAAGGAGCACCACCAAAAGAAGCAATAGTTGCAGACCCTCCAAAAATCAAAGATCAAGAAGAAGTACTTCAATTTGAGTCCATCCTTTGAGATAAAGACAAGGTATTAAGAAGCGGTAATATTACACGACGATATCTTATTAAGTTTAAGGATTATCCTTTTAAAGATGCTAAATGGATACAAGGAACCTAGCTTAAGAATAATATGAACCTTGTCAATGCTTACAATGCTACACTAGAGTAAGAAAATGAAAATGAATTTTAAATGAACAATGTTTTTGTCTTATAAGAAGAGTTCTCCTTTTATTGTGCACAAATTTAAATAGTATGCATGCTTAGGATCATGTTTGTGGTGACAAAGTCTCACAAACACCAAGTAGAACTTGTCACTCTACTTTGGAAGTATGATATGGACTAAAGAGCAGACATGCTTGCGGAAGCTAAGTCTTTTGAGCACCAAATGGATTAGTCATCCATTCTAAAATGATGTCGTAGGGTAAAACGGGATCCGCTACCCGCTAAGAAACATGGACTAGTTAGGCTTTATCTTCTCTACCTCATTGTCGAGGACGACTATGATTTCAAGAGAGAGGTAATGTCATAAAACCTAATATCTAGCTAACCCAAATGATTTTCTCATATTAAACTGATCATTTAGTGTGGGAGAATAAACGGGAACAATAGTTAGAATAGAGACATGTACTTGTAGACCCATCTTAGCAGAGGACCAAAAGGAGAGATGGTTACATCTCAATAGGGGTCCAAAAGGAGAGATGGTTACATCTCAATAGGGGTCCAAAAGGAGATTGTCTACCAAAGAGCAATGTGTAATAAGTGCTTCTAGACTTATTTCAACAGGGGACCAAGAGGAGAGATGGTTGCATCTCAATAGGGGTCCAAAAGGAGACGGTCTACCAAAGAGCAATGTGCAATAAATGCTTCTAGACTTATCTCAGCAGAGGACTAAGAGGAGAGATGGTTACATCTCAATAGGGTCCAAAAGGAGATAGTCTATCAAAGAGCAACGTGCATCTAATGGAGCTTAAAGACCTTAGGGTTAGCTTCATGAAAGACGTCCAAATGTTAGTGTTAAAAGTCCTTTGACCTTAGGCAAGCTAGGGTTGATTGGGAACCCCCGACCCAAGCTTGAGGTGCTTGTCATGCTTGGTGACTAAGGTGCTTGTTGTGCTTGATGACTAAGGTGCTTGAGGTGCTTGTCATGCTTGATGAGGAAGGTGCTTGAGAAGCTTCCCATGCGTGGGGGGTAAGGTGCTTGATTCAAAAAGAGACCCTACAAAGGAGGGGGAAAGCCCCAAAATTAAGGGAATCTTTGACTTAACCTCTCACTCACACAAAGGCCACCCCCTTTTTCAAGGGGCACATGGACACATGTTAAGATTTCTCTATGCTTGAATCCTATTGGCTAGGCTAAAGAGGGGTCCAATGAGCTTCTAGTTCAATTCAACAAATATCTCAATATTTTCAAGCTCTCTCTCTCAAAGAGATAAGGAGGACACTTGTCCTAATGCTACCCATGTTGCTTGAAATGCATTGTGCATGTGATTGGCTAGGCTTAGAGGGGTCCAGTGAGCTCCAATCTTGAGCTAAAAAGAGGGTTCGACCAAGGCAAGCAAGGGGTGTGCTTGGGGATATACCCTCTCACACACTCATTCTTACACACATTCTCACTTGGTGAAAGTGGAGAAACTCTATCTCTTTCTCCAAGCTTGTTGAGAAGTTGAGTGCCTACACCAACACTCTTGGCTATGGAATGCAAATCCAACGAAGAGCCATGCTTTAATGCTTAAGCTTGCCATCTCCTCCATATTCATTACTATGCTATTATGTATATAGCAAGAAGAGTGATGATAAGTGAGGAACTACTTCTTTCTCCTATGGAATGTTTCTTCTTCCTCTTCCCTACCCTCATTCCCCGCTAGCTCTCTCCACCTACGAAGGTGTTTAAGGCCTTGGGACTGAGGCTTGGGATACAAAGTTTATGTTATGCTCGTGATGCATGAAGCTTTCCATCTTCATTGCATCACCTAGGTCACAAGGAACACAAAGATTTTATTGTACCAAGTCTCTCTTGATGGGAGAAACTATAATACAAATGCCTATTTGAGGGGGGACCGGTTGCGCATAAATCCGGTCCTCAACTATTGTCATGTTATCTAAACTCTCTCTCTTGCAAAAGTATTGTTCATGCCAAGTTAACTAAGTACCATGTTTATGTTGCTACCATCAATTAAGTTCACCCGCTATGCTCACAAAGTAATCTCACAAAATTGTGTTATCTAATTTCCTAATTCCGCTATTCTCAAAGTGCATAGGCCATTTCCATTACACACACACACACACACACACACACACACACATACACACACACACACACACACACAGAACATAGGATGTAGGTGGAGCATCTCACCACAATGCATGTGAGAGAGAACAACCCTTATTCTTCTATCTAGTAAAGAATAAGGTGTGTACAAGTGATGGGAGGCCGAATGTGTCTAACGCGTCTGACTGGGGTAAGAGACACACCACCTTTACCCCAATAGTCACCCTATGTCACAATGAATGTGAAGGTGAAAACATTTTAGAAATTTCCAAAGTATGTCTTGAGATGAGTGGAGCAAGGAGACTTCGGGATTCTCAACCTTCTTATCCATGCAGAGGCCCAGTGTGCCAAATTTCTAACTGCAATCACTAAGCAAGACCACGAATGGGTTGTTATGATAAAGGACATGATTTACAAGGCAAAACTCTTCTCTCAAGGTGGCCAATGGAAAATCCTAGAGGCATGACAAGCTACTTGCCTCTAGGTGGACCAGACTTAGACTTGGAGGCACAATGAGCAAGTTAGTAGTACGAAAGTGTACTAGAGCATCGGAGACACTGGGGTGGGAAGAGTTAACAAGGTATTTCTAAAACTCCATAACTCATTGGTCCCCTTGGATTTCTAAAGTAGGATACATTCCTTTGAACCCTTTCTAGAGGGAAATAGCTAGAAAGATCAACAATAAAAAGGACTCACAATTGGTCTGATTCTAGGACAACAATAGTAGGAGATGGAAAGAAATAGATCAAACGGCTACCCAATTCAATCTCAGTGGGATTGAAAGACTGCTTGTCAATAAAGCTTTGGAAGGACTCAACAACTACTGTATGACGATGTGCAAGTCCAAGTTCAAGTGGAAAGCTTGGCGATGGCCCAAGAGCTATCACTTTGGTAAATCGAAAGCCATGAAAAGCCACCACACTCTTATGATCTTTATTGATTGGTTCTCCCCCCTAAACAAGCTATGGGGAAAGTAATGGCTAGAGGCAAGATGGGTGTGGTGATAGAAAATAACATCTGGAATCCACATGTGCCAATATGGATGAAGATATTTCTTTGGAAGGTGTTATGGGGGGCTCTACCAGTAGAAGTAAAGATTCTTGCCAGAGTTGTTGACTCTGATACATGTTTGGGCTATAAATTTTCCTGTGATGAGGACCTTCCTCACTTGTTTAAGGAGTGCATGATTATAAGTGGCCTAGCAGGGAAGGCCTGCAAATGGGTACAAAAGACCTAGATGATGACCTTCCTCACCTATTTAAGGAGTGCCCATTTATAAGTGACCTAGTAGGGAAGACCTGCAAATAGGTACAAAAGACCTAGAAGATAGGGTTCTTTAAGAACGACCTGTTCATATGAGGGATGGTAATGAAAAGACAAGTACTAGTTGTATGTACACAAATTGTTAAATTCTGCTACTTTAAGAAAAATTGGAAGGCTAGGAATAGTTGATTGTTTGAGAATTGATCTTAGAATTGCTAGCTTCAAGGAAATTGTTCAAGAAATTAGGGAAATGATTATCTCCATGGGAAAAAAAAGGATCATACGAGTGGTATAGAGTCATCATGTTGTACTAATGGAGTAGGGTTGTCAAGAATATGGATAGTTGTATGCCTTGTTGTGAGGTTTGGTAGATTATCAAGGTTATATGGAATCCCTTAAGGCTCGACACGTGCTTGAGGTTATTCTGCACATATATTTTGGAGAATACAATGCATCCACTCACTATTGGGAGTTTGGAAAAAAAAAAGGTTGGATTAGATTAAATAGAAAGACTCCGTCCTTGATGTAGGCAATCACCTTTGCTTGCATTTTTAAACTGCTTGAAAGATTAGGAGCAATAAATAAAGGAGATTAGTTTCATTAGGCCATCGGTAAACCAATGCAGCCATCTACCTCAACGTTCCCTTCTGCACGTCGAGGTTTGTATAACCCAAAAGCTTCATTTATTCAAGCTCCTCTACCTTTGTATGCTTCCATGGCTAGTCTGCCTCCCAGAAATTCCTTCAGTGGAGGTGTAACGACTGTAGAACAATTGAGGACCTCCAACACTCATATGCTGTATCAGGAACATGTTTAGGGTAATGATAGATTCGTCCCTAACCTAATACAACCTAACATTAAAGCCTTTTCAGCTCGGCTGAGAGAAGGGGAGGAGGACGTCCTATGGAACCCAACACAAGGGACATGAGGGGTCTAGAGCAGCCTCCTATCAACCAGGATGTGCACAGTCAAGATACTCCTAAAGACCAATTTGAAGAGGAGGAGAACTCTAAAGACGAATATTCTGTTATCATCCCCACTAGAGATATAGAACTGTGGCACTCTCAGCTGCAAGACAAACTCATCATAGGCCTTCTGCATGGTGCCAGACCCTCCCTGGATGCTCTAAAGGCTTGGATGACCCAGAACTGGGAGAACAAAAATATTAAGGTAACCAATGTACAGTATCTCCCAAAAAATTATTATCTTTTTTTCTGTGAAGATGCTCATGATGCTCTCCAGATTGTGAGCCAGGGGCAGTGTCTTATCAGGAGCTCGCCTTTGTCTGTCTTTAAATGGTACTTGGGGTTTAAACCTAGGGGACCTAAACCTACTAAGGCTCCCATCTGGGTTGGCTTTCTTGATCTCCCTGTGGAATATTATCCATGGTCAAAGAACATTGGTGCTTGCATTGGTAAGGTTTTAGGTCAAAGAGCCAGGGGAGGTATCAATCCGAAATGGGACCCCTAGTACTCATCGAAATTGATTTGAATGCTGAACTGAAATCTCTTATCCCTATAAAGGATTCAGATGATAATCTCCTCCATATGCAGTTGGTGGCATACTGAAATTTGCCTAATGCTTGTTTTCATTGCTTTAAGCAGGGACATTTCATTAAGGATTGTCCTGATCTTAAACCTCTTCCACCACAGGATCCTCAACCCTCCTCTGATAAGAAAGAGTTTCATGTTGTCCCAAAGAAAAATAGTGCCAAAAATAACAGAAACCCTAAACCTTCCTCTTCTAGGAACAAAAACAGCTTTAGCCCTCTTCTAGTGGATGTCTTTGACCCTTTCAGTTATGATTTACAAGAACCGGAGCACAATCAGCCTGATCAGGAGCCTGTTGGAGATGTGCAGAAAGAGGATGTTTCTATGGGTCAAGTCCCTCCAAAAACTTCAAGTCTTAACCAGGCTCATAACCTCTCCTCCCCCCCTGACAGCCCGATGAATGATTCAGGAAGCCTGTCCTCTTCTTCATCTGACTCTGAGGATGGTGCTATTCCAAATACTCAAGATAAGGGGAAACAGATTATGGAAGAATCTATGTTTGCTTCTCAACTTGAAGCTCAAGACAACTTGGTTAAAGTTCAACTCAGTGTGGATGCAGACAAAGAGGTGGACATATACATGACCCAAGCTGAGGAAGAAAGACTGCCTTTGCCTCTCTCTTCTTCAGCTAAGAGGAAAAAAGAGCTTTGTAAAGACCCCACAAGAGTCTCTGTAACCCTAGCTAAGCCTTCCAAGAATAGTAAAAAATGAAGTGTCCTAACTTCAGAGCTATCTCTTTTAACTGTAAGGGACTGACAGACCCTAACAGAGCTCAAATCATAAAGAACTGGATGATTGAAGATCATGTCAAGCCAGACTTTATTTGTCTTCAGAAGATCAAATCTTTTGGTCAAGTGCTAACCTCTAATCTTCAAAGACTTAGTGCAGGTCATAAATGGTATAATACTTCTCACTGCAATGGCAAAAGAGGTGCTGCTTTGGGAGTTGTTGAAAAGTATGCTAGTCTTGTCATCAAAGTTCAGTCCTTTGCTGATGGCCATTGGATTACTGTAACTCTAGACAAACCTTTCGATTTTACTTTAGTCTATGTGTATGCTTCTAACTCTTCAGGAGAAAGAACTGCCACATGGGAGGAATTGGCCTGCCTCTCTAGTCCTTGTATTTGTGCAGGTGATTTCAACATGGTAGAATCTGTCCAAGACAGATGGAACCAGCTTGGGCAAGACCTGGGAGGCAGAGAAAAAGTGCAGTGGGACAATGTAGTATCAAAACTGAAACTGGTTGACATTTCTGAGGAAACTGGAATGACTTGGTCCAACAAGCAAAATGGGTCATGCTACAAAGCTGCCAGACTAGACAAAATCTATATGTGCAATGATATGCTCAACAATTTTTGGTAGGTAAGTTGTACTAAGGAGAAATCTATAGTGATATTTGATCATGCTCCTGTCATCTTAGATATTCAAAAGGATGATTGTAGCTTCAGAGCAGGATGGCCTCACCTAGACCAGTCCCTTCTATCTCTTGCAATGGTCAAAGAGAAAATAAAAGACATCTTTGATACCTCTTTCTCAGGTAATACCTCTGCTTTTAAAGCTTGGGACTGTGCTATCAAGAAAACTCAAAAGTCTTTATCTGAGTTTAAAGCTAAGGCCAAAGAAATTAGGAGTAGCAGAAGAATGATGATAAGGAGACATATTGATACTTTAGAACAAGGACTCTCTCCTGGTGATCCTCCTAGCCCCCAATTAGGTGAGCTGAAAGCTAAGCTTAGAGATGAAGAGCTCTTATCTGCTAAGGCCTCAATCCTATGGACCAGATATTTTTGGGCTGGTAAAATTGACAAACCTGATAAACATATGTTTACTCTTCTTTAAAAAAACAAGGCCAAAGATTTTATACCTTTCTTGAAAAACAAAGAGGGTCTTATTATGAGTTCTCATGATCAGAACTTGAAGGTTGCTGAGCATTTTTTCAGGGACATCTTTTCTTCCCCTCCTAAAAGAGGAGCTATCCATACCAACGCTAGAGCTGATATTGCCAGGATAAGGAAAAAAACAGTTCCTGTACAAATAGCTCATTGGATGGATTAACCCCTTACAGAGGGGGAGTTAAAAGATGCCATAGATTCTATGAAGGATGGTAAATCTCCTGGCCTTGATGGTATTCCTAATGAGTTCTTTAAAATGTATAAAGATTTTCTTGTCCCACATCTGATGTCCATATGGATTGAGGCTGTAAGAGTAGGAGCTCTTTCCACCTCTATGAATACTGGTGTGATTAGGCTCATTCATAAAAGGGGAGCTAAGGAGGACCTAGGTAATTGGAGACCTATCTCTTGTCTGACTTTTGTCTATAAAGTCTTCTCCTTGTCTTTAGCCAGAAGATTGAGTCCTCTGATGAATCAGATCATTTTGCCTGAGCAGAAAGGCTTTATGAAGGGTAGATTCATATTAGATATCATTATTGCTTTGTGGGAGGCTTTTGATTTCCTCCAAGACAGTGAGTTGTATTCTTAACACTAGCGGGCTGATCGTCTGTTAAGGGACTTCATCTTTTTCAAGATAGACTTTGACAAGGCTTATGACAGGATGGAATGGGATTTTATCTTTCAATCTCTGCATGACATTGGATTTAGCAGGATGTTTATTAAATTCATTCAAGTTCTTTTTGGCAATGCTTTTGCAAGGGTAGCTATGAATGGTGAGTTATCTGCTACCTTTCCCTTACAAAGGTCTACAAGACAAGGCTGCCCTATAGCCCCTCTTCTATATGCTATATGATCTGATTCTCTAGGATGGCTGGTTCAGGATGCATTAGAAAAAGGTCAGATGAAAGGGATAAAAATCCCAGGAGCTGCCAAAGACCTTGTTCTTCAACAATTTGCAGATGATACTAACTCTATTATGTCCAGTGATACAGATACATTGGAATGCTTTTGCAAATGCTTAGACACTTTTTGTTTGGCTAGTGGTTCTGTCATTAATCACAACAAGACTAGCTATAAGGCTAACTATGCACAGATCCCTCAAGTCATAACTGAAGCTGGTTGCCATGAAATCAGAGAGGGTCAAGTCTTCAGGTTGTTAGGAATACCAATGGGTTTCAAGATCTCCTATGCTCAGAGATGGGAGTGGGTCATGGATAAGTTCAAACTTAAAATAAGGAAATGGCAGTGTCATCAGTCCTCTGTTCCTTCAAGAGCCTTTATTCTTAACCATTATCTGCTTCCCTCTTTAATCTTTTTCTTGTCTTGTTGGTGTCCAGCTAAATATCAATTGAATCAAGTATTTACTCTGGCCATATCTTTTCTATGGGGAGGTGACGTGGACCATCCAAAGATCTCCAAGGTTCCATGGGATATTTGTTGTTTACCTAAGGAGAATGGAGGCCTTGGCATCCTCAACCTATCTCTTATCTCTACTAAAATGGCTGCCAAATGGATCTTCAGAGCAGCAGACTCAGAAGACTACTAGGCTCTACTCCTCAAAAGGGATGTACATAAATTTAAATTGCAGAAATATAAAGCATGGATTAATCTTTAGCTCAGAGATGTTCTTTTGTTCCCAGCAACATACATCCCTTATGGCTCCAAACTTGTTTGCAGAATGTGGAACTCATGGAATATTGTCAAAGCCAGTTGGAAACCTACCAAAGAGTTTTAACTAATCATGTTAACTTTTTTCTAGATTCTTTCTGGTTTGGCTATTTTGCAGACAAGGCCAAAGTGGGTATAAACAGAAAAGCTCATAAATGCTATAAGGCTGGAATCAGGCATTGGAAGGATTTACTGATCAATGGACAACTAAAAACTGCTGATTCTCTTCAAAATGAGTTCTCCATTTCACCTACAGATGCCAGGTGGTGTATTCAAAGAGCTAAATAGTGTATGGCGAAGCTAAGGATACCAGCAAAAGCAATGCAAGCCACTTGTGGGACGTTTTACATTGCAAAGCAGGTGTATTCTCAGTTCAAACCTACAAGATCAGTGGATAACTCCCTCAAGCAAAAACTCAATAGAAAATTGAAGGTGGATTGGAGCAGCAAACAATGGTCTTATAGATTTAAATGTTTATGGGCCTATCCATATGCCAATAAACAGAGCACCCTCATGTGGCTCATCATTCATCAGGGCATTTGGATTGTAGAAAGAGCTCTCAAAGCTGGCATGGGAAGTGGTATTTGTAGCAGATGTAATCTGGCTTCAGAAAATTGTACACACATCTGGTTTCAATGTAGCAAGAATAGAGATGTGTTACAGCTTATTCATAAAGTGCTCTCTCAGGTTACTGTGAAACCTCTGGAGTGTAAGGATCTATTGTTGGGTAATTGTAAAGGGTTGGATATCCCTCTATGGAACATATGGAGAGGCTACATACTATGGTTTATATGGCTCAAAAGAAATGTTGTTGTTTTTAAGAATGATTCAACCCCTCCTCTGTCCCTGCTGCATAGAGATCTTCTACACTCTGCATTGTAGCTGTGTAGGAAAGTCAAAGATGTACTTTCCCAAAATGAATCTGTCTCTCTTATTCAAAAAGGATGTAGATGGCAACAATGGAGGAAAATAGTCCCTCAGTATTACAACTCATGTAGACTTATGATGAGAGAGGCCCTCTCTTTGTAACCCTTTGTTCTAGGGATACCCACCCCCTCCTTGGGTACTTTGTATCCTTTTTCACCGTTTTAATACATTTCAACTTTCTTCAAAAAAAAAAAAATCCCAAAAATAATTACATTGGCTAACAAGGGAGCCACCCCAATATATCCATCAAAGAAAGCTTGATATAAATCATATAAAAAACTCAGATACAATGGACTCATCAGGGAGCAACCCTACATAAAGGAGCAATTGAAAATTAGGAGGGGGAGCCTTCGAGCTCCAACACCTCATGAGGAGAACTCACTATCCGTAAGACCGAAAGAAGACAAGACCCACATGCTTTTTTGCAGGGCCATGCATTATCATAACTGCCCGTTGCCCCGCGGGAGAAATCCAATATCAACATACCACGCTGAGCCCACCCCATCGGAAGCTGGTCTCCAATGCCACCATGAAGGGAATATCCTACCATTACTCACCCTGCATGCCGAAAAGCCTCTGACAAGATTAGTCATCATGTGTCTCTTAGGAAAGAGGGAGGGATGGCCTCTATGGACAAAAATTGAGAGAAGTGAGGGAGGGCATGGTAGATCTGTGAGAGTAGCCATCAAGAGTCTCTCTTCGAAGCAAACCACGCCAATCCTATCCTCAAACCCACCACCCTCACCAAGCTCCATGCCATAGGAGGCCCCTTAGAGTCCCTGTGATCTACACCCTACACAGGTTGGGTAAAGCCATAACCAAGTTGCATGTCCACCTTCACTGAAACCCTTGTCGCTGAAACCAAGGAATAGATCCTAATATCACCAACTCAAGATTTTGAACAAAATTTTGTTAGCCTCCTAAAGACCTTACTATCCATATGGGTGAAGGTCGTTCAATTCTAATTGTTAGACATGTGTCCCTCAAGAGAGCCTTAAAGAGTATTGAAGTGAAATAGTGAAATAAATTACCAGCTTAGCTTAGTAGGCCTTTGTTCTTCCTCACCTTGTTTAATCAATTTTGCTTGGAATTTGACATACAACTAAGTTGTCTAATTAGTCCTTTCCTGTCAAGTAAAAGTTGGAAAAATGATTTGTTTCGAGGAGTGGTTGGAGGCTCGGCCTCACACACGATGAATGATCATCACTACTACGTGCGAATGCACCCTAAGCAGGCAAATGCCCCATTGCCCATGAGCTGGCGGCAAATCTGCAAGCCCGAGTCTGCCCGACGACTTAACTGTAAAAGGGTTGACTAGTCAAGACAAAAGAGGTGAGGACCGTGGGGACCGGGGTGTCAAGTTTCAACTTCAAGCTTTACATTCCGTTTGCTCACATTTTGTAGCTTTCCCGTGATCGAATCGCCCTTTTCTGCGGAGACGGAGACAGAGAGCGAGAAAGAGAGGGAGAGAGGGGAGTGCACTACGCAGAGAGAGGACTCAGAGGAGGCGGCCCCAGGTAAGGAAACGTCGGTCACAAGGCAATCACGTCAGGTTTGCAGATCTCCAAAATAACGGTGTGTATTTGTGTGTGTGGACAGAGAGACAGAGAGAGAGAGAGAGAGAGAGAGAGAGCGCCATATAGCCGCCAGCGCTTGTGTTCAGCTTCTCTGGCTCTCATGCAGATGAGGTTAAACCCCTTGTTAATAAGAATTCTTTGGCCCTTTTCTGCATTTTTGCGTGTCTGTGTGAGTGTGGCGAGTCCATGGCGAGCATGGACTCTTTTGATCTGTGCACATCTCACAAGGACTACTATCTCTTGGCCGCCGCCGTCCGGTCCTTCTTCCTTGTCATTGCCACACATCTTCTAGCAGGAGAGGTGGACACAAGCACTCTCTCTGAGGAGGCAGCAATTCTGCCGCGCCTCATGTGGTTGCTGCGTTATTTCAACCCGCTAAACCTCTCGTGGCGCTACTACTCCATCTTTGCATACAGAATCGTAGCGGGGCGAGCGTGGGGCGAGAAGCAGCTGGCCATCATCAACTATGAGGCACATCCATGCCGAGCGCCTGTCCCCTTCATCGTCACAGAGGCGGTGAATCCGTATCATGTGCGGCGCTTGGAGCCCTCGGGCTTCTTCAGCTCACAGGGGTTACTGACAATCTCTGCTGGCTATCAAGGGATTCTCGCTGTTCAATACACCATATCGACAGCGGGGGTCGCGTTTCTGCCAAACATCACCATGCCCTTGGCCATCATTGGTCTCTTCAGAGTGCTTGTCTACCCATGGATTACCAACAAAGTGTATGTGGATCCCTACCCATATCCCTGCTCACAGGCAATTCAGATGGGGGACATGCACATAAACCCCTACAAGCCCAGCAGAGTGGTGGCAGCAAGCTGGTTCCTTGTACTCTCCTTCCTTGTGTTTCTCTCCCTATGGCCGCTTTTCGCGTATCCGGCCTTCGATTTGCCGAAGGAAATCCTGCAATTCACTATACAGATGTTCTACATTTACTTGACGGTCTCAGAGCTCGTGTTCCATGCAGCATTGTTGTGGCAAGGGGCTGGAGCTTGGGCCAACAGGATAGTGTTTTTTGACCATTGGGTTTACAAGGTGCAAACTGCTGGGTTTATGGGCCTTCTAGCATGCACTTTTGTGCTTGGTGTAGCTGATTTTCTGGAGCATGATTACTATCGAGAGTGTATATGATGCGGGATGCGTGCGCACGATGCAGAATGCGGAGGCACACACACAACAACCGGTGATGATGGGCTGCTGCTTGCATATAGTGTTTCATATACAAACAGGTTCATGGTGATTCTCCCTTGTATAATTTTCCTATCCCATGAGTACAACAATAGCAGGAGAGCAATCTTCCTGTGTACAGTCTTAAATTAGGCAACAATTTAACAAATGCTTGATACTGTTGTCGAAAGGATTTGAACTCGGGACGCATACGACATGATTCCCTTCAGGCTTGATGGTTACTTCAGATTCAAAAAGAGCGGGGCAAAACTTTTCGAGTCGGTTCAATTAACTGTTGTGATTGGTGCTCTCTCTCTCTCTCTCTCTCTCTCACACACACACACACCCACAAGAAGTTTTGGACAAATTCTCACAATATTTCCCACATTGTGACTTACCTCAACATCATGAGCTTCTGCTCGAGAGGCACCGCATACCTAGCTAGGTATGATTTGGGGGGCAGGGGAAGAAGGGGGGGGGGGGGGGGGGTGTTTGGGTGTCCCCTGCCCCCAATCGTACCTAGGTACACGGTGCCTCTCGAGCAAAAGCTCATGATGTTATACATTGTATGAAAACACCGAGAAAGACTCCGTTTTCCTACATGAGAAAATTTATAAATCTTGTTGTGACCCCGTTCCTACGACGATAAAACTTCTCTAGTCACAATACGCAGCAGCTAGAAACCACTATGCGCACCAAGACGGTACAGTAGTGGTTCGGATTCCACTTGTTTTTTATTATTATTTTATTTTGGGGGAGAGGGATACAGCCTGGCACAGGGCCCATCCACTTTACCCTCTCTGAAGAGTCAAGTGTGTGGACTGTGGTAAAGATGAACATTGAAACGTTGAATGTGGAAAGCCAAAAAGTGTGGAGGTGCTGATACGAGGAGTCTCTTTTGCTTCTAATTAGGGTGGATCCGCACCCACACGGGAAGGGGGGGATCCCCTAACCCGTTGTCGTCAGCAAACGAAACTTGGGAGTCTCAACTCTGTCAAAATCGGGAGAGTTGGAAAACAAGCTTGCTACCTCCGCCTCGTCTCAACAAAGAGTTGCTTCGTGCTAGCAGCAGTTATCATATGCAACAAAAAAGTTGACGAGCAAGAGAGGTTCTATCCTTGCCCGTGCAAATCCTCCCTATAATAGAAACCTTGCACACCATCCATGAAATTGGCCCCTAGTTAGGAGACTCGTCACACACCAAAAGAGAGATAAGGTTGTCACACAAACTTGAACTAGAGAGACGCCCAATAGCAAGACTCGAAGTCCAAATCACTAGCCGTGAGATAGTATGGCTCTTGTCAAAATTTTGGGTTGATTATGAGCCGGGTCGTGCTAGGTATTAGCAGGGGTAGTGGCGAGAAGAAATACACATGGTCGCACTGCTACGAGGAGAGCTGGACTGAGATAATTTTGTCGAAACGTTGCACAGGCTTCAACTAGCTGATTGGCTGAAATCGGGAGACAAATGCGCTCAGTTTTGCATCACCTAAGTTATAGCTTAGCCCCTTCATTTTTGCAGCACTGCGAGAGGCTAGGAAATCTGCCAAAAACGGGAGATTCCATGGTCGCTTTCCCCTGCTGCCCTCGTTACTAATTGACACCTCCATTTGGGAGGTGGGATCAATGGCTCACGATCACCGATTGATCGTGACCGTTGGATTGCCTACGGAAAGCAAAAGATTCCCACTTTCTCGGATCCGGGACTTGAACCCACTACCCTCTCCCCCACGGGATTGACTCTAACCACTAGGCTAACGCGCGCTCGTTGGAAGGTGTGTGGGGGATAAGTTTATAGATCACGGCGTCGCGGACAAGTTTACACCGAGTTTGCACGCAGTTCACACCAAATTTGGTGTGGTGTGTAGACCCTCTCCAGTTTACACCTAGTTCACATCGTGTTCATGTTGAGTTCACACTGAGTTCACACCAAATTTGGTGTGGTGCACATATCTTCGAGTTCACGCTTAGTTCACACCTAGTTCAAATGCCGATCGGACGGCCCGGATTGCACCCGCCTCGCGACGCCTACTGTGGGCCATTGATCCCACCTCCCTGAGGAGGTGTCATTTAGTGACGAGGCCCTGCTACCTTGAGTGCGACCCAACTTATGTCTATATATTGGGGTGCAATCTAGCTTCCTAGAGAGGCCTGCCCACTTACTCGCTCCTCTACTCTACTCTCTCTCCCTCTCTCCCTTTAAGAGCGTCTACTCACGGTGAGTTTCAAAACGCACACCAAGAAGCTTCCTCACGATTATATAAAGTCAAAGTTTCAATTTTCAACTTTGCAAAACTGTCTAAACTTTTGCTAAAATCCAAAAGTTTGTGAAACTCACAAGGTTTCCCTACATTCCCTCTTTCACTCTTTATTTAGCGAGTGAGACTGTGAGAGTCACACTTGGAAAGCCTTGAAAAAAAAAAAAACACACACACACACACACACTTATGTTTTGCTGCCTTGAGAATGAGTAAGACTCTCCCCGCCTCGGAAAGCAAAACGAGGATTTGTTCAAAGTCATCAAATTATGTGTGTTCGTGTCTTGAATCACCTTCATAGCCTTTTTCTTGTTGCACCCTAAGGTAACTTTTTGAAAGAAAAAAAATCAAACATGTATGGATCTCTCTAGAGGAAATTCTCAGCAAAAACACTTGGACAATCGATAACGTGATTTTGAATATATACACTACCTTTATTCAGAATCCTCTCAATTGGCTATCTTAAATTTAACACACACACACACACACACACACACACACACACACACACACACACACAGAGAGAGAGATGACCTTAGCACATATGGCTCCTAGCTACCTCTTTAACATGGAAAGGTATGTTTACTGTTGTTCATGAGCACTTGGAACCGGTCAGTTGTAAATTTGCACAAGTAATCGAGTCAATGTTGCAAAGCAAAGATGTAAAGCACATCTTTTGCAACATACAGTGAGTTATTGTTGGCTAGGAAAGGATAGGCATGGATTCTAATGACCGACCTGCCAATGCACAACCAAGAAACAGTAGTGCCACATCAAAGTGTGCCTCACCAGCGGATGTCTATGTAGAAACATGGTTGGCTTGCTTATATCTTGCCCTGTGCTCACAACGAGAGAGAGAGAGAGAGAGAGAGAGAGAGAGAGAGAGAGAGAGAGAGAGAGAGAGAGAGGTTGCCTTGCATGTATGCACACTGCAAACATAGAGGGAGATTGGGTAAGAGGCTTTGATGGGGCCTAACTGTGATGGTTGCCATCAATTGAATCAGATAGAGAGAACACATCATGCCCTCAGGTCAAACAAAGAGCATTGAATGTGTGGGTGTGAATAAACTCAAAGGGTAACCATAGACGTGGCCCTTTATTGTACCAAACATTGCAAGAGTGTCAAGGTTGTGAATGTTGAGAGAGAGTTAAGCAACTTGTCATGCAATTGATGCCTTCCCTCGTCTTGACTAAGTCAACACTTGCCACAATGATATTATTGTGATCCACGTAGTGCCAAAGCTCTATTACAAACTCCTCTAAACGTCCTAGCAGAGAGAGAGAGAGAGAGAGAGAGAGAGAGAGAGAGAGAGATGTCAAAGGTGGGAGCAGAGAGGGTGAAAGGAGGGGAGATGATGCTTGAGTACCCTCACACCCATGCTTTGAGGTGCCACATTCATTCCCACTTTCTTGCAATGTGAGAACACTTGCAACTTTGAGCAATATGCTGAATGAAAACACATTGATGAGGATGAATGGGGAGAATACTTTCCTCAGAATCTGAAGGAGTCTGCTCGTAAATGGTATTACCATTACCCAACATGCCGACTAAAATCTTACAACATGTTGATCAAGGCCTTCAAGCGGAAATATTATGACAACAGAGGAGAGGAAGACATTTTGTGTGAACTTGACAAAATCAGGCAAGGAAATTGTCAGTTATGTAGAAAAGATCAAGGAATTGACTCGACAACTTCAAGAGCCTCCCTTTGAGAAGCGAATGAGAGCCTAGTTTCTAAATGGTTTTCGCAACAAGAAATTGAGAGATTAGAAAGTACCAACGCCAACTAAGAAATTCAATGATTTGGTACAGCGTAAATTAAAACTGGAGCAACAAGCCAAGAAGGAAAAGGGCCATAAAAGGAGACAAACCAGTGACAGTGAGTCTTCGACTGAGGAAAGTTCAAGATCTACTTCCTGCGCCAGTTCTCGTGAGACAACAAATGATATGAAAAAGGCAAAGCCAAGAAAAAGGGGTCTTGGACCAGAAAGATTAAAGAAATGTCCAGACAGATTGTTGAGATAGCAAAAACAAGACCATCAGTGAGGAAAACAGAAATCTTCTGTTTCAAATGTCGATCAAAAGAGCACATGTCGAATGAATGTTCCCAATGCACATATTGTAAGGCCTTCGAACATGTTTAGAATGATTGCGGGATCAGAGTTCACCATTCTAAGAAGGGAAAAGACCTATTGATGACCGCACTCTCCAATTGGGAAGCACTCAAGGCTGATGGAGCCAGTGGGTGTAAAGAAAATGAAGCCAGCATGAGTGCTAGAGTGGGTCAGGGACGCTACTAGAATGGAGTTGGCAGGGGTAGGGGCAGGGACAGAGGAGACTTCTCCAAGAGGAACATGAACTGCTACGGTTGTGGCAAGTATGGACACTTTGCAGCTCAATGTCTAGACTCGCCGAAGCCAAAGGAGGTAGCTGACCAAAAACCACCAGAACCAGTACCAGTGAGAGTGGTCACCAGAAGCTCCCACCCTCTAGTTCTAGAGTGACCGGTTGGCCACATAATTTATCGTGGCTACAGCTATCTCTTTGCGTGCGTGGGAGAATGAGCGTGCCAAGCTGGCCATGAATTGCAACTTAAACCCATTGGTATGGTAAGGTTGAAGGCTTGAGGGAGGTGGGTGGAGGGGGTGCAACACAATAGATCCCTTTCAAAACCCCTAGTGTCTTGGGTTGCAGGTGTGCATTGTGTCAACAATGGTTGGACTAGGTTGCGTCGACCTCCATTGTGGCTGCATGGAAATTCAACCATGTATAGTAGCAAGTCTTTGTTTTCGATTTATAGTATTTATTTATGTATGATCTTTCTTGGCCTCCCCAAAGGGGCGAGGCCTTAGTGATGCTTCAGCCTTCCCCTTATTGCTAATGAAAACAAAAGAAGTTCTTTAATGAAAACAAAGAAGTTCTTTTAAAACAATAAACATTGGTTGATTGGTTGGAAAAAGATGGAAGATACTCATTATGAGACAAGCAACATTCACATCAATCATGAAAGAAGACTCATGAGACTCATTGTAACCCACTTCTGGAAAACTAAAGTTTAGGTGGAATGAAAGGATTCAAAAGAATCAAAGACATCACCCTACTTTTCTCTCTCTCTCTCTTTCTCTCACTCTCTCACACACACACACACACAGCTTGAGATAGAGCATGGAGATACTTTTTGTGGAATGAAAGGATTCAAAAGAATCAAAGACATCACCCTACTTCTCTCTCTCTCTCTCTCTCTCTCTCTCTCTCTCTCTCTCTCTCTCTATGTCTCACACACACACACACACACACACACACAACTTGAGATAGAGCATGGAGATACGTTTTGTGGAATGAAAGGATTCAAAAGAATCAAAGACATCACCCTACTTCTCTCTCTCTCTCTCTCTCTCTCTCTCTCTCTCTCTCTATGTCACACACACACACACACACAGAGCTTGCGATAGAGCATGGAGATACGTTTTGTGGAAGGCTCTCGTCGATGACAGGGCAATGCAAGCATTGACCCCCTACAATGTGAGGTGGAGGTGAGGGAGGAAGCGAGAGTACACAAATTCTCTCTCTCTCTCTCTCTCTCTCTCTCTCTCTCTCTCTCTCTCTCTCATTAGTAGCGTATTGCGTTAAGGGCACTTGCACAAGGTCCTGGCAAGTCCATTCTGAGGTTCATTTTCGTTGTTCCCTCTACTCAAAAATGCCCACACATGCTCGCGCTAAAAACCTTAAAGAGGCATGCAGGAGTTTTAGAGCAGATTGATAGTTGGGGTCTATGGGGGAGAGGAGGTATGTGGTTGATGGAGGGCAAATAGATTGTAAATCGAGGGCTTTTGGAGAGGGTTGGAGGAGGACCAACATTGTAGCAGAAGACATTTGTGTGTGTGTGTTGGGGGGGGGGGGGGGGGGGGGGGGGGGGGGGGGGGGGCTTAACACTATTCGACACCTCCTCTGGAGGGGATCTTCGGTCCCAGATCATTGTTGACTTTGGAACGTTCGATTCATTTGGAGGAAAAAATATGGATTCATTTGGAGGAAAAATATGGATTGGGCAAGGTTTGACCTCATGACCTCCCCATCAAAAGGAGAATGTCTTACCACTATGTTAATGCACGCATTTTGTTTATGTAAATAGATTGGTAGCATTATAGTTTTGGCACGCTTGCAATCTTAGTTCACACCGAGGTCACATCGAGTTTACACCAAGTTCACATTTGGTTCACACCACCAAAATGTAGTGCACATACTATGCAGATTTTCTTTCTTGGATTATCTCAATGAACTTAGTTGTTTTCATGGTGTTCTCAAAAATCTGACAGCTCCTTTCCTTCCAAACATGTTTGAAGTAACAAATCTCACGATTTGCGTTGCGATAAGCAGTGCTTGGCTCTTGAACACCTTCCCTCCCAAGAAGAGATCGTGCTTGAAGAATCCTATTTTATATGTCTTTTGAACCCATTTGCAAATCTTTCAATTGGTATTTTAGATCGTGCTTTTGATACAAAATCTTGCATGAAATTTTTGCATTTGTCTTTTTTTCCCCAGAACTCACAATAGTGAGTGATTGTATTGATAACCAGAAAAATTACATTATGAGCCATGCTCAAAATTCCAAGCCAGTGCATCAAGGAAACAAACTAGCCACTTCCCAAAGCCGACAAAATTCAAGTACATCAACTGATTTGGGAGCCACCCATCCATAAACAGACATACATCCGCAAAAGGGGGGAGCCTGGAAGCTCCATCACCTACAAGACTTGGATGAAAACCCCACATTGATGCCACATTGATGAACAAATCCTCCAAAGGTGGGAGCCATCAGATCTTGTAAAAAAGGACCAACATAATATACCCTGCCATAGGAGAATACAACACAATCCAACCGAGAGGGAACCTCGATCAACTCCAAGATACAAACCATTCATCTTTGATCCCACTTGCCCACATCTTGCTCATTGCCCTCCAAAGAGCACCGAGGCCCTAAAGCTGCAAGTAGCAAAGGGACCAGCATCGGAGCCCTGCTACATCCCAACTTCATCAAGCCAAGAAGAGAGTCAAGTCCAAAACACCATTAGGAACATGAACATGGAGCAAATGCCAAGTAGTTTGAAGGGGGGCACGCCCTATCAAGGAGAATTCTGCGAAGCCCTGTAGATCTACGGATCAACTGCCCATTTTCCCTCCCAAGGAGGAGGTAGGAGGGGTGACCTCTCTTGCTGCCCAAAAATGGGGCCGCAAGCAAGGGAGAGTTTCATTAGGAAAGAAATGGACTCATTTTTGGGCCTTTTAGCTCTAGTGAGAGAATGCTCCTTAGCCAATAAGAAGAAGGATAATGTTACGTTGAAAAGCCTTTTGTCTCATTTTTGAAAATATCAATGAAAAACATTTTGGTGAAATTATCATTGTCATGAGAAAAGTGAGGCGCTTGGTAGTGACATCTTGCACAAGCATTGAGCGCCTTTTTATGTGACCAACTATTGCTATCTCGCACAAGCATCAATCACCTTTTTATGAGGTACTTGCAATTCAAATTCGAACGGGTTGTACGTGATAGCAATTGATAGGTACTATTTAAGAATGTGAAGGGATCAGAACCAAGCAAATAAAGGCCCATGAGGGGTCTTGGGGGCCTCTATTCGCTTGGTTTTGACCTCATGAGGTCCTAGGCTTAAAACGGTTGTAACTTGAGCTAGAGACATCGGATTTCAGTGTTTAAAAGTGCTATCCTATGGTTTTTGGACGTTTCGGGTGCATCAGTGGTATTCTTTTTGTATTTTGAAAACATTTCTTATGTGTTTTCTCTCATCGCACATCACATCACTCATTAAGATTCACGGACATGGATTACGGTGCACAGTTAAGTTGGGCTCTCGAAAAGCATTTTGTACGAGCATGCATTTAAGTGATTGAGAAAATTTTTACGTATGTACTATGAGAAATAGAATTCCAAAACACTACTTTTGTATTTTTCAGGATTACCTCTCTCTATGCTGAGTTGGCGTTTCTTACATGGCCCAAACTTGAGTCCAACTTTCTCCTAATGTGGACAAAGGACCAAGACCGCTCGACTTGCTCATCCCAGAGAGGCCGCTCCCCATGAACCAACCCCGCATGCGATCTCTTTTTTATGTGTAACAAAATAATGTAGGCATAACTTAAGCTTGGCAGTAGCAAAGGGGAACTAGCATGAAAGTGTAACAAAGTGGCTTCAACCCTAGAATGGGCGGAGAAGTTCAAATACTTCAAGGGCTCCTCTCTCCATTGGTCCCCCTCACTCCCCAAACTTGGAAGGGGTTCCTTGAACCCTTCTTGGAGGTAAATTGCTTGCTAGGTAAGAAACAAAGGGATCTCTAAACTATCTCACCTTTGGGATGATAGAAACATTTGATAGAAGGATGCGGAGCTTTTAGTGCTTCATCATAATTTGGGTTTGTACAAAAGGCTTCTGATCAATAGACTCTTGGAAGTGTTGTCATCATCACCTTCACCCGTATTTAGGTCAGAAATAGGTTGGCCTTGCATTGGTGAAAAGATAGAGTGTTGTCGCTCCTCAAGATCTAGGATACCTATAGTGAGCTAGTATACAAAATAGACTAATTTGTCCCACTCACCAAAATATGGAAAAAAATTAACCAGAAGAGCATTGGAAAGAAGTATTAATTCCATCTAGGAGATCAAATGGCATAAATACATGAAATTTTTTATCTGAAAGGTGCTTTGGGGAGCCATTCCTACTGGGATTAAGGGTTGCGATAGAGGGATCGGCATCGTCACTTGCTCTGGTTGCAGTTCGGCTTCTGAGAACGCTCTACATCTGTTTAACAAGTGCTCCACCTCGCGGGGACTGGTTGCTAAAATCTGCAAATGGGTATGCAAGACATGGAAGATTATCTTGTTTACAAATGATTTTGATCCTAGGAGGGTCCAAAGCCAGGCCGTTCTAGTGTGCACCCAAATCACCAGATTTTGTTACCTTAATCAAGTCTGAAAGTCTAGGAACCTTTGGGTATTTGAGGCTCAACTCGTTGTGGCTCAATTTGATAATATTGTGTGTTTGATCACTGAGCTCATTCATGTTGTAGGAGCTAAAAGAGGGACAATAGGTAAAGATAAAGAGTGGCACCATGCACTGAGTTGCCTAGACCACTAGATAGGCTTCTCATAGCACCCCTTTTTTGGTTTCAGTTGTGGTTGTGTTCAAGTCCCCTATGGAATTGTTGCCACCTCAAAGCACATGGCAATTGTATTCTTTTCAAGTTAATATAAATTCTCTCCACTCACAATTGTGAGTGTGGCAAAAGGAAAGAAAAAATGTTTCCTTGTTCCCGTTTATTCTCCCACATTAAATGATCAGTTTAATATGAGAAAATCATTTGAGTTGGTTAGATATTAGATTTTATGGCATTACCTCTCTCTTGAAATCATAGTTTTCCTCAACTATGAGGTAGAAGAGATAAAGCCTTAGTCATTAGTCAATCTTACTTAGTGGGTAGAGGATCCCATTTTACTCTAAGACATCTTTCCAAGATGGATGACTAATCCATTTGGTGCTTGGAAGACATAGCTTCCGCAAGCATGTCTACTCTTTAGTCCATTTCATTCTCCCAAGTAGAGTGACAAATTCTACTTGGTGTTTAAGAGACTTCGTCATCACAAACAAGATTCTAAGCATGCATACTATTTAAATTTCTACACAATAAAAATAGAACTAGTCTTATAAGACAAAAACATTGGTCATTTAAAAGAAATTTGTACATGTGCTTACTCTAATGTAGCATTCTAAGCATTGACAAGGTTCATACTATCCTTAAGTTGTATTCCTTGCATCCATCTAGCATCTTGAAAAGGATAATTTTTGAACTTAATAAGATACTGTCAGATAATCTTACCATGTCGTAGTACCTTGTCTTCATGCCGAAGAATAGCTTCGGGTTGTAGCACCTCTTCTTGATCTTCAACTTCGAGAGGGTCTTCAATAATTGGTTCACTTTGTGGCTCTCCTTTGTAGGGCTTGAGTAGGCTCACATGAAAAGCATTGTGTGTGAGCCAATGGTTGGGCAACTTGAGTTGGTAAGCTGTCTCATTGATAGGCTTCAAGATTTGGAAAGGACCATAGCATCTTTTTGCTAGCTTAGCATAATACTTTTGATGGCCCGTAGGATTTTTGCCCGTTGTTTGCCTTAATCGAGCCTTAGGAAACTTAAGTAAGACCCAATCATTTTCTTTGAACGTTAAGGCTTTTTTGTGCTAGTCAGCAACAACTTTTTGCCTTTGTTGAGAGATGTATATAGCCTCATTAATCTTTTGAAAATATTCTTGTAGGTCACGACTATCCTCATCGGCAAATATCTTCCCATGTACTTTGTGTAGCAAGGGACTTTTAGGTCTTCCCTCAATGATCTCAAAAGGTGCTTTTCTCGTAGAAGTATGTACAATATTATTATGAAAAATTGGGCTCCTCACAGCTGCCAATGCGCTCTGACTGTCAGTGTAGATAGTGTTGGCAGTGTCCTATCCAACACCCAAATCAGCCATAAGGCGTATGAGCTATACACACTCAACCGTAGCTGTGAAGACTGCCTTGTACTCAGCCTCACAACTAGAAGTGTCCATAGTAAGTTGCTTATTGCTCAACCATGATATACATGAACTGCCAAGCATGAAACAAAAACCACTTGTGGACACTCGCATGTAAGTCTAGCCAATTTGAGTTTGAAAAAGCATGTAAGTCTGGCGGCAATGATCCTCCCTTGGGATAAAACAATCCAAGGTGTAAAGTGCCACTAAGGTAGCGGAAAATCCTCTTGACAGCCTGCCAATGCTTATACCCTGTCTTATGCATAAATCTGTTGACCTGTGAGACTGCAAACTAAATATCTGGCCTCGTGTTGCATACATAAATGAGGCATCCAACAATAGTTTGGTAAAGAGTGACATCTGCAAGATCACCAACATCAAGTATTTTTCTCCTTAGCAGTCCATACATACTAAAAATTCTTCTTAGTTAAGTCATGTAGTGGTCCTGCTATTTGAGAGATTTTTTCTATAAAGCGTCTATAATATGCACACATACCAATAAAGCTTCTTAGCTCATGTAGATTCCTTGGATTTAGCCATGCTTTTATTACCTCTAACTTTGATGGATCCATACAAATACCATCTTGAGAGATAATATGACCTAGGCACCATATCCCACATAGTGGGCTCAACAAGACCGATAATTGATCCCAATCCCACTTACTCTAATATAATTAAAAAAATAAACCATTTATAGACTACTTAAGGACCTCTCTTCTTAAGCAAGAAAAGAGAAACCAAATGCTCTTATACCCATGTAATGGAATTGGCCTATTTACTTGAGAGTAGCGGAAATTAGAGAGAGTACTTTTGTGAAATTACTTTGTGAGCATAGCGAGTGAACATAATTGAAGGTAGCAATTTAAACATAGCATTTAGTTAACTTGGCATGAACAATACTTTTGCAAGGGAGAGAATTTAGACAACACGACAACAACTGAGGACCGGATTTATGTGAAGCCGGTTCCCCCTCCAATAGGCATTTGTATTATAGTTTCTCCCATCAACAGAGACTTGTTACAATACAATCTTTGTGTTCCTTGTGACCTAGGTGATGCAATGAAGATGGAAAACTTCATGCATCACGAGCATAGCATAAACTTTGTGGAAAGCATTAACTATCCCAAGCCTCAGTCCCAAGACCTCAAACACCTTCGAAGGTGGAGAGAGCTAGCAGGGAATGAGGGTAGGGAAGAAGAAGAAGAAACATTTCATAGGAGAAAGAACTAGTTCCTCACTTATCATCACTCTTCTTGCTAGCATACATAATAGCATAGTCACATGAAGATGGAGAAGATGGAAATCTTAAGCATTGAAGCATGGCTCTTGGTTAGATTTGCATTCCATAGCCAAGAGTGGCAGTGTAGGCTCTCAACCTCTCTACTTTCTTGGAGAAGGAGAGGGAGCTCTTTCACTTTGTACTTCAGACAATGAGAGTGTGTGTGGGAGAGTATACCCCTCAAGTAGGCCCCCTACTTGCTTTGGTCGACCCCCCCTTGTAGCTCATGCTTGAAGCTCATTGGACCCCTCCAGGCCTAGCCAATCACAAGCAAGAGTCATACCAAGCAACAAGGGTAGCCTTGGGACAAGTGTCCCCCTTTCCCCTTTGAGAGAGAGGTCTTGATAAATGCTAAATCAATTAATTAAATCCACTAAATTATCATTGGACCCCTTGGGTGGCCAACCAATAGGCTTTAGGCACACCATGAGGGTAACCTAGGTAGGGGATTGACATGTGTCCTACTTGCCTCTTGGGCAAGGGGTTCCCTTTGGGAGAGAGACTGGTCAAGCAACCACCCCCCCTTCTTGCATGGCTCGCCCCCTCCTTGTAGGGATTTGATTTGATGTTTGTGCCACCTCAAGCCCCTCAAACTTGGGCCTAGTTCTCACCACAAGCTTGGTCCTTAAGCCCCTCAAGGTTGGGTTGGGTGTCCACCTCAAGTACAACCCTAGCATCTTAGGCATGACAAGCACCTCAAGGATCTCAATCATCGAGCATCTCAGTCATCAGGCATGGCAAGCACCTCAAGCTTGGGCCGTGTTCCCACATCAAGCACAACCCTAGCTTACCTAAGGTCAAAGGACTTTTAACACTAACTATTGGAGGTCTTCAACGAAGCTAACCCTAAGGTATTTATGCTCCACTGGTTAGCTTTGATCTTTGATAGACCATCTCTCATTTGGGCCCCTTTTGTATTGGCTTCGTGTTGAGATAGATCTATAAGCACATGTTTATATCCTTACCCTTGTTCCCGTTTATTCTCCCACATTAAATGATCAGTTTAATATGAGAAAATCATTTGGGTTGGTCAGATACTAGATTTAATGACACCAAGATACGCTTTCTTTGCGGATGATACAACCTGTAACCTTTGCTTTCAACACTCTGACCAACAAAAATATATTTGACAGCCTTATCATCCAATTTCTTACGCTGCGTTTGTGGCACCAAAGCATATGCCAATCAACCAAAAACATGCATGTGCTCAATAGAAGGCTTTCTATCATGCCATGCTTTACATGGAGTAATAGATTTCAAACCTTTGTTAGGACACCTGTTAAGTACATAAGTGGCATACATGATGGCCTCAAGTTTAAAACAAATGTGGCAAAGCTTGCCTTTTGACCATACATTGTGCCATTTCTGTAAGCGACCTGGTTTTCCTCTCAGAAACACCATTTTGATGAGGCGTATAAGGCACAGTACGTTGGTGTTTTATCCCATGCCTAGCCAGAAATGCATTAAGTTCATGAGACATATACTCCCCCCCTCAATCGGAATGGAGGGTGCCCATAGTACATTTTAAGATATTTTCAGCCATATCCAGAAATTGTTTGAAGCACATAAATACTTTGGACTTCTCTTTAAGAGGAAATATCCATGCATGCCTGGAGTAATCATCAATGAAAGTCACAAAGTAAAGGTAGTTGCCCAAGGACGGAGTTTGCATGGGCCCACAAACATCACTATGCAGCACAAGCTGCAACCTGCATGTGGCCCTAACTGAACCATCCTCTGGAAACTTCAAACGCTGCATCTTATCCAAAATACAGCCTTCACAAACATGTTTGATAGGTTCTTCAAGAGGCGGCAAAGAAGCAACCATACCAGATGTCTGAAAACGCAGCAAAGTAGAAAAATTCAGATGTCCAAAATGGGCAGTCCAAAATTTTGCATCTGAAATAACCTTAGAATCCACAACTGCATTTGCAAAATTATGACCACACTTGTCATACAAAGTGAGCTTATACAGCCCACGACATAAAATGCTAGATGCAACGATTTCATCACCAAAACTGAGATCGTGTACTCTACATCTGTCATTCACAAATTTCACAACAAGACCAAGTCTAGCAAGTAAAGATACAGAAAAAATATTCTTCTTGATCCTAGGTACATACAATGCATCAACAAGTGTGAAAGAACTGCCATTTGCAGCAGTAAGCACAATCTTTCCAACTCCATGAACCGGATAAGAGGCATTGTTGGCACAAGTAACTAAATTCCCATGAGGGACAGACTCAAGAGAGGTGAACAAATCACGATGTGAGGTAATGTGCTTTGTAGCACCACTCTCAAAATACCACACATATGAATTTGCAACAATTGACATGCATGCATCATGGACAACAAGGTTATAAGTGCAATCTACACTAAAAGCCCATTCTGCATCAACATTAACATCACAGTCTCCTTTCACAGAAGACTCAACAATAGCTACATTTGTAGTGGAACTAGCCTCTTTCTTCTTAGCCTCTTTGGCCTTCAACTTAGGACATTGCTTGATCAAGTGATCATTAGATTTACAATAATGGAAATGCATCTTCTTTTTGCCCTTATCACCATAATTTCCAGACAAAATGCTCCCAGAAGAAGCATTAAGAACAGGTGATTTTCCACTCGCAGAAGAACCATAATAAGTGGTTGCATTGCTATTACCACCTTTTCTTTGTGTAGCAATAAAAGCCTGGTCAATTGCACGCTGTCTAATTTTGTTTTTCCTAGAAAGTGACTCTTGCAACAGCAATGTGCACAATGCATCAAAGTTAACAAATTTAGGATTTCCTTGGTTCATAAGTCTCCAAGTACTAGCAAAAGTCTGGTAATAATCTGGCAAGGCATCAAGAACAGTCTGCACAAGGGAACTGTTTGAAATGACTTCACCTACAAAAATAAGTTGCTCATTGATATCCTTGACACTAGCAAGTAAAGTCTCCATATCATCTTTCTCATGCATAATCTTCGACTCCAACTCTTTACGTAGTAATGCAATTTTTGCCTCATTGTGAGTTGCATAAAGACCGACCATAATATCCCAAGTCTGTTTTGCAGATTTCGTTGAATGAATGTGACCAGTAATAGTGCGCTTCATAGACAATGCAATGAATGCATGAGCCTGTGCATCTTTTACATCCCAACAAGCTTGTTCAGTTGTAAGAAAAACAACTCTAACAAGTGCAATCCTTGCAGCAAGACCTGCAACATCCTCAACATTGCATGTATCCTCAGAACTAGGACATACATCAATGCCTTGCACAATGTTCCAAATGCCCTTCGACACAAGAACATGTTGCATCATATAAGCCCACATAGGATAATTGTCCTCATCTAATTTTTCCTCAACAACAAACATCTTGAACACATTTGTGTTGTCATTAGCCATGGTAAATGATGCACCTGATGTGAAAACTACCCAAAACGATGAGAAGGAATGCGGGAACAACACGTGCTATATAGCACAAACCGTAGAAGACCGTAAGGGACTTGTTATGCTGAAAACGGCACTGAATATTTTTTAAACAAAATGACAAAATAGCCTGCACAGTACCGCCTGCATCACTACCACATGTATATGGTAACATCTTGTATCTCAAGTGACAATCCCACATTGTCTTTGCTTATCTCACCACCACTAGAGATTCCAATTCGTGGTGAGATGAAGATATTTCTTTGGAAGGTGTTATGGGGGGCTCTACCAATATGGATGAAGATATTTCTTTGGAAGGTGTTATGGGGGGCTCTACCAGTAGAAGTAAAGATTCTTGCCAGAGTTGTTGACTCTGATACATGTTTGGGCTATAAATTTTCCTGTGATGAGGACCTTCCTCACTTGTTTAAGGAGTGCATGATTATAAATGGCCTAGCAGGGAAGGCCTACAAATGGGTACAAAAGACCTAGATGATGACCTTCCTCACCTATTTAAGGATTGCCCAATTATAAGTGACCTAGTAGGGAAGACCTGCAAATGGGTACAAAAGACCTAGAAGATAGGGTTCTTTAAGAACGACCTGTTCATATGAGGGATGGTAATGAAAAGACAAGTACTAGTTGTATGTACACAAATTGTTAAATTCTGCTACTTTAAGAAAAATTGGAAGGCTAGGAATAGTTGATTGTTTGAGAATTGATCTTAGAATTGCTAGCTTCAAGGAAATTGTTCAAGAAATTAGGGAATTGATTATCTCCATGGGAAAAAAAAGGATCATACGAGTGGTATAGAGTCATCATGTTGTACTGATGGAGTAGGGTTGTCAAGAATATGGATAGTTGTATGCCTTGTTGTGAGGTTTGGTAGATTATCAAGGTTATATGGAATCCCTTAAGGCTCGACACGTGCTTGAGGTTATTCTGCACATATATTTTGGAGAATACAATGCATCCACTCACTATTGGGAGCTTGGAAAAAAGAAAGGTTGGATTAGATTAAATAGAAAGACTCCGTCCTTGATGTAGGCAATCACCTTTGCTTGCATTTTTAAATTGCTTGAAAGATTAGGAGCAATAAATAAAGGAGATTAGTTTCATTAGGCCATTGGTAAACCAATGCAGCCATCTACCTCAACATTCCCTTCTGCACGTCGAGGTTTGTATAACCCAAAAGCTTCATTTCTTCAAGCTCCTCTACCTTTGTATGCTTCCATGGCTAGTCTGCCTCCCAGAAATTCCTTCAGTGGAGGTGTAACGACTGTAGAACAATTGAGGACCTCCAACACTCATATGCTGTATCAGGAACATGTTTAGGGTAATGATAGATTCGTCCCTAACCTAATACAACCTAACATTAAAGCCTTTTCAGCTCAGCTGAGAGAAGGGGAGGAGGACGTCCTATGGAACCCAACACAAGGGACATGAGGGGTCTAGAGCAGCCTCCTATCAACCAGGATGTGCACAGTCAAGATACTCCTAAAGACCAATTTGAAGAGGAGGAGAACTCTAAAGACGAATATTCTGTTATCATCCCCACTAGAGATATAGAACTGTAGCACTCTCAGCTGCAAGACAGACTCATCATAGGCCTTCTGCATGGTGCCAGACCCTCCCTGGATGCTCTAAAGGCTTGGATGACCCAGAAATGGGAGAACAAAAATATTAAGGTAACCAATGTGCAGTATCTCCCAAAAAAATTTATCTTTTTTTCTATGAAGATGCTCATGATGCTCTCCAGATTGTGAGCCAGGGGCAGTGTCTTATCAGGACCTCGCCTTTGTCTGTCTTTAAATGGTACTTGGGGTTTAAACCTAGGGGACCTAAACCTACTAAGGCTCCCATCTGGGTTGACTTTCTTGATCTCCCTGTGGAATATTATCCATGGTCAAAGAACATTGGTGCTTGCATTGGTAAGTTCTAGGTCAAAGAGCCAGGGGAGGTATCAATCCGAAATGGGACCCCTAGTTACTCATCGAAATTGATTTGAATGCTGAACTGAAATCTCTTATCCCTATAAAGGATTCAGATGATAATCTCCTCCATATGCAGTTGGTGGCATACTGAAATTGTCCTAATGCTTGTTTTCATTGCTTTAAGCAGGGACATTTCATTAAGGATTGTCCTGATCTTAAACCTCTTCCACCACAGGATCCTCAACCCTCCTCTGATAAGAAAGAGTTTCATGTTGTTCCTAGAAGAGGAAGGTTTAGGGTTTCTGTTATTTAGCCCTCTTCTAGTGGATGTCTTTGACCCTTTCAGTTATGATTTACAAGAACCGGAGCACAATCAGCTTGATCAGGATCCTGTTGGAGATGTGCAGAAAGAGGATGTTTCTATGGGTCAAGTCCCTCCAAAAACTTCAATTCTTAACCAGGCTCATAACCTCTCCTCCCCCCCTGACAGCCCGATGAATGATTCAGGAAGCCTGTCCTCTTCTTCATCTGACTCTGAGGATGGTGCTATTCCAAATACTCAAGATAAGGGGAAACAGATTATGGAAGAATCTATGTTTGCTTCTCAACTTCAAGCTCAAGACAACTTGGTTAAAGTTCAACTCAGTGTGGATGCAGACAAAGAGGTGGACATATACATGACCCAAGCTGAGGAAGAAAGACTGCCTTTGCCTCTCTCTTCTTCAGCTAAGAGGAAAAAAGAGCTTTCTAAAGACCCCACAAGAGTCTCTGTAACCCTAGCTAAGCCTTCCAAGAACAGTAAAAAATGAAGTGTCCTAACTTCAGAGCTATCTCTTTTAACTGTAAGGGACTGACAGACTCAAATCATAAAGAACTAGATGATTGAAGATCATGTCAAGCCAGACTTTATTTGTCTTCAGGAGATCAAATCTTCTGGTCAAGTGCTAACCTCTAATCTTCAAAGACTTAGTGCAGGTCATAAATGGTATAATACTTCTCACTGCAATGGCAAAGGAGGTGCTGCTTTGGGAGTTGTTGAAAAGTATGCTAGTCTTGTCATCAAAGTTCAGTCCTCTGCTGATGACCATTGGATTACTGTAACTCTAGACAAACCTTTCGATTTTTCTTTAGTCTATGTGTATGCTTCTAACTCTTCAGGAGCAAGAACTGCCACATGGGAGGAACTGGCCTGCCTCTCTAGTCCTTGTATTTGTGCAGGTGATTTCAACATGGTAGAATCTGTCCAAGACAGATGGAACCAGCTTGGGCAAGCCCTGGGAGGCAGAGAAAAAGTGCAGTGGGACAATGTAGTATCAAAACTGAAACTGGTTGACATTTCTGAGGAAACTGGAATGACTTGGTCCAACAAGCAAAATGGGTCATACTACAAAGCTGCCAGACTAGACAAAATCTATATGTGCAATGATATGCTCAACAATTTTAACAAATGCAATCCTTGTAGCAAGACTTGCAACATCCTCAACATTGCATGTATCCTCAGAACTAGGACATACATCAATGCCTTGCACAATGTTCCAAATGCCCTTCGACACAAGAACACGTTGCATCATATAAGCCCACATAGGATAATTGTCCTCATCTAATTTTTCCTCAACAACAAACATCTTGAACACATTTGTGTTGTCATCAGCCATGGTAAATGATGCACCTGATGTGAAAACTACCCAAAACGATGAGAAGGAATGCGGGAACAACACGTGCTATATAGCACAAACCGTAGAAGACCGTAAGGGAATTGTTATGCTGAAAACGGCACTGAAATTTTTTAAAACAAAATGACAAAATAGCCTACACAGTACCGCCTGCATCACTACCACATGTATATGGTAACATCTTGTATCTCAAGTGACAATCCCACATTGTCTTTGCTTATCTCACCACCACTAGAGATTCCAATTGGTGCAACTAGTTCCTCTTGCATTTCTATTGAGACGGGCACCTTGTCTCTACATCTACCTCTTCGATAGCTAGATCATGTCCATTGGCCTTACCATCCGGATTAGGGTCACCTATTGAAGGCCTGCTGACCTACTTGGTAATGTGCCTCTAGTTGTCCTGACCAACAAATAACAAGCAACTTCCACCTTTGGACAATTCCTAGCATAGTGCCAAATTTTGCGGCATTTGTAGCAAGTAATTGAAAAAGAGGAAAATGCTAACTCTTACCGAAAAGCACCAAAATTGCCCATACTCAAATCCAAATACTCTTAACAAGTGAAAGTTTTATTTTTTCTTGTCTCTTTGCGAGCTCTTTGCCCATGAAATTAAGTGGTGGAAATCTAACAAGAAGAGACGGACCATAGTAAGGTATGTGTGTTCATCAAATTCCTTTAAGTGCACTCCTTTCTTTCTCAATGTCGCTGGTTTAACCATATGATATGAGTGATAATGGGGAGAGCTAAATGGGTGTTTTTAAAATTCTATAAGTCATTGTTCCCCTTGGCTCTCCAAGATAGGAAGCATCCTTCTGATCCCTTTTTGGAGGGAAGTTTCCAGAAAGATTAATAACAAAGGTATTTGATGACTAGGCCAATTTTGGGATTACAACAACAATAGTAGCTGGAAAGGAACATACCAACTGGCTCTCCAGTATAACCTCAGTGGGACTGAAAGATTGCTGATCAACAGAGCCTTAGAATGGCTGAGTAGAACCCAAGTGTTCTACTAAGGCACATAATTCTAGCTATCCCTTTGATTCAAAGAATTTTCCGCAAAATCTACAAGAGGGTCGGCTTCAATTTTCACTGGATGAGAAGTGCAATGGTTTTTCTACACAAGGAAACCAAAGGTTTTCTCATCAAACGTTTCCAAGATAGCTACGTTATAATAGCTCATGTCCGTAGAGTTACCATGATGGCCTCCAACATCATCTTCCTGAGGCTTTTGTGGTTCAAGTATGACATAACACTTGAACCAATGTCCATTTTTTTATAAGAAAATGGACAGTATTTTGAGCATCTTGACCCTAGGTAAAGTTAAGGCAATAGATGTCTATACTACCCAACATGATTATGGCACCCATCTAAACTTGGAACAGAGCCAAGAGCAAATGAATGAGGAGACTCTTGCTCAATGAAGAGATAGGAAGATGACAAAAGCCATTCATGAAGCCAACATGGAAGCCCATTTTTTTCTTGGTCCCTATTTTGATGTGTACTCTCCTATATGGGGACACGTTCTATACTTTCCCTTTGGATTGCAAGAGATAAGCAGATTAGGAGATGGCATAAGAAAGCTGATAGAACAAATAATAAACTGCTATATCTATGGTATGTGAGTTATGTTTTGTCATTACTATTTCCGATTCAATAATGGTTAGTCTTATAAATGAAATTTTTTCAGCCTTACACCCACCCTCCATCCCATCACATTGTTAGAAACACCGGAGTTTGTACGGACAGAGAGAACAAAGGAGAAACTAGAGGCCTTCCAACTAGAAGAGCCAATATTACCAAGGCCATTAACAGCAGAGCGAAAGGTAGCCTTGACGCTAGGAGATCTTATGGCGGCCGGATATTCTTATGATGAGGCAAAAGAGGCTGTGGTATTCAGCCTACAGGCTTTAACGGCAGAAGTTCCAATTACAGAAATGGAAATGACAGAAGAAGAAGCCGCAGAAGCCGAACGGATCAAAATGTGTACATGTGAACACACTAAAACACAAACGGGTGAACCATCCACACAAGCAATCGGAGGGCTTGCTAAAAATGCAAGAAGAACCCATGATGATTGACTCTGTGGCAGAACGAACCAAAAATGAATAGGTAACGGGAGCAGGTGTGCCTCCTGAAGGCTTGCAAACAACGCAAGAAAACCTCGGGACGGAGGTCACACCCTCCACATCAACTACACCAAGCCTGGAAGAAGAACCTGTGTTCAAGGACGTAAAGAAAATTATGCAGGAGTGGTGGAAAAGCAAACAGGAGGCGGTCCTCATGACGCCTATTTTTCGAAGAATCAGAGACAAGCAAGAAGATGCGTCGGTGGCACCCGATGCAATAATGATGGACGTAAGTCCAATGACTCTGGGTCCATGTTAAGGCGGTTACGCCGCTAGCGGAAGCTAAATAGCGAGAACACAACCAAAAACATAATTTGTCAGACGAGGACGGAGCTTGACCCGCAGGCGCATGGAAACAACTAGGTGGGTGTCAAATCACCTACTCGACCTTCTAATGACAATCACTACTAAGGAAATCAAATCTAAGTTCTAAAATACGCAAGTGACTGAAATCCGTACTATGAACGAATGCTATACGAAACAGGATCTAGAATCATTGAATCGATCTCAAACTCAAGGGGAAGTCTATACACTAGGTAAGAACAACACCCTAAAGACTTGAACTGCAAAATCAACCTATAACCACTCCGTGCGGCAAACGCGTATGAAGACAGGCCGAAAAATACAGGTGACCGAAACTTGACCCCGATGGTACTAATGCGTAGCTCTACTCGTTGTGGTTCTATAGATATGCTGCACGCTCTATTCCGACACACGAGTTGGAAGAAAACTCACACCGAAGCTCGTAGGAACTTACCACACATAGAAGCCGATAGCGCGCACTCTTGGTATCTGTGCGTAGCTCTCACCGTTGCTAACACAATGGCGGTGTCGCTTCTCCAATGGCGGCCCCGTAGCTCGCGTAGCAAGAAGATAAGACTCTCTCTCTCTCTCTCTCTTTCTCTCTCAGACACAGTCACGGCGCTCAAAAACTCACTTTGATTAATAATTGAATCTCCTTTAGGTTACAAAACTTTGGCTTATATACCTCAGCCTTGGAGGTGAGAACATCTCTAATTATTTACATCAACAGGTGAAATTACTTCGGGATTACAAGCTGGAAACTCAATTGAGTCCCGTTACTTAATGAATGGCTCAAATCAAAATTAATGTTGGAAAGACATTTATTACAATCAATGGTTACAAAATGATGGGTGTGAGCAAAAATGTGGGTGTGATCCTCTGCTGGCTCAACACTCCCCCCCTCCGCGTTCATGTCGTCCCTGACATGACTTTTAGGCTTGGTCAATAGAGTCCTGTCGTCTTGAGCATCTGCAAATGTGATTCGTAGCGTAGGTTGCCGATGGTCAAGGTTAGGCCGAATATTTTGCTTTCGTGAGTGAAAAAGCCGGTGTAGAAAGCTTCTTCGAATGTTTGCATGTGGAAGCTAGGCAAAAACATAATTCTTTGGTATAAGAGATGTAACACCTTTGGTGATGGCTGCAATGAAAGATCATACATCATATCCGTCACTGTGTCGGCCGTCGATAGTAGACTCGAGGGTCGTGGCTTTATCTGGCGCGAACACTTCAATGCATGCTAAGAGAGTCCTGCAGATTTTCTTTAGCATCTGACACGAAAGGTCAGGAGAGCCAGTAAAGAGTTTGATGGTGCCCGTTAGGGTTTTCACCATGTAGGCTTTACCTATTCTCTCTCCTTCCTTTGGTCCTGGCATCCTGGGATAATTAAGCCAATTTGGCTTCTTTTCTGCAATCCTGCCATGCTCTTTCCAGTTTCTGACTCTTGGCACCGGGCAGAAGGTTGCATCCTCCCGAATCTCCTTTGGAGCCTCTACCAAGTAGATGAGGTAGGCTGGGTATTTGTTCAGCCAACCTTTCCTCCATCTAGGTTGAGAATCTACAATCTTCTTTGATTGTTCATCCTTTGTGATGTCGCCTTCGTAAAGAGCGACATACTGCTCCTCCTCTATTCTCTTTTTCGTCTTTATCACTTCAAATTTCATCAGAGGGAAAGGCAGGCTGGGTTGCATCCACTCTTCATGGAGCACTTTTGTGTCTAAACCTTGAAGTCTAATGGAGATGAGGAGTCTCCTTTCCCATTCCATTTCCGCCTTGGCACTTTCCTCTGTTGACTTTTCTATTTGGTCCTGGAGCCTTTGTTCTTCTTCTTCAGAGATTCCTGAAGTTGAGGCCACTTCTTGAACTGGGGCTGGATCTTCAATTGTGGTTGCCTCTCCAGTTTCTAGTAGCTCTATGGCTGCTCCCCCTGCTTCTTCTTGTGGTGTCTCTGTTTCTCTTTTTTGTTGCTCTTGGAGGTCTTGGAGCTGTTTGCGGAGGGCCTCATTTTCTGTCCTTAGTGTTTGGTTTTCTGATGTGAGCCTCTCCTCTGCAGCCAATGATCCCTCCGCCATGTGCAATCTTTGCACTTGCTCTAACCTTAGCTCTCTTTGCAAACTTCTGACCTGATCTTCCAGAGTTGGTACGAGGGCTCCCTCTTGTTCTGTTCCTGCTCTACTAGCTCTAGGGGTGGTCCTGAGTCTCGTGATTGTCCTTTCTTGAAGTTCGACTCTTTCCCTTAGCTCAATGAGCTCATCCTTGGCTGCCTCCAGCTCATCTTCTATTCGCTCCTTTGCTTCCTGTGAACTTGTTACCTCTCTTGAAGCTTCGGCTAGTTGGAGTATCAAGCCGTCTCTCTCGTTTTCTGCGTCGTAGAGTGATGCTTTATGACTTTCAGATTCAGTCATAGCATTCTCTAACTTCTTCTACAACTCTGCTTCCTTTTGTTTTGCTGTCTCAATTGCTACTTCCTTTGCTCTGGATCTTTCTTTAATCTTGTTGAGCAGTTCATGCACCATGTGCATGTCTTTTTCATCTTCATCTGTCAACTTGACAGCTCTTTCTGCCACCACCTCCAATGGCTTCGGATCTTCTAGTATGTTCTGTTCGTCTATTTTCTCTTCACTCTCCATTGTACCCTTTGTCTTTTCCTTCGTCCCTCTCCGATCATCTTGTTTTCGTAGGGATATCCCATAAACTGCCTCCAGGGCCTCTTCTTCACTGTATCCGATCGCTACCAGATCCTCATAATCATCTTTCTTTTGCTGAACTAGATCTATCTCCTTTTCCTTGGTCCCGGCCTCCGGCTTTTCCATAACTTCTGTTTCTATTTCTATTGTGGTCTCCTCCACAATAATTTCCGTCTTCTGCGGGCTTGGTACATCAGTAAAGGAGGGCTGATTGTCCTCAGTCATCTTGGCTTTCCCTTTGTTTGCTTGCCCGTCTTTCTCTCGAAGTTCAGTAGACTCATCTACTTCCTTCTCCTTGTCGTCCTTTTTCAGCTCAGCTTTTAAAAGCTGTACTTCCTCTTCAGTATAAGGTTCGACAGGTTGCTGCTCCAGTATGGCCTCCGACTCCTCATAAGCTCTAATATATTGATCATATTGATCAACATGTGGCCTGGCTGAGCTGGTTCCGACTTTAGTGGGGTCTGGCACCCACATTTCTTCAAAGTCCCCCTTTAGAGCTCTTTCCGCTCTAAACTGCTCCACCAGCCTTTCCATTCTTGCGGCTTTTTGACTTTTGGTTTGCTTGGGATCAGCCTTCTTCTTCGCTTTCTTCTTGAGCGGCTCGTCCACAGCCTCTTCAGGTTCTGAAACTATTTCTAGTTTTCGGCGTGCTCTTGTGGACGCCCTCTTGGATACTTCTTGTTGTTCTTCCTCCTCATCGGCTTCTCTAAGCCACTCATTCTGGGAGGGAACCCGTGGCCCTTGATCTCTGGCTCCAATAGCTTCATAAGCTATTCTTGTCAGAACTTCAGCTCCTCCTATATACTTTGGCTTCTCGTTGTGCATGGCGATTACTTGCTCGTGGATGTATTGAGCGTAATTCACCTCTTTTGGCATATTGCTCTTCAATGCCCATGTGATGGTAGTTGCAATGGCATGGGGCGGTGTCGTATACTTTTGCAGTCTTTTACTGCAAATATGGAGAAATTGGTTGTACAGTCGGCAAAGGGTTGCCGCTCTTTGGTCTGCCATATCTCCATAAGTTGCATTCTGTTTCTTGGACCCATAAACCTCTATAGCCTCCCTTCTTTCCCTGACAGAGCTCCCTTTGTTGTTCAGCTTCAATGCATCTGCAATGAGCTGTGGAGTGATCTGTACTTCTACTTTCTCTCCATCCATGGCTGTCAATGTGGCTTTCCCATCCTTCTGAATGGATGTTGCCAACTCGTACACTCTTCTTGTATCCACACCTGATGGTCTCGAGGTGAAGAATCTGTGCAAGTCTGCCCTTTCCAGGTACCTGCTGATGTTCTCTGACCTGCTATAATCCACTAATTCTCGTGGGATCATAGGTACATCGACCGATTACCCTTGAGGATCTCTGAAAGTCCCCTGGTAGATCTTTATTCCCTCTTTTTCTAGTACTGCTTCCTCCACCCAAGTCTTGGTTGGCTTGAGGGTTTCTGTTGGAATATCAAAAGGTTCTGCTTCTGCAAGAGCATCCTTGATGGTTGGTCTTTTTCTCTTAGTTGCCGATGACTTAGCGGAATCCATGGATCCTGTAACTCCAATTTCAGAAGTTAGCGTCTTTTTAGTACTGAAAGCCGAAATGAAGCTTTTAACTATTCAAATGACTTGAAAATTGAAACATGAGCTATTCAGGGCCTAAGGATGCAGGGTAGGTGAAAAAATATGCAAACAGGGCTCAAAATCATGCTGGAGACATCATACGCGTATGATGTCTTTTGTGTCAAAATGACTTCATATTGGTTGTGCTTGTAGCTGATAGTGTATACATGAGTATCATATGCTTGGATTTGAGTTTGGATCCCATTTGGTCAAGTTTTGGCCAGTTTAGTCCGGTTCAGGCTCTTGGAAAAATTTTGAAAGGGAATTAGATTTTATGATCCAAATTGGGTAAAAATTGGTGGATTACTTTCAAATGGCATGTAGAACACTTCTGTTTGGTGGTTGAAGCCCTGAGGTGCCAAAATCACATAGTGAGACATCATACGCGTATGATGTTTTTTAGTGCATTTTTGGACCAATTTTCTCTATAAGCTTGGTTTTGGCTTTAGATAGGCTTATTCAGTGGATTTATCAAGTTTGGATAGAATTTGGACTAAAAATGGCTCTGGAGACATCATACGCGTATGATGTCTTTTTCATCAATTTTTCATGGGATTGGTTCTGTGGACTCTCCATGTGCTAGTGAAGGACTATTTATACTCAAATCTTGGTTTGGACTTGAATATGTTGGATTTGGGACAAAAATAGGCTTTGTATGAAGGATTTTCTCTTAATTGGGCTAATGGGGTGATCCACTTGACCAAATGGTTCCAAACTTCATATGTAGCATGTATTAGATATATATAATGGATGTATGATGACAAATGAGCATTTTTGGCTCTGTAAGTGCAAATAAACATCATACGCGTATGATGTCTTTTGTGTCAAAATGGTGCTTTTTGGTTCCAGATAGCTTGTAGATGTGTTAATCAACAATCCTACAAAGTTTCAATGAGTTTGGAGTTATTTTGACAAAATTAGGACCAAAAATCAATTTTATGGCCTATTTGCGTCTTTTTGGTTTTCCTTGGGTTTTCTAACTCCAATTCTCATGATACTTGGTTCATAGGATGTGATTAACATGTGGAATGAGGCTATGCACTCAAATGTTGAAATGGATGTGAAAATCATGCTGTGAGACATCATACGCGTATGATGTCTTTTCTTGAAATGTTGGTCTTTTTGTGCAAAGAATGCTTTGTGCTAGTGCCCTAAGCCCTGCTAACTAGTTTTCAACTTAAAAAGTCATCAGTTTAGCTAAAAAGCCCCCTTATAGGCATTTCAGTCTCCGAAGTCGTCTTTTTGCCTTGGAGTTGAATTTCTTCAACTTTTCTTCTCGAGAGTTGCATTTCCAGCTCATTGGATATGTTGTGAAGCCACCTATTTGGTTGAACTTGACTTTGGCTCCCCGTTCTCCATCTTTCTCCATTTGGTTGCCCGAAAGCGTCTTTTTCACCATCGGTAAGTGAATCAGCTTTCTTTTGGGTTTTGCTTGCAAACATAAGTCATCCATGTATATTTGAAGCTGCTTGTGAAGTTTCATGTCATTTGGTCGTCAATTTTAGCCGTTATGCCAAAATGACGCTTTGTGTGTCCGCCGCCGAATCGGTTGTTCCGACCTACTTTTGGTGATCCAAACCCGGAGATACTCCATGGTTGCATTGCCCTCGATGTTGTTAAGCTTCCTGAGAAGTTTTGTGTCGTTTCGACAACTTTTTCCTGTTTGCCTCTTGCAGGCTCTGTTGACCTAGGGTTTTTCAAGTCGTTCTTTCTCGAGCTTTGAGTGTTAGAAACCCATCTTCTATGTTAGGGTAACCCACCTCTAAGTTCTTGCAAGGTTTGGTTAGGCGGTTGTGCCCCTACCTAGCGTTCTTCCCCATTCCCCGTCTGCTCTTGTTTCTTGGTTTTGGTGAGTTTTCGCGACAAAAGTTAACGATAAGCATCAAAAGCTTATGGCAACGAGTCTACCTCTCATGTCTGGTGTCCTCTGAGCTCTCGTAGCAGTCGTAGAAGGCGGTAGAAGGTCGGATGCTCCTGTGTGCTCTTTGCTCTCTCCAAGAAGGTAATAGTGGAAATGAGCTTGATAGTGAAGTGAAAAATACTTAACTTCGGGCTTCCCGGATCACTTGTTACCAAATTTGACATGTGCTCCTATCTCGTCGTGAAATGCACTTTAGGATTTGAAATTTCTCAATTTGGACTCCGTTTGACCTGTTTCTGAGAAATCTGTCCACTTTGCCAAAATTCTGTCATTTCGGGCTTTCCGCAACTTTTTCAGAATTGTACCCCATTTTTACCATGGGTTGCCCTTGTCATTAGGATCATCACCGTCTATTCTTTTCTTTTTTCCGATCTCATTTCACCTGCTTTTTTATTTTTCTTTTATTTTTATTAAGAAAATCATAAAAATTAAAGGAAAATAGCAAATTGAAGCCAAAAAATTCCAAACATACACGATAAATAGCTGGTAACCCTGTGTATATGAATATACACTTCTTTGTGATTTCTGGACTTGGATTACCACTTTTTTCCACTTTTTAGCTCCAAAAACACTCTTATTTAGTGATATTTACACATCTAGAGACCCAAATTCATCATTTGATCTCTTTTTGTTGCAAAACAAGGTATATAAGGGCATAAATATTATCAATATCCGCAATCAAACATAAAAAATTGCAAAATCATGTAAGACACTGCCCTTGTAATATAATTTTTGTTTTTCTTTGTTTTTCCCGCTTGTAGCTGCTTTGTAGCTCCTGTATACCTCCCCCCCTCCTAGTCTGAGTCCTCCCGGACGACTATGAAGTGTCTGTGGGTGAAGCATTGTAGTTGTTTTGGTCATAAGTTCCCAATGCAATTGTAGAGCGATGATACAACAGTCTTTCCAATAAAGCTGCTCTTTGTTTGATTGATGGATTGGTGGTCGGGTTTTGGGTTGGTTTTGGCAATTTGGTAGTAGAATCAGTAGATGGATTCTTCATTACCTTGTTGTCTTTTTTCACAATCCAAATCTGCTTCCGCTTTGCTTGTGCTTGCCACAAACTCTTTGCGACCCAAACCTGCTTTGTTCTGTGTGTTGATTTCCTCGCCTTGAAATACCTAAGAGTTTCCGTTGATTGTATTGAAGGGAGTTCCTGTTTACAAATCTTTGGGATCCAAATTTGCTTGCTATAGCTTTGTGCCGTCATGAACTTCTTTGGAATCTAGATCTGTTTCACTGTCCTTGATTGTCTGGAATCACTCTGTTGTCTAGTATTGAAGACTCTGTTTTCCACCTTTGTGTTCTCTGGCACAGCCTTTTTTGGTCTCCATACCAACTTTGACTCCGTTTTTTTCCAAGGTTGAGCTGTTATATTATTGCTTGTCTCCCTTATCCACTGTGGAGAATTTCTCGTCGAAGAGTAATCCGGTTGTATAGAAACTTTTGGTTGCCATTGCTTCTTCTTTTTCTCTGGTTGTTGTTTATCTTTGTCTTTGGATTCGTCCTTTGGAGTTGGCTCTTCTCCTTTGGTGAACTTAACTGATTGAGTTTCACCTTCGTATTTGATAAGCACTGAATTAGAACTCCAGTCAATCATTGCATTATATTGCTTCTGCCATGGTTGTCCTAGCAATAATGGATTTTGTGTAGCTTGGTCTTCAACCACGTAAAACATATGAGGATACACATATTGGTTAATCTGTATATGTAAAACTGTGCATCCGACAGTTTTGATTGAATTCTCAGAGTAACTCTTTAACTCTTGCTTGGCAGTTTGTAGTTTAGTGTCATTTGTCAATTGTCTATACAAACTGAGTGAAAGTAGGTTAGCTTCAGCTCCTGAATCCAATAGTGCTCTGGCTTTGATTTGGTTGGTCCCTACTTTGCATTCAATGATGGGTTCTTCTTTGTCATTCCCCATTTCTGTTATACTGACTGCGTTTATTCGTATTGCTCCTTCATTGCGCTGTTTCTGACGCAGTAGTCTTCTTTTCTCCATTCTTTCCTTCGCCTCGGCTTGCGCTTCCTCCTCAATCTTTTTCTTTTTCTGGACACGCAGCTTTTCTTGATGTATTTTGAGAAGCATGTCTTGGGTTAGCGGCAAAAGATACTTTTTCACTCTGCATCCACTAATCCAATTGGGCATTTCTTCTCCGTCTAATGTAGCAAGCTTGACGGCTCCACTTGGTGATAGATCTTTAATCACCAGAGGTCCCATCCCTCGCTTTTTAAGCTTCTTAGCATGCTGTTTCAGAGTGTAAACTAGGACATAGTCCCCAACTTTAAACTCTTTAGTCCGCACATGCTTATCAAAAAATTCCTTTTGTCGCCTTTTTTGAGCGTAGATAGAAGCTACTGCTTTTAGGCGAAGCTCGTCTAGCTTTTCCAGGTCATCTATTCTATCAGAAAGCTCGTGCCCTGTCCACTCTAGATCCTTAGCCACCCTTAAGGTTGAAATCAAGAATTCTATTGGCAAGATAGCATTTAGCCCAAAAACCATGTTATATGGGGTCGTTCCTATTGATGTTTTATATGCTACCCTATATGCCCATAATGTTGAATGTAACTTTTGGTCCCAGTCAGTTCTCGACTCAGATACAATCTTCGTAAGGACCGTGCATATGGTTTTGTTTGTTGCTTCAGCTTGTCCGTTTGCTTGTGGATGATACGGGGCTGATTTCCTATGGATTACCATGAATTCATCTAGAAGGATCTCTATCACTTCATTTATGAAATGTGTGCCTCGATCACTCACAATTTCTATTGGCAATCCATATCGTACAAAGACGTATTCATATAGAAATTGTGCCGTGGTCCTGGCATCTGCTTTTTGAGTTGCCTTTGCTTCGACCCACTTTGTTAGATAGTCTGTAGCCACAATGATGTATTGTGCATGAGTCTTATATGCAGGAGGTGAAATGGGTCCGACATAATCAATCCCCCATTTTGCAAAAGCTCTTGCCCCCATCATTGGTCTAAGCGGCATATCATCTCTTTTAAGTGGTACTTTGGTCCGCTGACAGTCATCACACCGTTTAACGTATTCCTCAGCGTCCATATGTAATGTTGGCCACCATATTCCTGCGGCTAAGACAAGTTTTGCTGTCTTATCACCTGAGAAATGGCCTCCACCTACTCCTCCATGAGCTTGCTCCAGGATTATCACATACTCAGACTCTGATGCGCAAATCCTAAGCTGGTTGTCTTTACCTCTCTTATAGAGTTGATCTCCTATTAAAGCGTAATCTCTAGCTTCTGTCTCTACAGATTTCTGACGAGCTTTTGACGTTCCTTCTGGGAAAGTTCTATTTGTGAGATATTCAACAATATACTGACTCCATTCTGGAGCGATCATTATCTGATATAATGTCGAATACTCGGCTGGCGGTTTTGATGAACATACAATACATACAGTGACATATTCATGTACGCTTTCTTTCATTCCTGGCCAATAGACTCCCAATTGTAACAAATTCCTATATGTGTTCCTTCTTGAACAATGAAATGCACATTCCTGAACATGTGCTTCGCGCAGATATATACTATATTCCTCAGGATTGATGCATAGTCGTAAAACATGATCATTTCCCAATTGATACAACCTTCCTGCAACCAATTGAAGATTCTTGGATTGCTGAATAGCAATATGTTTCAGGTTGTATTCTCTTCTATCGAACTCTCCTCCATAGGTTAATAGGTTAACGACATTTTGAGACCACCTCGGTATCATTTCTATGTTGAACAAGTACGCGTCTGGCATGTCGTCATCTACTCCTATAGGGTCTTCTCCATTCGTCAATCGCGAAAGATGATCAGCTCTAAGATGTGTTTTTCCTTTCTTTACTACTACCGTGAAGTCGAATTCCAGTAAGATAATGAACCATCTCACTATTCTCCCGGTATTGCATGGTTTATTCACTAGGTAGAGCAAGGCTTGGTGATCCGTAAAAAACACAAACTTGTTGGCTAGAAGATAATGCCGAAATTTCTTCACAGCATAGATCATTCCTAATCCTTCTCGCTCTGTTGTGGTGTAATTCTTCTCTGCATTGTTGAGCTGTCGACTGGCGTAACAGATAGGAAAATCCATGTTTCCTTCTTCTGGCTGAGCCAGAATACATCCTATTGCATATGCCGAAGCATCTATATGCACATGGAATATCTTCTCCCAATCTGGTGATTTCAAGACTGGAGCAGTAATGAGTGCCTCTTTCAATTTCTTGAACGATTCCTCACACTCCTCTGTCCATTCAAAGTTCACTATTAGCCTGTAAAGTGGTTGGCCTATTATAGCGTACATGTAAATGAATCGTCTATAATATCCACAATGTCCCATAAAGCTCTGTACTTGTTTCGCATTGGTTGGTCTAGGCATATCCACTATAACTTTTATCTTCTCTAAATCCGTGGATATTCCGTTTTGTGAGACAATATGTCCCAAAATTCTGCCCTGTCGGACCATAAACACACATTTCTCAGGATTGAGACAAATGCGATATGTCCTACATTTCTCAAATACTTTTCTTAGGTGTTCTAGATGCTCATCTCTCAGTAGAGAATGTACACATAAGTCATCCATGTAGATTTCTAGAAACAGACTTAAGTATGCTTTGAAAGCATGCGTCATCAGCCTCTGGAAGGTTGCGGGAGCATTGGTTAGACCAAAAGGCATAAGTTGATAAGCATAAATTTCCCACTCCGTTGCAAAAGCTGTTTTATGTTGATCTTCTGGTGCTATGGCTAGCTGGTTATATCCTGAAAAACCATCAAGAAAGGAGTATGCTGTTTTCCCTTATACACGCTCTAGAACATGATCAGTTATCGGCAGGGGATAATTGTCCCTGATTGTTGCAGCATTCACTTTCTTTAAGTTGACACACACTCGGAGTTTTCCGTTCTTCTTAGGTACTACCACAATCGGAGATACCCAATCGGTGTGTTCAATCTCGTATATGAATTCAGCTTCCATTAGCTTATCTATCTCTTCCTTGATTCGCTTAGCAAAAGTATCATTATATGTGTATGGTCTCTGTCTGCTAGGCTTTGCGTCTTGTTTCAGTGGGATTAAGTGTTGGCATATCGATGGGTCAACTCCCTTTAAGTCCTTATAAAACCATGCAAACACATCCCTATACTCTCTGAGAAGACTCAAAAGTCTCTCTTCCTCTCCTGGAGACAAATCTGTGGCTATGTAGACCGGTCTAGGTGGCTCACCTGGAGCTGCTAAATCAACTTTTTTTGCATCCTCCGGTCCGTCATAAGATTCGTTCTCCTTCCTCTCTCGAATAGGTGGGGTTAATATCACCTTCCTATCCTCTATTGTGAATTTTCTAGAGGGAACATCCATGTTTTCCTTGATTTTGACGTTTTCGTCCTCTTCACTCTCAATTTCTATCGTCCAAACTTCCTTCAGAGTTTTCTTGAGCTCTCTGTACTTGTTTCTACGTTCTAACTTGGACTCCGTGTATTCTCTGTTGCGCTTGTTCTTTTCTGATTTTTCTGTTTCAGTTTTCGTTCCATTCTTTTGAACTTGATTTCTTGAGCCTCTTTTGTCTTTTCGTAAGCTCTTTTGATCACTGCCTCTCATTCTTCCAGAAATCTTATCCTTAACACAATCTTCAGCCTTTACTAGCATTAGGAATTGCTTTTTTCCTCTTATTCTAGGCATCGGATTGGTTCTAACCCCTTTTGTTTTTTTCTTTGCTCTATAGTGTTTCTGGCGTTGTTTAGTTTGGTTCGGAAAATCATAAAATCGGACATCCGTTATAGTTTCTTCGTTTCCGCTTGAATTGTCCGTTGACTCGTTGTCTGCTTCATTTCCCCACTCTGGATGATTAAAAATGTCGTGAAACACCTCTTCTTCATCTTCCTTTTCCAGTGTATCGTTCTTTTCAGTTTCTTTTTCGAGTACAGTTCTCAACATGAAATACGGAACCACGTCGTACCCGTCCTTGTCGCAAAATTTTGTTGTGGGACCATCCGGAATTGCACAAACATCTAGGGTTGCTAGAATGTGTGTCCATTCTAATGGTTCAAACGTGTCCTCTGGAAAGGGTTCTCCTACATAAGTTTCGTCTTCGATAGCCCTTTCTAAAACACATTCTTCTCGTTTCAGACTTCCACATTTCGAAGCTCCACACATCCATAACTCCTTGGGTTTACCTAACCAAGCTGGAAATTCGGATCCCGCCAAAGTAGCTGAATCAAACTCCTCTACCGGTGTTCGGTTCACATCTTTGTAGCTATGGTCTTTCAGGTTCACACGTGTAGTGGTTTCCATATTTCTCAAGTATATGTGATCGTAGCCCCAATCTTGGACCATTTTCAACTGTCTCATGAATGGTCTTCCCAATATGATATCATAGTTATTCTCCTTGGCAAAATCGACAATAGCAAAAGTATGTTCGTATTCAATGCCGCAAGAAGTCACTACAACTTTCTCTAATAACCCCATAGGTTTCTCCATGTGTCCATCTGCTAATTGGAGTTTCAACCTAGTCTTCCTTATTGCTGGTTTCCCCCATTTTTTCCAGATTTCTTTTGTAGCAATGGCTACCCCTGCTCCGCTGTCTAGTATTGCCATCGTCTTCACTCCTTGGAATTCAACTGGTAAGGTTGTATTCCCCTCTTCACCTTCGCAATACTCTCCGACCTTGTTTAAGGGTACAGGCTTAGCGTTCTTTTGTGGCTTGCTCAGCTCCTCTATGCTCTCTTGCAATCTCGATGTTGGATCTTTTATCCCGAATTTCTCCAAGCATTTTCCTACAGTGGTCCACATATGTGGTCTTAGCCTCAAAAGCTCAGCTAAAGTGATAGTGCATGTCACTGGTGTTGACAAAATCTCTATCAATCCTTGCGAGTCCATGACTTTTTCTGATGAGATTTTTCGTGAGGGAAGTGCTCTAATCTCGGATTTTGCTTCATACTCTCCTAAGTATGAAGGTAAGGTTTTCAGTGAATGAGGTTTGCTCTCCATTGTTCTAACAGAGCCCCCATCTCCCCAGTAAGATTGCAGATCCAAGTCCACTTGAGATCCTGCCTCAAATTCCACTATGGGAGGATTCCTGATGTCCTTTTCCCAATTTGTCTGATTAGCTTGGCAACTTAGCTCGTTTGCAAAGTTTGCCTCTCTCACTTGTTTCCAAAATTCATTGTAATCCTCATCTTTTCCGTAAATCCTCTGTATGACTGGATGAAAACTCTCTATCTCCTGATCGGTTGTGTTCAATACTATGCGGTCATCCTTTTGTGTATTTTCAGGCTTTTGTGCACTGGGAGTCTTTTCAGCTACCCGTGAAACGATAGTCTCTTGCTGAATTGGGTTTTCCTTTCCACAATTCATTGTTTCTTTTGGTGGTTCTAATAAGGCTTGTGCAGTCTCGATCATTCTCTGGCACATTTCAAGTCTCTGCTTTTCCAATTCCGCGTTTGGGTATGTCATCCACCTCTGTTCTTGTGTTTGGTTGTTCTTTAACCTAGCTTCGTAAGCTCTCATCAGTGCGTCCAATGGTTCGTGTACTTTGTCGACTAGCACTGATCCCCCTGAGCTTAAGCTCGTTGTTTCTTTGATACTCTTTTGTTTCGTTCTTTCCGGGCTCATCTCTCGTTTCCCGTTTTGACTCTCAAGTTTTTCTAATCTAGCTTTAGTTTGCTTTAGTTCCTCAGCTAGAATAGCGTCTTCACGTTCTTTTCTCAACTTCATGCGTGCTTTTCTAGCTTTCCATGTGTTTTTCTGACTCCGCGGTCCTTGACTAACCACTTCAGTCGCTAACTTTCCATTCTCAGGTTCTCTAGTGGTTTTCTTAGCTTGAGCTCTAGTAACAACTTGCGTTGGTATCAGAGTTTCATTTTCAGACCCACTGCTGGTAGGAATAGTTTCTAGCATATTCAATGTCGTCTTTTGCACTTTGTTTGGATTCTTTGAACAATCCTCAATGAAGTGAGTAACCCCACACTCAGTGCAATAAGCGTTAATTCTAATGATTTCCGTATGTGGGCAAACATTCATCAGATGGTCACCTCCACACTTGTAACAGGGTCCTAGTGCTGGTCTTGGTCCCATTTGATTCGTCCTTTGTGGATAGGATGGTCTTTGTCCTGTTAACCCTCCATGAGCTATGAACATCAATGTTCTTGCGTCCAAATTGTATCTCTCTTCATCAGAAGCACTTGTAATTGTTGGTATTCCAACATTCCCAATCATGCCCCATGGTTCTGGTTGTTTGGGTTCTTCTGGTGGGTAATACATAGTTGGAGACATGTGTGCACCAGATTCTTCATAATAGGCTTGAACAGGCACTAAGGCTTGTTCTTCCTGATTCTCTAAGGTTGGTGCATATCTAATGCCCACTGGTCTTGCTCCTGGTAAAGGTGGTTGTTGTCCCAATACCGGTTGCGGTCTTTCTATCCCCATAGGTCCTGGTACATTTCCCGTTGGGTATCGAGGTACTGGATGTATCTGAGGTGGTGCTAATTGAGCAGGAGGTGCATACTGGCGCTCCCTTACATACCCTTTGTTGTAATAACACTCCTCTGTTGGATGATTTGTCCATTTTTGTTCAATAGCACACCATTTCAGTGTTTTTGGCAATGGTTTTTGGTATGGTGCCATCCTTTTTAGAGCATCTTCTATCATTTGCTCTACATTTGGCATGGTTGTTGTTTGAACATTCTTTTTAGTGGTAGTCTCGCTCGCTACGGAGGAGGAGCTACTGGATGCAAAATCTGTATCCGCTGACACCTCTCCATAAACCGTACAGTTATCCACTAAGTACAATGCCTCTCTCGTTACTTGCTCGAAACTTGTACAAGCTTTCAAGTGCAAGTCCTTCTTGAGAGTGTCGTTCCTCAGTCCCTCAATAAAGAGAACAGATAGTCTGTCATCTTGTGGTCGTTCACGTACTGGACATCTCTCAATGTATTGTTTGAAGCGAAGTGAAGCTTCCTTCACTTTTTCGTGTTCTCTCTATTTAAAAGCATATATTTGTGAGACCGTATTGTGCTTAATCCCTCGTTTTGAGAATTCCTCAGCAAACTCTCTTAGCAAATGGTCAATGTCATGGAATCCCCCTATGTTCATTGGTTGAAACCATGTCAATGCAGTACCTTCTAGAGTAAGACCAAATCCCTCGTATTGTGTATGGAAATCTGTTATCTGCTCAGCTCTTAAGACTTGCATACGGATGTGCATACGGATCTCCTGAACCACCATACTTCTTTGGCATACACTTGGCTACTTGAGATGGTCTCATACGTCTATGATCTGCTATTAATCTCATTGCTCCTGTGTCTCGGCTAAAGCTTTCTCTAGCATCATGGACTTCATGGGTTACCCTTGTCGGTTCCTCTGCCCTGAATCTACTACTGGGAGGTAAATGTGATGGTTCCGCTTCAAACCTTGGACCTGGAGTGGTATAGGTGGGGATTGGAACTGCACTACCTCGATTCGTCTCCATTGACTCTCTGGAATGTAATGATCCCATTGGTCCGAGCTTCGAGTCCCAAGGTTGACTGAAAGAGTCAGCAACCTGAGTTCTTTGTCCTCCTGTTGTCATTGAGTTTTGCACTCCAGTTGTTGGTGCTGGTCTATGTGAGCTAGAAGTAACATAATACTGATGTAGTGGTCCCCCAAAGTATGTATATCCTTCTAATTCTTTCTTGCCCATTGTTGAGTATTGCCTGCCATACTTATCGTAAGCGGCAATTTTCACTTCCGATCCCTCTGTGTAGGTAAAGACATAGAGTCTTTTTTTGTCTGTCAACTCTCCGGTGTAGGGTTCTTCACATCTATAATAGAGATCTTGCTCCCCATTATTATATTTGTATAGCCCCACATAGATGTTATCAGTGTTGATCCTTGTAGTTTCATTCTCTCTTCTTAACCTCGCATTAGGGAAGTTCATTATTGGTGCTTTCTCCTCGAGTTCTTCATCTATTTTGGCTTTGGTGCCCATCAATCCCCACTTGTCCACAATGTTAGGGTTTAGGACTACCAAGTACATGGTACCCTCGTCATCTAGATATCTATCTCCGCTATAGCTCACAGGCACTAAGTCCTTGAACTCACTAGGTCTTTCTTCTATCTTTACACAATAGCGGTCCATTCCATCTTTGTAGATCTTTGCACCTTTCTCATTGTCGTACTGATATTTTATGAACAATAGCTTCATTGTGGCAAAAGGGTTTGATGATCCTGCTGCCATATTTTCTCTGTTGTTCCTGTTCGAGTGTTCGGTGAAAATCTCGTAAGACCTCTCCGAAGAAGTATCAGAAACACTTCCTTCAAAGATCGGCTCTAATGGTTGCACCCAACTTTGGTTTACACTTCCCTCGGTTGATATGACACTTGCTGGTTCCCCTTGTTTTGGTTGATTATTCCGGAGATTCCTGCCCGATCTCAAATTCATCAATTCCCCTAAAGGACTGTAACTTTTCCGTCTCGGCAATTTGTTTTCCCCAAGTTTTTGTGGTCAGAATTGATCCAATCTGACTGATACTTGGTCAATTGTTTAATCTTGTCAGTTGGACAACTTCTGTTTCATCAAGTGAGAATTTTGTCGCAGTTATGCTGAAAAAGACATTATACGCGTATGATGTCTTTTTTCACAGATTTTGACTATTTTGGTTATGCTCACTCTCAGTGGCCCCTTTATGCTCTGTTCACTCACAAAATTCAGTTTGAACTCTGTTTGAGCAAGTTATGGCTAATTTAGGCTTTTCTTGGCAATTTTCCGCTTTTGACTTATTTTTTGGGTCAATTGTGATCCAAATGGGATGAAACTTGAAATATAACCTCTAGACAACTATTACAATGGATCTGTGTTAGCAAAGTATCAAAATATGTCCAAAATTAGGTCAAAGACATCATACGCGTATGATGTCTTTTTCATCAATTTGGGTCCAAACTTGATATTTATGCTTCCTACAGTGCCTGTAACAATCTTGTCAGGTCAGATATCAAAAATAAGCAGTGGATGTGCCAAAAGACATTATACGCGTATGATGTCTTTTGTCCCAGATTTTGACTATTTTTGGTTTTAAGCTTTCTCCAATGTTTATAATTGAGTTTCAAGTGTTTTTGTCAGGTTTGAATGTAAAAACAAGATTTGAATCCAAAATTTCCTATTCTTTGCGTTTCTTGGACTCCGACTTGTCTTTTTGGGTTTCTTTGAGTGTTAATGCTCTTGTTTTAAGTTGATCTTAGGGTAAAACCCCCCTTCTAAACACTCTGGCAATGTCAAATTTTCAATTTTAGTCTCTGTTTAGGTCCTAAGACATCATACGCGTATGATGTCTAAAGTTGCAGATTTCCAGTTTTTCAGCACAGAACTCTTCCAATAGCTCTTTTAAGTGCTCAGCAACAATCAGTTACACCGAAAATTTTTCTGAACTTTGTTTATTGCATATTTCACTACCAAAGCGACTTTTTCAGTGATCTAACATGCAATCAAATACATCAAGCAAATAGAACACCAATTGATAGCTCTAGATCAGGATCAAATCAGGCCCTACCTAAGCTACTTCTAATCATAAAATGGATTTTTTGCAATTGAAAATATAAAGAGATTTACTACCACACAAGGAGTAGCAAATGCTTTTTATGTCAACAACCACTTAAACACCATCAAAAACAATCTAATCTAAGCTAAACTAAAAATACTGTCAACACGGAAGACCCAGGAATACCCCACTTCCTAGTATCTCTCGAGACCTTCGGAGTCCACCACTCCTAGATCTTTTCTAACTAAAGTATACAAAGTAGTTTATACGACTCACCTCGTAGGATTAGTCTAACGTCACCTACTTAGGGCTCTCGTCCCCGGCAGCGGCGCCAAATGTTAAGGCGGTTACGCCGCTAGCGGAAGCTAAATAGCGAGAACTCAACCAACAACATAATTTGTCAGACGAGGACAGAGCTTGACCCGCAGGCGCATGGAAACAACTAGGTGGGTGTCAAATCACCTACTCGACCTTCTAATGACAATCACTACTAAGGAAATCAAATCTAAGTTCTAAAATACGCAAGTGACTGAAATCTGTACTACGAACGAATGCTATATGAAACAGGATCTAGAATCATTGAATCGATCTCAAACTCAAGGGGAAGTCTATACACTAGGTAAGAACAACACCCTAAAGACTTGAACTGCAAAATCAACCTATAACCACTTCGTGCGGCAAACGCGTATGAAGACAGGCCGAAAAATACAGGTGACCGAAACTTGACCCCGATGGTACTAATGCGTAGCTCTACTCGTTGTGGTTCAATAGATATGCTGCACGCTCTATTCCAACACACGAGTTGGAAGAAAACTCACACCGAAGCTCGTAGGAACTTACCACACATAGAAGCCGATAGCGCGCACTCTTGGTATCTGTGCGTAGCTCTCACCGTTGCTAACACAATGGCGGTGTCGCTTCTCCAATGGCGGCCCCGTAGCTCGCGTAGCAAGAAGATAAGACTCTCTCTCTCTCTCGCTCTTTCTCTCTCAGACACAGTCACGGCGCTCAAAAACTCACTTTGATTAATAATTGAATCTCCTTTAGGTTACAAAACTTTGGCTTATATACCTCAGCCTTAGAGGTGAGAACATCTCTAATTATTTACATCAACAGGTGAAATTACTTCGGGATTACAAGCTGGAAACTCAATTGAGTCCCGTTACTTAATGAATGGCTCAAATCAAAATTAATGTTGGAAAGGCATTTATTACAATCAATGGTTACAAAATGATGGGTGTGAGCAAAAATGTGGGTGTGATCCTCTGCTGGCTCAACAGTCCACGACAAGAGGTAGAAGAGAAGAAGGAAGAAGAGGCCTCCACCAGCCAAACAATCTCTATCCCACCCCAGTTTCAACTCCCCACTACAAACGTGGCTAGGTCAACCCTCATTCAGAAGCTGACAAAAGAAATAGCTAAAGAGGACGTGCGGACGGTCATAGCGCTCAAAGGAGCAAGAAAACAATGCAGATCTTAGCCTGGCCATCGTCAGTATTAATACAAAATTGAAAAACAAAGAGAAGGAGGTGGAGGCACGGAACAAAGAAGCCGAGGAGTTGCTCAAGGCTAACGAAGAGCTAGAAAAGACGAATATGGCGCTCCTCGAGGTTTAAAAAGAAGAGAAGCCCAGATCGAGCACATGAGCCAGGAAAGAGGAAAATATTAGAAGCAATACGAAGACGAGAAGGCTCATAAGGATCTGTAGGCTAGTGTGGCACAGAGCAAGAAACTGGCGCTCGAAAATAAAGAAAAACTTTATGAGCAAGACCACAAAAGCACAACGAAATTAGTGGAGGTTTCTCGACGCCAGCAAGTGGCCATCGACGCACTTAAACGAAGAGTAGCGGATCAAGCTAGGCAGTTGGATTCTTTCCTAGAGAATCCAATGCTTATTCCGTCTACAGAACAAGAACTGGTCACAGCTCTCCGTGCACAGAATGACAATCTAAGGGAGAAATACTAAACAGAACAAATAGCCAAGGCAGCAATGGAGGAAGCCCTACACAAAGCAAAAAAAGACCGAGAGGAGGACTTACAAACCCTAAACAGTGCATTGGAGAACATAACAAAAGAAGTCATGGACCTCCGGTCACAGCTGGCTAAAGTAGAGCGCATTCAGAGCCTACCGCCAAGAGAAAAAGGAGAAGTAGTAGCTGTCGAAGAGACAGAGACAGAGCCAATATACACCGGCCACGACACACAAGAGCAAGAGGAGGCAGGGACATCTACTGCCCCAGGTGTAAAAAGGCCCAGAGAAGTCCGAGCCTTGCCTGCCGACGATTGGCTCACCACACAGAAGGTCGTGGCCAGGAATGCCCTCTTCGAGCAGGCACTACTCTCCTCAGATCTCATCAAATTCTTCACACCAGAGAGAGTTAGAGACGTAATGCAGGAGCCATCCCTACCCTACGCCATCCTACGATGGGAAACAATTGAAACCAAGAAGAAGTTCATGCCAATGCTGCTGCCAGACAACGAGGGATCCTATGGCACAATAGATTTGAGTGGGTGGGATGCGCAAAGCTTAAAGGATCTCATACCAGAATGGAAGGAGTATCTGGAAAAGCACAAACAGAGTGCCACCATTAACTCCTTTGCTCCCCTCCATATTCAGATCGACCCTACTTTTTGCCCCATACTCAGACGTAGGAGATGGGAAGATTTTGACCAAGTGATTAAAGACCATCCGCATTGGCTAAACTACCCTGTGTTCGGTGAGCCGAAGGAAGTGCCCTCCATTGGATACATGCGCAAGGCCATCGCTCAAATGATTAGCCAAGTGAAGGGCAAGCATGACATAGCATGCAAAATGGCATTGAAAATCTGTCACATGCTGTCTGCTTGCATCAACACCTTCAGAAACACGGAGCACACAAGATTGCGGTGGACGACGTTCCTAGAAGGAACGAAAGGCCTGGTGTTCAACCTCAACGACACCCCAAAAATGAAGATCATATTTGGCATGTTCGCCCGCATCATGTTCTTGCCAAGCAACTACATGCAGACATTCGAAGAAGCATTCTATACAGGCTTCTTCGAGTATGATTCCACGGTCTTCATGTCTGCATGCAAGGACTTGCGCGCCCGTTTTGTGGCCTTCACGCTTCATGACCGCGATACTCCATTCTCGAGCAATTCAAGGCCACAAGAGGAAGACCAACTGGAACAGATGATGCTCACCTTCAACGAGTATCTTAAGCAGAAGAAGAAAGCCGACCCCGAGGAAAGCAACTGAGCAAAGACAAGTCTTGTCGGGGATGACAAGAAACAGGAAGGGGGGAGTGTTGACGGGAGTATGGAATGACCGTCAAAAGATGTTGATAAGGAGCAGAGGATAAGCAAGAGTCCCCTTCAAACCCATGTGTATGTGTGCACAACATTTTTGCGCCTGGAGCCGGCGTTGTAATTTAAATGACGGGACTCGTTCCGAGCCCGTAAAGCCTTGTAAATCCCTGTAAATGATTAGATGAGCCATAGCCGGACTCCAGTGATCAGTAATCTCAAACCCCCGCTCTAATTATCAATTGTGAGCCAATTTGGAAGTAGGTATATAAGCCAAAAGCTCTATTTTTTCACACACAACTCAACTTGTAATTCTTGGTGAAGAGAGCTCACCTACGCTTGCGCGCTCACGGTTCCTCCCACGGGTATGCTAATGCAAAGACCTTTTATGTGTTGCTTCCATATGCTCTTAGCTTCATGTTGATGATCATGTTGATGTGTTTGAGTGTGTGTACGCGACGCAATGAGCCGTTGAAGCTCTAAGTCACCCTCGTGTGTATTTTGCTCATTGTGCGTTATGTATTATATGTATTACGATTTCGATCATAGACACAGGTTCTAGGTACAAAAGCTAAGCCTTCCAAGCCCTCAATCATCCGATTCGAGTGAGTTTAGGTGTGGCGGCAATCGCGGTTGTTCATATGGGCCATTTTTGGAAAAGTCGGATTTGAGCTCATAAACACGCTTGTCATAGTCTTAATGCCTAAGTTCTTAAGTTTCATGATGATTGGACTTCGTTTCATGTCTATTTGACCATTCGAGAGCCCAATACGCTCGTAGGAGACTTTTGCAGTTTCTGCATCTGTTTTGCCTGTAGGACATTTGTGACTCTTCCTCCTCCTTGCCTTGTCGTTTAGGACATTGCATGCGAGGTTTCCATGCACTAGTCGGGTCAGCTACGCCCTCGGATTGACATCTTGTATGTTGGTTTGAGTTCTCGCTTTGCTAAATCGTCCGATCGCGGCGTTCCGCCAACGTCATGGAAGCACTTTTTATTGGGGACTCCTTTCATTCTGCAAACGGATCACCAAAGTCTTAAGTACTTCATGACGCAGACCAAGCTCTCCGACAAACAAATGAGGTGGGCAAATTTCCTTTCGCAATTTCATTTTCATATTGCTCACATTGCTGGCAAGCATAATCAAGTAGCCGATGCACTCTCAAAACGGCCGAGAGTGAATGCGGTTTCCATAGCAAGTCACAATGATCTATCTTCAATGATAGATGAGTATGCTATTGATCCCGATTTTAGAGATGTGATTTCAGCCCTTGCATTAGGGAAGCAAGAGGAACCATTTACTTTACAAGATGGTTATCTTCTCTATGGCAATAGACTACGCATTACTAACTGACTCCGTGAGAAAGTAATGTATGAATCTCATGCTCCTCCTTATGCGGGGCATAAAGGGATTCAGTCTACCCTTAAGGGAATTGAAACATATTTCTATTGGACTACCATGAAAGCAAACATACAAGAGTATGTTTCTAAATGTGTGGTATGCCAAAAGACAAAATTTGATAGAGGGAAGCAACCTGGATTGCTTCAACCTTTGCCAATCCCTAATTCACCATGGGAGAGCATATCCATGGATTTTATCTTTGGATCGCCCAAGTCTATCCATGGGAATACAAGAATATGGACGATAGTAGATAGGTTCAGTAAACAAGCTTATTTTATACTTGTCAAAAAGACTATCAAAGCCCATCAAATGGCAACCCTCTTCATTTCACAAATTTTCAAGTACCATGGCTTGCCAATGTCCAGGTATCGGATAGAGATCCTAGAATGACCAGTAGTTTCTGGAAGGGTATCTTTGAGAATTTAGGGACAAGGCTAAACTTCTCTTCAGTCTATCATCCACAAATGGATGGCCAAAGTGAAATAGCTAACCTAACAATTCTTGATCTACTAAAAGCCTATGTAACGGAAGTAGATCAAAGATCCCAATGGGAGAAGTACTTAACCTTAGTGGAGTATGCTTACAATAACACTTTACATACTTCCACGGGAAAAGCACCTTTCGAGGTAATTGAGGGAAGATCAAAAAGCCCCTTGCTACTTAAGGTACATGGGAAGATATTCACTGCAGATGAGTATAGCCGAGACCTACAAGAATCTTTTCAAAAGATTAAGGATGCTATCTCTATCTCACAACAAAGGCAAAAGGCTACTGTTGTGATAAGCACAAAAGATCCCAAGCCTTTAAAGAAAATGATTTGTTCTTACTCAAATTTCCCAAGGCTTGATTAAGGCACACGACGGGCAAGAATCCTACGGGACACCAAAAGTGCTATGCTAAGTTAGCAAAAAGGTACTATGGTCCCTTCCAAATTCTTAGGCCAATCAACGAGATGGCCTATCAACTCAAGTTTCCCAATCACTGACTCATACACAATGCTTTCCATGTGAGCCTATTAAAGCCTTACAAAGGAGAGCCACCTCAAGACCCAACTACTGAAGACCCACCAGAGATCGAGGACCAAGAAGAGGTGCTGCAGCCCGCTGAGTCCATTCTCCGATATGAAGACAGGGTACTAAGAGGTGGTAAGACTATCCGACAATATCTTATTAAGTTTAAGAATTATCCTTTTGAAGATGCTAGATGGATGCAAGGCATACAATTAAAGGATAACCTAAACCTTGTCAATGCTTACAATGCTTCCTTAGAGTAAGCAAATGTACAAATGTTTAAAATGAACAAAGTTTTTGTCTTATAAGACTCTCTTTTTCTTTATTGTGCACAAAAATGAAGTAGTATCCATGCTTAGATCAAGTTTGTGGAGACGACGTCTCCCGAACACCAAGTAGAGCGTGTCACTCTACTATGGAAGATTGATAGGACTAATGTGCAAACATGCTTGCGGCAGCCTCAGGCTCTCAAGCGCCAAATGGACTAGTCATCCATTCTGGAATGATGTCGTAGGGCAACATAGGGATCCTCTACCCGCTAGGAAAAAGGACTCATGAATATACTTTATCTTCTCTACACCATAGTCAAGGATGACTATGATTTCAAGAGAGAGGTAATGTCATAATAAAAAATATCTAATTCTCCTAAACGATTTTCTCATGTTAAATTGATCATTTAATACGGGGAAGTGATAGGGGAGAAAAAGCTAGAATATTGGTTAAGTTAGTAGACCGGCCACAATAGAGATCCAAAGGAGGGAAAATAGGGATCCAAAGGGGGGGCTATCTGCAAAAGAACAATGTGCAACAATGGGCTTAAAAGAACCTAAGGTTCATCCCATTAAGACTTCCAAAATGCTAAGGTTCCAAAATTCAAAGGTTGTGTCCGATGGTCAAAAACCTAGGGAAATTGGATGCTTAGTGTGTGTACATAAAAGTCTTCATAATCCCTACATAGGAGGGGGCGAGCCTTGCAAGTAGGGGATGAGAGAGAAAGTCACACACACACACACACACACACACAATCTCCCTTTACACAAAGGGAATGAGGGACACATGTCAGCTCCCTAGCCTAGATGCCCACAAGGTATACTCAAATCCTATTGGATGGCCATGGAGGTGGACCAATGATAATTAGGCTAGAGTAAATCTAGTTTAATTAATTTAAAAACACTTAATAAAAGAACCAATAAGAATTAAGCTCTCTAGAAGACTATTGGATAGTCTCCCAAGGGGTCCAATGAGCATTCAGCAGCCCAATGGCTTGTTTGATTCCTATTGGCCAAGAGGCAAAGGGGTCCAATGAGAGTTTAGTTGAATTAGTTAATTACCTAAAGCTCTCACAAAAGGGGAAAGGGGGACACATGTCAGAAAGCTATCAATTATATTGCTTAATTGCCATTGGCTAAGCCTGGGGAGGTCCAATGAGATGCTAGCAAGAGAAAATAGCAAGAGGGGTCGACCAAGAGAGAGAGGAGGCTGATTTTTCAAAGGCATTATCGCCTACACACTCACACTAGCTCATGTGTGGAGTAAGAAGACTCTCTCTCTCTCTCTCTTCTCAAGCTTTAATGGAAATTTATCACCTACTCCAAGCTTGTGAGAAGAGAGGCCTACACCAACAACTCTTGGCTTTGTGATGAAAATCCAAGCAAGAGCCAAACTTCAATTCATGCTCATCTCCTCTACCATGCTAATTACTAAGCTAAGCTATGCTAATATGAGTGATTATGTGAGGAGATGTACATCTTTCTTGTAAGAATACTCCTTCTTCCTCTCAATTTAGTCTCATACCCCCTAGCTCTCACCATCTTCAAAGGTGTGTGAGGTCTTGGGTCTGAGACCATGAGGGAATTGATGTTGTGTTTGATAAGTGTTTTGCTTAGTGCATGAAGTTTCCATCTTCATTGCACTAGCTAGTATTTAAGGAACACAAAGAAACCATAATACAAAGCCTTTTGGAGGGGGGATCGGCTCCATGTAAATCCGGTCCTCAATTTCTTTCTCTTTTGAAGTATTGTTCATGCTATCTAACTATTAGGAATCTATTCTAATGAAATGCTCACTATGTTCATGCTAATTTCCGCTACACTCAAGTTACTACGCCATTAAATGTTACACAAGCACCCCATGTGGCTAAGCATAGAGAAAGCCTAACGTGTCCATGTGACCCTTGAAAAAGGGGGTACCCTTTGGGTGAGTCATGAGAGGTTAAGTCAAAGATTCCCCTAACTTTGGGACTTTCCCCCTCCTTTGTAGGGTCTCTTTTTTACTCAAGCACCTTATCCCTCATTCATGGGAAGCTTCTCAAGCACCTTCCTCATCAAGCACCTCAAGCACCTTAGTCACCAAGCATGACAAACACCTCAAGCACCTTAGTCACCAAGCATGACAAGCACCTCAAGTTTGGGTCGGGTTCCCACCTCATCCCTAGCTTGCGTAAGGTCAAAGGACTTTCAACACTAGCCTTTGGAGGTCTTTAATGAAGCTAACCCTACGGTCTGTAATCTCCATTAGATGAACATTGCTCTTTGATAGACTATCTCCTATTGGACCCCTATTAACAGGTAACCATCTCTCCTCTTGGTCCCCTGCTAAGATAAGTCTAGAAGCACTTATTGCACATTGCTCGTTGGTAGACCATCTCCTTTTGGACCCCTATTGAGATAATGTTAACCCTCACGCACATTCCTATCACCTACGACAGACGCCGTATTATTTATTTGGTAGAGTCAGGGACCGGGCTTGTCGGTCCAATAGAAAAAGGGTAAGAGTGATCGCTGATGAGAGGCGCACTCTAACTGGAACATTCAAGGGTTAGTTGGCTAAGAATGGGTGCCCAAGTGTGAATGGGGCGAGCTCATATAAAAGTCAACTAAACCTAAAATTCACTCATTCTTTCATTTGTGCAATGGAAGAGTGCTCTTGCTCCATCTCCATCTTCTTCTTCTTCACCTCCTTGTGTGTGTGTGTACGTGAGAGAGAGAGAGAGAGAGAGAGAGAGAGTGATTGAGAATTGCGACGATGGCACGGCGGCAGCGAAGCGGTTGAGCGCGGCACGGCGGTATCTCCTTCTTCTTTGCGGCGAGGAATCCTCCACGAAGGCGAGCGTAGGGCGGTGAGACACCCTTGCTCTCTTGAGCTTGCTAGATTAGTCTGGTTGTGTCCTTGCAGCCATTTGTGGCTTGCAAACAGTGTATCGGCAAGTCCCTTGCATTGACACGTGCGACGGACGCGCACATTTTTGGGGTTGTTGCCGAGGAAATGCCCTGCATTAAGCTCGCGTAGCACTCTATGCTCCTTTGTGGTGCATTTTGAAATGTAGGAAAGGTAGAGAAGGAAGGTGTGTGTGTTGAGAAGGAGTTTGTTTTACTGCTGTGTATTGTTTTGTTAATAAGGTATTGAAAGGTACTATGTTTTTTCTGTTCATAAGGTGTTTTCTCTGTGATAAGGTGTTAGAATTAAGGTTGTAGATCCATAATGTTAGTTCTGTGTAAAGTACAGTAAGTAGTTATGTTAGCTAATGAGTTGTTGTAGTAGTGTGTTAGTGTGTAATAGTAGCTATATTAGTTGTAAGTAGGTAGGTTAGGTGTGTGTGTGCTCGCGCGTGCAGCGCGGCCACGGCGGCCTTATCCAATATATATATATATATATATATATATATATATATATATATATATATATATTATATATATATATATATATATATATATATATATATATATATAATTTTTAAAGGTAGGATTGGGCTCGGGAATATTTCCCAGGCCCAAGCCCACGCACAATCCCAAGCCCAAGCCCAAGCACAATCCCAAGCCCACGCTCAAGCTCAGGCCTCAGTCCCCCTTTAAAATTATGTATTTTAGTCTCACGCATAGGTAAAAATCGACCTTTTTGAGGACCAATGGAGCTTCGGGTGACCGAATGCGGTGCTGTAAAGCACACCACAACCCCCTAAGCGATACGCTTGTTTCGAACTATCACATGCTCTAATCTAAAAATCGATCATTTAAAAACATCAAAAAACAAGTGAAAACGGGGTGCAAAACGCCTAAAAAAGTAAGCAGTTAACCTTCGAGGTTGTTCGGCCGACGCTTGTAGGGTGCCAAAGGCACATGCATCTGTGATCTCGTCATGTGCTAGAGGCCGAGCAACTAGAAAGCATTTTGACTTACGCGAGTTCTCAATATCCACCTACCTTAGGTTCCGGGCCCAAGGCACAAGGCCCAAATATAGCGGCTAGTGACTCTTCCTCTGACTACGAAGTCATGGAGGGTTACCCAATGTCTAATCCTGATAGCTCAAGCCAATACATGCATGCCATGGGCCCACGGTCCGGGCCGAGCGTGCTTAGCCGCTTGAAGGAAACCTTTAGTAGAGCCACTCGCTCCGAACATGGAGCTAACGATGTAAATGAGGGGGGTGGGGAAGTAAATTCGTCATTCATGACCAACGTAGACCCTATGCCCTTATAGAGTGTGCACATGAATACTCCATTCACTGCACCCCCTGATTCTTCAGAGCTGAAGTGCAAGAGGTTGAGCGATATATCATTGCAGCGAGGGAAAAGGAAATTGAGAGCTTACGCAAGGCGGAGCAACGAAGAGAGTTAAAAGCGAAAGCTCCTATGTCAATATCATTGCTAGGAGAGCAATCGAGTGCTCCTTAATTAGCGACCACTAAGGGTCAACCCATAGAGAGCCACATTGCATCTAGTTCAAAGGACACCCTAGCACCTCTATCCTAGATGGAGAGTTTTTAAATGAGAACTAGGAGTACGAACTACAAACAGAAACTCTAACCGACCTATACACATGTCACACCTATCATGTGGATTGGTTAGATGTCCTACAATCCACAACGGGTGCTACTAGCATGGAGGATCAACAACAAAGAGTTTGTGAGGTCATCCATAGGGTTATTGAGCTAGAGAGACAGAACAAGGGGATCCATATGCCTTCAACGAGTCGCATGATATTCTTGGATACAAGGAAGGCTAAACAACCAACCTTATCAAAAATGGAGACTCCCTCTGTAAGTCGGATGGATCCCCCATATGTTGTTTCGTCAGGGGTCTCAGTGCAATCTGAGCCCACAAGTGATAACTTTACTTTTCCAAATCTAGCTCATCTTTCCCTTGATGACACCACGGCTACCATGCCTACCCCAATGATGGGCATGCTAAGAAATACTCCATGGACCTCATTTGTTAGTAAAGCACCGCTACATGGTAGCTCAATGCCTGCAACAATACCTACAAGTGTGTACCAATCGTATACACCTATGGGTCCTCATACTCATATAGTCCCTACCCCTCCCATTGTTTCAACAACCTATGCTCCACAACCACAACACCCAAGCTCTTATTTCCATGGGACCATACCGGCTAGCATTAGCATGTCACATCCGACGTCTGATATGCCTAGGGCCACACATATGAACTTTGGAACGCCACATGGCACAACACCGTACCAAACGTGGAACCCAAGGACTTCCAACACGCCAAGCTCAATGCCAATAACTACTCCACATGTAATCTCTGGAGTGCCTTCACCCACGGTACCTGCTCACTTAAGTGACTTGGCAACATTTGCTCAAGCTATCGGTCAATCTATTGCTGAGAATATGCATAACACGCATGATAGAGAGCCTAGAAGTAAGGCACTACAAATAGCCAAGCTCACACAAAAATTTAGTGTAGACGGGGATATGCGAAAGCATATCGAAGTGTTTGAACAAATATGCGATTCTCTAGGAGAACACAATGACCTGCATAAAAGTAATGCTTTAAGCCTAACCTTAAGTGGGAAGGCAGAGGATTGGTATAGAACCCTAAGGGTGGAAGCAAAAACAATTTACCCTACTCTTAGGAGACTATTTTTGAAAGAATACATACGAGAGGAAGTGCTTTGGGGTGTAGCCTCTCAGCTCCAGAAAGCCCAATGAGAGGAAGGAGAGTCGGTGAGAGACTTTATTAGTCGCTTAAAGCATCTCTCTCTCTCTCTCTCTCTCTCTCTCTCTCTCTCTCTCTCTCTCTCTCTCTCTCTCTCTCTCTCTCTCTCTCTCTCTCTCTCTACACATGCTACTACAAAAAAATGCGTGGCGTCCTTGCAAAATACCTCAAACAGCATGATAAAAATGATAAAACACCGCAAATATGCATACCTGACGAATCTTATAGGATATAATCAAATCGTACACGAACAGCGAGAGATAGAGAGCGGGAGAGAGTGAGAGAGCATGTGTAGGTGCACCTGCTAGAATGGAGTGCTACGCTGGCATGCCCGAGAGAGAAGATAGGAGAGGGAGAAGAGTAATGCTGACACAATCTCCCCTCGTACAAGAGTGAGAATTTCCCTCTTGCACGTATTTACTTATAGATTTCTTGAATGCTCAAAAAATGAGTACGAAGAACTGGCCGGCCGATGATAAATGGTCAAAGGTCATAAAGAGCACTTGAATAATAAAATATACATAAAATATATATCCGTTCACATAGGCCTAGCTTGGTCAATCCTTTTCCACCTATCAGCTACAGTAAACACCAAAATATCAATTCCATTACATACCTCTCCGTTAGAAAGCAAATGACCTCAGTTGCAAAGATAAGAAACTACAAACCGTACTTGTCAAAGACGTGACTAGTATCTCAAGGGGTTCACTATGTGTAAAACTACCATATCACATGCGTTAAAGACATGTTTGTAAAACCCCTTATCTGTGAATTTTGTTAGGAATATAATGTACCCTTTTCTTTTAAAATCTGTAAGTTTTTTTCAAATTTGAAAAAATAATGCCCTTCTGTATATATATATTTTTGTAAGCTTCAAGAACTTTAAATACCCTTCTGTTGAACTCACGTGATAGGTTACATTTTTATTAGGTGACCTCCCCGGGATTAGTATTGTGTGTCAAAAATATCACATAGTAAAAGAAAAATTTATGAAATTAAACAACATTGCTTATTCTTGTGGTTGTCCACATACTACCTATTCTAGTGTCCCATACCACTAGAATAAGCAGTATATGTCATACCTTAATGAATCAGGATATCATTGGTCACACTCATCATGCAATAAATCAATTTTGATCGATCTGAAGTTCAATTATATAAATATTGTCGCGACAAAAAATCTTCGTATACCAATTCCAAATCCAAATCCAAATAGCTTCCAACATATACTCGGGTAACAAAATCACACTAGGTGTAGTGGTGGCCAGCCACTGCAACATGATTTTGTGACATTAGGAAAAATATGAACCCCAAAGGGGCCTTGTAAGAGCAACCAATCAGATTTCAGTCAACAATAGGACATAAAAGGGGGGGCATCGATAGCTCATATCTACGTACCTTAAAACTATATCATGTAACATATCTATGGAAAGAGCTTGGCAGTGCAATCCAAATGAACTATTGTTTGAAAAATTTGAAGTTAAAATGCTCAAGTTATGGCCATTTGAAGAAATGCAAAATGTGGTGGAATGTGGCCACAAGTCCATCTCATTGGTGTAGAGAGTATATTCCAAAAGAATTTTTCACCCTAAAGGCCCCTTTTGGGGTTCATATTTTCCCTAATAATGGGTGTTTCCTAAATCGGCGAATCTACACCAATAAGACGTGCCGCCGAGATTGGCGTATGCGCACTAGTACTGCCTAAATCGGCGGATCTGCATGGACAACTGGTGTTGCCTAAATTGGTGGATCTGCACTAGTGAATCTGCAATTTGTCGGTGTGCTACCTAAATCGATGGATCTGCATGGACAATTGGTGTTGCCTAAATCGATGAATCTACACCAGGATGAGCATTTACACACTGCCTAAATCGATGAATCTGTGTGTATGTGACCAATGAACTAGACAAGGCATAAAAGAAACAAAATATTTACTATCTGTTTGACACCACTTTGGAGTATAGCAAAGTACTTACAAACTGTTGTTCATGAATCCAAAATACCTTAGTTGATGTGAGTAGCTACAAAGATTAATGACAAATCATTTCCACAAAAATGTCATGCAATGTAAGTAGGAGCCAACATGTGAGAAGTGTTTGATTTCATAGCGTATAAATATAGACAAACAAAATATGAAAAGGGGTAGTGATGTATGGGATGTACATACCTGGACGATATACATGGTTTGAAAATACATGTACTGGTGCGTGCATATAGAGAGAGTTGCGTTGTCTCTTTGAATGGTATTAGTAGACACAGTTGGGAGTATGGCACAATCTTGGAGAAGAGAGTTAGTATTTTCACGACTAAGTAGTAAGGTATAAATTAGTTTAGATATCTGATTGATAAGAAGCGAGGAAGGTATCATAGAATCTGGTAGAACATGGCTAATACATGATCACTCAATCTTTTTAAAATGATTTTGCAAAATAAAACAAGGAGATGACATATTTGACTGCGTCACATTATCGTCTGCATCAATTTTTTGGAATCTTAAACAAGTTAGAAATTGTTAAAAAAATATAATTAAAATGAAAAAAAATGAAGAGCATTATCAAAATCATTTGGATAAGTGCAAGCAAGATGGAGACTAGAATTGCCTTAAACTTGAAGACATGGATTACCGTGTACATACTTGAAGACCCCAAGAGAATGAGGTGAACAATTGATATTGTTATAGTGATCCCCTTGAGTGTACTTTTCACCTCGTTAGTAGCAAGCCCTTTGAAGATTTTCACCTTGTTAGGTACTAACAATAGAATATCGATAATTCAGCTACACCATTGGGTACTGTCAATATAAAATACTTGTGTTTGTGAGACTTGGAGTGTTACATGCGTGGAGCCAAATGGGAGGGCCCTTGGTAACTATAATATACTCAATGCTTTAAGAAAATGTGATATAATGAAAATATCAGTAGAGGATAGAACCCGGCCAAAGACTTCAAATCCAAGTCTAGCTAAGCATCATCATCTCCTACATATGTTAATTGTACAAAGTGAAGAAGGTCATATTGTGACAATGTTTGAAGTGTAGTCATTTTTAACAATGTGAAACTCACTATTGACCTGCATTGGCCATTGATAGCTATGGAGTTTACTATTGGTCAACATAAGCCAACGTGAACACCTTATCTGGATTCTACAATTGCTTTTAGATTAGAAGATTTTTGTATTGCAGGTAAAGGGCAAGAGTTTTCGGCTTCAACTTTGTATTGAAAATTTCTAGAAGGCCCCACCATTCCACATCATATATGGAATTCAAGGAGAACCATCCTGCATGGTTGGGTGTCAAAAGACCGAAATTATTTGAATGTGAGCCTTCCAAAAGAATGACGGTCATGCTCGCAGTCATGTCTGCTTCCTGCTCCTTCGAGTCACTGGGATGAGCAGACTCCGAGAGCAGAATGTGACCAAAAGATGGTGGCATCGTCGTCATTTACCCGGTCAGCAGAGTACTGAGACACCTCTCCATCATACTATTTTCCCCACTAGCCCTCTCGCAATTTCTGATATCTTTAATAGAGTGCGCTTGGATGGAGACAATCTAAGCCAATAGAGTACGCTTGGTTGGAGCCAATGGAAGCCTATATGAGCCAGTCTCAGGGCGTCCACTAGAAAATATGTAGGATAGCACGTGCAAACAAAATAAGGGATTTATAATTAGGTACATTTATAGAAAAATGTACTTACATAAAGGGTTTTTTAATTAAGAAAGTGATTTTTTTAAAAAAATAGGGCTAGTTTTTTTACAAAAATGCATACATAAGAGGTACATATAATACTTGAAAATATACAAGTAAGGGAATATTTAAATACCTCTTGTTCTCACGTGCTATATGCAATTTTTTACATAGTGGACTCCCCAGGGAGCCTGCCACCTGTGCTATTCCACAATATTCTTCCCCTAACATTCGAAGACCTGATCAGGGTGTTAGAGGTAATAAAAGGACACAACCTACCAATCTGTAGGTCTTGTTCTCATAGGTGACAACAAATCTAGTTCTAGAGGCACAACAAAAAGGATCATCGCAAGCCTAGCAGAGGTGGGAGGCATAATGTTCATCATTTATGACGACACGCATGATCTCCAGTTGGCTAGCCCTCAGGTGCTGTCACATTCTATTGTGTCTTTGTCCTCTGTTGTCTCTAACATTATCATGGTTGTCGTTTGAGAATTAAGGAAGCTTGGTTTCCTCGATGGCTTCCATCAAAGTTACAACGGGGAGTAAGTCTTTGTGCCCCAAAGAGAGAGAAGATGTCTGCATATTGAGTGGGAGGTTGGTTGTTGGCCATGGTAAAAGAGAGAGAGAAAGGTGATTTGTGGTCGGCAAGAGAGAGAGAGAGAGAGTGTGTTCTTGCACTGGCACTGGCATGTAGTGTGCATAGAGAGCTGTGAGTCGATGGTTGAGAGAAAAACAACGTGAAGCTGCATGGAAGCTTCACGCTGCTTCCATGCAGCGTGAAGCTGCATGGTAGCTTGACGGAGAGGGAACTTGGGAAACTACAAGAGAAAGAGAGAGCAATAGTGGGAAAACCACTAAATGGGTGGTTGGTCGAGCGGCCGCACACACACACACACACACACACACACAGTAGCTAATGCTAATCAAGTTGTACGAGAGTGTGTGTGTGTGTGTGTGTGTGTGTGTGTTCCTTTTCTGGTTGGGCGCTAGCATGCATAGCATGCTTCACTCAAAGTGTTGAAGGGGTGGGTGTGGTTTTGAATGTTCAACTCCAAAAAGGGAGGGCTCAGGCACCCCATCGCGTAGCCGGCATGCAAGAAGTTGATTGTCAGTGCCCCATAGTTGATATCTGGCTTGGCCACACGATATGTTGAGGGAGAGTGGGAGCTACATCGCATGCATGAAAAGGTTGGTAGGTGCAACCATCGTGAACATACGGTGTTGGATGACACCGGTAAGGCTCCTTGCATGGTGGCATGTCAGTCGTGGGAATGAAGGTAGCTTGACTAAGCAGCAAAGATAGAGATAGATGTGAGTGTGCGTTGTTACCATATACACTTGTTGTTGCACTGACTCAATGACATGAAACCTTGCTAACATGAGTGTGCGTGTGCATCGACCGTTGGAGTCGAGATGTGGACATAGCTTCCTTTACATAGTACAATTCCCAAAGCAAATCACTACTCTAAGTCCCTTCTCTTGTGATGCAAATGTTGCCAATTCCTCCCACCAAAATACTACCAAGTGCTGACCTCTGATGAACTTGCCCCCCCCCCCCCCCCCCCCCCCCCGATAGTGACCTCTCAGTGCCCTTTTATAGGTGTTGGCTGCTTTAGATTAGGATAATCTAGCTTGATTAGGGTAATCTAATCAGGAGAGACAAAGCAAGGCGGTGGGTCCAGGGTGGTTGACCCTTGCTTTGTCTTAGGAGTTATTATAATGAAAACCTCTAGGTGGGCCTTTGTGACCATCACCTAGAGAGATGAGAATTTACAAGTTGGGATCTTTTTACAAGGTTTGGTTGAAACTGGAAAAATGATGATAATAACCTACGGTTTACTGAAGAGGGCGCCTTGGTCACATTGCCGGTGAATAGTAGCCTCGCTGATGCGTCGGTGTAGCACATTCGTCACTTCAAGGTCGGGGCATGCCTTCGGCGCCTTTGCTTGCTTTGGTGTCGGCGGCGCGCGCTTTGACCACCTTCTTTCTTTTTGTCGATGTCTTTGATGTCCTTCGGTTCTTTACTTTTTCTTTGGTGCATGCGTATATGCGTGTGTGTGTGTGTGTGTGTGTGTGTGTGTGTGTGTGTGTGTGTGTGTGTGTGTGTGTATATGTGCATGTGTGGGTAGACGTGTGTGTATATGTGTTTGTGTATGGTGTGCACGGGATATTGATTATCGAGCTGAGAGAGATGATGAGAGAGTGTGAGATGAGGGGGGCGTGTGTGTGTGTGTATGTGTGTAGGTGAATGTGTGTGTTTGTATACGTGTGTGTGTGTCTATATGTGTGTGTATGTGTGTAGGTGAATGTGTGTCTTTGTATACGTGTGTGTGTGTGTGGGAACGGAGGCATAAGGGAAATATAAGTTTTATATATAACTATATATATATATATATTCTTTTAGCGCATGCTTGGCGTGTTCGTCTGCACAGAACGAGGGGGGGAGGACGTGAGCGAGCGGGTGGGGGAGAGGGAGAGGGAGAGGGAGTAACGGTGTGTGTGTCTGTGTGTGATAGAGAGAGAGAGAGAGAGAGAGAGTGGATGAGGTGGTGAGGGAGGGAGAGTGTGAGGGGGAGGGTGTGTGTGTGTGTGTGGATAAGAGGGAGAGAGAGCTCCTGTTTTTGCGCGCCCCTTCACAGGATGGAGCCATGAACGGTTGAGAGAGAGAGAGAGAGAGAGAGAGAGAGAGAGAGAGAGAGAGAGAGAGAGAGAGAGAGATGGTTGCAATGGACGAGGGAGAGAGGGTGTGTGCCGAGAATGGAGAGGGGGGGGGAGGAGAGCAATGTGTAGGGAAAATGAGAGAGAGAGAGAGAGAGAGAGAGAGAGAGAGAGAGAGAGAGAGAGAGAGAGAGAGAGAGAGAGAGAGTGGGATATTTCCTTCCATGCCCGCGTGGCCTTTGCTCAGAGAGAGGGGAAGAGAGTTCGATCGGTGGAGGGAGAGATGGATTACGACTGCCCACCAGGGGAATAAAACAAGAGGGAGAGAGAGGGAAGGGAGAGTGAAACCGAGGGCGGCCTGCTAGGCTAGGGTATGGACGAGCGAGGGCATGAGGGTGATAAGGCTGGCCAAGTGAGGGGGGGGCATGTGACGAGGCCATGCCAGTAAAAGTCAGGGCCGTGAGGTTGACCAGGCATTGCCGAGCCTTCCGACGGTGTCGCCAAGGCTCCAGTAGAGGAAAAATAACCTTTTTTCTTTTTTTTTTCTTTGACTTCCGAAAATCGGCTATCACAAGAAGCAAAAGAAAAAGTAATGCTCCGCTTTCCCCCCTCTTATTTTGTTTCCAACTCCGTGGGGTGTTCTGCCAAATTCCCCATGCTTGTTCTGCTTCCACATGCTTACTTCTACAAATCATCTCCTTCCTTTCTAGCTTATGCACCAACCTATGCTAGATACTCTCTTTGGGATTGCTTGTGATGTAAAAAGTACATCCGAGTTTTGTTGAATGAGCAGCCTTTAGTGATCGACCCATCAAACTAATATATGGGGTCTATTGATCGATTCTTTCTTCCTCAAACTTTGCAAAACCAAATTCTCTAACTTTTGTTGCTTCACCTGTTGATTCACCTCTATTTAAGATAACCTGTTCTTTTGATTATCCCCATCAACTAATGAACAAAATAAGCTATACAAGAAAAACAAAGAAAAATCTCATGCAAATTTGGAGTTCAGATTGAACATCGTTATGAAAATTTTGATAGCAAATAGAGAGAGAACGAAGAAAAGAAAAGACTTAGCTTTTGATTATCAAGATCTTCAATCTTTGGAGCATTGCTAATTTGTGCTTATGGTCATATCAATTGTTCAAACTGGGGTGAAAATTGGAAAATGTACTCTTAAAGAAAGGTAGAACACTCTAGAATTGACCAAAGTTTGAAAAAGTGGTCAAAAGAAGAACTGCAAGAAAAAATCGTTATTTTTACTTCAATTTCTGCTAGAGATGAAATTTTTGGCTAAGTTTGATACCAAGAGCTTATCTTAGGGTGAGAATTACAACCATTGTGTTGAAAGTGCAATTGGGCTCTTTCCATTCAAAGTAGGGAAGATCACAATTTTTGCTTGGACTTTAGCTTTATTAATCATTTTGAACCAGCACTTGCACAAGAGGAAGACCACAAGGTAAGGAACATACCCATAGAGTCAAATTTGTACATGAAATTAAGTCAATTTCCATCTGCAAAGTAGGCCAAAAGTAGGTTAAGTGACCCTTGGGACCATTAAAAGAATCTAAACCTTAGAATTGTTGCAAGATTGGGTTGTTGGGAGTGTGTGGTATGCCTTTGAGAGAGTTGAAGTGAAAAACATCTCAAAAGGTCTCTGGGCCGGAGAAAATCACGATTTTCTTCCACAAATTACATGGAGCAAGTTTTTGTTGGAAAACTTTGATTCCGTCCACTAAAGTGAGACATGCAGATCGTTAGTGGGTCTTGAGATTATTAAAATTGTGTATGCAGTCTTGTCATTGGCTAAAGTTGTGTATACATCAATTGCCAGCTTGTCATAATTCCTTCAGTGCGCTCAAGTTTCTATTGATTCTTGTACAGGCAAGGAGATTGGTACACGAGAAGAATTGAAGTACGAAAAAAGTTCCAAAGGATCCAAAGAATTCTAGGTAACAGGTTAGGTTTGAAATTCCTAAATTGTTCATGTTCTTGAGATTAGGAGCTTGGTAACAAACCAATGTCAGACTATTGAGAGATTAAGTAAGTAGAAGATCTACTGAAGAGAGTGTCAATCAAGTTAGCCTAGAACATTTAACAACCATGCAGGAGGGTAGTGGTCTCTGACACTTCTTTTGAACCAACCTTCAGCACTTATGGCCGAGAAAGCACAAAAAACGAGCTATCATAGTGCGGGAAATGGACAAGGCACGTCACAAAAACCAGAAATGCCACCAACCATGAAATTGTACTACCATTACACTAATGGTAAGGGGGCACAAATCTATGTGGGCATCCATCATAAGTGATATGTTCACAAGTACTTGGGAAACCCTGAGTTTTGAGAGCATGGAAAAGCTTTCCATTTGGGGAGAACCATTTTTTGTCATCTATTTAAATTAGATGAACTGTAGAACTCCGATTGAAAATGAGGGATGTTTTATGAACCAAGTCACTAAAATTCCACCCCATGTAGAGAGTACTTGTAGGATGGCATTGGGAATGCCAAAAGTTTCAGATCCTTGGATGAGAAGGAGTCACTTGTCAGAACCAGATCCTATCAGAGATGGATATACGATTGTTACGGGGTCATCTACACCAAGAGGTACACAGAGAATGTTAGCATCTCCATATGAGGAAGCATTTGCAAGAGCTCTAGGAATGGTGAGATATGTCCTTGAGCCAAGGCCCATGCATCCATCCCAAGTTACAAAATGCATGGCTTCGGGATCAGGTGATCCTGTGCGCGTATGTCGCACGTGTCAATGCAAGGAACTTGCCGATACACTGTGTGCGAGCCACAAATGGCTCCAAGCACACAACAAGCATAAACTAGTAAGATCAAAGAAGGTGATGGTGTGTCACTCACCGCTCTACGCTTGCTTCGTGGAGGATTCCTCACCGTGAAGAAGAAGGAGCTGCCGCTTCGCCGCGCTCAACCGCTTCGCCGCCGCCGTCGTGCCTTCATAATGCTCGATCGCACACACACTCCCTCTCTCTCCCTCTCTCACTCTCTCTCACACACACAAGGAGATGAAGAAGAAGAAGATGGAGATGGAGCAAGAGCACTCTTCAATTGCACAAATGAAAGAATGAGTGAATTTTAGGTTTAGTTGACTTTTATATGAGCTCACCCAATTCACACTTGGGCGCCCATGCTTAGCCAACTAATCCCTTGAATGTTCCAGTTAGAGTGCGCCTCTCATCGGCGATCACTCTTACCCTTTTCCTATTGGACCGACAAGCCCGGTAACTGACTCTACCAAATAAATAATACAATGTCCGCCGTAGGTTACAACGTCCATCTTGTAGGTGATAGGGTGTCCGTGAGCCGTGAGGGTTAACATGCCCCCCTTCTTGATGTAGATTCCGTCCTCGGAAGCTATTGAGTTGAAGCTCATTCATCGAGGTGGAAGAGAATTTGAGATGAATATCCTTAGCCTTCTTCAGTCACTGCAAAATCAAACAACATTGGCACAGTAATTGCATTCTCATAAGCGATTAAAAAGCATATGCAGTTTTAGGTAGACAAATTGATTGGTAACAGAATTATAAACAATTTGTCAGCAATAAACATTAAATTGCAATGTAATCAAATGCATAAACAGATGTAAAGGTAAAAAATTAAGCAAGTCTGGGGTCGCTAATTTAACGATCGAAAGGCACTAGAGATCGACTATTAATACCATGGGTAAGCTTCTTAATTTTCTCTGGTCAATTAAGTTGTTTAATCGCGAGAGCCAAGTATTTCATGTTCGAGGGCTGACTAGAGGCTATACTTAGAAGACCTTGTAGTTAAGCTACGATAAAAGAAATTTCTCATGAAATCATCGCCTGACTGATTACTTTTTCTTTGACCCCCCAAAGTCTTTTCACAGTGATTCAATTTCGATGTGTGTGCTTATTTTGTATGCCTTGGGTTTTTTTCTTTTCAAGGAAAAGCGCCCACACTGGGAACCTCTAGGGCTCTAGTACCATAGGCGATACATGTGAGTGAAGTACCCAATCAAGCTAAGATTTCTCTTCCAGCTTAAGATTTTACATTGTGGCACTTTGATTTTTTATTTGTTAATTTCCAACATTTTAATTTTGTAACTTTGGGGGGTCATATAACACTGTTGTGCTCCCCAGGCTCATCACATTAGTAAACTCCCTTTATAATACTTAAGCTAAAGGTCAATAGGGTCAAGCCCACTAGGAAGCCCTAGTACATTTCACACAATGCTGCCTAAATCGGATTAAGAACCTAAGTAACCATTGATTATTAGGAAGGCATTCCCCATGGTATTAAGAGAAGATCTCTAACACCTAACTTCGTCAAACTAGCTTAGTCGGACTGCTTGATTTTTAAACCTAGACAAGTGATTATGACAAAAAATTACATTGAATTAAATGTTTGATACTAAGCAAATGTGTTGGATATTATGCTACCAATCACAATCAAAGCAGACAATCATAGATGCAAAAAGATAAGGGGCAATGCTAATGGACAAGAAACACATGTTTGTGTCGATGGTCGCGCTTGATTTGTGAATGAGAGAAACATCCCATGAAGGTCCAAATCCTAACAACAGCAACACGTTCCTGTACACACTAAGAAACACAAAGAATACCTCTAGGAGGCACATCAGTGGGAAAAAGGACTTTGCTAATCACTCAACTCTAAAACAGAAACACTCTTATCGTACTAATTCTACCTACCCTCCATCACTCGAGTGATGAGGATCAAAGGTGTTTTATGACATAGGTTTCTGTTTCAGTGTACCGGATGTGAATGTGTAGGTCTGGGTCAATGTTTTGACTTTTATTGTGCATACTTGTTTGCTAATTGCTCTTGCTCTTTATTATTTTTGTTTTTTATGAGTATAAAGCTTTATATATACATTCCCTAAGATTGGGATATTGAGAGGTCAGGGAGGAAGGTTGAGAGGGAAGCAAGTGAATGATGACTGTCAGCAAACACTCCCCCCTTCCTTGGGTAGATCATACCGTTTGAAATGAGCTTGTCACCCTTTGAAACCAATTGTTCCAGTTGGTAATAGGTGGGGATTTTTTCCAGTAGTTTTCTATTACCATAGGTGCCTCATCTAGTTGCAAGGGTGGTAAGGTACTTTCCCAGGATCGAACTTGAAGTGGTTCATCAGGTGATTCTTGAACACTGGGAAGTGTGGATTCCTTTGTAGCTTCATGGAGGTCCACTATTGTAGGTGGAGGCTGTGGAGAAGCTTTTACCTCTATGGATGCATTACATGAGGAGCTGGAAGCTTCATGAGACTCCCCCCTTGTTGATCTAGGTGGAACAAATCGTTCTTTCTTTGGTACCCAAACTAGCTCTGGAGCGGGTGTGTAGCATTCTGTGATTTTTTTCTTTCCGCGATTGTCGATTTGTTTTGGAGCTACATGAGTGGGTTCATATGGATCAGGTGACAGGTAAGAGCACAATCTATGTTTTGGCACCCAAATTTGATCATTTCCTCGATAGTAGCCTTGGGCTTCCAATAATCGTTTAGGGATCCGCTGCAACATTTTCTTACTTTTCTTGGAGCGCGTGGTGCATTTCTTACAAGGCTTCTGTTTTTTAGCACTAGCTATGATCGCTAAAGAAGCTTTAGGGACCCACTTGTATGTTTTTCTTGTTAGATGAGGATGAGTCTTGTCAGAAGCTATATGCATTGCTTGTAGCATATTTAAGGGTACAGGCATTTCATCCCCCTCATGTGTTACCCATGTCATCCCCCTATTCCCCCAAGTGTCTATGGTTGCTGCTAGGTGGACCCAATCCACATTGTTCGACTCAGTCATCCCAGGTAGTACATCCATATAAGGAGAATCTTCCCCAACCTCAGTGTCCGCTTTACACGTGTAACAATACTGCAATGGGGCCGAGTGAACTGTGGTGTCAGATCTATGATCAATTATAAACCTGTTTCCTAAAGGATGTGCTCTCCCCATCACAAGATCCACTCGAATGACAGAATCCTGGAACTGCAGGTAGACATGGTTTTTAGACCAGTCATGCACCATTTTTGCTTCCCTCATGAAAGGACGTCCTAAGATCATCTCCGATGCCATAGTGTGCTTGGAGAAATCCATAACAATGAAGGTAATCCTTATTTTATGTCCAAAGACCATGATCTTGAGATCTTCTAGCATCCCAATAGGTTTAACAATAGACCCATTGGCCATCTTCACTACTATGGTTGTGGTCGCAAGGTGAGGTCTCCCCATAGTTTCCCAGCAATTTTTAGTCACAATGCTAACCCCAGTGCCACCATCAAGGATTCGCTTCACAGTTAATCCCTTAGTAGTGATTGGTATGGTCGCATTGGATTCATCACCCTCAAAGTATTGTCCCAACTTGTTAACAGGTATTTCTATAACAAGGTTCTCATCTAGGTTCGGTTGTGGATCTATGTATTCCTCCTCTATTGGCATCTCCCCAACTCCATCCATCTGTGCAAATTGTGGTAGCCCAAACTTCAGTTCCCCATTGAGGAAGGCTCGAAGAGCTGAGACTAGCTCGGGCTCTTTATATAGTTTGGACATAATGGTGGTTCTAACTTCTGAAGACATGAAATCCATCAATTTGGCAATGTTTAACGGTACCTTTTGGCCTTGAGTCCCTTGACGTGGGGAAGATGGGATCTCCATTTCTTCGATAGGATGAGGTAGTCCCTCTGTAAACATTCTTTCCATCAAGAAGTGAGTACGCCCACTTTCCCATGACTTTAAGTCACTTTCTTCTTGGATGACACTAGGTATGTCCAAGGGTCTATGGACTTGGTGAAGTTGTTGTTGTGTAGGGAACATGGTGTCTGTAATCTGGATCTTCCTAGGTGCTGGTTCTAGATCCCTTTGGGTATCTTCTACCAAACTCCTTAATTGCTTGACTCGCTCAATCTCCTCTGTAGGGTTTGGGTAAGTTCCTATCTTCTTTTTGGATCCTAGCCATTGTGGCTCATGAAGATCTTCCTTGTTGGTTTCTATGTTAGTGGTCGTTTTGGTCTCTAGGGTTTCACCTGAATCAGAATCTTCTTCAGCGTTGTTCATATATACGAGGTCGTCACCAGTCCCTACGTTGGTCTTTGAACTAGGGTCTGACTTCGCTGCTTTTTGCGATCTCTTTCTTCGTGTTTTCTTCTTTTTCTGAGATTGGGCAATTGATGCCGTGTCTCTTTCCTCAAGAATATAATTTTGTTTTTGGAGCATCGATCGTGTGAGTACATTTATTGGTACCACGGGTGTACTTGGTGATGGCTCCTCGGTAACTTCAATCAAGTTTAATGGCGTGATCTTCGGTGCATTTGGATCTCCAAACACACTATGGCATCGGAGATGATCTTAGGACGTCCTTTCATGAGGGAAGCAAAAATGGTGCATGACTGGTCTAAAAACCATGTCTACCTGCAGTTCCAAGATTCTGTCATTCGAGTGGATCTTGTGACGGGTCGAGCACATCCTCTAGGAAACAGGTTTATAATTGATCATAGATCTGACACCACAATTCACTCGGCCCCATTGCAGTATTGTTACACGTGTAAAGCGGACACTGATGTTGGGGAAGATTCTCCTTATATGGATGTACTACCTGGGATGACTGAGTCGGACAATGTGGATTGGGTCCACCGACTTGGTGAGTTGTAGCTTTCAGCAAATCTCGTTTCTTTGGAATCCAGTGTTGTCTTGTCGATTGTGGCATGGCCTTGGGCTTTGGTATCCACAATTTTGTGTCTTTAAGTATTTTTGGTTTTGGAATTTGGGTAGGCCACCTAACATTTTAATTTATAGTAGTTATGGAGAAACTTTGTTGTTTCTCTAATGGAGATAAGATTTGTAGTCGACTTTTGGGAATCCACATGAAGTTTCCTTGAATCCATGGGGTTCCTTTAGGTATCCAAATCTATTGTATAGAGGGGGCGTTGGATAGCTTTGGATTTACTTGAGCACCTCTCTGTTTGGGTATCCACATTTTCTTCGTTTTTTTTTTTTTTGAATTGGCTAGGCAATTTTTGAGACCCACTTAGTGATAGGTGGTTGTGCTTCCAAAACGGTTGATGTGTCATCCATGTGTTAGGGAATATGACGTAGCTAAGTAGATATTTGAGTAATTAACTTAATGGAGAGAGATAATTTTTCACACAAGAGAGAGAGAGAGCACACGATATATGTGGTTCACCCAATGTGGGTTACGTCCACAAGAAAGAAACCACTCAATGGCTTTAGGACTTCAAAACAAGAAGTAGATTACAAAGGGATTATACCCTTTTGGAGCTCCCACCTTGCTTCACTCTCACCACCTCATGTCATCCTTGTTGCATCAACTTCACAATGCTTCACCTCTTCAATCCATTTTTGTGTGTAGAAAAGGCCGCCTTTTATAGGCCAAAAGGGATGCCCTCTCTCATGAGAGGCAGTCATGTGTGGCCGCCCTTGTGTAGACAAGTCCAAGTTGAATTCTCCTATGTGCCCATGTGTGGCCGCCCTTGAGAAGACAAGTCTAGATTGGATTTGGCCACCGGCCAGCCAGCCAACCGACGCGCCCGTTTCTCGACCACTTTCTAGTCACCGTCGGGCCATAGTATTCCGGCGAAAAAGAATATTCTGGAGTGACTGGCCGTGAAAATTTTGGTTTCCCGACTTCACGCATGATGGCTTCTTCTCATAACGGGGGCCTTACAAATGTGCATTTTGAACACAAAAAATTACAAGGGTTAAATCAGGCTCCATACTTAACACCATGAATTGTACTGAAGGGAGTGGATTACTGGTAGTTGTAACTTCAAGGCTATCAATAGATCATGTAGTTTTTGTGCACATTATTGGTTGTTGTGTCTCTGTCATGGTGAAACTGTTGGCCAATTCCTTGGTCTTGTTGCTAGTATTCTCAAAAAGATATCTGGTATCTTCCATGGAAGCAAAATTGACATATGCTACACGATTATCAGCTATAAAATGCACTTGGTTGTCGAACCAATGTATATATGCTTTATATTTGTGTTACCATGGTGTACCTAGTATTAGCTGATTACTAGTTGATTATTAGGGACATCGAGTGGTAGTACAACGAAATTATGGAGACATGTGTATCCGCTGATGTGTAGCATTAGCTTCACACATCCTATAGCAATACTAATACTCCCATTGTATCTTGTAAATGTTCTCTTCAATGATTGTAGGACCAAATCTTGCATTTTTTAGTACAGATACCAACTAATTGTATTCAAATGCACATCAAATTCAACCAATGCATGTTTTTGCAAAAATGTATGGGTCCACATTTTCTTCTTCTTCCTCAATGCTTGTAATTTGATGAATCCAAACATTCTAATGCATCTCAAAATTTCCTTTTCTCTATTTTCTCTTTGCTTCACACTCTCTGGATTCTTGTTGTGCCTATTAAATCTCAAGGTCTTGCTTCTCTTTCCTGTTTCTAGCTGCATGTGCCCTTTCAAGAATCTCTTTAGTGAGTGGCAAGTGAATTTTTTTGGGGGTTGTATCCACACTGATCCAATTTGGCATTTTTTGTGCATCCAATGTAGCAAGCTTAATGGACCCACTCGATGATATAGAATGAATCATGAATGGTCCCATTTCTCGCTTTTTTAGTTTTTTAATTTTTTGTTCAAGAGTGTAAATAAGCACACAATCTCCTTGTGCAAAGTCCTTGGATTTCACATGCTTGTCATGAAACTCTTTCATGCATCATTTTGGGTGTATATTGTGGCTACTATCTTTAACCTAAGTTCATCCAACTTCTCTAGATCATCCAACCAATCAGACCATTCATGTCTAGTCCACTCAACTTTATTTGCTATCCACAAGGTTGGAATTAGAAACTCTATGGGTAAGCTTGCATTGAGTCCAAACATTATGTTATAAGGTGTAGTACCTAGAATAATTTTGTATGAAACTCTGTAGACCCAAACAGTATAGTGGACCTTTTGATCCCAATTTGACCTATTGTCGTTCATACAATTGGTTAGAACCATGCGTAAGACTTTGTTGGTACTCTCAACCATTAGCCTGTGGTGGGTGATGTGGAGCTGATTTTTTTGTATGACCATGAACTCATCCGGTAAAAACTCAATGACTTCATTAACAAAATGTCTCCCTCAATCACTGACAGTTTCAATAGGCAAATCGTACCGTGTGAAAACATTTTCATACAATAATTGAGTCGTAGTGTGTGCATCATTCTTCTGTGTGGCTTTGGCCTCAACCACTTGGTTAAATACTCTATAACAACTATAATATATGTGCATGAGTTCTATAAGATGGCATTTCTATGGGACCCACAAAATCTAGACCCCACTTTGCAAATGTGTGTGCTCCTATCATTGGTCTCATAGGCATTGCATCGTTTTTTAGTGGAATTTTTGTTCTTTGGCATTCATCGCACTGCTTCACAAATGATTCAATATTCATGAAGATTGTCGGTCACCAAATTCTGATAAACATTATAGCCTTAGTCATTTTTTCAGCAGAAAATTCACCTGTCGCTTACCCCAAATGTGCTTCTTGCAAGATCGGCTAGTACTCACTCTCTAATGCACAAAGTCTGAGTTGTTTATCTTTGCAATGCTTGTACAGGTGGTTACCAATCAAGTCATATTTATAGGAAAGGGAACCTGGTTCAAACAATCCACAATATATTCTGTCATAATAACTAATATTTGATTCTCTTAAATGATTTTCTCATGTTAAACTGATCATTTAATATGGGGAAGTATCAGGGGAGAAAATGCTACCTTAGTGGCACTTTACATCTTGGCTTGTTTTATCCCAAGGGGGGATCATTGACGCTAGACTTACATGCTTTTTCAGACTCAGATTGGGCTGGTTGTTTTGACATGCGAGTGTCCACAAGTGGTTTTTGTTTCATGCTTGGCAGCTCATGTATATCATGGTTGAGCAAGAAGCAACCTAATGTGGCCACTTCGAGTTGTGAGGCTGAGTACAGGGCAGTCTTCACAGCTACGGTTGAGTGTGTATGGCTCAGACGCCTTATGGCTGATTTAGGAGTTGGACAAGACATTGCCAACACTATCTACACTGATAGTCAGAGCGCATTGGCAGTTGCGAGGAACCCAGTTTTTCATGCTCGCACAAAGCACATTGAGGTGCATTACCACTATGTTAGGGAGAGGCTCTCAGCAAGAGAGATTAGCTTGTCTTATGTGCCAACACAGGACAACCTTGCAGATCTTTTCACAAAGGCATTGTCTTGTGAGAAGCTTGAATCTTTCCGCAAAGCTTTGGGCTTACTCCCCTTTGTGGACTGATCATGTCCTCAGGGCATGGCACTTCTCTTTACTCATGTGCCAGCTCTCATTCACCGCATCACTCTAGGGGGGATTTGTTACCATATACATGTGGTAGTGATGTGTGTGAACACACTAGGACCACCCGGGCATGTTTTCCCTCTTTAGGAGGTTTTCTCCCCCGTGCATACTCCCATCACTCTAGGGCTATCTATCTTTCCATTGCACACTAAGTAATACACTCTCCATTGTGTGCGTTGAGCTTCCTTCATCTTCTCCAAGCTGTGTGTGTTTCTCTGCAACCCTAATTCCAACATCAATTGCCAGTTAGCATATCATATAGAAAAGTCCATAGTCCCTTTGCTAGATTGTGCCCAAGATACATCCAATGGAAAAAGAAGAGGCATCCATATGGACAAAAAAGATATTTCACCAATCTAGTGTTTAAAGGATTGGTGTTGATACCAATTCTTGTTTCAACTTCCTAAATGTTTCCTTACAATCCTTTGTCCAATCAAATGTCACAATCAAACCATAAAGAGGCTTGGAAATGGCTACATACATGTAGATAAACTTCCTATAGTATCCACAATGTCCCATGAACTGTTGAACCGCTCTCACTGTGGATGAGCATATATACAATCACCTTGATTTTATCCATATCTATGGATATTCCGTTGGCAGATATAATATGAGCCAAGATTTTACCATATTTAATCATGAAAACACAATTTTTTGGATTGAGGAAAATATGGTAGGTACGGCTTTTCCCAAGCCCTTTTTTTAGATGCTCTATATGGTCTGCGCATAACATCGAGTGCACACATAGATCATCCATATATATTTCTAAAAATATACGCAAGTATTCTCTAAAAGCATGAGACATAAGCCTTTGGAAGATGGCCGATGCATTCATCAACCAAAAAGGCATCACTTGATATGCAAAAATGTCCCATTCAGTAGAAAAGTCTATTTTGTGCTGATCTTCAGTTTAATAGCCAATTGAAACATGAAAATCCATCCAAAAAGCTATATGCACACTTTTTGGCTACTCTTTCCAAGACATGTTCAGTAATAGGGAGAGGATAACTGTCTCGGATGGTAGCTCCATTCAGCTTTTTGAGATTGACACACACTCTCTACTTGCCATTCTTCTTAGGTACCACCACAATTGGGGACACCGACTCTATGTGCTCAATTTCGTAAATGAATTCAACTTCCTTTATCTTATCGGTCTCCTCTTTGATTTTCTTTGCAAAAGTTTCATTATAAGTGTAAGGGTGTTGTCTCCTTGGCTTAGCATTAGGCTTTAAAGGAACTATATGTTAACAAATGATAGGATCAATCCCCTTCAAGTCCTTATAAGACCAAGCGAACACATCCTTATACTCCTTGAGTGTCTGCATCAATAATTCTTCTTCATCTAGAGATATATCCATAGCAGTATAAACAGGTTTGGGCTCTTCTCATGTCTCTACTAGATCTATTCTTTTAGCATCCTCAGGTCCATCACAAGGTTTTCTTGGTTCAGCTTTCTCCCTAATTGGCTACTCAATAATGATTTTACAATCCTGAAGTGTACTTCTTGTAATGAGATGGTACACTTATCCCGTCCTTTTATCACTCTTCCTCAAGTTTGGTACCACTTTCCATTTCCATTGTCCACACCTCTTTCAACATCCGTTTTAGTTCACTATATTTATTTTTTTGCTCAACCTTTGTCATTTAGGCTCACTACTAACAGCGTCCACTTTCTTCGATGCATCCTTGGGAGCTTTTGTCATTTGTTCTTTTTTTGGTTTCACTCTATTTGGCTAGGAAGGTGTTGAGGTTTTTCCTCTCTCTAACTTGCATGTCAGAAACAACGCACAAAGACCCTGGTGGGACCTCGGCCCACAAAATTCCAACCATGTTGTAACACTCATCGTGTGTAACAAAAACCTACCAAAATCCATAGGGGGGTAGCTCTTGAGTCTATTGACCAACCCATTACCTCAGAATCATCATACAGCCTAGCAAAAAACCTTGTAGGAAAAAAACGTGTTTTTTTCCTACAGACACATGACCATCAAACTTCACTAGTTGTTCACAGGCAGGTAGACTAACAACTTTTGTGAAGGGGCAAGAGCAAAAAAACATGGTTGAGGGTGAACTAACACCAAAAAATCTTTGTGGTCAAAGAAAGCATTAAGTCACTGCAAACTGTACATATGGCATCAAAATGGGGTGGTACTTCATGCATGGATTCCATAGGTCAATCCCCGCATGTTTTTGTGGTGAACCATGATGTGGTCTTCGATGAGCATATTCCTTTAGATGGGGCTTTTTCTCCCAAGTCTTCCACATAATCCGCAAACTTGCCTCTTCTGAGTGATTCTAATGATGATTCCTCTCCTATGGGTGATGTGAACATTCTTCTCTAGTTCCCACCCCTTAGGCTTTGAAAAATGATGCTCTTGAGATGATGCAATGGATGGTGGTTCACATTGCACTATAGATGATGACGATGAGATACCCGTAGATCGCAAGGATGGGGACAAGCAAGTTAAATCACCAAAGTGGTTGTTGGCTACATTGTGAGATGCTAGGACTATAAACTTTTCACTAGATTGGTATGTTGTGGATACTACAAGGCGGTTGGTTGTAGCAAGGTGTGGTGAGAGAGATGGAGATCTTGTACATGTGATATTCCCCGATGTTCTCAATGACAAAACATAGAGAACCTCTTAGAGTTGAAGAGGCCTTTTGACAATGAAAGTGACAATCAAAGTGGAAGGAGGCCATTCTGGTAGAGCTTGACTCTATTGAGTGGAATAACATGTGAGAGTTGGTTTCAATGCTTGCAAAGCAATGGTAGGTCATTGGTGTCAAGTGGGTATACAAGATGAAAAAAAAACAAAATCATCTGTGGATAATCACAAAGCGAGACTCATAGCCAAGGGCTTTTTGAGGTCTTTTCTAAGAGATGGGAGTGGAATGTGATGAGTTCAACCTTTGCATTGTTTGCACATATGGTGACTATTCAAGCACAATCTTTCTCTAGCAATCCATCATTGGTGGCTTGTGCCCCGAATGGATGTCAAGTCAGCCTTTCTCCACAACAATTAAGAGGAGGTGTATGTGGAGCAACCTTTACAATTCTCAAGTCTAGATCGGGCAACAAGGTTTAGAAGCTGCGAAAGACTCTCCATGGCATGGAGCAAGCTCCTTGAGCATGGTACTAGAAGATTGGTACTTTCTTCCTATGACATTCCTTTCATCATTCTTCTGCAAACCCAAATTTACGTCTTTTCAAAGAGAGAGGATTAGTGACACTTGCTATCCTCTTGTGGATGATCATATAATTATAGGTAGCTATGACTAGCACATTCATGGTACAATGGAGACTCCTCAATAAAGGAGTTTGAGATGATAGACCTCAAGTTGCTAGACCTTGAAAAAGGAGTCTGAGATGATAGAGCATATTCCATTTCATTATTTTCATGGACCGTAGATATGATAGAAAAATAGGGGCATAATTTTCTCTCAGCAATCCTATGTCCCTTGGTTCCCCGTCAACACACCCCATGTGGGTTTTTCCTGCTGCCACAAGGCATGCTTAGAGCTCCTCCCCTTTGAGGTTAAAGTAGAACCCCTTAATCATATTAAAAAAATATTCTTTATTTTCCACTTCAAAACTGGCTTTTTGGTATTTGCATAGTGCTCCGATGCTCGGGCCGCAAAGCCGTAGTGAAACTCCATATCCTTGTTAGAAGAAGGGAAAAGGAAAACACACCCAAAACACACACACACACACACACACACCTCTATAGCTCAAATGGAATCTTAGCACACACTCAACACACACACACACACACACACACACACACACACACACACACCTCTATAGATCAAATGGATTCTTAGCACCTAGATCCTCTTGAAAAACAATATCCAACAACCAAAATTCATTGTAATCACTCGTCCACACACACCCAAGCCCACAATCACACACAAAAGCATAGCTTATTGCATCCCAATCATTGCAATCGCTTCTCGATTCTCAACCACACACATAAACTCTCTCTCTCTCTCTCTCTCTCTCTCTCTCTCTCTCTCTCTCTCTCTCTCTCTCTCTCTCTCTCAATTGGCCTGGGGGGCTCACACATAGCCTACACACATTGACAATGTTGCACAAGAGAAGAGAAGAAGGGATGGGGCAGACAACACCATAGACGATGCAATCAAAGCTTGCTTCTTTCCCAAGCGATTGGTTATGGTGGAACATACACAAAAAAGCTCTCTCAATGCTCTCTCCTTCTTTGTCCTACCCGTAGACTCTAAAAAAAAATAGGTTACATAAATTGAAATATCTCCCAAGTGGTGCAGAATTAGCCTACTTTCATGAGATGCAAAAATGTTCATAACGGCTTTTTCCTACAATAACGCGTGCTATTTTTACAAAAAACAAGTTTTGCAAAAATTTCGCTGAATAGAAATTTTTGACTCTCCTCATGTAGTCAAGTTAAGCCACACATCCACTTTCCTTTCCCACCATTAACCACATTGCCTTTACTTCCCAACTTGCCTTGCATAGCCTAAGAGGCTTTTCACATGGAAACTACCTCTTTAAAGTATCCAATCCCTACCTTGGTCCAAATAGCCACATAAGTCCTACACATCATGAACTCTTTTTCCCGCACTCGATCTTCACACATGCTTTGACATTGTGGCACCCATCTGTGAGCACCCTTGACATTACTTTCCACACTTTTTGGCATCAACACCTTTTGGTTGCACCATCATTGCTCACCCCCTTGTTGAGCATTCATTCTCAACCATAAGCGTGTTTATTGATCTTTGAAAACTATAAAACTAGAGATCATTATGAGCAAAACCAAAAAATAGCTACTATATGTACAAAGTCTTTTCCCAGCTTCTTATCGCCTCTTCTCAAGTGGGTTGGCCAACCCCCTTTGTAGCTAAAACCTCCTAGATCAAAACCCTGACATTGAGCATGTCCACCCATTTGTAGCAACCTTCCAAAATGTTTCACCCAAGAACATAGCCAACCATGCATAGAAAGTGCACACAACATCTCTTCACCACTCCCAGCATCACACTGCATCCAACCTTCTTCAAATAGAGCACCACCGTGCATACCATCCTGCTCCATATACATACCTGAACCTCCCTCTCAACCATGTAAAGTAGAGATCTCCTCAAGAGAACCTTGTGATTGACGCATGGTTGACTAGACAATTGCACTCACAAGCATACCCTTCAACCATGAAGCACATACCTCTCTTGAAATCTTGGATGAGGCCACAACCTGGGATTCTTCTCCATATACCATAGAACCCACTTGATACATTGGAAACATAGAGGCCACAACCTAGGATTCTCCTCCATACACCATAGAACCCACTACACAATTGCACTCACAAGCATACCCTTCAATCATGAAGCACATACCTCTCTTGAAAGCTTGGATGAGGCCTGGAATTCTCCTCCATACACCATAGAACCCACTTGATACATTGGAAACTTCTCCATCATAGGATCCTTTGTCACCACTAAACTTGTGCTTGCCTTTATACTTGTAGCATCATCAAACCCTTCCATTAAAAGTGGGTCAACGGCTCAAACATCACTTTGTGTATGTCGAATTCACCTTCTTGCACTTCAAGCACTTGTCCCATTACCACATCCTTAGATAAAGAAGAAAGGAAATCATCTCATATTGCATCACCCTGGATCATAGCATCGACAGAATCTCCCTCTTCATAAGAGCCCCTATATTCATTGTGCCTAGCTTCATCACCATCCATGTCCACCATACTCAAACATGGGTCCACTTCACCATAGCCACAAGGAACCAACTTTACTGGCATATCCTCATCTATAGGCTTGGATGCCTCCACTTGGTCTATGCCCAACATAACTGCTTGCACTCTACCTTTCTCTTCACACACATTCACCACATCTTTATCCACATGCAAGAGACCAAACTCCTCATACCTCAAATGGGAAGAATCTGTCTCCCAAGTTGTATCCACATCCAGAGAATTGTAATGGTTTGTTTCCACCTCCTCTTATATCTTGAGATACTGAATTTCTTCTGTCTCTACCGCTTCAACTTTGGCTGCAAACTTCGCTTTTTGATCATGAGCACCAATAAAAGGAGCCTACTTAACCATACTTGAGCTTGAAAACACATCTTCTATCTTGTTTGGAGCCACTTCAATCTCCTCAACATCTATTGGAACCTCTCTAGACAACAACATAGGCATAGGTAAAACCCTACCTTTCTATATCCAAAGAAGTCTTGGCTTCAAACCATCCAGCTCCTTTCTTGAGTAGTACCTACTCTTCAAAACCTGCCTATCCAGCATCTTCAAAATCTATTTTTTATTCAACCAAGAGTAATCAATGTGCTTGTTCATGGGACCACCAGAAGATGGAAGGGGGGGAAAGTAAAAACACACCCCGACAACACGCACATGCCTCTCTATAGCTCAAATGGAATCACAACACCCTGATCCTCTCGAAAAACAACATCGAACGGTCAAAATTTGCTACAATCACTCGTCCACACACACCCAAGTCCACAATCACACACAAAAGCACAGAAGCTTATTGCATCCCAATTATCATAATTGCTTCTTAATTTTTAACCATACACATAACACCTCTCTCTCTCTCTCTCTCTCTCTCTCTCTCTCTCTCTCTCTCTCTCTCTCTCTCTCTCTCTCTCTCTCTCTCTCTCTCTCTCTCTCTCTGCACGACATGGGGGGCTCACACACAACCTACATACACCGACACCGTTTCACAAGAGAAGAGAAGACAAGAAGGGATGGGGGAGACAACACCAGAGATGATACAATCAAAGCTTGCTTTTTCCCAAGTGATTGGTTATAGTCGAATATACACCAAAAAGCTCTCTCAGAGATCTTTCTCCTTTTATATCCTACATGTAGTCTCTAAAAATAGCAAGTTCCAAAAATTCATTTATCTCCCAAACGATGTAGAATTAGCATGTGTGCGTGGAGCGTGCGTGAGATGCAAAAATGTTCAAAACGACAAAAAATGAGTTTTGCAAAAAATTTGCAGAATATGACTTTTTGTCTCTCCTCATGGAGTCAGGTTACACCACAAATCCACTTTCCTTTTCCACCAATAACCACATGGACTTCACTTCCCAACTTGCATGGCATAACCTAAGAGGCTTTTCACATGGAAAACATTTCTTTAAAGCATCTAATCCCTACCTTGGTCCACATAGCTGCATAAGTCATACACATCACGAACTCTTTTGCATGCACTTGGTCTTCACACATGCTTTGACATTGTGGCACCCATCTATAAGCACCCTTGACACTACTTTCCATATTTTTTGACATCAACACTTTTTGGCTACACCACCATCTTCAATATCCAATTGGCCTCAATTCTTTTTTACTTGCCCATGCCTTTGAATGATGTTCCATAAAAATGGAAAAAACCATCAGGTCCCTCACTGCCCCAATTGCCTGCCAACTTTAACTGGGTGTAACTTGATGCCTACACCTTCAATTGACGTGAGATCACTTTTTCCTAGTCCATATGCTGTATACCATCATTGAAAACCTTGGCGAGCTTGAGAGGTCCCCAACCCACTGACACTAAAGCCGAGATGGGATCCTTGACAAGTCTCTAGATCTAATAAAATCTAAAGTCTTTAAGTAAGAAAATTCGGGGAATAGACCTTTGCCATTGGCAATGTCTTGGGACTATAGCCCTAGGGAAAGACCTAGTCCTATCTCACAAGCAAAACCGAGACAAAATCTAAACGTTCAAAAGATTTTCCGGCCCTATAAATTCTACAAATGGGCTAAGGTATCCTCGTTAAACGCTTTTTTTTCTCTATGTGAGTGAGGGCATAGTCGCTAGTGGACTCCTCTTCCAATGAAGAAGTCTTCTAACATTAGTGTGTAGGAATAGATAGATACCTGACTAATGATGTCCACTCGTCTATGATCGAAAACCTTAGGCAATCCCCACTTACACCCTGCACTCATACATGCTTCTTGTTTTCTAATTACAACTACAATCTTTCAACACTTGAAATAATGGTTCATTTTAAGTTCCCCTCATAGTGATTCGTTAAAAAAAGCATTAAAAACAACATTTGGAAACATTCTTTAATAGACAAACAACGTTTCCAAACAAACATCTCTAAACTTAAGATAGGTACTGACAACCAAAACATTGACCGTATTAACCATGACCAAAACTCTTCTTGTCTCAAGATCACTTAAGGGTGAAAAACAGCACGCATTCCTTATTCATAATTTGGGGTGAAAATATCACCAAAAGTTTGGGGTGTCCATACACACAAAGCCAATTGCCCATACAACCAGGGAGTTCCCCTAGGATAAGAAAATGGTATCCTAACCTGTTAAGTATGGAGCCTGATTTACCCCTTGTAAATTTCTGTATTAAAAACGTACAAAAGTGAACCACGTATATCGTGTGTGCTCTCTCTCTCTAATCTACTCTATAATCTCTCGTGCGTGAAAAATTCTCTTTCCCCATTAAGTAAGCTACTCAAATATCTATTTAGCTACGTCATATTTCCTAACAACTGGTATCAAAGCAAGGTTTTCTCGTAGCTAAATTATCTCAAGGAAAGGATTCTTTGAATTGAGTGGGAGTAATGGCGGAGGAAGGGAAGCTCAAGATCGAGAAGTTCAACGGAAAAAACTACCAACATTGGAAGATGAAAATTGAAGACTATCTCTACTAGAAGGACCTCTATTTGCCACTAGGCGGTCTTGCAAAGAAGCCCGCAATGATGGCAGATGAAGCATGGATTGTCCTTGATCGAAAGGCACTGGGAACAATCCGGTTAAGCTTGGCGTCAACGGTGGCCTTCAACGTTTCAGAGATGAAGACCACGGAGGACTTGATGAAGTCACTTGACGACTTCTACGAGAAACCATCGGCATCTAATAAGGTAATTCTCATGAAGCGCTTATTCAATCTAAAGATGGCAAAAAATGGTTTAGTTGCAGAGCACCTAAATGACTTCAACACAAACATAAGTCAACTTCAATCGGTGAAAATCAATTTCGATGACGAAGTGCAAGCTCTCCTTATACTATCGTCTCTACCGGATAGTTGGGACAGCCTTGTGATGGCTGTAAGTAACTCTATCTCTGGCACAAATTCTCTTAAGTTTGATGATGTTGTGGGTGTTCTCCTAAGTGAGGAAATGCGAAGGAGAAGCACATGAGAATCATCAAGTGCTGCACTATTAGTGGAAACAAGAGGAAGGCCTAAGGAGAGGTTTAAAAACCAAAAGGGCCGTGATCGCTCAAGGCGGAGCAAGTCACATACAAAGTCAGCTCTTGAATGTTGGAATTGCGGAAAGAAGGGCCACATCAAGAAGGACTGTTGGTCCAAGAAGAAGAAGGAGACAGAGTCTCAAGACAACAAGACAACATCGGAGGCCAATGTGGTAGGTAAAGTAGAGCAAGATGCTCTAATTCTCTCATTATACAATGTGTCTAATTCCTGGATAGTAGATTCCGGAGCTTCATTCCATGCGACACCACACAAGCAACATTTCCAAGATTACACCAAAGGTACAATTTTGACACAAATTGTACTGATGAAGCTTGTGAAATTGTCGGCAAAGGTACAGTTTGTGTCAAAACTGCTAATGGAAATGAATGGAAGCTTAAAGATGTTAGGCATGTTCTTTCTCTTTGCAAACATTTGATCTCTACAGGACAATTGGACGATGAAGGTCACAACATTGCATTCAGAAACAAACGGTGGAAGATCTCAAAGGGATCTTTGGTGGTTTCCAAGGGACAAAAGGTTGGTACACTTTACTTGTGTATTGTTAGCACGCAACCTTCAGCTTGTGCAGCAACTACAGAAGTCGACAGTGCGGTGTGGCACTACCGGCTTGGGCATATGAGTGCCAAAGGAATGCAAATCCTTCAAACAAAGAAGCTTCTACCAGGTTTGAAAGAAGTGGACTTAGAGTTCTGTGAAGATTGTGTTTATGATAAACAAAAGAGGGTAAAATTTCAAAAATCAAGAAATGAAAGAAAAATTAAAAAACTTGAGTTGGTTCATTCTGATGTTTGGGGTCCTGCAAGTATACCATCACTTGGTGGCTCATTGTACTATGTAACATTCATAGACAATGCGACTAGAAAAACATGGGTTTATGTCATGAAGAATAAGTTTGATGTGTTTTCCATATTTCAAAGGTGGAAAGCCTTTGTGGAGAATGAAGTAGATACCAAGGTTAAGTGCCTCAGATCCGACAATGGAGACGAATATTGCAGCCAAGCTTTTGAAATCTTTTGTGCTAGCAATGGCATTTGGAGGCAAAGGACAACCCCAAGGACACCTCAACAAAATGGGATTTTGGAAAGGATGAACAGGACAATCATGGAGTGAGCATGAAGCATGCGGCTACATGCAGGCGTAAGGCTTGAGCTTTGGGCAGAAGGAGTAAGTACGCATATGTACTTAATCAACCAGTCACCCTCAACGGCATTGGATGGGGGATTTCCAGAGGAGATGTGGATAGGTAAACCAGTGAACTATTCATTTTTCAAAGTGTTTGGGTGTGAGGCTTTCATGCACATAGATAGAAGTCTAAGGTCAAAGCTAGATGCAAAGTCCAAAAAGTGTTTCTTCATCGTCTATGGAGAAGGTGACTTTCGGTATCGCCTATGGAATCCTGAAGATGGTAAAATCTTTAGAAGTAGGGATGTAATTTTCAATGAACAAAATATGTACAAAGATTACTTGGAAAGAAAACAAACAAAAGAAACAAGTGATGAGTACATGGAGCTTGAGGACGGTGAAGACTTAAGGAGTGCAAATGGTGACAATGTGCAACAACATCAACCAAATGAGGAACCTCAACCTATTCCCTGAAGATCCACAAGAGCAAGTAGACCTCCAGAAAGGTTTGTTTTTTCCTTCAACCATCTCTTGATCTCAGATTCTGGAGATGGACTCACTACATCGCAACCAAACATGGGAGTTGGTTGAGCTGCCTAAAGGTAAGCGGGCACTACAGAACAAATGGGTGTATAAGGTGAGAGAAGAAGAAGGTGGGAAGAAAAGGTACAAGTCTAGGCTTGTGGTAAAAGGGTTTTCTTAAAAGAAAGGTATTGACTTCAATGAAATATTTTCTCTTGTTGTAAAAATGACCTCAATTAGGCTTGTCTTAAGCCTTGTGGCTGCTCATGATTTAAATCTTGAGCAAATGGATGTAAATACGGCATTCCCTCACGGTGCCTTAGAGGAGGAAATTTACATGCTTCAACCAAAGGGGTATGAAGTAAAATGTAAGGAGAAAATGGTTTGCATATTAAAGAAGAGCTTGTATGGTTTAAAGCAAGCATCAAGACAATGGTACTTAAAGTTTGATTGATGGATGTTGGATCATGGATTCACAAGATGCAACTCGGATCACTGCATCTACGCGAAGAATTTGGGATATGGAAAGTTCATCATCCTAATGTTATATGTTGATGACATGCTGATTGCTAACATGCAGGACATCAAAGACCTAAAAGAGGAGCTGTCTAAATCTTTTTCAATGAAAGATTTAGGTGTTGAAAAGAGGATACTTGGTATGAAAATATCAAGGGACATGACGAAGAAGATAATAAAGCTATCTCAAGAGGATTACATCAAGAAGGTACTAGAAAGGTTTGCGATGCAAAATGCAAAAACGGTTTCTACACCTTTGGCTGGTCACTTTAAACTAACCAAGGATATGTGTCCAAAGACACAAGAGGAGATAGCCTATATGTCTACAGTTCCATATGCTACAGCAGTAAGTTCTCTAATGTATGCTATGGTCTGGATAAGGCCAGATATTGCGCATGCAGTGGGAGTTGTGAGTAGGTTCATGGACAATCCAGGTAAAGAGCATTGGCAAGCTGTGAAGTGGATACTTAGGTATCTAAAAGGGACAAAAACAAATGCTTTGTATTTTGGAGGAACTAATTATTTTCTTCAAGGGTATGCTTATGCAGATATGGCAGGTGACAAAGATACTCGAAGGAGCACTACAAGTTATGTCTTCACGGTTGGAGGCACACCGGTAAGCTGGGCTTCAAAGCTACAGAAAGTGGTCTCACTTTCTACCACGGAGGTAGAGTATGTGGCAATGACGAAGGCAAGCAAAGAAATTTTGTGGCTTCACAGATTCTTAGAAGAGCTTGGATTCAAACAAGACAATTGTGTCTTGTATAGTGATAGCCAAAGCGCTATCCATCTTGCAAAGAACTCAGCCTTTCATTCAAGGACAAAGCACATTGAGGTGAGATATCACTTTATACGCACTCTTTTGGAAGAGAGAGAGCTAAAGCTAGGAAAGGTGCATACAAGTGAAAATCCTGTATACATATTTACAAAGGTGGTCAACAAGGAGAAGTTGAGCTTTTACTCATCTTCAATTGGCATTCAAGGATAAGAAAACAGGATGGAAAGTAGTCACAGGTTTGGTTTGGAGATCAGTCTCCAAGTGGGAGATTGTTAAGTATGGAGTCTAATTTACCCCTTGTAAATTTTTGTATTAAAAATGCACATTTGTAAAGCCCCCATTATGAGGAGAAGCCATTGTGCGTGAAGAAAAATCACTCGTCAGAAATAAAAATCAATCCCCGGAAACCAAAATTTTCACGGCCAATATCGAGCAAAGCTCGAGATTGACTTCGCCAGAATATTCCTTTTTGTCGGAATATTATGGTCGAATGCAGCCGGAAAGTGGTCAGAAAATGACCGGTCGGTTGGCCGGTGGCCGGTAGTCAATGGCCGATGGCCGATGATCAGAAGTCAATGGCCGGTGGCCGGTATTCAAAAGCGAACTTGTCTTCCCAAGGGCGGCCACACATTGGTGGATTGGAGGGTCCAATTTGGACTTATCTACACAAGGGCAGCTACACATGGCTGCCTCTCATGAGAGAGGGCAGCCCTTTTGGCCTATAAAAGGAGGCCTCTTCTATACACAAAAAACGTATTGTGAAGCATTGTGGTTCATTGTGAATTTGGTGTGAGGTGGTGAGAGTGAAGCAAGGCGGGGGCTCTATTAAGGGTATAATCCCTTTGTAACCTACTTCTTGTTTGAAGCACTAAAGTCATTGAGTGGCTGCTTTCCCATGGATGTAGCCCACATTGGGTGAACCACGTATATCATGTGTGCTCTCTCTCTCTCTCTCTCGTGTGTGAAAATTTCTCTTTCCCCATTAAGTAAGCTACTCAAATATCTATTTAGATACATAATATTTCCTAACATAACCTATGTAGAAACATCAAGACATGACGGAGTAGAGTTCATCGTTCATGGGGGTGGCCGACTTAAAGTGGCCTTAAAGTCATCCTTATTCATCAAAATATACCAAGGAGTCGGAGGTGTCTTGAGACAAGTTTTCTTAAGGATGATCAATCATATTTTTTTTTTAATTAACAAGATAATTAGGAAAATTAGACATAGATTAATATGTCTTTTACAAATCGACTATAATTAGTACTAACTACCTTGATTAACCACTACAAGTTTTCTCTAATAGTGATTCTTGAGAAGAACCTCTCTAAGCACGAGAATTTTCCCAAGGTCTCCGAGTCTAACTCAAAATGAGAATCATATGGCCTATTCATAATTTTTCTTGGCAAACAAGACCTGTGTTTACCACTTTCTTGCACCAAAGCAGCCTCCCAAATCTAGAGGGCACCTTATGTTGCTAAATCTGACCCGTGCAGGTTCATCATAGCAGCATGGGGTGGCCTCTAGATTGGGAGGCCTAAAGCACATGGCCTAGAAGATATTTAGTTGCATGGCCTAACAAATGATTACCATATACTACAAAAAAGGCAGAAAATTTATATAAAGATAGCATAATTGAAAATTGATGAGCCTGCCCGGCTTAGCCCTAGCACTTTATTCCTACTCATTCACTTCCACTATGACCAACCATCTGCCACTCCCTAATTTGGCAAGCTGCAAACTACTTCAAACTTCAAACTTCCATAACTTGCATTTTGTAGCTCCAATTGAGGAACCATCTAGACCAGCCTGGAGAACACATTGAAATCCACCCCTATCATTTCATTCCTTCACTTTGCACACTTTGACCAGCCATACTTGATAGCATGTTTGCAAGTCATACTAGCCATAAAAAACTCATAAAGCATACACATATGCTACCCTTTGCCTACCCTCAATCTTCAAATCTGCTTGATCACTTTGGCATGCCCATGTGAGCACACATGAGCACTCCTCATAGCATCAACCAAATTTATTTGCATCACTATTCTATGCAATGCACACATAGCCTGCATTGCACTCCTCATAGCATCAACCAAATTTAGTTGCATCACCGTGCTCTACAATGTTTCTTTGTAGGTGTAGTAGATCCTAGGCTGCCCAAGATTTGAGAGATGGTTTGCCCTTGATCATAGGCTAATTCAATGGAGCTTTGTCATGGTAAATCAACAATGTGATGGCTGCTTGCAATCAAGAAGAGGTTTGCTTGTAGTTTTACACTTGAGTGTCATCCATTTTACCTTTTTTTTAATGAAACTTTGACATCCATTGCTTTGTGAAAGCAAGCCTCTGTTGTCCCATCTCAAGTCTATCATCACCATCACTTTTTACTCCTCATATTTGCAGATTGTTTGTAGCCCTTCAAACACCCTTAATGTTATGATATCAAGCCTCTGCTTTCCATCTCAAGTCCATCATCACCATCACTTTCTACTCATCATATTTGCAAACTGTTTGTAGCCCTTTAAACGCCCCCAATAATGGTCCAATTTCGGCCAACTTGGTGCATCTAAAGGTGGTATCAGGTTTGCTTGGGAATCTCCCATCATTTGCACATCATAGGCTACAATATTAGGTGTCATATCAGCCTTGTACATGCATTTATATACAAGTTTACATAAGTTCGATTTTTAGTGAAGGTTACCCTCACATTCAATGAATCCCCCAAACATTCCACTTCCATTGGACATCATCAAATCAATCGTAGAGGTGATTCATTTTGAAGAGGTACAATGGCTACATCATCTATAAATTTCAGTATAGTCTTGCATATGTGTACATTCCAATCTAAAGAAAATACCACATTAGTAATGGTTGGGGGGGGGGGGGGGGGGGGGGGGGGGGGGGGGGGGGGGCTGGGCTTGAGAGGGTCAATTGGGACCCTCTCTCTCTCTCTCTCTCTCTCTCTCTCTCTCTCTCTCTCTCTCTCTCTCTCTCTCTCTCTCTCTCTCTCTCTCTCTCTCTCTCTCTCTCTCTCTCTCTCTCTCTCTCTCAACTCTCCAAAAGGAATAATAATAAATGCAAAGTTACTTCATTGATGCAAGAAATGAACAAAGGATTACCATAGTGTGATTGCTTGATTCTAACTTGTGTCCCAATCTCACTGCTTCAGACAAGCTCATGAGTAGTGCTTTTGTTATATTGTTGCTAGATTTGTAGATGCCTTTTTAGGTTCATTGTGATTTGCTTATGGAAGTGGCATTGTAGGTGTGCTACAACAATAGGGTTATGAAATACAATATGAGAGTAGATTTTGTTGCTAGATTTGCAGAGGCCTTTGAGGTCCATTGTGATTTTCTTATGGAAGTCGCATTGGAGGTGTGTTGCAACAATATGAGAGTTGATTTTGAAATATCCTATGAGAGTAGGATTTTGTTGCTAGATTTGCAGAGGCCTTTGATTTCAATTGTGATTCGCTTATGGAGGTTGCACTGGAGGTGTGTTGCAACAAAAGGGTCATGCAATACACTATGAGAGTAGATTTTTCACTAGGACTAAGTGGGTCACATCAATCTATGAGTAAGAGCTATGAGCAAAATTCTTGCTCGTCTCTAAGAATCACTTTTTGTTAGGAGCAAATTTTACTCTACACACTTATCATTAGAGCCTTCCATGTTTTCTGAGTAAGGCTAAGCTATTTGAGAAATAGATGTGATGGGAAAAATTATTGTCCAAGATTATGCAAGTAGCAAGAGTGAAGAATGTGAACAAAGATGCTCTATCAGATGGGCAAATGTCATCAGATTTGGGCAATGTTGGGCTTGATCAAAAGCCCTTGAGAAGATTTATAATTTTGTAAAATATCACAAAATTAGGCTATCCAAATTAGGCTTAAAAGGAAAATAAAATCAAGCTAGGAATGGTTTGTTTTGCCTCTTATTCAAGAGAGATAGACTCACTATAGATAGAGACGTTAAATACGATATGTAAAGTTTGATAAAAATGTTTGTATGTTCTAATGATCCCTCTCTTCATAGTACTTCAGATGTGAATGAGACCTTGAGTAAGCTTTACAACATACCATTTTTCAAAAAACTATTATAAAGATGGTGAGCCATTGGCTTTGATTGGGGCTAATGGACACGAATTGTGTGTGCGGATGTGTGCAAGCCTTGCCTCCAACTAGAGATCCAAATGGTTACTTACTACCAGAAATGCCCTCAAATGTAGGCACCAACGAGATCAAACACCACCATTGATGGCTTTCTTGAGTGTTGGTTGTCTTCATAGGAACGAACTTGTGTGTAGAATTGTAGGGCCTCTGATTGAACATCAATGGAATTAGATTTCTAGCTTTGCAAGCTTGAATCTTTATCTCTTATACCAAGGATGACCACTCTAGCTAGATTAGCATAATGAGATTCACTATGTGGCTATACCATAATTGGGTGTTAATAACTTAACATAAGATCGTTAAAAAGGACACTCCTATAAAGTGGGAGAATGATACACTGCCAAGTAAAAGTGCATTTTCTCTATTCATGTATAACCATATTACAAAAGGAAAAAGGATCCTTATATGGGGGCTTCCAGTGGATGCCCACACCCTATATCAAAGGATTAACTAGGAGAAAATTTAGTGTGATGCTCTAATGAAAACATAGAGGTGTAATTAGTCAATAGAAAGCTAAGGGTAGGTGGAGCAATTTAAACTAGATGGGATGTAGATTATATATGACTAAGGAAAAGAGTTGAAAACCTACTGGAATAGGTAAAACCTCATGGTTTATTAATGCTTAGAGATTTGTGCACACCTAAAGGTCATCTAGACTTTGGGGTTTTAGGAAGAGAATATGTCAGTGGTTTCTATCATGGAAAAGGACTATTTCATAGCCTTTACCAAAATGGGGGTTAAGCATAACGTGAGTATGCTATTACTTCCCTCTATCATGGTTTAAAGTGGCTACTCTACACTCACCTACATCACATGCTCGATGTCTGAAGGAGTACGAGCGGAAGTGTGACGCGAGAGAGAGTGCGAGAAGAAGAGCACGACGATATGGTGAACTCGCTCTACTGTAATGTGTAGAGCATAGTGAGTTCTTCTTAGGTTTTTACAAAAGAATATGTGTACATACCTGGCGGCCCGCCCACTTACCTGGGCGACCACATTGGGCTTTATACCCCAACAACCTCCCACTTAAAGTCTAATGTGGTACTTTAAGTGTGAGAGAAGCTACTATACAAGATAATATACAAGAGATGTAGAGAAGTGATGTACTACCCTACACCTAACTGCTTGCGAAAATGCGCAAAGCTCTCTGAGGGAAGTCCTTTTGTAAGTAGATCAGTAGGATTTTCTGTGGTGTGAACTTTGACAAGCTGAAGTTGCTTATCCTTGAGCATTTCCCTGATGAAATGATACTTCACATCCACATGCTTTGTCTTTGAGTGATAAACTGGATTGCGAGCCAATTGTATAGCACTTTGACTATCACAATATAACACAGGCATCTCTTCTTTGATTCCCAAATCTGTTACTAGTCGATTAAGCCAAATTGATTCTTTGCATGCCTCTGATGCTGCAACATATTCAGCCTCTGTAGTAGACTGAGTAACACAATCTTGTAATCTAGAACGTCATGATACTGCTCCACCAGCCAATGTAAAGACATACCCTGACGTAGACCTTCGGTTGTCTAAGTCACCTGCATAATCTGAGTCTGTAAAACCCTTTACACTTAGCTCCTGACTCCCATAGCATATATGCATACTCTTTGTAGCTTTTAGGTATCTCAATATTCCTTTCACTGCCTCCCAATGTTTCTTGCCTGGGTTTGACATGTATCGACTTACTACTCCCACTGCAAATGCAATGTCTGGGCGAGTAGCAATCATTGCATACATTAAACTACCCACTACAGACGCATATGCAATCTTATCCATTTCAGACTGTTCTTCCTCAGACACGGGACAATCTTGTTTGCTAAGTTTCACATATGGTGGCAATGGAACACTCAATGCCTTTCCCTTCTCCATATTGAAACGTTGCAAAACCTTGTCAATATACTCTGTTTGAGATAACCAAATCAAATTCTTTGATCTGTCTCTCTCAATGCGCATACCAAGTATATGACTTGCCTCACCCATGTCTTTCATGTCAAACGATTTTGCCATCTTTGACTTCAAAGCTGAAATTTCTTCCAAGTGCTTGCCAGCAATCAACATGTCATCCACATACAAAATAAGGATCAGCCAACTACCATCCTTAGCCTTCTTTGTATATAGACAGTGATCGAACTCACTACGTTTGTAGCCTTGAGAAAGCATAAACTTGTGGAATTTATGGTACCATGCCCTCGGTGATTGTTTTAAGCCATAAAGACTCTTTAACAACTGGCACACCCAATCTTCCTTGCCTTTCTCAACAAACCCTTCTGGCTGCTGCATGTAAATTTCCACATCTAAATCACCATGCAAGAACGTTGTCTTGACATCCATTTGGTGCAACACCAAATCTAATATGGCAACCAATGCAAGAAAGCATCTCAATGTAGTCATCTTGACCACCGGAGAGAAGACTTCATCAAAGTCAATGCCTTGTTCTTGCTTAAAGCCCTTGGCAACAAGCCTTGCTTTGTACTTTGGCTGACTATCATGAGCGGTGATCTTATACCTGTAAACCCATTTACAAGGTAGAGCCTTTTTTCCCTGTGGTAATTTAACTAGCTTCCATGTCTGGTTTTTATGCAGAGCTGTCATCTCTGACTGAATGGCCAGTTGCCAATTCCGAGAGTCCTTCATTTGCACTACTTCCTTGTAACATGAAGGCTCATTGCAATCAGTCAACATGACATAGTTCATAGATGGAACAAACCGATCAGGAGGTTGCGTGATACGTCCAGATCTACGCAAAATAGGTGGCTCAGGCTCAGCCACAACCTGTGGTTCCAATCTATCCTGTCCTTGCTCCTCTTGAGCCCATCTTCTTGGAAGACAACTCTTCTAATCTCCTCAACCCTCTCTGGTTTAGAATGATATTTGGATTCATTAAAGTGAACATCATTGCTACGGATAACCTTTCTAGATTCGGGATCCCAAAGTCTGTACCCCATCTCACCAGAATTACCAAGCCTAGAAAGATGCACTTTCTACTCTTTGGCTCAAGTTTGTTCCTAAATTCCTTTGGAACGTGAGTATATGCCTCACAGCCAAAGACTCTGAGATGCTTGTATGAGGGCATTTTGCCTGACCATACCATCTCTGGCACTGAATCCTTCTGCAAAACCTTGCTAGGAGATCTATTTACAAGATGAACAGCTGTTGATACAGCTTCAGCCCAAAACCCATTTGGCAGTTGTGCATTAGACAACATACTTCTGACCTTCTCTTGTATGGTCCTATTCATCCTCTCAGCAACACCATTTTGAGGAGGATTGTAAGGAGCAGTAAGTTCACGTTTTATACCTTTTGACTCACAAAAGTCCTAAAAGGCCTTTGAAACATACTCTCCACCATTGTCAGTGCGTAAGCATTTAAGCTTCTTGCCACTCTGATTCTCCACAAGTGTCACAAACGTTTTGGAAACACTAAACGCTTCATCCTTGTGCTTGAGAAAGTAAACCCATACTTTCCTCGAGTAATCATCTATGAACAAGTGCCAACTGTGTATCTCTTCTATTGCTTCTATGCTTATGTGGCTGCTGTGTTTGCTTACCATACAGACAATGTTAGCAGAATTCAAAATCATTAAATGAAAAGCAAGGCAAATAACCAGAACGAGACAAGATTTCCATTCCCTTCTTGGACATATGTCCTAACCGGCTATGCCACAAAGAAACGTTCGGCTGCTCGGTTACATTGATTACATTTTTAGAGACATTTGATACATAAATCATGTAAAGTCCTGTAGACTTTACTCCATGTGCTACTGTCATCGAACCCTTGGATATCTTCCACATGTTTTGTCCAAAAGTGGTGACGTAGCCAGCATCATCAAGTAAACCTGTGCTGATCAAGCTCTTTGTAATTGCGGGAACATGTCTCACATTCTTTAGCATGAAAGAAGAGCCATTCTAAAACTTCAATTGAACATCTCCAACACCTAAGATCTCACATGTCTACCCATTGCCTGGCCGAACATGATCTTTAGTGGTCACATAAGAGGTAAACCACTCCTCGTTTGGAGACACATGAAGTGATGCCCCTGAGTCTATAATCCAGTCACTCAGTGCATTTCCATCAGATGCTGTAAGAAGAGCTGAGTCCATTGTATTCTTCAAGAAGTAGATGTCTCCTGACACTAGACTGTCATCCTCTGCAACAGTGTTTGTCACATGTATTTCTTGAATCTTCACTGAGGACTTGTTCTTCTCACCATGGTCTTCAGCTTTCTCTTTGCCTTTTTCTGCTTTCCATTCTCTGTAGTCTCTTTTAATGTGACCCTTCTTGCCACAATGGTAGCATTCTATGTCACTCTTGCCTTTAGCACTGCGGGACTTGCTACGAGACTGATTCCTCTTTCCACCTTTGTACTTTTCTTTGGTCCTTCCCCTGACAACTAAGGCTGTTCCTTTGCCTTTGTCCATTGTCTTTCTATTGGTTTCTTCAGTAAGCAGACTTCCTTCTACACCTGCTATGTTCAAACCATCTGGAGGTGCAGAATTACTCAAAGCTGTGCGGAAAGTGTCCCAAATTTCCGGCAATGTGATCAACAGGAACATAGCTCTAACAGGTTCATCAAACTTGACACCTTGAGCTGACAATTGACTGTAGATTGTGTTGAATTCATTCAGATGATTGGACATAGGTGTCCCTTCTTTCATCTTCAAGTCAACAAGCTTCTTAAGCTAGTATACCTGTGAAGCTACACTCTGCTTCTCATAAAGATCACTCAGCTTTAACCATGCTTGATAAGCCGACATCTCGTCTGCTACATTAAAGTAAACGCTTTCTGCCAAAGTCAGCATAATGGTAGAAAGTGCCAATTCATCCATTTCGCTCCATTCATCTTCGTCCATATCTTCCGGTTTTATCCCCTTGAGCCTTATAGGTTTTATCTGCTTCTTTTGTACCAACACGTGCCAAATCTGCTTCTTCCACAATGGGAAATTGGTTCCATCAAGCTTCTTGATATTGTAAAGAGCAGTGTCCTGTGATCCAGCCATAGCTACGCTTCACAGTAGTTTACTTTCCTGGAAAAATTCGACAGAGTTTCCCCTGTAAACTAACCTCTGAACCAATATCAACCTGTCAAATGAACCAAGAAAGCTTCAGATTCTGCAGAAATTTCAGCAGAGTCTCCTTTGTAAAATGGCTCTGGTGTACTCAAAAACAGACCAAAAAACAGCTCAAAAAACCACTGTCTCTCTAACACTGTAAGTTGTGGGTAAACCTGTCCTACACCTGTATTGTCTCTCACTGTCCTGTCACTGTCCTGTAAGCATAGACTGCGACAATGCCTCAACGGCGGTAAAGCAAAGATGCAATCCCAACTGTCTAACTCACAGTCAATACATCCTAGCTGCCTATCTAAGGGTGCTCGAGGGATCGCTCCAAGACCTGTATCACCGAAAGTATCTCAACATTCGAGAATCCCCCAGCTCAATAAAACCTCACTAGACCCTCAACAAAGGCTGCAGTAAATCTGACACTACATAGACTTCCCACAAAGTCATACATCCACAAATTTCCCACTATATGCTGTAACCGCTACGGTAGTTGTTTGCTGCATGACTCACAGCCAGCAAACCCTCAACAGACATACATCATCTCTGACAATACATCCCATGTGGAAGTACCTGCAATGTCAGGATGAAATCTGGAATATCAAGCAGCAGACACAAGCTACCTGATGAACTAGTAGATGTCGCCTACAATCTGGGTAGATGCGCCCGTGTCGTATGTGACACGCCTCCAAGAACTGTGAGCCGTCCTTCGATGTGTAGACAGCCACAAATCAGCACTCTGGGAGTGTCGATATCCTCAGCACCTGCAGTCGTAGGCCGAAACCCCAAATTTGCAGAGTCGAATCTCCACCCGCCGAGACCACGTAGTCGAAAATGGCATGCGCAGAACTTTGTCGAAGCCGAACGGTGGCCGAGATGACCTCAGAATGAAAATCGACAGGATTTGGGGCCGTGTCTTCGCCTGTCGAATCTCACTCCAATCTGAGCAGGTGACTCTGGCTACCTGCAAATGCTGCCCGAGCCTCGATCTGAGCTCTGATACCAGTTGAAGGAGTACGAGCGGAAGTGTGACGCGAGAGAGAGTGCGAGAATAAGAGCACGACGATATGGTGAACTCGCTCTACTGTAATGTGTAGAGCATAGTGAGTTCTTATTAGGTTTTTACAAAAGAATATGTGTACATACATGGCGGCCCGCCCACTTACCTGGGCGACCACATTGGGCTTTATACCCCAACAATGTCACCATGGTCTCAGCACCCATTTTGACAAGATGCAGCCAAATGCTCTTGTGTAAGTAAGTAGATCCTCGGTATTCTCTCATAAATTTTCTAGATAAGCATGATGACTTAAACCCCTCCTAGAATGAACACCTCTCATTCACTATTTTAGAATATGTGATTGCATCTAGAAGGCAAATTTGTCCCTTGGTATATGGTGAGAAATCACACAACTTTTTTTCCACCATCATGTTGGGAATGTGTTGCAATCAATGTGTTACAAGTTAATACATCTTGGAGACATCTCATCAAGAACTTTTGTGCTTTCATAAGAGCTAAATATTTAGCACACTTATCACAATGCCAAGCACATGTTTCTACAATAGCCTTTAGTAGCAAAGTCATTGTGAATTCTCTCACCCATGTGTACATCTTGTGTAAGCCCACAAACCTTCAAGGTGCAAGTATAGGTCATTGCATATGAAAGAAAGTACATCCCTTTGCATCTAGTTAAAACAACTCATAGCTTCCTTGCCACAACTATGTTGGGCATATCTTGCAATCAATGTATTCCAAGAGCTGACATTCTAGAGAGGATGCCCATCAAGAACTCTTTGTACTTTTCATTATGGAACCATGTTTGGCTGTATTGCATAAGCTCACTAGCCTCCAAGGTGCAAGCATAAGTGACTATCTAGAGAAAGGACTTTCCTTGCATCTTGTTAAAATAGACTAGAGCTTCCTTCACACAGCCATGTTGGGTATACCCTTGCAAGAAACCTGCTTCAAGAGATGACATTTTTGACAAGAAGATTATCAAGAAATTTGTGTTCTTTCCTAAAGGCACACATTTTGCATAGATATTGACCAACACATTGCCAATAATAACATGTTTTTCCACCAACCCTTGACTAGCAATCACATTGTAAATTCTCTCACCCATGTGAACATCTTGGATAAGGTTGCATACCTTCAAGGAGTAAGCGTAGGTGATTGCATTTGAAATAAAGGCTTTGTTTGCAACTAGTGAAAATAGATCCATGCTAGGCATGTCTCTTGCAATCAACATGTTGCAATTAAAGACATGCCAAAAAGATAGCACATCATGAAGAATTGTCAGAGGATCTAGTGTTGATTGCATTTGAAAGAAAGGCTCTGACAGGTTTGCGACTAGTGAAAATAGATCCATGCTAGGCATGTCTTGCAATCAAACATTGCAACTGAAGACATCCCAAAAAGATAGCTCATCATGAAGAATTGTCAGAGGATCTAGTGTTTTCTTACAAAAATAGTGAAATTAATTTATGAAAGGAGATTTTTCCCAAGTGTATTCCTTAGAGGAGAACTTTAGATTGTGCCAGGCTTATTTCATTGCACCATTTACACACTAGAATATCAATTCATGCATACAACTTGAGAAAAATAACACAATTAAGATTGATAACTTGTTGAGAGGACCGGATTTTCTTGGAGCCGTTCCTCCCTCCAAAAGGACTTTGTATTATAATTCTCTCAATGAGAGCTTTGATTACAATACAAGATTGTATTCTTTTGGAGCTTTCCTCAAACCAAGAAGATGATGAGCTTTATGATTTTGTGGTGTAACCCTCCTTCCCAATCCCTAAACATCCCAATGAGGAGAAAGAACTGCGGTGATGGAGGTAGATGAGGGTGAAGATGAGTATTTCTTAAGCAAATAAATAGAATTTCATATATTCTTACCCCATGAGAAAGCTCTTAGAATAGCTAGAATAGTAGAGAAGAACAAGAAGAGCTCTCATGAAATTTATTTCTTGAACTTGCATCCATAGCCAAGAGCTTTAGCATAGAGACTGTGTCTTAAGCTCTCATGTGAGACGGAGAGAAAGCAAACTTGATTTGCCACCAAGGATAACTTGAGAGTGTGTGAGAATGAGAGAAAGAGACTCAAAATCCCATGAGACCCTCTATTTTTCTCCTCTTGTACAATTGCTAAAACTTCATATGGAATGCTTACTACATGGACCAATGAGAATTAAACACTCAAAATGCAACTAAGTGCATGATCTAACACTTGTCCCATGGCTATCAAACGCAGGAAACACAACTTTGAACCCTTTTCGGAGAGATACATCCAGAGATGAACAATAAAGGTCTCACAACACACACAACTTGGAGAAGACGAAGAAGCTCAAGGCACACAATAGAGAGTATGTATTGCTTAGTCCACAATGAAAGATAAGTTAGCCCTAGAATGATGGGCATATATTGGCTAATGAAATTCAAAAATAAATACCTTTAGATTCTTGACATATTTTCATAACATATCCTGATGTAGAGTAATGTATTTCTATTGAAAAAGTGTAGTTCGTAGTAGCTACTACCGACATCTATGCTTCTATCTCTCTATCGTCGATTTCATCTTCGCAATCCTCCACGTTTGTGACAACCTTAGTGGAGGTACCCTCATGAACTTTTTCCTTGGCTTTTCTAGCCTTTGTGAGTGCAAACTTAGGTGCAGTGTGTGGTGTGGGCATAATGCTTACACATGTGTTGTGGGAAACTGAAACACTAGATGTTGGAGAAACCTTTGATTGTTTATCTTCTTTTCTTACTATCTTTGAGATTTGTTATAAATTATTCGATCGATTTTTGAAACTCAAAATTCTTTCATACCAATTTAAAATATTACTTAGAGACAAGATCTAAAATATCTTACCGAATCGTCTTTTGGCCATGCAATGATGATGTTCTCTGCCTTTTTCAAGGTGTTAATCTCCATGTCCATCAGGGGACATGCAATATAGGAGCATCTTTGCCATCACACACTTCAATGAGGAAGACATAATAACAACCCGATGGTAGCTTCCTTTCATGTTGGTGGGCTGAATTTGATGTCTTTTCAACTTGTCCCTACTTGATTGCTTCTCCATCGTAAATGAAATTGACAAAAGCTCCAACACTAGGTTTCTTTGTAGGAGTAGTTTCAAACCTCTTCAAAAATGACTATAAAAACACAAAAAGAAAGTAAACTATAACTCTTGAACTCTCTCTCAATCTCTCCCTCTTAATCTCTCTCAAACTCTCTCTCAATCTCTCCCTCGTACTCTCTCTTCTTCTCCCTCTCTTCCTCTCTACCTCTATCCCTCCCTTCATTTATCTCCCACTCTGTGTAGCCCTCTCTTGTCTTCTCTTCCTCCTTACTTAGTGGAAGAGACCAAGAGGGAGAGAGGGAGAAACACACACACACACACATAGAGAGAGAGAGAGAGAGAGATAGATAGATAGATTTTATTATCGTCCTCGGAGGTCAAATGTGACCTATGGGACCAAAGTTACATGTGATGTAGTATGTGTGTGGATGATGAGTGATTCTCGATGCTCCAAAATTGTGGTGATGAGAGTGGCAATAGACAGCCCACACTGTAGCTAGGAGGCGAAAGTGTATAGGTCTAAGTCATGGCTAAATGTGGGGGAAGCAAGTTTAGATGTTACCAAAATCTGAGTACTCTACTAGTGTGTGGTACTTAGACTCTCAAACTTAGAGTGGGCATAATGTGCATATGCCATTTGACTCTTCTCCATTGCCCCAACGCCCTCTCTCGCATCGAACGAAGTGGGAGCTAAACTGAATAGTTGCGATGGTGCATTTCAATTACTCTCTCTCTCTCTCTCTCTCTCTCTCTCTCTCTCTCTCTCTCTCTCTCTCTCTCTCTCTCTCTCTCTCTCCCTCTCTAGTGGAAATGTGTGTGTGTGTGTGTGTGTGTGTGTGTGTGTGTGTGTGTTTGTGTGTGTTTTGTGTGTGTGTGTGTGTGTGTGTGTGTGTGTGTGTGTGTGAGAGAGAGAGAGAGAGAGAGAGAGAGAGAGAGAGAGAGAGATACAAAGAGAAAGAGAGAGAAGGATGGGAGAAAGAGGGAAAGGATAGCTCTCAAAAAGGCATATAAATGGAAGGGGGGGAATTTTAACATCATTTATTTTACATGGACTTAATCAACACAAGAGCTCATCACTAAGGCATCTCTCTCTCTCTCTCTCTCTCTCTCTCTCTCTCTCTGACACATTGGTGACACCGGTGCTTCTAAATGGAGTGGAGGTGTGGGGTGGTAGCATCGGGAAGTCTACTTGGAAAGAGTTTGAGAATGTCCAAAAGCGTTTTCTCACCAACTTTCTCCAAGTCAAGACACAAACACCCTACATGCTCTTACTTCTTGAGTCCGGATCGCTTCCCATTGAGGTCTTGGGCATGCAAAGGGTTGTGGAGTACATGCTTAAGACACAATGTATCCCTTTGTATTGACTTCCTAGAATCGCATATGAAGCAAGTCAAAAGGTCCAAAAGACATGCAAGAGCAAAATACTAAGTTCAGGGTGGATGCTTGACATCAAGAAATGGTTTGGAAGATGGGATGCATGTCACTTGGTCAAGGATGCGTCGATCGACTCCCAAGTTAATGAGGCCTTCTTACAATGCCAATGTATCACGGCTTGGGAGAAATTCGGAGGTTCTCGGTTCAGCCATTACACCACACACATTGCCCCAAACTACAAATCTCTCTTCTTCTCCGAACGCGGTAACCGAACCCATCCCTACATCCTTGAGCCCACCCCATTGAGTGCGATCCGCACCATTGCCTCCATTCATCTTAGCTCCCATTCTCTACGCTATGAGACAGGACATTGGGGCACTGGCGAGGAGTCTCATCGACTTTGCACCTTATGCCCTCGTCAAGTGCGAGAGAGTGAGTACCACACACTACTTGAGTGCTGAGCTTTTGACCACATTAGGTCCTCTTTTCCCCATATATTTAGCCATGAGCTCTCCCTACATACCTTCCTCTCCCAACCACGATGTGGACTCTCTATTGCGACGCTCATTTCAGTCATTTTTGAGCATCGAGAGTCACTTATGACCTCCACTCACACCACATGACATGTTCATTTGGTCCCATAGGTCATTTTTTACCTCCGAGGATGATAATAGAACTCTCTCTCTCTCTCTCTCTCTCTCTCTCTCTCTCTCTCTCTCTCTCTCTCTCTCTCTCTCTCTCTCCGCCTAGCACTAAGTGACCAGTGTCACTCGGCATAGAGAGAGAGAGAGAGATTTTATTATCATCCTCAGAGGTCAAATATGACCTACGGGACCAAAGTTACATGTGATGTAGTATGTGTATGGTTGATGAATGACTCTCGATGCTTCAAAATTGTGGTGATGAGAGTCGCAATGGAGAGCCCACACTGTGGCTGGGAGAGGAAAGTGTGTATGTCTAAGTTATGACTGAAAATTTTAGAGAAGCAAGTTCGGATGTGACCAAAAGCTGAGCACTGTGGTACTCAGACTCTCGAACTTGCAGTGAGCATAATGTGCACACTCAATTTGGCTCTTCTCCATTGCACCAACGCCCTATCTCGCATTGAAGGAAATGGGAGCTAAGCCGAATGGATGCGATAGTGCGTATCGCCGACAAGGGATAGGCTCAAGCATGTAAGTGTGAGTACACTTTCCTCTTTTAGCGAAGAACATGGTTTTGTAGTTGGGGGCAATATGGGTGGTGTAATGTATGAAGCGTGACCCACCGGATTTCTAGCACTACATCATCTGCATACAACAAAAGCATGATTACCGCATTGCAAATAGTGACCTCTTTAATGCCTTCTTCTTGCCAAAGAGAAAGAGAGAGATAGAGAGAGAAGGATGGGAGAAAGCAAAGGAGAAAGAGGGAAAGGATAGCTCTCAAAAGGCCATATAAATGGAAAGGGGGGGGGGGATTTTAACATCATTTATTTTACGTGGAGTTAATCAAAACAAGAGCTCGTCACTAAGGCATCTCTCTCTCTCTCTCTCTCTCTCTCTCTCTCTCTCTCTCTCTCTCTCTCTATGCTTGGCGGCATTGGGCTCTTAGCCCCCACTACTACAAGGCATAGTAGTGGAGGCTAAGAGAGAGAGAGAGAGAGAGAGAGAGAGATGGAGAGAGAGAGAGAGAGAGAGAGAGAGAAAGAGAGATGGAGAGAGTGATTGAGAGAGAGAGAGAGAGACGTGTAGGGAAAGAGAGATGGTAAGAGAAATAAATCAAGAAGCTGTAAAATTTAAATATAGGATCTTTCTTTCCCTACAACTCTCTCTCTCTCTCTCTCTCTCTCTAGCCCAACTGGGTGCTTAGCATCTAGTTAGGCCATAGGGCCTAACTAGATGCTAAGCACCCAGTTGGGCTAGAGAGAGAGAGAGAGAGAGAGAGAGAGATTTTATTATCATCCTTGGAGGTCAAATATGACCTATGGGACCAAAGTTACATGTGATGTAGTATATATAGGGTTGATGAGTGATTCTTGGTGTCCCAAAATTGTGGTGATAAGAGTCGCAATGGAGGTCAAATATGACCTATGGGACCAAAGTTACATGTGATGTATATATAGAGTTGATGAGTGATTCTTGATGTCCCAAAATTGTGGTGATAAGAGTTGCAATGGAGAGCCCACAATGTGGTTGGGAGAGGAAAGTGTGTAGGTCTAGGTAATGGCTAAATATGTGAGGAAAGCAAGTTCATATGTGACCAAAAGCTGAGAATTCTAGTATTGTGTGGTACTTAGACTCTTGAACTTGCAGTGAGCATAATGTGCACAATTGATTTGACTCTTCTCCATTTCCCTAATGTCCTATCTTGCATCAAAGGGAGTGGGATCTAAGCCAAATGGATGTGATAGTGCATATCGCTAACAAGGGGATAGGTTCAAGCATATAAGGGTGATTATGGTTTCCTCTTTCAGCAAAGAACATGGTTTTGTAGTTGGGGGCAATATGGGTGGTGTAATGTATGAAGCGTGACCCACCGGATTCCTTCCAAGTCGTAATACATTGGCATTGTAAAATAGATTTATTCACTAATGTATAGTATTCCTAATGGATTCAAAATAAATAAATTCACTACCTACGTAGTGGAAGGAAACTCTTAACTACATCATGCAAGGAGAAACTCTAAAGAGAAGAAAACAATTGGGAAAGGCAAAGAAGAAAAGTACAAATGTACCTATGCACACTTGACCAGCTCTTTATATGGAAATGAAAAGCCTTTTGACTTTCCATTTCCATGGAACTTTTCATTTCCTAAACTCACCCTTTACTTATGCATTTGAAATGTTTGGAAAGGATTTTTATTTTTTTGAGATTGGGGAGCCATACTCATTTGGGATTCTATTGAGTCATCATGTAGTAGCAAGTGTAATGCATCCCATCTTCCAAACCACTTCTTTGTGGCTTGCATCCATCCCGTGCTCAAGATCTTGCTTTTATGCATCTTTTGAAGTGTTTTTCTTCCTTATCATGCAATTGTAGGAAGTCGATGTGAAGGGTTTTGATGCATCATTATTATGTACTCCAAAACTCTTTCCATGCCCATAACCTCATTTGGAAGGGATTCCGACTCAAGAAGTAGGAGCATATATGGCGTTTGTGTCTTGACTTGGAGAAAATATTTCCAAGTAGACTTTGAGATGCTCCCACCCCAAACTTTAACTAAGAAACTGGACAAACATCAAAAAGACCTGTAGAAGAGAGAGCCAAAGGGGAGGAACCAAAAAGAATGAAGACTCGGGATCAGCCTAAAGAAGGTACCTCCGCTAGAGAATTGAGAGAAAAAAGAAGATTAGACCGACAACAACCTGCTGAGACCACTACTGAAGAAGAAACTTTTGATCAAGAAAATGTCATAGATATGATGGACCATATCTACCAACAAGAGGAGCGGCAAAGGGAAGGGTAGAAACAAGAGACTCAACAACAAGCAAAACCAAATATACCCAGCCATGTTCCCAAAAATTTGATTCTCATGGAGTCCCCGCCCACAAATGAAGGCCTCCAGTTAGAGCAAGGAAGCCGAGTCCACAAGGAAAGCAATGCATGAGCAAAGTGGAGTATGACCATATATTGAAAGAGGAGATATTTGACACCATGAGCCATGATGTATGCGACATGAAAAACAAAGAAGTCTTAGGATGATGTATGTGGTGACAATGTGGTTCCTAATTCCTATCTCATGTAAGTTATGGTCCAAGCAAATAATGTTGAGAATGTGGATGTAGAGGAGTTGAAGGAATGGGAGCAATGTTCATAGAATATTGTTATTCGTGGAATTTTCAAAGTGAAGTTAGAGACATCTCCTTATCTTGCCATTGTTATCAAAGATTTCTTCAAAACCAACTTTTTCGTGTCAAGAGTTATGGTTTACGAAGCACATAGAGTAGGAGCTTCTCACTTGGGAGAATGGTGAATTGTATGCACCATGCCGAATGAGACCAAACGAAGGATTATGCTTGATAATATATGGATTTATTTAGGGTATACAAAATGTTTTGTATGTGAAGAACGCATCATTAAGCAGCAAATATGCACTGCAAGGCATATGAGGGGAGGAATAAGAAAAGCAAGGATCTCTCACTTATAGAAAATGACACATGGACTTTATGTGATTTGCCTCCTGGCAAAAAGGCCATTGGTATGAAGTGGGTTTACAAGTTGAAATGCAAGACGGATGGTGAGATCGATCGCCATAAGGCTCGACTTGTTGCAAAGGGTTATGCACAGCAAAAAGGCATAGATTATGAAGAGACTTTTGCTCCCACTTGTCGTATGACTACTGTGCGTTTTCTATGTGCATTGGCAGCTCATTTTGGTTGGGATGCACATCAATCAGACATTGTTACTGCTTTCTTGAATGGTGACATATTTGAGGAAGTTTATGTAACGTAGCCTCGCGGTTTTGTCATAAAAGGACAAGAGGACAAAGTGTGTAGATGTAAGAAGGCTTTGTATGGGTTGAAGCAATCTCCTCGTGATTGGTATGAGAAAGCTGACACTCATTTGGTCAAACAAGGCTTTCATAACAGTCCAACAGAAAGCACATTGTATGTTAAGTGTGAGGCTGATGTACTTCTCATTGTGGTTCTTTATGTCGATGATTTCCTGATCACTGGACCAAATGAGAGACATATTACCGAATTTAAGGCTGCTTTGAATGCTACTTTCAAGATGAAAGATTTGGGGTTGTTGCATCATTATTTGGGCATACAGTTTAAGCAATGTGATGGTGGTATTGCCTTGTGTCAGAAAAGTTTCATAGAGACATTGCTATGTAAGTTTGGACTTGAGGATTGCAAACCTATTGCCACTCCCATGGAAACAGGTTTCAATTTGAGTCTACATGATGCTGGCGATCCTGCTGATGTCACTCTTTATCAAACTGTTGTTCGTTGCCTCATTTATGTATGCAACACGAGGTCGGATATTCAATTTGCAGTCTCACAGGTCAGCAGATTTATGCATAGCCCAAGGTCTAAGCATTGGCAGGCTGTCAAGCGGATTTTCCGCTACCTTAGTGGCACTTTACATCTTGGCTTGTTTTATCCCAAGGGGGGATCATTGCCGCCAGAGTTACATGCTTTTTCAGACTCAGATTGGGCTGGTTGTTTTGACACACGAGTGTCCACAAGTGGTTTTTGTTTCATGCTTGCAGTTCATGTATATCATGGTTGAGCAAGAAGCAACCTACTGTGGCCACTTCGAGTTGTGAGGCTGAGTACAGGGCAGTCTTCACAGCTACGGTTGAGTGTGTATGGCTCAGACGCCTTATGGATGATTTGGGTGTTGGACAGGACATTGTCAACACTATCTACACTGACAGTCAGAGCGCATTGGCAGTTGCGAGAAACCCAGTTTTTCATGCTCGCACAAAGCACATTGAGGTGCATTACCACTATGTCAGGGAGAGGCTCTCAGCAAGAGAGATTAGCTTGGCTTATGTGCCAACACAGGACAACCTTGCAAATGTTTTCACAAAGGCATTGTCTTGTGAGAAGCTCAAAGCTTTCCGCAAAGCTTTGGGCTTACTCCCCTTTGTGGACTGATCATGTCCTCACGGCATGCCTTTTTTAACCACTATATTATGGGATAGGTTTGACCGAGTCCCTTTGACTGATGAAGAAATCTTATAGCGTGGGTGTCTGTCGTAGTGCAATGTATTGCATAAAGTAAGTTATTGAATTTTAGGTAGGGAGAGGGGACCTAGTCTTCCCTGGGGGTCTAGTCTTCCTTGACCCCCCGCACCGATAGCTTAATAGGGTAGAGTGCCTGGATTCGAACCAGGTGATTAGGGGTTCGATTCCTTTTCAGTGCCAATGCCTCCACCCATTTATGGCTTTATTTCATTACAAAACGAGAAAAAAACGAATAACAAGGATGGGGGCTTAAGGAATTCCATCCCACCGGGCCCCCTTGTTTGAGGTGTTGCCACGAATCTGGTTGATTATCATGTTTTCTGCCCATTCGCTCCCCTATCTTCTGTCCTTTTCCTGCTCTTCAAACATATTTACCCTGTGTGGATAGCCCTTTGGATCGGAAAAAGCACTAATCAATGGTTTTCGGGCTTTCTTTCGCGCCTTCATTTTGGTTTTAAATCGTCGGGGTCCTGCGCAGGGCAGGCAACATCATTTCCCTTCTTTCCTTGCCACAGTACAGACGGCATTGCGGGGCAATCCTTTATTACGTATCATAATAAACACTACAAAGGTAGCGATAGAGGTTAGAGGACTCACGTCGCCGACTTTGAGATGGCGCGGTTAGTGAGTGCATGTGACACATATCTTATTGTGTTGTGTTGTGAGCGCAAGGGACACCTGGATATGTGCCGATACTACCAGACTCCCAAATGCACAGACAAAGGCGATGTGCACATCTTCAGGGTGGTTGGTGTTTTCAGAGCTAATGACGAAAAGGCAGCCAACATGGTCATTGGGAGCGACCGACAAACTATTGAATGATAGCTCTTGTAACCCCTCATATACTATATGACCTCCGACTCGCCTAACCCCGATAAGCTCAACTCAAATAAGCCTGACGCGGATAAGCACGATAAGCTTAACTCATATAAGTCAGACGGCCAGACGATGGCTTGCCCCTGACCAACACCACCCAACAAGAAAAGAAGGCATGGTAAGGTTTAAGGTTGTGTTTTGCTCGCAGGACTTGTGGTTGCTGTGAAAGGGATAGTGGGTGACGGGATTCAGAAGGGCAGAAAGCAAATAAAATGAATCCTTCATCTACTCAAGCTACTTCAAATTTACTTAAAGCACCCGCATCTTCATCTACTAAAGGTACTTTATTTGAAGCACCTGCATCTTCACCCATGACTTCATTCACTAAAGGTACTTCACTCGAAGTAACATCACCTTTCACCCACTAAAGCTAGTTCACTCGAAGTACCTGTTCCATACTCAAAGAATGTAATGTCGAAATCGCGTGCAAGCTTTTTTTCTTTGGTTATATCGACAGAAACTGCAGAGAAAAGACACTTACTTGAAGAATTAGCCACAACTGGTGGGAGAGAGCACCTAATAATGGAGGAATTCAGTGGGATTTCTTGCGTGCACTAAAGTCGAGTCGACTAAAGGCCAATCCATCCCCTCCCGCAAACCACCTAACCTATAGATAGATGATCTATCTCGAAAGATGGAGAAACCCAGTAGAGTAGTTCCAGTCCTGCCCTGAGCATTCCACTTTCACGAGAATTGGTATGGTAGCTTTGTAGAGTGTGTTCGATGATTCATCATCAGATTGTTGATAGAAATCGACGATCAACATTAAAAAGTACCCCACCCGGGTTCGGTTCATCCAGCCGCTATTTTCTTTTAATGGCAGAGGCAGAACAGGCACAATACGACAGGGAGTGGATTTGTAATCTTGGGGAAGGGAAGGGTTTGATTGCGTGCTTGACAAGGCTTTCGCACATCAACTTCTTTGGCACTCTCTCCTTCATTGCGGCGCCCTTTCTTTCATGGATTAACGTTTCAAACAACAGCCTTTCAGGCAGCCTCCCGATGGGTATCGACCAATGCAGGACACTTAAACATCCTAACATTTCCTTTAATCAAGGAATTGGCAAAATACCTCTTAAAGCCTTCTTATTATCTACCTTGAACCTCACAATTGCCATAGCTGGTAGTTTCTCAGACCTAACTCTGTTAGATCCCTATAAAAAATTTATAACAAGCCCAATTCCCACATCCCTCAGCTCCTGCCAAATCTTGTGCCATGTCAGTATCTCCTTGAACTCCTTCATTGGAAATATTCCCACCATCTTCAACCAGTTAGTAAGCCTAGAGGTTCTTTCTGTCTCCAAAAACAATCTCACACGCGCAATACCACCCGATTTTGGGGATTCTTTACACCAGCTTAAGAAGCTGGATCTTTCGGCAACAAGAAGAAACAAGATAATCCCAATTGTCGGCTCTGCATAAGCTTGTATTGAGCTTCAACAAGTTCACAAGGCCTCTTCCTGCATCCCTCCCCAACTCCAGTAGGTTAAAGGTACTTGACCTCAATGCAAATGCCTTCACATGAAGTATTCCTAGCAAGATCTGTGGTCCTTCGCTCCGCAGATTGCTATTAGCAGATAATAATTTTTCTAGGGTGGTGCCTTTGGAGAGCTACAACAGCCTTGCTGCAATAGATGTCAGTTGCAACTTCATGACTTGCGCCTTCCCGACACCGCTACCGGCTATACCTAACATGAGAGAGATGGTTTTGTATGGCAACTTTATTGAGCAGGAAATCCCCATTGACATCCACAGCACAACAAGGCAATTATGGCTACTGGTTCTCAACCTCAACCTTATCAACAACACCATCCCGCCCACCCTCTCAAACTGCAGCAGCCTAAAGTGGCTAACTCTTTCAAATTCAAACAATCGTCTCACAAGTTACATTCCGCCGTAGCAAGGGCTTATGCCAAGAATCAATTTTCTGCATCTCAACAACAATTCATTGTCGGGCACAATACTACCTACACTTGGGAACTCCAAGTATCTATCGTGGGTTGATCTCAGTGGAACCGAGCTAGATGGTGCCGATGAGGTGGTTATGCAACACCAAAAGCTTTTTGAGGTAAGGAAAATATTTCATTATACTCTCTTTGGATTGAAGGGAGCTTTGAACTAAAATAAACTTGGACTGAAGGGAACTCTTTCTCCTTGAACGGGAGAGAACTACCCTAGGAAAAGCCACCTCACCTTAAATTGAAGGGAGCTTAGCTATTTAGTATCCTTTGGATTGAAGGAAGCTGGCAAGAAAGCTTTCCTTTGGGAGCTGCTTTTCTTTGGACTGAAGGAAGCTCCTGATGTCTTATCATGTTACTTCGAACTGATGGGAGCTCTTTCATTGATGTCTTATTATGTTAATTTGGACTGAAGGGGGCTCTCTTTCATTGATGTCTTGTTATGCTAATTTGGACTAAAGGGAGCTCTTTCATTGATGTCGTCTTATCATGTTAATTTGGACTGAAGGGAGCTCTTTCATTGATATCTTATCATGTTAATTTGGACGAAAGGGAGCTGCTCTCTTCTCTCTTGTTAGACTAAAAGAAACTTACTTTTTATCCCATACCATAGAAAGCATCCTACCCTTCTTTTGTGGTCACTTCTCTCAAGAAGTTGTTGCTTGCAGATAATGAATTGTTTGGGGCAGCGCCCTCGGACGGTTTAACCTTATCACGTTAGATATCATAATTTTGTGAATGGCAAAGCCACTGCTCCGTCTTGCCTTACCTGCAAGAAGGAGTGGGCCAATCTCATTTCATTGAGGGAGAAGACCTGACATCTGCTCAGTGACAAGCCAACTGTGGTTGGCTGGTTCTCACCTTTTCAACAGCCCGGCACAATTCTACCCACCTTGGCAAACTGCATCTTAGAGTAGCTTGCTCTCCTCACAAGCAACCTCTTTACATCACAGGCAACATTCCTTTAGTGTTCTCATGCTGGCGAATCAATTAAGTGCATCTGGGCCCTCGTCCGGCACCATCCCTCCCACCCTCTCAAATTACAACAGCCTAGGGTGGCTAACTATTTCAAACAACCGTCTCACAAGTTACATTCCGCTAGAGCTAGGGCTTATGCCAAGAATCAATTTTCTGCACCTTGGCAACAATTCGTTATCAGACACAATTCCACCCACACCTAGAGAAACTGCAGGTATCTGGTGTGGTTGGATCTTAACAGCAATGAGCTAGAGGGCATCATCCCCCGCGAACTCATCGAGAAAGCAGGGAAGGTGATAAAAGGAACGCTCAACACTGGTTTGCGATTCATGTATTTTAAGTATTTGTATGGAGATCTATGCACAGAGTATGGCTTGGGTTCAATGCTTACCACGAGAGGAGTTCACCCCTTAAGGCTAAGCAAAATTCCAAACTTCCAGAGCAGAGATGCAACCTTAGCGTTTCTATGCAGACATTGCACCATACTACATCCCTAACCCTCCAGGATCCAGTGAAGGCAGCCTAACATTCTTTGATTTTGGCCAAAACAAGCTTACATGCACTATTCCAGAGGACTATGGTAGCCTAATCTACACCCAGGTGCATTCATTATTACATGACAACCTCACTAGCACCATCCCTTTCAGCCTAGGCAACCTGGTCCAATGCTCCAAAAACCACCTAGACCATAACCACCTTCAAGGCCCTATCCCCTCTGGCTATCAATGCTGGAGATCATAAATCAGCTTGATTTGTCAAACAAAAACCTATCCAGATTTTTGACTCTGGCAAGCTCTCTACCTTTCCAGCTTCCAGCTTTGCCAACAATTCTTCTCTGTGTGGCACACCTCTCCCACCATGCTAGGCAGCGTCTCCTCCATCGAGCAGTTTCCATACCTCCATGGACATCTTGTCCTTGAGCCACCATCGGAGATTTAGATCCGAGATTACAATAGTTATTGTTCCTGTGGTTGCAGCGTTACTCCTTGTTGTAGGTCTTAAGTGTTCATTTCGTATGATTGAAACACAAAAGCACACGAAAGAGCTGATGCACGATAATTCCATGGACAAGCTACCGATCACTTATACGTCCTCAAGCATTATATCCCACAGATCATATTTAGCAAGAAGAAATCTAGAAAAGTCACTTAGCATCAACGTCGCCTTATGCAAAGGTACATGGATTTGCAAGATATCCTACAAAGAGCTTGAGGAGGCCACCAAGGGCTTCTGTGAAGAGGCCAGGATAGGCAGCGAAGGCTTTAGCATAGTCTACAAGGCCACCTTAGACGAACAAATTGTGGTAGCGGTTAAGAAGCTCATCCATAAGATTGATGAGAAGGGTGAGCCGAGAGATTTCCAGGCAAAGATAAAAACAATAGGGAAAATCAAGCACCCTAACCTCGTCTCTTTGTGGGGTTATTCTCAGACAGACAATGAAAGGTTGCTCATCTATGAGTACATGGAAAATGACAGTTTGTATAAGTAGCTTCGTGGCACGACCTATGAGTACATGGAAAATGGCAGCTTGTATAATTCATGGCAACAAAAAAAACAATATGATCCCAATGGCTGCGGCTACAACATGGCTTAGCTGGGAAAGCAATTAGCTTATAATAGCTTCAGGAAAGTATCATGTTAGCCCATTGTCACTCAGATTCAATACTTTAAGAGAGAAGCACCTTGCAAGAGAGGCCCACGAAAGAATGTGCCAATACTAGGATTAAGCATATGTTCACACAAGTTGTAAGTAACAGGTGCAATTAGGCCGAATCGGCCAACATTGCGTTGACCGACACTCACTACACCTTTCACACTAACATAAGGAACATGAACATGACAACTATTATACTCTTGTTTTAGTGCATTTAATAAATCAATTATACCTCGTGTTGCATGTAACCTGCTCTCGCTAGATCCATCATCCCCATCTTTGCCTTTTTTCCAATGACTGTATACTAAATACCCTGCACACCTTGCTATAAAAAGAGAAAGGATTAAAAGCAATTCATCTGAGAGATATTAAGAATATGCTGCCACGTCCTTGCTAATTTTAATCAAATTTGATATTGTCTTTTTTTTGCTTAAATTTACAGGTAGTTTCCCTAATTTAACAGATTTCAAATGAATAGGGTCTTTAGCTAAAGGTAATTTATACACAACCGGGCTTTGAATCCACAGGACCTTGCATGTTAAGCGTTGTCGATTTTTATAAAGAATAGATAGTAGAGCGTATATTGAGAGTAATAGAAAACCACAGAGACCACAATCAAGATTAATGCCAGATGCTATACTTGGGTGTTCATCCGTGTTTAACACAGGTGGTTTGATTTTAAGAAAATCAAAATCCCATGTAATAAATTGAAAGTCAAACTTGACCGTACAAGGTGTCAAAAAGTCTCATTCCTTAAATCTATCTAGTATATAGAGGTCAAATCTATCTAGTATATAGAAGTCTACGCCAATGAAATGACTAATGAGGGCAATGATAGAAAAGGACACAATATAGGTTTGATTTACATAAGAAGCACAAATAAAGGGAAATATTACATTAATTATTGAGGTCGATAGGTACTGGTCAATACTTTTTCGAAGTTTGAAAAGCTGCAAATCACTAAAAAGTCGATGCATATTATAGTAATTGGTTACACAGCGAGGCCCTAGTATCTCATCTTTCAAAACCTCGTCCCATGTGTTTTTTAAAGAAAGTCGCTTGATTACTTTGGCATTGGTCACTTGGATTTTTCCTTATTTTATTTTCTACTTTCATTGTTTTGGATATGTGGGCTACAAAATTGTAATAACTTTTTTGTTTGTAGCTAGCTCTTTCCCTTACCTTTTCAAGAGATTCTTCTCCCCATACTATGGGAGTTTTATCTTCCTTTAAGAAATATTGGCAGACAATTCCACAGACCTTATGAGTACTCACATGACATTGCCATCCTTCGAATTCTGGAAAGGCTTCACGTATAACACTTCGTACTGTGTGTTTTTACTATCACTTTCATTCCACACACCCACGTGCTTATGATGCCCACCTTTTTTGTGAGTCTCCGTGAGGCTCTTGACATGTGTCTTTTATGCTTCTTAAGATATCATGTTTGAATTGAACATTTCAAGCACCTTAGTCATTTAAACATGAAAATCGTTTATGCCTGTTGAGAGATCGTGTTTGAATTGAACACTTCAAGAACCTTAGTCATTTAAGCACGAGAAGCACCTCAAGTTTGGGCAAGGTTCCCACAAACACCTTAAGCACCTTAGTTAGCAAGCACGACAAGCACATCATGCTTGGGTAGGATTCCCACCTCAAGGTCAACCCCAGCTTGCCTAAGGTCAAATGACTTTTTAACACTAACTTTTGGAGGTTTTTAATGAAGCTAACCCTAAGGTCTTTAAGCTCTATTAACAAGTAGCATTGATCTTTAGTAGACCATCTCTCATTTGGACCCCTTTAAGCTTGGCCCCGTGTTGAGACATATCCATAAGCACATGTCTATATTCTAACCCTTGTTCTCGTTTATTCTCCCACATTAAATGATCAGTTTAATTTGAGAAAATCATTTGGGTTGGTTAGATATTAGATTTTATAACACAAAACATCTCTAACAACAGCAATCCTTGCAGCAAGATCTGCAACATTCTCAACATCGCAGGTATCCTTAGAACCAGGACGTACATCAATGCCCTACACAATGTTCCAAACACCCTTGGACACAATAACATGTTGCATCATATAAGACCACATAGGGTAATTGTTCCCATCCAATTTGTTCTCAACAACGAACATCTTGAACACATTTGTGTTGTTGTCAGCCATGGTAAATGATGCACCTGATGTGAAAACTGCTCGAAAAGAGGAGAAATGAAGCCAAAACAACACGTGCTATATAGCACAAACCGTAGAAGGCTGTAAGGGACCTGTTATGCAAAAAACGACATTGACAATTTTTTTGCTCAAGATGATGAAATAGCCTGCACAGTACTACCTGTAGTGGAAACAGATGCCGAAATGATTCTAAGTACTTTGGTGAGTAGACTAAGCTCTTCGAGCTATCCCAAAATATTTATCGACCTACGAACGCTCACCAAAGCTCACCGAAATCGGAGAAAGGGAGTAGGTGTGTGCTGGAGCTGCTGGTGACTAAGCCCGGGAGGACCCAACCTGCTCTGATACCAATTGTTGGAATTAGGATTGCAGGAAAACACACACAGCTTGGAGAAGACGAAGGAAGCTCAAGGCACACAACGGAGAGTGTATTACTTAGTGTGCAATGGAAAGATGAGTTAGCCCTAGAGTGATGGACATATATACAATGCATGGGGGGAAAAACCTCATAGTGAGGGAAAAAATGCACCGACGGTCCTAAGTGTGTTCACACACATCACTACCACATGTATATGGTAACAAGAGAGAGAGAGAGAGAGAGAGAGAGAGAGAGAGAGAGAGAGAGAGAGAGAGAGCATTGCGAGATGCATGGCCGACTTGGATGGCAAGAGATGAGAAAGGGGTAGCGAGTGGAAACAAAGCTCTCATTCCATAAGACGGACCATTGGTGTGTGACAATCTGGCATGCAAGAGAGAGGAAGTGTGTTTTATCTGAAGCCCTTTCCTTGTGAAACTTTTGATTTAAATATTTGGGCAACTTTGTTATAAACAACCCCAAAATGTTCATGAGGGACTTATATTGCATCCTCCTTCTTTACTAACCATTAGATGATGAGGTCATCACAAGCATTGCATGAAGGTGTGAGTTTTGGAGATTACCGTGCAAAAATACACTCTATGTCATTGCACCACTACGGGTGAAGATTCTTACACATTGCGCGAATGTTTCAATGGGTTAAGCTTAATGTGTTTCCCCCTCTCTTTTGAAAATGGTTTTTGTTCACAAAAACAATTATCCCTAGCAATCTAAGCACTAGTACAACATGTTCAAATTTAAAAGCTTAGATTAAGCTCGTCTCGTAGATATGCATAATAGGTCTATACAAGATACATGTGGTTTTGCATCAATACATTTGAAGTTTGTGACCAAGAAAGAAGTTATAATTCTCCTTTAAAAGCTCCCGGATTAAATAAGAGTGGAGTAAACTACATTCACCAATTGCTCACAATGAGGAGCAGACAACAATAGCTTTTCTTTGCCCATGGCATGAACGCCCTTTTAATGGGTATGCATGGAAATTGTTAAAAGATTGTGCGTGTTGTGGCAGTGTAGAGGATCTAGTGACTAGTCTAGACTAGTGTCGAGCCTCAATGCAGCCCACAGTGTAACTGCTGCTAAAGCTGACGCTGACGGCCCTTTTTTCCATCACGCCCCTATGGTAATCTCTCTCCTCTCTCTTTCTCTCTCACACACACAAGTTCTCTACATAGATGTCACGCTCAAATTTCGAAAGCTTCTTTCTGTCTCTCGTCCATACACCCGCCAATTTTGCGCAGAGGAGGGGAGGCGTCTCTCGAGCATATGCTCTTTCTGCTTTATCGCGGCGCTTAAAGGATAAGCAACAGGGGGAGAGAGATTCCACTCGTAGCTGCAGGTGCAGCCTTGTGCTTCTCACATGTGTGCTCTCTCTCTTCTTGGGTTCATCTCGATTCTTGACCACGATTCAGCTGCACCAAATTCACCAAGAAGATAATTGTGGACAGGATAGCCCTCTTCGATCAACCAAATTTTCCTTCATAACACAGACCAAGCCATGCAATTCCCGAGGTAGTGAAAGACAGGGCTCACTGATGGCAGGCTGGATTGATGTGGGCGCTACTATCTGCAGGAAATGCTTTTGTTTGATAGAAAGAAGGCCTCTGAGGTAAGATTTTCCGACTGCATCCTTCGCCATGCAGTGAATGGCAGCCATGGATGAGTAGAGCTGGTTGCTCTCTAGATGTCAGCTATGTTGCAGTGTTTGCAGTCGTCTACCGCGATGTCTGCTTCTCAAGTGAAAGGGTCGAATGCGGTTATGTTGTATGACCTCGAAGGATATGATGATGCATTTTTAAGAGCTGTGGAGAAAGTCGAGGAGACACATTCTTCCCCCAGGAGCTTCTCCTCACCTCTCCAATGCCTTCAAGTGCCCACCCAAAGCACAAGTTGCAACAGGAAAATGGGGACCTCCATATGTAGGGAAGACCTCACCCCCAAGAAACTTGACTTTAACGTGGTTACAAAACTTCAGCAGAACAAATCCAACCATAATGAACAAGAACGTTTGCAGAAACTTTCAAGCTGGTATGTAAGATTGGTAGCGCACTCCAATGGGCCAGTACCACCATTAGATAGTCTCGAAGCCCTTGGTGAACTCTCTCAAGAGCAGGCTCTGCTTGTCTTATCTCACTTTCCCAAGTAAGTTCGGTTTAAGCGATTGTGCTGTCTGAAGGCACAGTTTCTACTTTGTCCACCTTCCTAGGCATCCATTGCCTAACATGTATTGCCATTCTGATCAATCCACTGGGATCGTAACAAATTTTTTGTATTGTAGAGGAGGTTGGGAAAAAGCTGTGAGTGTCAAGGAGTTGAAAAGGTTGAAGAATATGGAGCTATGTGAGATTGATGGGTGGATGAACCACTTTGCAGGCAGCCAGCTTCAGAAGGCAAGTCTGGAATCAAATTAGTTTTTCCACAATTGTTACACCACTAGTATTCCATCTCTTATTCTGACAGAGGTGAGCCACTATTTGGGAGGAGGGAAGCCATGTTTGCTTTGATAGCATTTAATGTGCTTAGGTAAATATATAACACAGGTTTTAAGAGAGAGGCTATTGTTTAATTTATGCTGTATTTGCTGGGGTGCTGCCCAATTTTGCTTATGACCCTGTTTCTGTTGAAATGAATTGATAAAGGCTGTCGTTGGAATGAAGAGAACGCTGCCTTGATAAAACTGATTTTTGTGTTTTTTTTAAGGGGGGGGGGGGCTTCTTTGTTGGTTTCGTGTTGAGATTGGAGAAAACCTGTATACGTGATTTCTTAGCATATATAGATATCCACATAACAAGAGTGCAATTAACACATCCATAAAACGTGGCCAGATGCTGCACATGGGAACAATGGTATTTTTGTCAGTTCAATCTTAAAATTCACATCCTGTGTATGAGTTTCCTCAACAAGTGTGTTGAATATCAACTGACATAGAGGGTGTATGAATAGTCGATGTGGAGGGAGAGAATGCCGATGCTGCTAAGTACCAATGGGGAGTGAGTGCGAGAGAATAATCTCATTATTTGTGATAAATGCTTTGGATTTGGGAGAGTCAATTAGACCAAATGTCACTCCTACGGTTGCACACTTGAAGACTTCTTGATAGCCACGAACCATAATAGAGAGATCTTTGGATTGTTGTTGTTATATTCCTTGCATTTGTCTTTATTTTCAGTAATCAACTTGTTGGAGAGATATCGTTGACAAAACATCTCTCTCCACAACAATGTGCAATAGCGAGAATCTTTGGTGGTAGCGGTAACTTTTTTTGTTTTAAGATTCCTTTTAGGATTTTTCCTTTTCTTTATTATTCCCTTTGTTTCAAAAGCATCGTCCTTGTGCTTGAGAAGGTATACCCAAGTAAAGTGGTTAAAATCATTCTCTAGCAACATAAAATCAGGTAACGTGGTTAAAATCATCCTCTAACAACATAAAATCACAGTCACCTGGAATGGGAAACGGGAACGAGATCGGCAAGGCCATCAATGTCAGGTGCAACGGAATTGAAATGGTGAAGATCTAGGTTTTACACTTCCACAAATCTTTACTTCTTTCCTTGTGTTAATGATTGCTTTTAGCGTGAGTGATGGTTCCTTTTACTTTCCTTGAAGAGAGAGAGAGAGAGAGAGAGAGAGAGAGAGAGAGAGAGAGAGAGAGAGAGAGAGAGAGAGATGATGAAATGAAATGTTATATTAACTACTTCAAAAGGCCAAAGTGACCTATGAGACCAGAAAGTTACAATGTGGTGGATCTGATACAAAGTCTGAGTAACAAAATAAAAATACTATGGAATCCTAAGCTACTAGATGTGGACTAAGCAACTAGCTAGGATTGTGTAGGATATGAGTGGGGGGTGTGAAGTGAATGGGGAGCTAATACAACACAATGTGGGGGTATCCTCAGAAAGAGCTAAATCACAGGAGATTTAGCATCGATCGCTGACGGATCTCATCAATCTCCTCCATGGGCAGTAGTTTGTTGACCGGGTGTTGTGCATGTCACGCCAAAGTGATCCGAATCCTTTGATGCAGCCTCTGTCGATGCTTTGTAGTCCTCGGCAGTCGTGGGCGTTTGGATCTCCCCAACTCGGTCGGTCGGTCGATCAGCGTGCCTCTGGTGCGAGGAGATGTGGGCTCTGCTATGGTAGTAGCTCCTTCGGTTGTCCAGTGTCTGCTCTAAAGTCTGTGGTTTGTCTCTGAGATTTGCTAGCCTCTCCTCTAATCAGGCTCTCTCTGTATCTGCACAACTCGAGCAATAACAGACCCAGGCATCTCTGGTCCTCGTATCCCATGACTCTGGAGAGTGGTCCAAAGCCCTCTTTGAACAAGCAGTGGAAGCGGCCTCGTATCTCACAGTAGACAGGGCAGTGGCATGTATAGTGCAACTTTGTCTCGGGCTTCATGTGACACAGGGGGCATGTCCTGGCTTGTGCCATGGCTAATTGTCGAGAGCACTCAAGTGCTAGGCAGGCATATCCGTCTCTGGGAAGTTCTTGCAGGCGGTGTATGAAGGAGACTGATCTGGTGAGGGTCTCAACCACTAGTGGGGGGGCAGCTAGCTCTGCTCGAATAATGTCATGTGGTACTGCTCTAATAAGCCGCGAGATCATGGAGGCTTCTCCATGTCTCCCCATCCATTAGTGCGACCCGACCTCACATGATGATCCAATGAGGGTCCCCAAATCTCAGCTCCATAGAGCAAAGTGGAAGCCACCAAAGTGTCAAAGAGCTAGACCTTCGTCCGAGGCTCTTGAAACTGAACGTGTGAACACATCTTCTCCAATCTACCCAATGTTGCATGGGCTCTGGTTAGTCTAGTCTCTGCTGCTCTCCTCAATGAAAATGTTGGTCCACTAAAGACCACCCCAAGGTAAGTGTAAACATCTGTATACTCCACTGTCTCCTGGCCGTATGTGAATGCGGGTGCTGACCTCCTGATCCACTGTGGGGTGGTATTAAACACCATAACCTTGGTTTTATCAAGGTTGACGTACAAACCATGTTCATGGGCAAACCTATGCAAAGCATCCAAGTGGCATTGCATCCCCTCCGAAGCGTCGGAGATCAACACAATATCATCAGCATATAACAATAGTGGAATCCATGTCCCTGCCAGCTGTGCACCTCTATCACAAGCTCTCTCAATATAGTCAAAAACCTCATCCACGTACATACCAAATAGAGTAGGAGAGAGCGGGCAGCTCTGCTTCACCCCAATAGTGGAGTGAACCAGTGTAGATACATCCCTGAGGTGCGTACATGCCCCACTAGTGACCTGTTTAATGCCATGATCCCCCAAATGATCTCTGTGGGTACTCCCATCTCCTGTAGTATGCGCATCAGTCTAGCTTTGGGTACTGTGTCTAGATCTCTGGCATGCATGAAATGCTCAACCACTAAGCCATCATGATCATATGCTCTCCTAGACCTCATCCTGTCAATGGCCTTCTTTACCATCTCAGTGGTGAAAAAAGCACACGTGTGGGCATGGATCGGGGGGAAAGGGGGGGGCGGTTGTCTAGGAATTGTGTACAAAGATGATGCGTACTGGCCCAAGGCCTCTGTAGAGGTAATGGCAAGGGGGGGCGGGATGTGCTCATGAAAGAGTCACCATGCCTCACGTGAGTCGTGACTCAAGAATAGCTGGTATAGATCTTGCTCTAGTCGAGCGAGAAATGCTCCCTTCTTCCGTTGCACCAGGCGTCTGAAGTCAGTCTGTGACTCTTTGTGAGTGATGTCCCCCAAAAGCACCTCCCTCTGAAGTCTGGCTCTTGTCTCACGGCTTTCTTCATCATACCAGCTATTCTGGGGCATGCTCCCAAGACGACGTCTCTGCACAGATTGGGTGTGTGGATATGCCAATGCCGCTGCATCATGTAATGTGTGTGTTGGTATAATAGTAAGCTCCTCCAAAGGTCGCCCTGGCTCCGCAGTGTATAGGTGTCTATAGATCCCATCTATGTATACAGAGTCCATCTCCCGCGTGCAGGTGCAGCGAGTAGGGGCTGCTACCTGTGGCCTGTGTGCTACACTAAACTGGAAAGAGATGGTCATGGACACAAGGGCATGATCCACTGCCACACGAGCAAGTCTTGGTCCAATCGTGAGATCTTGGATACTAGAGATGAAGCTCGGGTGTGCCATGACATAATCCACTCTGTTGGCTCCATGTCTGTGTGGAAAGCATGTAAAACCTTCCGCAACGGAAAGTCTGTCTAGGCCATTCAAGATGGTTAGTCCATGTGCAGTCCCCATGTCTATCAAGTGTCGTCCATACTCAATATGTTCCACATCCCGTGATAGTCTAGACAGGCCCGTCTCTACAACAGCCAGTTCTCTCAACATCTCTGAAGTATCATAAAATACTGTCTGGTGATGTGTAGTCCTAGCATTGAAGTCCCCTAGGATGATAATGTCACCATCTCTAGAGAACTCCCATATGTCATCATCCAAAATAGAGAAGGGGGATTGTCCTCTGGGTGGTGTATATATTGACGTACTCAGGGGAAAGTATCAAATAGCAATGTAAAGATACCTTTCCGTCTCTGCTCTCAATCTCACCCACATGTACCTAGCCTCCTCATCCCTACGGGCTATATGTATCACTGGCTGCAACTCCTCCTTGAATAACATTGCCACTCCCCCTGAGCCCCGCCCTCTGTGCTTCGATCATGTCTCCCATCTATATCCATTGATGTGAGGCATAGACTGCAGAGGGGCATGATGTGTCTCAGAGTAGAAGGCGATGCCTCTCCCAGTAAAACTATTCTCAAAAGCACCCACATCAAGGCGCATAGATCCATTACAATTCCAAGTAGCAACTTTTAGTGTGGTCCCATAGGTCACCGTCATGTGGAGCGTCGCTCCAATATCACCACTCTTCCATCTCGGTAAAAGGAAATCTTACCTTTTTCCCTTTCCGCTCTAATCTCCGACATTACCTGCTGCATATGAGCGATCTGCGAGAGGGTAAGGTCATCCCCGAGAAAGATGCCCGTCTTCTTAAGAGTTGGTCTCTTCTTCAAAAAGTCCTTCACTTCCATGGAGGGAAAACGAAGGGTGAGTGTCCTTTCTTTTGAGGTTTCCCCATTTTTTCCATTTTTCTTTTTATTGCCCACTCTCCAAGCTTGTGTGCGCATCGGCTCATTGACCCCCATCAAAGCCATGAGCTCTTTCACCTCTTCGTCCACATTGTCTTTGTCTTTAAGGCCGCAAATTCTCACATGTAAAGCGCGCACACGCTTTCTTCGCTCCTCTTCTAGTGTCAGGTTAATAATGACGGGTGTGGACGTTTTTTAAGTCCTTGCCTTCTCCTTTCTTGGCAACCTCGATCCATTTCTGGGCCTCAACCGCGTTAGAGAGAGAGAGAGAGAGAGAGAGAGAGAGAGAGAGAGAGAGAGAGAGAGAGAGAGAGAGAGAGAGAGAGAGAGAGAGAGAGCGCTTTTTATTGTCTATGTGAGGCCGAAGTCGGCCTATGAGACAAATCAAGTATACATGTGGGTAAGTCCTCCGTCTATGGAAAAGACAAAATAGTTCAAACTGGTACAAAATAAAAGAAAAAAGGACTTCTGGTGGATGATGAGATCTATAGTACGTCTATATGCTAGGGTAGTACAACCATGCAAATGCATCGATCTAGCTAGCTCCATCCTGTGCTAATGGGGGGGTGTAAAATGTGGTACATGGGAGGGTCGAGAGCAAGAGCTGCCCTAATGAACACCGCTAGGTGAGCCATCATCTGGGCTCGTCTCTTCTCAGCAGCTCGATGTGCTCAGGTCTGGAACTCCTCGATTTGTTTGCGGTGGAGTCGTGGGGCTGGACCTTTGATGGCACGTGTGCGTCGTCTGGCTCGGCTCGCCTTAGCTTGCTGAAGGGTCACTCCCCTCGGTGGGTCTGGGAGTGGGAGGGGTGTAGCTCTCTGAAAGAAGTATGTAAGCTGTGATTGTCTCCCCCCCACCTGGGTCTCTGTAGGTGCCAGTGGCTGCAAAAGTGTGTCCGCGTGCCTCTGTATCTCTAGCAAGTAGCACCCCAGTTCTGATTTCAAGGTGCACGATCTCTTGGAGGGTAGGTTGCTCTCTGAATAGTGGCTCGTATTAGGCTTTGATATCCACTTCCTCTCTGCATACTCTACACACTCTCTCCTCCCTGGGAATGTCATGAGCTCGCCCCACCTCGATCTCTCTGACATACGGCCTGGGCAGCGGGCTCTCCCAATCACTCTCTCATAGAGAGCATAATGGCTTATATCATCTCTGAAGGTATCCCCAAACTCTGAAGTCGTTGAAAGAGCCTCTCTCGTGGGACGGTGTGTCACAAGACGGGCACCATGTGCCAATAGAAAAGAACAGACTGAACAGACTTTTAGCACTTCAATACAACTGAACTGAAAGAGAGACGACACGCGACACAGAGTGGCGGAATTCCACCCCAGAGAGTATTGGCCCCAAACCTTGGCACCCCTTTCTTCATTTCTTTATATTGCTTCAACACAGTACAAGCCGGTACTCGAGACTCTGCACCTTCTCTCGGAAGCATGCAAGAGAATGAGCCCTAACCTCATATTTAAAGGCCCTTGGCCTATGAAAAGCACTTTACATGAAAAGCCTTCAAACTCAAAAGCTTCTGGTCCAAAAAGCAATGCCAAAAAGCTACCAGCGTAAAATCCGGAATTCCGTACAACTGCCACATCAGCAATCAGCGCAAAACGCGAAAATCCGTACAGCATGCCACGTCATCAGTCAGCGTGATTTTTGGAAATCTGCCACGTCATCAGCCAGCTTCGCAATTCTTTTGTGTGTGTGTGAGTCCTGCTTTATTTTGATTCTTTATGTTACTTGGGGCCCCATCGGACGGGGTCCCCATAAGTTGGGAGGACTTCTTCTGTTACTTTGTTCTTCTTAGGGTTTATGCCCCTTATCCAACATCTGCAAGTTGGCTCCATTCTTTAGGGCTTTGACATGTCAGCAGTTTGTTACACGGTGTCAAATGCTTTGCGAAAATCCACAAAGCAGCATTAAAGCGTCTTCTTCCGCACCTTTTCCCCATCAATGAGGCAACGTAGAATGAAGATGTGGTCGATGGTGGAGAAAGTCCGCCTAAACCCTGCCCGGCAAGGAGCCCATGGACCTCTGGAGGCTTGGCCAGCATCTGCAAGTTGGCTCCATTCTTTAGGGCTTTGACACGTCAGGAGTTTGTTACACGGTGTCAAATGCTTTGTGAAAATCCACAAAACAGCATTAAAGCCTCTTCTTCTGCACCTTTTCCCCATCAATGAGGCAACGCAGAACGAAGATGTGGTCGATGGTGGAGAAAGTCCACATGAACCGTGCTTGGCAAGGAGCCCGTAGACCCTCAGCCTCCCCGTATGAACTAAACTCAGCCTCAAGAACTGCCCATATAGTTTGGCCATTGTATGGCCAATCAGGATAGTCTTGTAATTCCCTGGGTCCAAGGTGTCTCCAGATTTGTGGTTTGGCACAATGGTGTGCATGTGCCATAGTTACGCAGAACGGGAACGGCGAGGGGATCCTCGCGGGACGAGGGAACGGGGAGGGGTTCGGAACGGGAACGGCGCGGAACGGGAGGCATAGAAACATCCAAATAATGCAATTCTAAGCTCTGTGTGATTGAATAGAAGTAGTATCAAAGTCCTGTGACTCTAACACTCATAAAACACTTGATTTGAAGACCATTTAGCTTTACTATGGCAAACGTGTGTCGTGTAGACTTGAGAGCTTGAGAGGGGGAGAGAGGGAAGGGGGGAGAGAGAGAGACCTTGAAAGTTGAGAGAGAGAGAGGGGGAGAGCTTTTAGCCTTGTAGACTCTAGAGTCTAGACTTGAAAGCTTGAAAGACGATAGAGCTTGAGATCGAGACTCAAGAGGGTAGAGCTTTAGCTTTGGCTCTTGAAAGTTTGTGTGCATTGTGAAGGTAAGGGGTGGGGGAAGGTGTCACAAGACGGGCACCACGTGCCAATAGAAAAGAACAGACTGAACACACTTTTAGCACTTCAATAACAACTGAACTGAGAGAGAGAGAGAGAGAGAGAGAGAGAGAGAGAGAGAGAGAGAGAGAGAGAGAGAGAGAGAGAGAGAGAGAGAGAGAGAGAGAGAGAGAGAGGAGACGGACGACACGCGACACGGAGTGGCAGAATTCCACCCCAGAGAGTATTGGCCCCAAACCTTGGCGCTCCTTTCGGTATTTCTTTATATTACTGCTGATTCGCAAAGTACAACAGCCAAGGAGCACCTTCTCTGCAATCTGCGGACTGAAGAGTGCCAGAGAGGGCCCCCAATGCTCATATTTAAAGTCCCAAAGCCTAAAAGCATCAAATATGAAAAGCTGACCCCAAAAAAACACTCTCCTAAAATTTCGGAATTTCCCTAAAAATCCGCCGCGAATTGCGGAACGTTCGTACAGGTGCCACGTCATCATATTTTGATGTGCAAAGTCTTTTGAGTGTGTTCTGCTTTATTTTTAATGTCTTTATGTCACTTGGGGGCCCATCGGATGGGATCCCCATAAGTTGGTAGGACTTCTTCTTCTGTTACTTGTTCTTCTTAGGGTTTAGGCCCCTCGGCCGATATCTGCAAGTTGGCTTTATTCTTCAGGGCTTTGACACGTCAGCAGTTTGTGACATCTCCCCTTCTTGAAAGAGAGTAATTGTCTGCGATTACAGCATATCTGCAAAACAACTCAAGTTAGCTAAAAAATTTCCGAGGGTCATTCCGAGGGACAATCAATTTGCTCTTTTTGTTAAGACCTTCTCCTTTCGGCTCTTTTGATCAAGGAGTTAGCTTCTCCTTTCGTTCAGATAAGAACTCTTGATATTCCGGCGTAGTAAAATTAGCCATCACACCCAGACTGTATTGATCTTCCACGGGTGTCTTGATGCACTAAAATTACATACCCAATCAATCTCATCCAATTAGGAATATTCAGTAGTTAGCACATCACAATGCAACACAAATGCTTACATATGCATGTTACAAGACATAGAAACATAAAGTCGCCGATGAACACTCCCCCCGCAAATAACCATCCAGGTTCGGGCCATGAGCTGTTCAACGACTCCCTCATCACTCCTCTTGCAAATAACCTAAAAAGGTCCGGGCCATGAGATATAGAGGCCTTTTACAACCAAACGCCTCCCAGACCGCAGCCTGCGTCGTTTGGAGGTGCTGAGAGTAACCACTACTCAGACTTCTTAATACTCCCCTTGTAAATAATCACAAGGGTCCGGGCCATGAGTAACAACACTTTTCAATCATTCAATACTCCCTTCGCAAATAACCACAAGGGTCCGGGCCATGAGTATGAACAAGCATTCTCAAACATCATTTCTTACTACTCCACCCAGGAGTAAAATCACCAATCATTGAAACCAATATTAAAATCAGAGTCAAACAATTCAAATCGGCACCAAGACAGGTTCAAATAGATACCATCCATTCCAAACAAGATCACCAAACAAGTTCTCAAACAGATTTCAAACTTAAAAAGCAATCTCGACATCAGTCGAGCTCGGAAAGTTAGTCGACTGACTTTCCATCCTGAAACCTGCACCAAAAATTAGGGTTAGGTTCATTCCATAAGGTCGTAGCCGAGCACAGCATGGTCCATCAGCACAGCATGGTTGGAGGGCGAGGATACCTCAAATAAATTCCAGAAGTCTCTGGTTTGCTTTGTTTGCTCTTTTGTGGGACCGGTATGCTTTCAGAAAAGCACACGCGTGATGCTCTGATACCATTGTCACAAGACGAGCACCACGTGCCCATAGAAAACAATAGATTGAACAGACTTTTAGCACTTCAATACAATTGAACTGAGAGAGAGAGAGAGAGAGAGAGAGAGAGAGAGAGAGAGAGAGAGAGAGAGAGAGAGAGAGAGAGAGAGAGAGAGAGAGAGAGAGAGAGAGAGAGAGAGTGAGTGGCGGAATTCCACCCCAGAGAGTATTGACCCCAAACCTTGGCGCCCCTCTCGGTATTTCTTTATATTACTGCTGATTCGCAAAGTACAACAGTCGGGGAGCACCTCCTCTGCAATCTGCGGGTTGAAGAGTGCGAGAGAGGGCCTCCAAGGCTCATATTTAAAGTTCCAAAGCCTAAAAGCATCAAATATGAAAAGTTGACCCCAAAAAAACACTCTCCTAAAATTTCGCGATTTCCCTAAAAATCCACCGCGAATTGCGGAACGTCCGTATAGGTGCCACGTCATCATATTTTGATGTGCAAAGTCTGAGTGTGTTTTGCTTTATTTTTAATGTCTTTATGTCACTTGGGGCCCCATCGGACGGGATCCCCATAAGTTGGTAGGACTTCTTCTTCTGTTACTTGTTCTTCTTAGGGTTTAGGCCCCTTGGCCGATATCTGCAAGTTGGCTTTATTCTTCAGGGCTTTGACACTTCAGCAGTTTGTGATAGAAGGGACATTTAACAAGGGGAAGGCTCACTAGACAAATCACCAAAATCTGAAAATCTGCCCATTCCCAGCCATTCCGATATCAAAAGCCTCTACGGAACGTTCCGGGCCGTTCCGGGCCACATACCCCCTCTGGAACGGCGTTCCTTGCCCATTGGGTGGCGTTCCCCGGTAACTATGATTTAAAGGCCGTTGGCCTTGGTGAAAAGAAATACATGAAAAGCCTTCAACTCAAAAGCAAAACCATCTGGTTCAAAAATTTACCAGGAAAAGCACCCAGCACAAATTACGAAAATCCGTACACTTGGCCACGCCAGCAGCTTGTCAACGCAAATTATGGAAGGCCGTCTTGTTTGCCACGTCAGCCTGTCGGCACGGAATGCGGAAAGCCGTACTTGTTTGCCACGCGTCGCCGATCCATACAACCTGTTGCGTCCGGGCTAGCATTGCCACGTCATTAGTTTGTGACAATTACCCAGGTCACGGCGGTCAAGTTCATAGACTTGATGGCCTTTTTCTTTCTGTTTGGAAATGCGAGAGGTTTCCTTCCGATCCGTACTCAGAGCATGGAAGCTCTGCGGATTGGTCTAGATTCCGTTTTCGGAATCCCCGAGCGTAGGCCGAAACCTCCTTGCTCAATTCGCTGAGACAGAGCACCTGCAAAACACAGACACGTCCACAAGGACTCACAAAACTCATGAACACAATTCACTTATCGCTCCTGGCATGGAAAGCAACCTTCCTCCTCGAGACGGTCACGAGCACTTGCAGTTTCTTGGCAGTGGAGCCCTCTCTCCAAATCAGCGCTGGCTGTAGGTGTGTGCAAAGAGAGAGTGCTAGCTGCTTTTATAGGTCCTGGGGGCGGTAGGAATAGGGGGAAGAGGTGGCTTGGAAGCGTGGCAATTGGTAACATACACCAGATAATTCTGCGGCAAAACTGTTGGCTGTAGTGCAGGAACAGGAGCAGGTGCAAGTGCAGGTGCCGGTGCCGGTGCCGGGTTCGCGAACCGGGATCTCTTTTGGAACAGGTGCAGGTTCTGGAGATGGGTAATCCGGAATGATAATCACTTCCGATTCGTGTGCGGCTTCCGGGGTATCTGGAATGACGATCATTTCGTGAACATGAGGATGATTTTCCGCCAAGATTTCTTTAGGGACCTCGTCTATGTACGATATATAGAGAGGAAGTGTAGGTAATCCGTCGTCAGCCATCGTGCGCACACTAGGTGACGACCAAAATTTTCAGCGTTGGAAGTTTGCAGAAGAGCATTTAGCAGCAATCTTTCACGTTGGTTCCTCATTGCGCTGGCTTGTGTGGAGTTTTTAATTGTTTGTACCAAAAGGGTGCCCACTTGCAGTTATTGGGCGGCCGGCCAAACCTTTTAACAACTTAATGGGTGGCCACTTAAAAACTCAAGCGCTGGCTGATTTTAATAAAACGCTACGTTGCTGCTGTGAATTGCGTAGAGGCTTTTGATGAAAGGATGCCAGTGTGGGCTGCAGCGCAAGGGGTGCCGGGTGAAGAGATGCAATGTGCACAGGGCAAGGGCGGATACCGCAAGGGGGGTGCGACTCTTCATGGTAAAAGGCGCAACCCGTCCACGCGAAGAGGCACCACTTGATGGAGAGGCATACTCCAGAATTGCAGCCGGTATGCCTCAACACACATCTCTTGCTCTTGCTTTACTTATTTATTTAGAAGGGAAGGTTTCGGGTTACTTCATGCTGGGCTGTGTATTTTCCATCTTTCTTCTGCTTCCATGCAACTCCGAGAAGGGGGGGAGAGGGTAGCGGCGAGGGTGAGAGGCTCACAACCTTCGGGTCCCGGGATTTTTTTTTTGGCTCTGATACCATTGTAAGGATTCTAGGTACTAATCCTTAATTAAGTACTTAAACTCATGATTAAGACTTTAGAAACTTGAACTTAACTCAGAAACAAGACTCAAAAGACTCCGTGTTTGATTGATTGAAAGTGTGATACAAGGGCTCCTTATATAGGACACGAACTGGTACATATGAAAAGGTATGACCCTACACGAAGAGACACATCTTTTAGGTGAATAGTCATGTCTTTAGGGGAATGGACACATCCATTCGATGAAGAGCCGCAACCATTGGTCGAAGGGACATGACTGGTCGTCGAAGGAGTGTGGCTGTTGGTGAAGAGGTATGACTTTTGGGCGAAGGGTTGTGACCGTTTGAGAATAGGAGTCCTCCCGGGTTGGTCACACTTCGCATCTGCATCTGTAATGAATCAAGAAGAGTGTAGCAAGTCACAATCGTGACATGGTGTAAAGAAATTTGTGATTCGTCTCTGAGACTGTCTCTCCCCTTATGTCCTCAACAAGCTCTCCCTAAGTCTGTGCAGCTCTAGTAGGAACAATCCGAGACATCTCTGATCCTCGTATCTCATGACTCTAGAAAATGGTCCGAAACCCTCTCTGAACAGACAGTGGAGACGACTGCGTATCTCATAGTACGCCGGGCGATGACATGTGTAGTGCAGCTCTGTCTTTGGCTCTAAGTGACATAGGTGACATATCCTGGCCCCTGTTGGTACCCCTCGAAATCGGCCAGTCTCGATCTGGAGCTGATGAGAGAGAGAGAGAGAGAGAGAGAGAGAGAGAGAGAGAGAGAGAGAGAGAGAGAGAGAGAGAGAGAGAGAGAGAGAGAGAGATGAAATGAAATGTTATATTAACGTTTTCAAAAGGCCAAAATGACCTATGAGACCAAAAGGTTATATGTGGTGAATCCAATACTAGGTCTGGGTACAAAAAGTACAAAGAACTGAAAAGAAAATAAAATAGTGGGTAGGGGTGGGGTGAAAGCTGATACAAAGGGAATAGGAAATACAAAGGGTGAGCTGATACAATGGAGCTCTCTGACAATCGAGGCATCATATACATATACATTAGTATCCGGGACGGCTCCTATGTCGCGCTAGTATGGTATGGATCCTCTGTCGCAATCTGCATCGATATCGAGAGAGGAGAATGGCACCTGATGGGGTCCCAATCAACCCTCTCAAGGGCTCCCCACACCGTTACCGATGTGGTATTTGCTTTGCATTGCATAAATGGAATGTACACACAATGCAGTAGCTCAAGTGTAGACTCTATTGACTCGAATGATGACTTTCGCTGTAGTAACTCCTCAAGACGAGTCACGAGGCACCTCCGGGGCTTTGATGCATCTTTAGATCCTCTTCGATGTTGGATTGCGGATGGCCACCAAGGGGCTGATTTGCACTCCCGATGTGAGAGGAACGAAGGGCTGAAAACGCAGATCTTGACGAGGCCGATGATGGACAGCAATGGAGTACTCGATGCCGGCGAGGGAATGGCCGAGGAGGAGGCTCGATGGACTGCCGAAGTACCGGACCGAAACCTAGTACATACGAAGGCAGTTCCAAGCCGTGTCCCGACGATGGAACGGGCTGAAAACTGAAAACGCTAGGCTGATCTGCACGGGAGAAGGGACGACAAGGCTCAGCGTTGGCTGCTCTAGAAAATCCCAGCCAAAACGCTAGGGGCTGCAGAAAACGCTGGGTGCTCTGCTCTCTTTGCTAGCGCCACCTTCAAATGCAACTTGCTCCAAGTGAGGATCAGCTCCTCCCTTTATAGGGCTGAAAATGCACTTGATGAATTTATTTAGGCTTAGGTAGGGCAATCTGTCCACCAGACCTAACAAGTAAATCAATAAATTGATTTATTAGTAAGTTATGTCAAGGGTTCCAGTTTGGGTGAAACTGTCGCTCATCTGCCCACCAAGGAATCCAATCGACGTGGGGAATGGCTTGTTGGATTCCTCTCACCTAGAACTACATGCATGTCATGCCAGATGCCCACCGTAGTGTAATAACATCTGTCAAAATACGTATAAAATCCATTTATGCAAGAGGGTTCCAAAATTGGAAAACCTAATCTAATGGACTTGTTTGGACATGCAGGTCTTGCGAACAGGCTCACAAAATTTCCGGTACTAGTCCTCCTAGGCTTCTAGATACTCCTCTCTAGGAAGAAGGGGAAACATGGCTCTGGAGGTCGATGAAGCATGTCCACGTGGCACATAGAGCCATGTGATGCACGTGACAACCACATCGATGTAGGCAGGCAATCTAAGATGTTAGAGCTAGGCATGAGAGATATCTTCAAGAGACGGCAGGTGTCACGTCATCTATAACATGAGGACCAAGGAGCATACATGGCATGCACAAGTAGGTGAATAGAGCACACCGTGTATGCCGAGCTCGGGGGCCGAGTCCACATGGGATTTAAGGAGGCCTAGACGGCTACAGAGGTGTGTAGCCCTGCACACCGAGGCTTGGGTCATGTTCATCCAAGTGTGAACAGCCAATCCAGGAGTATATAAGCATGGGATTCCTGTGGTTGTGTGGATAGTTCTAGGTAGTGCTCCTATGCTAGAGAGCTCTTAGAGGGGAGCTCTTCTCAAAGGTTTCTGCAGAGGCATACAATGCCTATGTACCAACGGAGGACTATTGATCATGTGGAGATCATACGTTGGAGAGGCCTACCATATTTACACCATACTACCGCCCTCCCCTCATCACATCATGGAGTTGAGCAGGCTTGCATTTTCGTAATGAAGTACTATCCCAGGCATGTAGACATGCATTGAGCCCTATAGAGAGTAGAACCTGATGAAGCCCCCGTGTATTGCCCCCACACCGTCATACTATACCATCCATCCACAGTCTCCGACACAACCTCATCATAGTGGAGACCCTTTTTTTGTTTTGTTGATTGTATACTATGAGACGAGGATGACGCTGACACTTTGTACCGTGGTTATGTCTCATAGGCCAGTTATCTTTGGCCTCTACGAGACGTTAATGAAAGCTTTCCTCCTTTCTTTCTGTCTTTCTGTCTCATCGTGTCTTAGTGGTTTCTTTTGCGGCGTACACTATTTTATTTCAAGTGTTAGTGCTATGATGTGGGCATCTGAGGTGTACAATCTTGATAGGGAGCTAAAGAGTCTCTCTATGTTAACTGACTTAACTGAATTTTAGACTTCGGAAACGTAACTCACTCAGTAGTATCAAAATATAACCTTAAATGTCTAATGATAAGTTTGGTAAAAACTTTAAAGAATACGGGCTGTCAAATTTTATTTGCCGAATCATTTCGGGCAGAGATTTCGATCTATTCTAACCTATTTTAACAGGCAGTTACTTCTCATAGAACAAATTTAATGGTAGAAACGTGCATGTTCAAGACTAGCAACTTTATTAACTAAATGGATTTAGATAGAGTACGTTGTGATAGATGCGAGCAGCATTCATGGCACAATACTGTTATGACTAAGCTGTTTGAGTTCTATACTTTTTTGACAACCAAAGGTTTTTGTGCTTTTGAAGTTTTGGCAAAAAATTGTTGAAGCGAAAGCTGTTTTATCGTACCTCTTGCAATTCAGCTGCTTTTGTATATTGAGTAATGAGTTATCAGTCACGGTAGCATGTTTTTCTTTGCAGTTATTTTGTTAACTCACTCGTTGTCAAGGTTCAGACAAAGACTAATTGCTTTTAGGCGTGAATTGCGGGTGCAGACGAATTGGTCAAAACAGGACGACAATCATGTTGTTTTTCATGGTGAAATTGATGCGGAAGGATTTTGGTCCATAAAGGTATTTTCTGATGTTGTTGCATATTTCAAGTACATTTATTATGATGGTTATCATTTGTGGGTCTAATGTTTCAGGGCCCCTACTTTGAACAAACAAATAGTGCTCTGCAGAGGGTCTTTGGAGATGGGGGGGTTCTACGTGTCCATTTTGCAGATCTCAAGAAGAATTCAGAGATAGTGGAGGGTGTTTATAGGAGAATATCAAGAGATGGCATTTGGGTTGGTCTAAGACGCTACATGTTCTTTGGTATGACGATCTCTATGCTCTAGGAACGTACAGACCATATTATAGATCCTCATGAATAAGATCTGTTTGTGCTTTAGCTCTTAGAATAGTAAAATGACAAGCCTTGAAGTGATTCTGATATGAGCAACAAGTTTTAGAGGGGCAGGCTTCTTATATTGTAAGGGTAAATGTTCTTGGTATTGCATTTGATTCTAGTTCTTTCAAGCACTAATGACTCTTGAGATATAGTAACCAATGCTGTTGTCTGTGATACCGGAAAGCATGTGACATCAGTAACATGCTGATTGAGTTATTCCGAGTAACCAATCTAGCTTTGTGTTTGTAAACAAAGTCTATTATCCTTGTACACTTTTGGGGTACTGTCCTCTCTGGTAGTATGCCATATAGTTGAACAGCGTTTTCCTGAACCATGTAGATTCAGGACTATTAAATTGAAAGATAGAAAAATTGTTTGTCAGCTGTATGTATGTTTTCTTGTTACATTAGGCAGTCGAGTAGCTTTCTTTGGTGGGGTCTTCTTGCAACAAGGTGGCAACCTGACGAGGACACCCTTTTTATTTTTCTGTCTTATTATCTTCAACTGGTAATTTTTACTCAAGTTTGTAGTTCCACCACCTACCAAATATAATTCCTCGCTGAATGCAACAAACTGCAGGAAGATTTTTAGTGTTGGCATATATGATGAAGAAGAAAAGCTTATGTGGGACCTCTATTAATTACAATTGTTAATCTGTTGGAGTTTGTAAATTATCATTCTTATCTATAAGCTGGCAAAACACAAAGATTGTCCCAACTCTTTTCTATGCTTGCGTTCTTCTCTTCAACTTGATTAATAAGCCCATGTGTTTACTGCTACCACTTGAAAGATAATGTCTTGCATCACTGTACATAATTTGACAAGGAAGTTTTGTTGTCCACATTGCCATTCATATAATCTAGTAGAGTACCTTATTTGGGATATTCATCTGTATCTGCGTGCAGCATTCAAGGATCCTAAAGGCAAGAAAAAGCAGAGCGGATTTGTTGAAGACTTGTCAAGTGTACCCAAGTGCTTTTTTGTTTGTACAGAGTCACTTGCGAGATGGGATTCTCTCAATTCGAATTTCCATCAATATAGAAGTGTACGTGACGCCCAGCAGTATCTAATGCACATTGGTACTGTGCCCACCAATGCCAAGAAGTTTTCCAGGTGATATACTGACGGGATTGTGACCTTGTTGATTGGTGACACAAGTTCCCCATTCTAAGGGGGTTTTGGTTTGCTACAAATTTAATGTTAGTGTCTTTTTGAGTACCGATCTTAAAGTGGGTGATTCTATTTTCTTGTATCAATTGGTCGGGCTTTTGAAGATACATTTACCATTGTGATGGCCATATGCATGTATATGTCCACTTTTTTTTTAATGGATGAAAGCAAAAATGAGTTCTGCACAACCATTAAGAACGTTAAGTAATGGTTGTCTTTTGAGGGTTGCAGAAGAAAACTGTGATATTCTTTTGTAGGGGTTGTGGTGGATCTATCTGCTTTATTTAAATGTATGTACAAAATAAGTCATGCTGTATAGACATGTTTCTCTTCCATGTGGTGAGCTGTTTGTAGATTAAATTAGGCTTAAAATGTTAATACCGGATGAATGAACTATTTTTGCTTGCAAGGGCCAGGCCATTTCAGATGATCAGATGACTATCTTCCATTAACACTCAAACTGTTGATTGTACGGATTCATGGCCAACAGCTTTAACATTGCCAACAAAAAACCCCCACACTACTATTTCTAAAGACAATGGGTACGATCCAAAAAAGGGTTTAAAAATAATATACGGTGTCCAATAGACTCCATCTATGATGGCATGTGGCACTTCGGGTTTTCCATAGAAAATTTTGAAGAAAATAGAAATGCAGGGTTTCTTTATTCGTTCTTTGTTTTTCTGATGGTGCCAAGGGTTCACATTAGAGGAGTCTACACTAGATTTTAGTTGGAAAGCGTGTTGATGATTTCTCCTTCGTGTGAAAGATTCTTGTCACAAGCGTCTCTAAAAAACAGGCGTGGCCCATATAAGCTTGGCTAAACCTGTTATTGAGTAGGCACAAGCATGACTGCCATATTCCTGTAAGGGGTGTGGATCACACCTCTTGTGCATCTGTATATCCAGGGAGTTATTATATATAAGATTTGAAGGCACGATGGGTTTGTCTATGTATAAAGGGTCATTAGAATCAAGTGCATGTTTCATCCCACCAAATTCATTTGAGAAAAATGCCTCGCAACAGTTGATACAAGTGTAGTGGGTCCCATCCCCTTATTAATTAACTAGAAGACACTGGTTGGCTGGTTACCATATACAAGTGAAACTGATTTATCTTGTTATCTTTATTGTATCCCTTCGAAATAAGGTGATTTATGTCTACTTCAACAAAAGATGCTTTGTTACATAAATTATCCTTTCTGTGTTGGTAAAGGTGGACTTTAGAAGATGGTTATTATCAATCATATCTCTTTTGGAAACACAAGACCTAAGAGCCCTCCCTGGTAGACCCTCTAAAGCGTCCCCCGTAGGCCCTCTAAAGTCATTTAGGCCCCTCGCTACAATTAATAAGTCGGTGGGTATTAGGAATTTAACTCAAAAGAGGCAAAGTGGACACATGGCGGCACCAGATGAATTTGCCTAATTTGCAAGAAGAGGGGCTGCCCAAATTGAGAGAGCGGGCTGATTTTTGGCATAAGTGAACTACTTTGTGTGTGAGTAGTAGGTGCAGGTGATCACAGCTTTAATGGAAAGCTTGCCTTCTCCCTTGTCTTATGTAGCGTGATGATTCCGCTCTCGCGCACCTCTCTCCCCCCTTGAATATAGAAACACGATGCCCCGCTTGAGGGCTTTTCATGTGTATGTACAATTGTGTGGGTTCATGCGCGATTGCCGAGGCAAGAGCCTCTTGCATAGGTACTGGATTAGCTAGTGGCTAATCCTTCGCAGGTACAGGTGAATTCGGAGAGATTTCACGCAAGAACTTTCGGGTAAGTAGCCCTACAGGTGCGGGAGCTCGAGGGCTTGCTACGGATGCGACCGGCATGCGAAACGGAGTCCGAAACAGTGAATTACAGCCTGCTGTGTATTTTTGCAGGTTTAGGGTTTTGGCCCTAATAGATTCCTAATACCCCCAAGACCTTTGGGGAAGCGTTGGGATCACTGTACAGGTGATCGGGTGCATTTTCGGGGCAGAAAACAGAGAATACAGCGTGCTTGCCAGTTTAGGGAAAGTGCCCGTATGCGCCGGGAAAGTCACCTTTTGCATGGGGGATTTTGCTGCTGCGGTTATCTGCCGAAATCGGGTTAGAGTAGGCCATTTTCAACCCGGTAAAAGCGGGACAGCGCGTAGGAACTTGTAGGCTTTCTCTCAAGTTTTATAATAATAAAGAAATGCCAATAGGAGCGCCAGTCTTTGGGTCCTACAGGGTGTCACTGTCTGCTTGGTAGCACTCTAGCTGCCAAGCCGTGGTTTGTTTGAAGTGTTAATTCCAGTCACATGCTTATTCGTGAAGTCCCTTTGTGTCGTAAAGTTTATCAAGTAAAGAATCGGGTGAAAGCTAAAGTCTACCGCCCTACGGCCGGTTTCACATCCCCCCCTCCACGGGGCCAAATTCTGGTAGATTGTTGTGAATCATATATCTCTCTTGAGTTATCAAAGTTTTCCTCCGTAATGTCTCTCTCTCTCTCTCTCTCTCTCTCTCTCTCTCTCTCATGTATATATATGTATATATATGCATCGCAGCTAAAATACGTGTATTTTATTTAGAATACACGACATCCCGTATTGAAACGTACAATACGTCTCATAACGTTTTCTATTCTAACGTTTTTTTGCTCAAAACGTGTCTTTTTCTAATTGATCAATTGTGTTTTAGAGCTTCATGGTGCTTGTTTATGTATGCTATGGCTTAATTTTGAAGAGTCATTGAGGAGGTCCATGAACCGCTTCATTTGTTCTTATTAAAGTATCATATCTAAAAAAGTTGATGTATTTTATTTTTGATTCTAAAAAATACTTCTAGTACGCATATTGTACACCGTGTATTAAACGTCCCGTCCCGTACCGTAGCTGCTATATATATATATATATATATGAATATATATATATGTATATATATATATGTCTATGTATATATATGTCTGTCTATGTATGTATATGTCTATGTATATATATGTCTATATATATATATATATATATATATATATATATATATATATATATATATATATATATACATATATATACATATATATCCATATATACATATATATACATATATACAAATAATATGTATACATGTATGTGTGTGTGTATATCTATATATATATATATATATATATATATATATATATATATACATATATATATATATATATATATGTATATATATATATATGTATATATATATATGTATGTATGTGACCTGCCGAAGCGAAGACGTTGGCAAATAAGTATCCCAAAACCTCTTGCAATAGTCATCCAATGTATCTGTCTTAGTCATTTGAGAATGATGCCAATCCGTGATGACATCTCATGCATATTCGTTTGATATCCAAGTTGACGTGAAAATTTTCTTGAATTTTACCCACGTCGTAGCAATAGAATAGACCTAGACTTTTTCAGAAATCTGCTTTTCTTGCTTTTTCTCTGCTTCCTTGTCTTTTCTCATCCTCACTGGAACTAGAGGACGAAGAATTGCCAGCATAGTTGACACGTACGGTCACGTATGATGGTTACACGTACGAAGACGTGCGTAACTAATCGAACTAAAAAAAATTAGACGTACGTTGAAGTAACGTACGATGCAAAAAAATAAATCATATATTTTTCAGAGCTTTTACTCTATTATGAGTAACTACTTAGTATTAAGTACATACAACTTAAAGGACATGTCTTACAAGTAAGAACATTAAAGATTTGGCCATGGACATTGGAAACGGCAATGTTCGAAAAAAGATGATCATGATTGCATTTGATTTCATAATTCATTACATAAGTAGAGAGTCGAGGCTCGAGAGATACAAGTGACAAAAAGTAGTACAAAAAAGTAGTGACACGTCACACAACTCATAGTCTCATGGCCCATGGGTGCAAACTTTAAAGCATACAGAGAGAGTTCTAAGTGCTCATATCGCTCTCATCACCGGAGTTGTGGTCCGAGCTTGAGCTAGAGCTTGAGTTAGAGGTAGCTGCATCATCCTCATCACTACTTGCATCAAATGCACTAGATGCAAGACCATAATCTATCTCACTAAGGATGTTGCCCTCATCATCAAACTCTGGCTCTCTAGGATCCGCAGGCCTAGAAATGGACACATTCTCCAAAGTGGTGTCCGCCATAGTAGATCCGCTACCCGAACCTCGCCGCACATAGGACCTGGGTGTCCGTGCCGACGCTCTTTCACTCCCATGAGCAATCGAAGTGGAAGCTCCTCTACCTGTAGTTGCCAAAGCTCGCACAACCACCTTCTTGCGGGACCGTGTGCGAGAGACACGACGATCAATCTCCTCCAACTCCAAGTAGAGGTTTCGAAATATTTGCTCCTCCTCTGGATCGCGATCTTTGTTGAGACTCTTAAGAGTCTCAATGGAGAGCTTGCATTCATCTACATTCACCTATTTGTCATTTACAACATGCAAGAAGATTAATGGAGTTAGCAATTTGGCATGCCAAAAATATGAGCACATGATACATCATACATGTGAAAGCATAAATAAAGAGTATGATGTAGCCAACTCAATTACGTGCCTAGCCATGGGCATCTCATGCATGGACCTCAACATGCGTAAATTGGAGCGACAATAGATAAGCCGCTCCAATTGCTTCGTAGAAAGCTTGTTGCGGATCTTGGTGTGTATAAGAGAATACGCCGACCAATTCCGCTCACATGCACCCGATGAGCAATCCTAGAGCACATAGATGATAGAAGAGAGGCATGAGATTTGAATTGTGGGAATTTTCAATTGAGAGGTGACTTATGTCACATGAATGATGAATGTCAAATGATGACATGATTGAGATTATAAATTTATAATTTATGGTATGGTATTATGTTACTGTATGTATAATTATTAATATATATGATATACCTGTCCAAGAACCCTCAATGCCACCCTTTGAAGGTGAGGCAATTGATGGCCAAAACATTCCCACCAAAAAAGAGGCTTCACTAACGAATCCCTCTTCCAACACACCGAGGAAGCGAATGCCGTGCCTCTTTGGTCTCCATAGTTGATGAGCTCTTGGAGAAACTCTCCATGGTGTTCTTCATTGAGTATCTTTGGAAGGTACTTGTCGCGCTCCTCTTGAAGTGCTTGATCCGCAAAGATGGATGGCTTTTTGAAAGCCGGATGCAAGAGGGCGGCAAAGCCATGGATTGGTCGCCTCATCCAATCCCACCGCTTTTTAACAAGGAAGAGAATGTCATCTCTCTTTGGAGAGTCCTCCAACACATCACTACAAAGAGAGAGAGAAAGATAGTCAAGCATGGGAGGGTAGGACCGTAGATAGAAAAAGACAACTTACAATGTACATAAATCATAAGGTGATATGTTTACCGTGAACCATCGGGTGCTCCATCAAGAATGGTGGATCTCTCAATCTCCTTGTAAGCCTCTTCCATGAAGTGGTAAAGGAGACCTATGGTAGACCCTTCCATGTCGGTCATCCGAAGCACCTTATACAATGGCAATACCACCATGACAAGACCCTTGACCTCTTGCCAAAACTCCTCCTTCAAGCAAAGCCGTTGGATGGCCTTTGCATCTTGTTGGGATGAGTGGGTCTCTTCTTCAATCCATGCTTTGAACTCATCCGAGACCATTGTCTTTTGCAAGTTGGTTTGCACATCATAGAGGCGCTCAAGGAGGAGCCACATAGCGGCAAAGCGTGTTGCGGAAGGCTTCTTCAACTCCAAGCCGGAGTAAGTGCGATATATCGCAAGTACTCTCACCTTTTTGTTGATGAAGTTGACGATGGAGAGGGCTTGGGATAGAATGTCCTTCACCCAAGGTAGGTCGCCAATGTCCTCCAAGAGGAGGTCAATGCAATGTGATGCACATGGAGTCCATACTATGTGTGGATACTCCGTCTCTAGCTTTTTGGCCATGGAAGCACAATTGGAGGCATTGTCGGTGATTACTTGAATGACGTTGCTTGGACCGATCTACATATGGAGAAAGAAGGGAAAGTGAGAAGAGCCAAGGCAAAAGACAAAATTGAAAATAGTAGATACTTGAGAGTGGAATACAAAATTTTACCTCTTTTATGGCTTGACGAATGTGGCGGTAAATGAAGGCACCCGTGACCTTTTTCCCCCTTGCTCCCGCATCAACCGCTCGCAAGAAGTAGGTGCCAAGAGGGCATGAGACAAGGATATTAATGATTCCCCTCTTCTTGCGGTCACTCCATCCATCGGTGAGAATAGAGCAACCATACTTTACCCATCCGGCACGCACGGGGTCAAGAGACTTGTCGATTCGTGCCCTCTCTTCATCAAGCTTTTTGGTGCGCATGTCATGGTATGACACTCCCGTCCACCCTTCACATGGACCAACCACAGCAATAGCCTTCACCATGCGTTTCCAACGATCCGTGCGAAGAATATGAAAAGAGAGGTTGCACTCAATGATGGTGCGTGCAATCTCTATCTCTGCTTGTCGTTGCCTCTCTTTGAGGAAAGACAATGGACCGGAAGTTCCACCCACCGTTTGTGCAAGAGTAGCTTGCTTTGGAGGCCGCCCACCATGACTTCTTTTGCTCTTCTTTGAGACGCTACCACCCTCGGTGGAGGCCATGGTAGCGCCGCCGGATGCAACGGACATTGATGGAGAAGCATCCTCTCCCGAATCGGAGAGATCATGGTCGGGCGGAACCACCTCTTCCGATGCCTTCGCAACCGCCTTGCGCGTATTCAAGGGGAGATACTTTGCTTTGCACTCTTGGAGAATGTCGTCGGGGATATTCGGACAAGGACCCGCTTCCCCTCCCATCTTGGTCAAGTGGATGATAAGGCGGGTGGAGCTTGAGGTCATGGTCTTCGGGCAATATTTGCAATACCATTTGCAAACATTTTGCTTGTTCTTCACCCTTTCAAAGTAGCCGCAATGCTTGTTGAAGGCTTCATGAAGAGCGGGCGGCATTATGGAGAGCTTGAGGGATGGGGAGTGATGAGAGAACTTTAGAGTAATGGAGAGCTTGAAGGAGATGGATGGAGATGAAGGGAGCTTAAGGAATAATGGAGAGCTTGAAGGAGATGAAGAGAGCTTGAAGGATTAATGGAGAGCTTGAAGGAGATGAGGGAGCTTGAAGCCTTGATGGAGTGCCAAAGCTTGAAGCCTTGGCCCTTGATGAATGGAGAGAGCTTGAGGGAGCTTGAGTAGGTAAGGAGATGAATGAGAGAGCTTGAGGGATATATGGAGAAGAAGAGAGGGTGGGCAACCTTATATAGGTTTTGAGGAGAGAGGGAGAAGAGGGTTAAAGAGAGAGCATGCTTCAAAATTCAAATTCCATGTGCCATGGCCATGGCCCATGTGGCTTTGTGTGTGTGTGTGTGGATGTTGTGGGGGGGGGGGGGGGGGGGGGGGGGGGTGGGGTGGGATGGCACATTGGCTTATGATGCCCCAAGGGCCAAGGCTCCAAGGCCCCCAACGTTCAAGTTTTAGCTTTCAAAAACTGCCAGCACGTGGCGCTACAAAACGGCTGTAAAAACAGTCAAAAAAGTCCGCCAACAGTCATTTTTTCCCCCGATCGGACAGAACCCAGACGGAACGGACGGGACGGACGGATCGTTCCGTTCGACGAACGTGGACAACCCTGATTGCCAGAACTCTTTGAAGACAAAGAAAAATCTGAGTCATTCTCGAAATGATCAGGCTTCTTGGATCTGCTTAACATCTCAAAAGGAGACTTCCGGCCCAAATAACCAGGGAAATCAACTGATTTGCTCTTCTTCTTAGAGTGTTTCAAGTCTTTGAGTATCTGGTTTATCGTCTTGTCAAGAGCTCTATCCAACTCTTTCAACGAGTACAATTTCCGCTTTTCTGCACTCGTCTGTCCGTTTAGCTTTCTTCCTGACCTGAGAAGAGAATCAATGACCTCTTGCCATCTCGCGTGAATCTCATCGTTCGGGTAAGTCTTCAGATACTTCACATGTTTCGGGTTGTGGGAGTACTTCATTAATCTTTCCACACACGTGTCAACCTGTAGTTGATGTTTGTACTTCCCTCTGGCAAACTTCCCCTTCGAAAATTTGCCCTATTTTGGATTCTTTTGTTCAATTCCCACGCCGAGTTTCAAGTTTTCTTCGTCCTCCTGTTGAGAGGTGTTATCTTGTCAGATTCTTCGCGAGCACCCATGTGTAGTCTTGGGTTCTTTACGGCTTATGCCCCTTAAGACAGAGCAATGTAGGCGAGAGCTCGTTCGATGCGCGATGGACTAAGGTTAGGAGTTGTTAATAAGTCCGGGGCAGGATGCGTAGATTCCTTGACAAACAAAATCTTGACTGCTGTGTCAGATTCTAGAATTTGTGTGTGGTGTAAAAGGGATCGGATCCTTCATAGAAGAGGAATCTTTCTGAGCTCTGATACCACTGTGAAAAGCTTGGATACTTGAAGCGAGAAATCAGTAGAAACACACGAACAGAAACTGCAAAATCACTTAACTTCACTATAGAGACAGAGAGACTCGACACGGCACGGCACTGACCCCAAAGACTGTTGCCCCTTTTGGTATATCTTTAATATTGCTCACAACAAAGTACAACTCCTGAGGGCATAGTTACATGGGACGGCGGGTCGGGGTCGGGAACGGGGACGGGGACGGGGACAGGGATGGGGACGGGACAACAAAAGTCAAGAAACGGGGACGGGGGTCGGAACGGCAAAAAAAGAAGAAGATTTTTTTTGACATTTTTTGATCTACACACATGCAACACACATAGAGCATCACTTTGACCACAAATTTACACTAATTAGACCAAATAACATGAGTGATATAGACGCAAATGTGCTTATAAAACATCGAGAAATGAGGACCAAAGGGTGGCTTTTATAGCCATTGGGGTGCTTCAAAGTTCAAACATATGGCTATTGGAGAGGAACTAGCCACTAGAAATGATCAATTTTTCAAATTTTTAAAAAAAGTCTCCTGCCGTTCCCTGCCGTCCCCTACCGTCCCCTGCCGTTCCCTGCCGTCCCGGGGACGTTTTGCCTGCGTTCCGGCCTAGCAGCCCTTTTGCCGTCCGTCCCCACCCGTTCCCGCCCGTCCCCGTCCTGGAATCGTGCGTCCCCCGTCCCTAGGGTCCGTCCCCTCCGTCCCTTGTAACTATGCCTGAGGGTCCTCTGCTCTTATATTTTGCGTCCTAATGCTCTACAGAGTCGGAGGTCCAACGACTCTTTTAAACTTACATGGGATGCCTAAAAGCGGAGCCCCTAAAAGCACTTCCCCAAAAGCACTAATCCCCAAAAGCATCCACTCCCAAAGGCTAGCACTACAATCACGAGTGCAATTTGCGAAAATTCGTAGAGCCTGCCAGGTTGCTTTGGTCAACGCCAAATGTGGAACATCCTTATGGTACTACCAGGTCATCATTGGTGGTGCTTGCCATGTCAGCATGTGAACGCGTTTTACGGAAGTCATCCTCAGAGTTCAAGCTTCGATATTTTTAGGGTTAGGCCTCTCGGTCGGTGCTCATAAGTTCTTTAAGTTGGTTGACTCAGTTTCTCGTCCACTTGGCCATTTCTCTTTCGGTTGGGAATGCCACATCTTCACTTTGTGATAGTTAGCACATCTTCTGTTGCACTTTCACATGGTATCCGAGCTTGGGTGTTACAGACTTGGACATCCCAAGTCGGAAATTTGGCATGACAGATGAGAGAATCACTTAAAAATACTTCACAACTTTATCACACTTTCAAAATAGAGTCGACACGACTTGGCGTAGTTCCGTGTCAAGCGGTATTGGCCCGAAAATGTGGCACCTCTTTTGGTATTTATTTTTATATTAATACTTGAGCAAAGTTACAACTCCCAAGGGCCCTCTCTCTCAGTAGCTCGTCAACTAACTGAGGGAAAGAGTGGCCTTGGGTTCATATTTAAAGGTCCTTGGCCATTCAAACTCGAAAGCAATTTACATGAAATGTTGCAAACTCAAAAGCTACTGGCCCAAAAAGCAGCCAATGGAAATCACGGACATCCGTACAGCTTGCCACGTGGCACAACCAACGCAAAACTTGGAGATCCGTATTGTTGCCACGTCATCATGTCAACGCAATTTGTAGAGATCCGTACTGCTGTTCTATGTCAGCAGTTCCATGTCATCAGTTTGTGACATTAGGTCTGATGGTGCCTAATGGATCCAGAGCACAAGGAGGGGCGGATTGGACATATTGAGGTTGACAACTTGTTGAGGATTGGATTTGCTTGGAGCCGGTCCCTCCTCCAAAAGGATTTTTGTATTATAATTCTCTCAATGAGAGCTTTGATTACAATACAAGATTGGTGTAAGGTGCAGCGGAAGTGAATGTTGAACTTTGCTCAAGATGAGTGCTCCGAACTGTGCTCAAGGGTTCCTTTTACTTAGGGAAGGGAGAGCCTTCTGTTCCTTTAGTGAGAGAGTGCAATGGACACAAACAAAGTGGTGAACATTGTGAATGAAGGTGCTGAGACTTAGAGATAGAGAGAGAAGAATACGACACCAGAATGTTGTTAAACTCTCCTCCGAAGGCCCCACTCTCTATGGCGAGAGCGGTCTACTATTGATTGCACAAATCTCTACAATGCTTGGACTTGCCGACGATGTCGACGACGATGAGGACGACGACGAGACGGGCTGAAATCTGAAAACGCTCAGTGCTGAAATCTGCAAATCTTTATCTGCTGAATTGTGACTCTATGTCGATGATGACGACGATGCAACGACGACACGCTGAAAACGCAGATGCTGAAATCTGCGTTTTCCGGGCTGAAATCGTAGACGCTCGTTGATCTGACCGTGCCGCGAGGATCTCTTGCGGGAAGGTGAGATCTACGAGGTTCGGGACTTCTACTGCAGTGTCTTGACAGTGAAAACTGAAAACGCTGATGCTACTTGTGGTTCTGTCGCGGAGGATCTTCAAAACGCTGGGTATGTGCCGATCCAAAAACGCTAGGGCTGAATATTGGTTCTGATGCAAAAACGCTATGGATTTGCTGATGCAAACTGCTAACGCTAGGGCTAATCTGTGATGTTCTGTTGCCAAGTTGTTGCAAATGCAAAAACGCTGGGCTTGTCTGCAATACTGAAAACGCTAGGTCGCTGATGCAGAAAACGCCGAGTGTCCTGCTCCAAAAAGGCTAGTATCCTGTGGGGGTCCTGTTGAGAAGGTGCCTGTTGAACTTGCGGTTCCTGCTGCCTCTTCTCCCAGATTCGCTAGCGCTAGGTTTTCTTATATACTTCACTTGCTCATTTGCCCTACCTAGTTCCCAACAAAAGCCACTTAAAAATAATAAGTGAAAATTGGCTAAAATAGGAAAATAGGTCTATGCACTGTGAAAATGCTCCTGATGGGTTTTGATGGAAATTTGATGATCATGCTGTGTGCAACCAGAGGATATGCATCTACTCCTAAGTGTCTGGACATGCACGGTCTGCGAACAGACTCACAAAAGTGCCAGATCACTTTCTATTCTAGACTGACTGAACCCTTGTTATGAAGTAGCTTGTCCACGTACACATAGGGTTAGATGTGTCACGTGACAATTGGGCTCTTGTGGAGCTTCCTTGAACCCATGAAGTTGGTGAGCTTCACGATTCACATATGGTGTAATCGTCCTTCTCCAACCGTGAAAATCTGAGCGGGGAGAAAGAGCTGCGGGCATGGAGGTAGATGAGGGGGAAGAGAAGTATTTCTTAAGCAATGAAGTAATCTTTTCTAGTATGCTTACTCCATGAGCAAGCTTCTACCATAGCTGGAATAATAGAGAAGAAGAAGAAGAAGAAGAAGAAGAAGAAGGAGAAGACCATGAGCTTACTTGCTTGGATTTGCATCCATAGCCAAGTGCTTGAGCATGGGGACCATCTCTTCCCATGTGAGAGGGAGAGAGAGAGAGTACTTGCTTGGCAACAGTGGACACATGAGAGTGTGAGCGAGAGAGAATGCAAGAAATCCTACGAGCCTCCCCTCTTTTCCCCTTCCTCCACTTGCCAAAAATCCCCAAATGGAATACTAGTTACATGGACCAATGATAAGTGAAGACTTAAGAGTGCAACTAGATACATGATCCAACACGCGCCCCCCTCCCTCGCTCCTTGCTATTCTCAGCCCCTGTCACGTGCACATGGCTATTTGTGCCATATTGCCAGAGCCAGTTTTCCCCTTCTTCTTGGATATGAGTGTCTAGAATCCTAGGAGGATTAGTACCGGAAATTTTGTGAGCTTGTTTGTAGGACTTGCATGTCCGGACAAGTCCATTAGATTAGGTTTCTCCAGTTTTGGGACCCTCTTGCACAAATGGTTTTTATACGCGTTTTGACAGATGTTATTACACTACGGTGGGCATCTGGCATGACGCGCATGTAGTTCTAGGTTAGAGGAATCCAACGACACAAAAGACAGATGGAAAAAACACTCTCAAGCCCCAATAACTCCAGATGGCAAAACTGTTGTGTACAAGACAAGATGGCAAGATGAAATGGGAGAGTACATCCCACCCTCCTAAATATAGGAGAATATGGAGTAGGTAGGGCAGACCAGAAGCCCCAACGACAATGCACAAAGAACCCATGAATGTGGGAAAAAATGGAAAATGACCAGAATAGGTCTGACTGGGCAAAGTGCTGGGCAAAACCCTAAATGTGCCTGAAGATCCTTGTCCAGTAGGTGTACAGGTGGCCAACCCACAACCAAGGGTTAGTGCACGTGATGTGTGTGAAGCCTGTAGGCAGGGTGCGAAGCATCTGGAGACGAAGAATCTAACACCTCCCCTCAACGACAGATGCGGAGTCGCTGAGGAAGAAGATGCAACACGCCTGGCAAATCTGGAGTGTGAAAAGAAGAAGCGCAAGCCAAACAAAGAACGACGAACCGTCCAGCACCAATGTGATGATGACTGAAGCTTGGTTAGGCTGATCAAGTCGCACAAGGAAGCTGATGGAGAGGCTAACAACAGAACAAGTCATTGAAGAGGATATATATGAGGGAAAGATAGAAGACGAGCAGGGAGCTCATCAGTGGAGGTCAGCAGAAGAGAGAGAGACGGCAGAGAGAGAACCCCCTTTGAAGCAGAGCACTCTTACACAAAATGATAGAAGGCCAAGGTGGTAAACCGGCAAACTCTGAGCCAAAAAGTGATCTCGATCATAAGAGGGAAGAAGGAGGTGGATGAAACTTAGAGGGTGAAGCCATCGGCATGTGAAGGGCTAGAGATGGCAGTGGTAGACGTCTATCGAGAAGCCGCCCCATTCTCAAGATCTGAATCCTTCTTGCGGTCCCGCCGTCGTTTATAACATTTTGTTGCAAAATGACCTTTCTTTCCATGATAGGTACAAGTAATTTCAGGGCGAGAAGGTGTACAACTAGGTCCAGACTGTCCGAGAGCACTACCACCCCTACTGGATGTAGAGACCAATGCAGTAGCACCCGCAGAGGCGTGTGAGGTGGCTCTGTCCTGAATGCGCGAAGCTATTTGCTGCACAGCGGGTAAGATCTCCTCCCAAGTGATAGGAGTAGTGCGCGTGGAGGTAGTAAGTGACCGAAACAAGGAATCATAGGTGTCGGGAAGCTTGAGCAGCAACTGAGTTGCCATGCCATTGAGAGATCCGGTGTCCACAAGCTGCTAGCTCATCACGGAGCAGAAGCATGCGAGATATGAAGTCCTGGATAGTCCGAAATGATGAGACCTGTAAGTCCATCAAAGTCTTCTCCAGAGCGAGGATCCTTCCGGGTGTCTTTGCCTCGTACATGTTGCAAAGGAAACCCCATACCTCATGTGCAGTGGTGTGAGAGCGTAAAGACGTCAACACGCTATCTGCACAGTTGATGAGTAAGAAAGAGTAAACTGTGCCATGGTTCAGATTCCATTGATCCACCATAGCCTGTGTAACCACAATACCTGATCCGCCAGAAGGCAGTACCATGAGAAGAAGTAGATGAGGAGCCAGCACATGTAACTACAGAAGGAGTGGTAGCTGATTATGTTGATGTAGGAGCACCAGATGCAGGAGCAAGGCCGGGACACACGGCATTGCAGGATCGGTAACCAGTCCCAAAGGTCAAACTGCATAAGCATCACCATGATCTTTATCTTCCAGACCACAAAGTTGGAGCCGACAAGCTTTTCGTTGGGAGGAAAGATGGGCATGGCTGGGAGTGTTGCCATAGATACAAACAAAAAATCAGTAGAGAAGTCTCGTGTGTAAAATCAGAAGCCAAGGTGAGGATAGGATCAGAGAACGATGCTGGATAGAACGCCAGAAGACCGCGAAGTAGGGGATACATGACGGGAGAGGCAAGGGAAACCCGAACAAGGGATGCCGATGAAGCAAAGTCAGCAAAAGGGAGCTCGAAACACCACGAGAACGCAGGGGTTTGAGCAAAAAACGCCAAGTGATGAACACCGGATGCCGAGAAGGTAAGGTGAGGGCTGTAAATGCACCAAAGTAGGCTGAAAATCTGCAGGTTAGTGATGGGAAATCGCGGGCAATAGTCACTATTGATCAGCTTCCAAGTGGAAGACCAAGGGGCAAGGAGCGGAGCTCTGGCTGTCCAAGATCGCCAAGTAGAGGCTGAAATGAAAAAAACGATGGTCAAGCTGCTGTTGTTCTGCCCAAAAACGCTAGGAATGCTGGCTGCTGTCTTGCCCAAAAACGCTAGGGATTAGGGCTGAAAAACGCAGATCGATGGGCTGCCTTCTTGCAAAAAAGGCAAGACCAGAAGCTGGCTGAAAAACACTGATGCAAGGGATAGGCAGAAGGTGGCGATCAGTTAGAGGGCGCTAGCAGAGGGTGTAGAAGATGATGCTCGCCACCAAAATTGCTAGGGCTGCCAACAAAAACGCTGGATCCCAAAAAACAATGATGGGGAAGAAGCACTTCTTCGTGATGGAAATCTCCGCAGTGTCCTCCCAAGGGATGGCGATGGTTGATCCAAGCCTAGAGCTCTGATACCATGTCAGAGTGAGCAGCGGAAGAGAGAGAGAGAGAGAGAGAGAGAGAGAGAGAGAGAGAGAGAGAGAGAGAGAGAGAGAGAGAGAGAGAGAGAGAGAAATGGAAAAAAGGCTGGCAAGCCCCAATAACTATAGATGGCAAAATTGCTGTGTACAAGACAAGATGGCAAGATGAAATGGGAGAGTGCATCCCCCCCTCCTATATATAGGAGAATAGGGAGTAGGTAGGGCAGATCAGAAGCCCCAACGACAATGCACAAAGAACCCATGAATGTGGAGAAAATGGAAAAGGACCAGAATAGGTCCGGCCAAGCAAAGTGCTGGCAAAACCCTAAATGTGCCTAAAGATCCCTGTCTAGAAGGTGTACAGGTGGCCAACCCACAACCAAGGGCCAATGCACGTGATGTGTGTGAAGCTTGTAGCAAGGTTGGATCAAAACGTACGTTCTGATCCGTTCCGTACCGTACGGACGTTATGTACAGATCCGTACCGTACGGAACGATCAGTACGCCTTTTTTTTTTTTGGGTTGGGTGTGTGGGAAGCCCGTACAATACTTATTTTAAATAAAAATCCAAATCTCTTGCAATAGTTACACAGTATATTGTTGTCTTGTAAAACGTGTCTTTGAATGTCTCTATAAGTTGTTGGCTTCTCTCTTGTTTTTTATTGGAAATGTCCTAGAAAATTTAGTACTTTGCGGTTTTTTTACAAGAGTATGTATTTTTACGTACGTAAATTTTTTTCCTGTACGGAACAATGTACAGTACGTATGTACATATGCGCCACGTACAGTACGTTTGGTACCACCTTGGCTTGTAGGCAGGGTGCGAAGCATCTGGAGATGAAGAATCTAACAAGTTTCCCCCAGATTGACACCCCCTAGCCTAACTTATTAATAAATCAATTTATTAATTTATTTGTTGGGTGTGGTAGACGGATTGCCCTACCTCAACCTAAATAAATTCATAAGGTAAATTCCTAACCTATAAAAGGAGCAGCTTGCCCAATGTTTTCAGTCAGATTACAAAGCGCTAGAGGAGCATGCAGCCCATCGTTTTCTAGCAGAAGGAGCTAGTGTTTTCAGTTTTCAGCCCTAGCGCTGCTTCCTCCCCCACAGATCAACCAGCATTTTCAGTTTTCAGCACTTCCGTTGCTGGAAGTGTGCGAGATCTGCAAGTGCTGGCCGTTCCAGATGCGGTCTAGTACTTCGGCAGCCCATTGAGCCTCCTCTCGGCCATTCCCTCGCCGTCATCGATGTCACAAAAATACGGAAGCGTAAACTGACTTTTAATTGTACTTCAAATACTCAAGAGAATTAGAGAGAGAGAGAAAGCTTGACACTTCATTGGGGACCAGAAGATGGGCTGGTCCCCCCCATAAAGAGATTATCTTTATTACTAAGGGAGAATCTTTACAAGCACAAGAACGGGGCAATAGCGCGTCCTCTATTCTTTCTTTTCTGCTTCTGACTGAGAGAGTGCGAAAGCTACTCTCTGAATACTGAGAGGATTTTCCCTCTGCTATGAGATTTTGGGAAGCTCTCGAAAACGAGAGTCTATCTTCCACAAAACTCAACTGAAGCTCTCGAAAATGAGAGTACCTTCCGCTAACTGAGTCCCTTTATGCATAATTATTCCTGCAACAAAAACAAGGGAGAAACACGCAAAATGCACGCACACATGCTTGCTGTAATTTTCTGCACACAACCTGAAAATGTTACGTGAGCACCTTCCAAAGCTGAAATAGAGACCTTTTTCGCGATGGAATTTCACGGAACTTTGTGTACACGTAGTGTAGGTAAAGAAGAACTAGATTCTATATGTATTATGCTGAAATTCACCCTAAAGGAGGTGATTAAGGGCTGAAAACAGAGAATATACAGCCACCACACTCTATGAAGAGAGTGCCTATTGCAACTTCTCGCGATGAAACTTCACCAAAAACTGGCTATGGCTATGAGAACCCTTGTTCTAGACAATGGGAGCACGAGGCCACCACATATGTCGCAAGGGGCTGCTCTCAAGCTTCCATGGAGGGCTCCAATGTGTAGAGCATACTCACAATAGGGGGGGTAGGAGCACTATGAACACTAAAAATGTGGGAGGGGGGGCTCCTAAATAGCCATCAGGAAGAGGGGGCGCTAGGAAGAGAGAGAGGGTGAGAGTGAGTGAGAGAGAGTTAGTTTGCATTGGTAAGTGTGCCACTTGACACACTTACTTAATAACTTAAAAAACCCTTAAACTTTCACTTTTAAAAATCCCTAGGCTATTAATGAAATGTGCAAATTAACTCACAACTGCACACACAGATGCTACTAATGAAATTGTTAGTTGCTCCCCAACGCAATGCCGTACCGACACTGCTCTGGCATTACCTGTTCGCACTTGTCCGGTCATTTGGTCTGGCATAGACAATTTAAAAATACATTAACTGACTTATCCTAAGGCCGTAAAATGATTCAGGCCTTAGGGTTATTATTCTAAGGACCCCATCTCATTCCTCTGCTTGCACTAGCGCGCACAATTTTTTGAGCCTGAAATCTGAGGCTACTATCTACCTCTTCATTGAAGACCCGATTTCCCAATCACTAGGGCTTCAGGGTATTTTTCTGCTAGGGTCTCCCTGAGGTGCTCTGGCCCAAACTTGGGCGCACCTGAGGCCCCAGAAACTGCTAGATCTATTCTGATGTGCACACAACTAATTAGATAATACTTTTCTCGTAAATAAATAAATTAATTACAAAGTCTGACATAGTTACAATCGAAATCTGCGTTTTCAGCCCTGCTCTACGCACGAGATCTGTTGCGCTTCACGTTGCAGATGTGCATTTTTGTAGCCATCTTTCAGCCCTTCATTCCTCACATCGGGAGCGCAATTCAGCCCCAAATCTACCATTCGGTGGCCATCGGCAATCCCACTTCGAGAAGGATCCAAAGGTGCATCAAATCAGCCCCGGAGGTGCCTTGTCTTGAGGAGTTACCGCGGCGACAGTCATCATTCGAGTCAGTAGAGTCTGCACTTGAGGTATTGTATGCATTTACTTTCCAGTTAGGCAATCTAAAGCAAATACCACATTGGCAACGATGTAGGGGGCCTTGAGAGGGTTGGTAGGGAGTCGGAGGGACCCCATCGGGTGTCATTCTCCTCCTCTCTTTTTCTCTCTCTATACACATCTCTACTACACTCTCATTCCCTCTCTTTAGGGAAAGGTAAAAGGTCAAACCCTCACTCATGCTGTCAGGCATCTCACCGGTGTGCAATATGTGCTGGGAGTTGCTACATAGATTGGAACCAAGTAGCTTCCAGTACTCCAAGAAAAAGCTGGGAGTCAAACCATCCTCCCTTGGGCAGCTACCTGGGGAAGTGTCCTGAGGGCCTCATGGAGCTCCTCTAGTTGGAGAGGCATCTCTAGTCTCTTAACGCATCTCCTCATTAACTAGGCAAGGGTGCTCATGTCCTTAAACCTGCTCTCTGCATGCATCGTGGCGCTTTGACTCTGGCTCAACTGAAAGCAACTCATGGTAAAAGTCAGTAGCAACTGTATGCATATCCTTAGGCTCTGAAGCAACTGACCAATCCGGTCTCCTCAACTGGCTAACTCTAGTGTGCGCATGACGGGGCCCCATAGTCTCAAAGAACTCACCAATAACTCTGTTGCCCACCTAGGTCCACTGAGATGCGTGTCGATGAAAAGCAAACTCATGACGCCGCTTCTCAATGGTGGTCAGCTCTTGTCGAGCCTGCTCCATCTGCTCCTCTAACCAAGGATTGTCAGGGTGGCACTCTTGCATCCGCTGTAAGGAAGCAATGCCTCATCTGATCCACTTCTCCTCCTCCTTGGCTGCAACCAAACAAGCTGCAGACTCCTGAAGGAAGAAGCGACTAAGCTTTGCTAGCAGGGGTACCCGAAGTGCCCAAACTTCTGTCCAAAGCGCCATCACCTGCTCTTTGAGCCTTGTATCTAGCAAAATCCTCTAGGGGATGTGCAGCATCGCACGCCCACTCCTCTCTCTGTCACTCACAGTAAGAACCATTGGCGCATGATTTGAGAAAGAAGTCCCTGCCAGAATGCAAACAGATCCTCCTATGTCACAAATGCGATCGCTTGCGTAGAAGCGATCTACCCGAGATAGATTCACTCTTGCACAAAGCTTGCATGCTGCAAAACGTTTGAAATCCTCAAGGTCATATATAACCGCTCCCAAGCTGCCAACTGAGCCCCGTGCACAGTAGCATGGCTACCTCCAATCTTATCTGAGGGGTCCTCCAACATGTTGAAGTCTCCCCTTGCATGCGGCAAAGACTGTACAATATGCGACCAAAACATAGCTCATGCACTTGCCACATTGGGCGCATAGATGTTCAGGAAGCACGTGAGGCAACCATGAACCTGCACAGTAAACCACTGGGCCTTGCGTGGCACAATAATATCTCTGCCCACAATTGCTTGCTTCCATGAGTCCGCAATAGTCATACATACAAGCCTCCAAGCCCAAAAGCAGTTGACCAAAATGTCTCATAGCAGTAGCACAAAATCTGACCACATTGCCGAATGCAGCTCTCACAAAGATGGTGCTCCTCAAGCATAAGAATACCAATCATACCACCCACAAGGCATGTCTGACTCTCGTGATGTAAGTGGCCCTTCTGGCGCTGAAACTGGGGCCCACCTAAACCCTGCAAATTCCATGAGACAATCCGCATGGGATCAGTTAGAAAAGACCGATGCTGCAACAACAACTAACCCCGCTATGTTCGAGGCCGTGGTTTGGATGGAGAGTAATCCGCATCTAGCGACCTCTAGATAGACGCGTCTGAAGTGATTGTTCCACTTAGGCCCAAGCGGATCGTGTAGTCCGTAGGGCTACATCTTTTGTCCAAGAATCCTCATGTACAAATACATAGCAAGGAGGGCTCTGAGTGTTAGCCAAAATGTGAACCACAAGGTGTCTACATCCTATTGCCTCCGATGGCGTCACATTGAACTTGGCTAGAGGCCAAAGTGTTTGTATCAAATCTGTCACCACCAGGTCCCCTATAGCTTGGACCTGTAGCCAGTGAAGAACTGTGTGCAAGGTCCACTCTGTGTGATCCTTGCCACACAACGAAAAGGAGAAACCTACCGCTGTATCCAAAGCCTTGGTGCCTCTGGTTGCTAGGAAGAGGACGTGAACTCGGAAGCAAGCTGCCTCAAGGTCGGGAGAAGGGTCGGGTGAAGCTGTAGTCAAGAAATCCCACCGTCCGCCAATGTTCACTCCACCATTGGGGTGAAACAGGGATGCCCACCATACCCCACTGTTATTGGCATGTATGTGGATCAGGCTTCAAACTACAGAGAGAGGGAGGGTGACAGAGGAGCGTAGTTGACAGGGACATAGATACCCCTATTGTTGCCTGCAGATGATATTGTGCTTATTTCATATTCACCCAAGGGGATGCAACACTATCTTGATGCTTTACACACATTTGCGCAGGATAGTGGTATGTTTGTTGACCTTGGGAAGACCAAGGCTATGGTATTCAATATTACAATGCAATGGGTTAGGCAATCAACACCCAGTTTTACTCTTGGACAAGACTGAGTGGAGTATACGAATATGTTCACTTACCTTGGGGATGGTTTATAGTGGTCCATGTGGAGAGTGGCAAAGACTAGATTGACTAGAGCATACGTAGCTTTGGAGGTAGGAGTGGGGACGGGGGATGGGGCTCAAATGGATTTTTAGTCTAAAACAGAGGGCGGGACGGCAAGTGGGGACGGGAAGCCCAAAAATGGGCGTCCCATGTGACTATGGTTTGGAAAGGATGCGTTCATAGGTTTAATTCCAGGAGTCTCACACCAAGCTATGGCTTATTGATACTCTAGTTGCATCAGCCATGCTATATGGAGTGCATATATGGGCCCCTTAGTAGATCATCATAGTTGTTAGCATGGACGTACAGATGGGTGGTGAGACATGGAGAGGCTACTTATCTCCATGATCTCTAGGATGATTCTCACAAGCTTGGACACTCCAAACGAGAAATCAATAGCAACACACGAACAAAAACTGCAAAATTACTGAACTTACACACACACACACACACACACACACACTTAAGTATGAATACAGTAGCCTATCAATGTTCTAAAACTCCCCCCTAAAACATCAAACGGCATTGATCTTCTCCACCCTACGTGGGATACACTACCTTAGTTGGTGGGTGCCTTTGGGGCTTAATCCTCACAAACCCCCCCCCCCCCCCCCCCCCCCCCCCCCCCCCCCCCCTTATCAAAGCATGATTCTTTTTCTAGCTAACCTATGCTTGGGAATTATGCCGTGTTTACTCTGGTATCACTCCCCACTCTATGCCGTGTTTACCTTGGCATCACTCCCCACTCCCCTCTTTGTTTTCGTTTTCTTCAGACACACCTAACCTAACAAAACTATTGGATTAACCATGGCGGCTGCCGTTGGATAGTGTACTCCTTGGATGATGACAGATCAAAGACGATTCACCTAGATTGTGGCTCCTCAGAACGTGTACCAAACTGGGTATTTAAAACCACGTGAGGGTTGCTATATGCCCCTCACTTAGCCTTGGCTCTTGCGTTCCCTGTGTGTAGTTTGTTGAGGGCCTGAACATTTGCTTACTGTGTGGCTACGGAGATGGTTGAACATAAGGAGGCTTCATAGGTTGGTACTAAGGATGAAAAATACGTTTTTACTACTGTATTCTTTACAATATACATATGTATATATATATATGTATGTATATATATATATGTATATATATATATATATATATATATATATATATATATATATATATATATATATATATATATATATATATATATATATATATATAGATAGATAACTATATATATATACATATATCATAGCCTTACCCTTAGATTCATTGGAAGAATTGTTTGATGAGAGACTGTTGGAAGATTGGTTAGAAGAGTTATCATTCTTACCATTCTTACCGTTTTGAGGGTTCTGAGAAGTCTGCGACGTACTTATGGAAGTCTTGTTCTCCTTAGGCTTTCCCTTGTTGTGATTCATCTCTTGTGCGAGAGCAATCGCTACCGCCTTGTTAAGATCGATTGGATCGAGTACCTCGACATCGTACTTCATATACTCGTCCAATCCATAGAGAAAAGCCTCTTTGCGCTCATCATCCGACATGCGTAGTTGGGTACCTAGCTGTAAAACACGATTAGAAAAAGACATAACCGGCATACCATTTTGCTTGAGAGCACGCCAATCGTCCTTCAATCGTGCGAGGTATTGAGGTGGCATAAACCGCGCCTTGAGCTTGTCTTGGAATCAGCCCAACTAAAAGAGAGGGGCGTGAAATTGTCGGCTGCCTCTAGGTGCACGGCTAGCTGTGCCTCTTGCCATGCATGGTACCAATTGATGGCATCACCGGCAAGGTACATAGCTGTCGTCAAAACTTTGCTATTTCCTGTTTTCTTAGTTGTCCCAAAATAAGAATGAAATTGATGCAATCAAGAATGAAGAACTGTAGCATCCATCTTACCGTCATACTTATTGAAAGTCAACTTTTCTGTAACTGGATGGTTGGAATCCGCATCGTGGCTTGCGCCACTTGACGAACTTCCACGATCTTTGGGTGGTTCGGTCTTCGAGGCTAGGACATGGGAAATAAATTCTTGATTACGAATCTCCCTTTGAGCTTCTCGCTCGGCGTCCCTTTGTGCTTCGCGTTCTTTTCGTTCAGCGCGCTCGCATTTGAGAGCAAGTCGATTTTCTTCTTGTTGTGCGACCAATCTTGCGTTTCTTTCGTCGCGCTCGCGTTCTAAAGCAAGGCGCTTGTCTTCCTGTCTATCCATCATGGCCATCATTTGCTTCATCATTGCCTCCATAGGGTCTGGCGTAGATGGCGAAGGGGGAGGGTTGGAAAAATCTCCTGGTGGGGAAAATCCTTCGTCGCCTCTCTCATGCTCATCACCTGAATGCGAAGTATCCATTCCGCTTCGGGTGACGACCATGCACTATGATCTTGGGTTCTTATGTTCGCGAGGAACTTGGGTTCTTGAGGGTCTTGAGGTTCTTGAGGTCCTTGATTCGTGAGAATCTTGGGTTCTTGAGGTTCTTGAGGGTCTCGGGTTCTTGGGCTTCTTGAGGTTTTCTTTCGCTTGCAAATCGCGTTGGAGAAGGATCTTCTCTTCACCGGAGTTCTACCCTTTTCTACGGGCGCACCCCTTGGCGGCCTTGCGCTCACACCAAAATTGCTTTTTCCCACCTCACGTCGATTGGCCGGCCGCTAACTGCACGGTCCGCTCTCAATGAGTGAAAAGAGACACAAGGGGAGGTTGGACAAGCCCTTCTTTCTTGGGATTCCTGTCACTCTTCAACAAAACACGATTAGGAATCGCCACGCCCAAGTAAACTTGGGTTCGTGCGATCGCAACAAGCGAAAAAAATTCTTGTGGTTCTTTCCTTGAGTAATGCAGAACACTTCCAAAGCTCTGATACCAATGTAAGGTGCAGCGGAATGAATGTTGTATTTTCTCAAGATTAGTGATCTTTGTTGCTCAAGGTTCCTTTTAGTTCTTAGGGAAAGAGAGAGCTTTCCGTCTTGTAGAGTGCTGTGGTCACGAACAAAGTGAGTGGATATTGTGCGTGCAAGTGAATGCGATTGAGAGGAGAGAGAAGAGATACGACACCTGAGAGGTTGTAAAACCCTCCTCCGAAGGCCCCACTCTCGTCAGCGAGAGTGGTCTACTTTGATTGCACAAATGTGTACAATACGAATGCAATGGACTGATGCAACTTGGACTATGCCGATGACGACGACGGTGGTGACGACGACGACTTGATGGCTGAAATGTGGGATCTTCTAATCGCTGAATTCGGGGACTGTTTCGGTGGCTGAAAATGACTGTTTTGGCTGTGTTTTTATGGCTGAAAATGGGGGATCATCTGCAACCGTCTTGGGATGGTTCTGCTACTGAGTCACAGGCTGAAAACCTGCGTTTTCTTCAAGGCTGAACTGCAGATTCCCTAGCGTTGCTAGATGGGGCTGTAAACGCTGGAGAAGCTGAAGGTTGGGCTGGGGTTTTTGCATGAAAAACGCTGGCTGATTTGGTGCTTTTCTGCAAATGAAAAACGCTGGCTGAAATAGCACTGTAGGGCGATCATGCAAGGGGGGACAATGGGCCAGAAGGTAGAAGCTTCCAGGCGATGCTGATGCTGTGGAAAAACGCCAAGGCTAGGCAAGGATGGCGATGGATGTTGATGGTGGGGGGTACTGTTGAGAAGTTGCTTGTTGAGCGGGAAGCTCCTGTTGCCTCTTCTGCCAGAAAGTGCTAACTTGGGTTTGCTTATATATTAACTTAGCAAAATTGCCCTACCTACTTTTGTTGGAAAGTCACTTAAAAATAATAAGTGAAAATAACCAAAAATAGGAAAATAGGCTAAATGCACTGGAAAATTCCCCTAACTAATGCTAATGGATTTTGATGGGAATTGCGATGATCATGCTGTGTGCAACCGGAGGATATGCATCTATACTAAGTGACTGGGCATGTGCCATGCACGGTCTACGAATAGACCCACAAAAGTGCCAGATCACTGCTAATCTAGACTTGACTGGCACATGCACGGTCTACGAGTAGACCCACAAAAGTGCCAGATCACTGCTAATCTAGACTTGACCGGACTGACTGAACCCTGCTGTGGTATAGCTTGTCCACGGACACATAGGGTTGGGAGGTGTCACGTGACATCTCGCACCGTCATGATGAGCGCTTTTCCAGAACCACTACTTTCTCTCCTCTATAAAAGGAGATTTTCCCCTTTTCTCTTGCTGCCCTGATCTCTGGCATCAACTCTTGCATGTGTGCCACTTGTGCCAATGTAAGGTCATCTCCCAGGAAAATACCGGTTTTCTTAAGAGTTGGCCTCTTCTTTAGAAATTCTTTCCTTATTTCTATATTCGGGAAGCGGAGAATAAGTGCCCTATCTTTTACGTTACCCTTCTTGTCGATTCCTTTCTTGCCCACTCTTCATGCACTTGTGTGAGTAGGCTCTCTGATGCCCATGCGTTGTAGCAGTTCCCTCACTTCTTCATCTACATTCTCCTTGTCTTTGACTCCTGTGACCCGCACATGCAGAGCCCGATTCTTCCTTTCTGCTCTTCCTCAATGGTCATATTAATAATGGTGGAGGTAGGTGTGGTCTCAGGCATCTGCCCTTCCCATTCTTTGCATCCTCAATCCATTTCTCTGCTTCATTAACCTTTTCTTGTGTTGTAACAAGACGTTCCGCCCATGAAGATGCCGTTTTTGATTTCTGTTCATCTCCTTCTCGTAGAGCTTTCATCTGATCCTTCATGTCCTCGAGCTCCTTCAGCACCGAAGGTTGGTCGTCTCCCTTCTCCTTAGTTGCAGATTTGCAAGCCGCAAGTTCTCCTCTTAGCTCCTCGATTATTGCATCTTTTCCCCCCATGTGCTTTTCCATATTTGTTCTCCATGCTTCAAAACTTGCTACTGCCTCATCGAGTTTCTTTTGCATAACGCATTCTGTTACATTTACTTCGGCCTTGATTAGGTTTCGTAATTCCGTTTTCACGATCTGTATTTCCTCATTCTGTACCCCCCGGATCTCTCTCCTTAGTTCTCTCATCATGTCTCCATACATGGAGTTCCTGTAGCTCTCAGCGTTCGCGTGCATTTCCTTCCTGATGTCATCCCTCATATAGTTTAGCTCTGATTTGAGCATCACCTGGACCTTCTCCATCAGTAGCTCATCATGTATCCTTGAGGTTTTCCCAACTCGTAAGGACCCTGGTGATAGCACAGTATCTTTGTTTCTCTGTTTGAAAGTAGTCGTCATTTTTTTTTTGGGGTGGTGTAGCTATCTACACCCAGCCCTTCCCCTTCGGTAGGCGGATCCATCGAACCCGCCCCACAAATGTGGGATAGGGTACTAGGGTGAGGGACTGAGAATAAGGCAAACTTAAGAGTTTATTTTTTTAAAGCTTAAAAACCTTTAAAATTTAACGGAGGAGATGGGAAGTCCTTCTACGCGTAGGTAAAGGAGGGGTGCCGGGGACTTGCTACGCGTAGGAGTCCTTCTACGCGTAGAAGGAGAGGGCTTGTGTGCGAACAGGTTGCGCGCTGGGCTGGTACGCACAGACGCAGGCTTAGGCCTTAGGGTTACGCCTCCTATAGCACAGGCTTCGAGTGCATTCAGCAGGCCTCCCACTCAGTTGGGGGCTGCTTTCGGATATCACAGACAGCGCCTTGAAGGGGGCTATGTTCAACACACACAGGTACAGAGCATGGGGCAGCCTACAGAGGGGTTGTGCCCTTATCACCACAGGTTGCGAACGCAGGCAGTAAGCAGACCCTTTTGTGAGGGCTGCGCGCATATGAGGATCAGAGATGTCTTGGGCTATATCTACTTGAGTTACACAGGCATAGAGAAACTTTACTGAGGAGAGCTGAAGAGCGACAACCCCAGAGACAGATCACAGATTTCTTTACACTAGATATTGTACACCTAGAAGAACAGACAGAGGAGCAGCCAACAGTGGAGAGGTCTACCCGCACTACTAGCATTCTCATAGACCGAGCATTGGAGCTAGGGAGATCTAGACGACCCCGATGGAGAAGAGGAGCTACACAGTTTCGAAGGAGGCTACGCAAAGGATTCGAGCCATACTCTTTCGTCGTCCACAGTGCAGATGAAGATGGATCCCTGTGAAGATGGATCTCTACTCCCGTCCCATATTGCCTTCACATTGTACTGCTTAGTTTAGGATCCCGCAGTATTTATATTTTGTTATCCTAGTTTAATTTATTTTGTTAATCTGACTTTGTATCAGATACACCGCATTGTAACTTTCTGGTCTCATAGGTCACTTTGGCCTTTTGAAGACGTTAATATAACATTTCTTTTCATTTCTCTTTCTCTCTCTCTCTCACTCTCTCTCTCTCTCTCTCTCTCTCTCTCAAGTACGTGGATCTCACTATTGTTATATGCTGATGATAGTGTGTTGATTTCCGACTCCCCGGAGGGGATGCAACATCACTTAGATGCTTTGTACACATTTGCCCACGATAGTGGATTGTTTGTTAACCTGGGGAAAACCAAGGTTATGGTGAGGAGAGAATGGAGTATACAAATGCATACACCTATCGTGGGGAAGTCTTCAGTGGACCGGTGTTTTCATTGAGGACAGCAGCAGAAACTAGATTGACGAGAGCTTATGCATCCCTGGGAGGACTAAAGAAGAGGTGTTCGCAGGTTTAGTTTCAGGAACCTTGAACAAAGCTGTGGCCTTTTGACACTCTAGTGGCTTCAGCTATGCTCTATGGGGTTCAAATTTGGGGACCCTCGGTGGACCATCATGGCAAATCTGGTAGCACTAATGGATGGAGATGTATGGAGAGGCCTCTAGCTTGTATGATCTCTCGTGTGATTTGGGCTAAGGCCTCAGTGCCACATGAGATTATTCCAGCCGAGCTAGCTGCCTCCCCTCTTGCGGCCGAGGCCCTAACTAGATCAATATGTTTCATGCATAATTTATGGGACCTCCCAGAGATAGTTATGCTTGGCTAGCCCTTGAGCCATCTCGACTGCTAGTGCGAAAGGGGGACACAGCATGCTGGTATGGGCAAATGACATCATGGTTTCAGTCACATGGCTTGAACATGGATAGACTGCCTCCGTTCCAGTACTCCTTGGATGCACCCTCCCTATCTCTCACGCGGACAGAGATCACTAGACTCATACATCAAGATTTGATTCAGCTAGATACGAGGAGCACATGGATACAGCCGACACAGGAGCTAGGCAAGAAGATGGCTTCCTATAGAGAGCATCTTCTCCAACTAACAGAAGAGGGATATGTGATCAGACCGGCCTATATGGACACTCATTTATCCTATGGGATACGATGTGCTATTGGTCAGATGCGCACATCATTGCATCAGCTAGAGATTGAGACTTGCAGATTTAGGAGAGTACCAACAGAGGCCAAGATATGCCAGTTGTGTCATATAGAGCCAGAGACAGAGTTACATCACATCTGTCATTGTCCAGTATACTATGAGATATGAGGCCGCTTTCATTGTCTATTCAGGGGACAGGAGGACTTAGTCAACCTGTTGGGGAGTAGGTTTGCAGAGGACAGATATTTCACAGCAACCGGGGTCACATGATGGATCTTTGGTACGCTGTCAAATGAGCATCTAGTTTGGAGTATGTACCTCTAATGTGGCTGCTTTCTACCATCCCTACTCTAGTGATGCTTGAGCCCTGTATTATTGTTCTTGTTGCTGGTTTGGTTAAACCACAATGACTTATTTCTTATAAAGAAGACCACTAAAACTGCGGATGTGCACTTACTCTCAATTTCAAGGATGCCTTGCAACACAGTTTGTTATTGTTTACTCTTTTTTTTGGAGTATATTCAGAGCGTTAACCATTGGGGCGATGCAGATCTATGCCAAATGCAACCACCTGTAAGTTATGCATATTGGCAGCAGCATCTGCAATGTTCTATGTGAAGGCTCAGCGCCTTTTGAAAGAGCTCCCTCTGTGATCTTTGTTCAGCATTCTGTTTGTTATTCATCGATCAGTAAATAAGATGATTGAAATAAGTAAATAAGATGATCGATCAGTAAATAAGATGTTTGTTTGTTCATCGATCAGTAAATAAGATGATTGAAATCTATGGCCAAACATATCTCACCGTTTTTCCACTCATTAGGATATTTGGTTGTCCCAGCTCTTGCAATTGTTATTATCTGCGATTTTTGTAGATTTGGGTTTATAATTGTGTCAGCTATCATTTACATTTGGGTCAGCTATTGTTTATAAATAAATCAGCGGTTCATGAACTGCATGCTATACTCAAGACATTGTACTGTTTCTCTTCTTCTACGCAGACTTCAACTGTGCTTATCTCAAACTCTACCGATTCTCGATCTGAACTCCTCAGATATAAAAGTAGAAATAATTGAAGACATCTTCTGCAGGGTCAGAGTTTGCAAGTTGTTGGAAGGTTTCAACTTTGTTATGTTTTTTATGTCAATTAAGTTACATCTTACATTGAAAATTAGCTATTTTACCAGGGCAAAGGTGGTGAAGTGATCTGTGATGCAAATGGTGAGCGGCTGATTCACACAGATGGGACAGGGTTCATCTCATCAGATTTGGCAGCTCACTGTCCACCTGGTGTCTTCAAAGGAAATGCCAGGGCTGACTCCAATGACAGGGTATTTAAGTGTAACTTAGCAAGGTCTACGAGTCTTTATTTCCAGCTGTTTAACAATTTGTTGTAAGGTTTTTGCAAATGTATGGAGATGTGCATCCAGGAAGTTTCAGGTAGTGCTGTGCTTGCAACTGCAATTGTAGACTGGACAGTGGCAATTTTTTTCATGTTGCATTTGACAAAGTACAAACTAACATTCTTTCAATCACCCATTTTTACTTCTTAGTATGTCAATGAGTGAAAGGCGTTTGTATTTGTGGTCAAAGGTCAAGCTGTCTATGTGTTGTTTAAAGACAGGTGCAAATGCCTTACATGCCTGGAGACAGTTTTGTTGGATCAAACCTTATGAGGAGAAATGATGCAAAGAGTGTTCATCAGTAGGACAAGTTTCTTCATAGTTCTTGCCTTCTTTTATTTGTTCGGTATGATGAAACACTTCGTTTCTTTGCTAGTACTCAGGAGCTCTTCCCACTTCATTTCCCTCAAGAGAAAGGACACCCACAGGACACACGCGAGTGCATGTTTTTTGTTCTCGGTAAAACTATATACAGATATCATAACAGATGGCACGCGGTATCTAGGCCTTGTATAAAAGGTGGTTGGGTGAGGACAATGCATAGAAGGTTTGTCAGCTCTCATTACTAGCACAATCAGTGTGAAGCACAGCTCTGAACTCTCCCACCCACTCTTGGGGCTCTACATCAACTAGGTGACGAATTATGTGCACACTTCCAAAATGGGCTAGGAGGTAATTTACCTTCACTTGATGAGCTCATGAAGTGGAGGTGGTAGACTCCTTTGTATTTTCGGTGTCAGTTTTGGCAGCGCATTAAGGCGCTTATTCAGTGTACAGGCAGCCAGAGACTGGTATACATGAGGATATGGTGCATTCATCATACTAGAGAAAGACAATGTGATAGACACACTTCCAGGAACCCTGAATGTAGAGGTGGCTGTTTGGCACATCTGTCACATGTGTTTTGATGTATGGAGTTGCTGAATGGGTACTCAGAATCTTAGCAACTGTAGAGTTAAGCTGGGCAGACGACAGCTCAGGATGCTTTCCCCAATGGTTTGCAGAAAACCTTTTCTACCTCATGATATCATTTTAGTCGACTTTGTTCTCAACCTACAGTGGTTGATTCCCTATTTCGAACTGTTTATTTTGTTTAAAAGCAAAGAAGAAAGAAAGAAATAGTATATTAACGGCAAAAACGTAAGCCCAAAGCTGAAGGCGCAAATGAGCTACCTCTCTATAAATTACATTCGTAGTCCAAACATACAAGGAATCACTAACTAATCCTCTCTCTATGAAGTGTTTTCCTCATGGAAAGAGGTAGGTCTTTGTCATTGAGATGTAGTGGCATACACCTCTGATGGCACTCAATGATAGCTCTGATTGGTCTGTGGTTTGGGCTGCCCATGTCTCCTCCTCGATGGACGTGGGTGTCTCGCTCGGGTGAGAGCTACTCCTCTATCCAGGGTAACACCTATTGAAGATGAAGACCCCCAACGATGTGTTTGTGACAAAGTTAATGAAGCAGGAGTTGTCAGCATTTGCCAGTAATATCCCTACTCAGCTGTGTAGTAAAAAAGAAGTTGGTAACCATAATCCGTCTCAATGGGGGTGGCTGGTGGTGACTCTTGCCATGTAGAATGGCTGCTCGGCCTCTGTTGCCAGGTCCATATGAAACTTACGTACAAAACGAGTTTCATAGGTATGAAACGGGTGTCACAAAAATACGGAAGCGTAAACTGACTTTTAATTGCACTTCAAATACCCAAGAGAATTGGAGAGAGAGAGAGAGAGAGAGAGAGAGAGAGAGAGAGAGAGAGAGAGAGAGAGAGAGAGAGAGAGAGAGAGAGAGAGAGAGAGAGAGAGAGAGAGAGAGAGAGAAATGAAATGATATGTTATATTAACGTCTTCAAAAGGCCAAAATGACCTATGAGACCAGGAGAGAGAGAGAGAGAGAGAGAGAGAGAGAGAGAGAGAGAGAGAGAGAGAGAGAGAGAGAGAGAGAGAGAGAGAGAGAGAGAGAGAGAGAGAGAGAGAGAGAGAGAGAGAGAGAGAGAGAGAGAGAGAGAGAGAGAGAGAGAGAAAGAAAGAAAGATTTTTAACGTCTATGTCAAGCCGAAATCGGCCTATGAGACAAATCAAATGTACATGGTGTGTATGTCATCCGTCTATCGGAAAGACAAATGAAACAAAACTGAACTGAATGTAGGTAGTGGAGTATCTGAGGAGGGATGGAGCTCTATCTCTAGGGGTATATGCATGTCTATATGCTCAAGGTAGTACAATCATGAGAATGCATCAAGCTATCTAGCTCCATCCTGTACTAATGGGGGGATGTAAGATGTGGTACATGGGCGGGTCTGGTGCTTAGGCTACCCGGATGAAAGCTGTCGGGTCGGCCCTCATCTGAGCCACTCGCTCCTCAGTGGCACGGCGCTCCCGGGCTCGGATCTCCTCGATCTGTCGGTGGTGGGAGCTCGCGCCCCTGTAGCCTGTGACTCGTGGTCGTCGTCTAGCTCGGCTCACCTCCGCCTGTGGGAGTGTCACTCCCCTCTGAGTGTCTGGTGAGGGAGGGGCGGCAATCCTCTGAAAGAAGTCTGTGAGCTGCGACTGTCTCCCCTCTGTCTGTGTAGCTGTGTGTGGCTGTAGTAGTGTGTCCCGATGGCTCTGTATCTCTAGTAAGAAACGTCCGAGCTGTCTCTGATCTCGAGAGTCCATGATCTCTCGGAGAGTGGGCTGTCCTCTGAATAAGGCCTCATACCTGCCTCTGATCTCAGTGTATGCTCTGCATCTACATACAAAGTGCTCCTCACTCTCCACCTCCTCTGTGCAGGCTCTGCAGACTCGCTCCTCCCTGGGAACACCAGTATGTCTCCCGATCTCAATCTCTAACCTGTGTGAAGCCACTCTTAGCTGACCAATCGCCACCCGTGAGCTATGTGGCATATATGTGTCCATGTAGCGTGGTCTCTGTATGAACCCCCCAGACAATATGGTGAGAAACTGGTCTCTGTACTCTGGCATCCTCGTCCCCAAGCCAGGTGACTCCCAGACTCTCCTAGTGTATAGCTGCCACAGATCCTGTCTCAATACCAAGTTCCTCTCACTGCGAGAGAGGTGAACATATGGTGAGTGGGGGTCGTACTGGAATGGTGGTAGGCTCTCCATGTCAAGACCGTGTCCCTCAAACCATGCTCTGACCTGTGAGTACCATGCTCTCTCATGCCCACTCTCTGATAGCTGTATAGCTGCCTCAAATGCTCTACGAGTAAGTCTGTCAGGAGGTAGCTCTCTCATCCTCTGGATGAAGCAGACTGTCTGGAATAGTGCCTCTACAACCATAGGTGGTGTGGCGAGCTCGGCTCTAATAATGTCATGTGGCACTGTCTTCTTGCTGCGGAGCAAGCGTGAGATCATACATACCTGTGGCCTCTCAAGCTGTGTCCACTGGTCAGTTGTCAATCCTGGTGCCCATACTGCCGCCGAGTACATCAAGGCCGGGGTGACTAAGGTGTCGAAAAGCCACCCCTTCGTGCGGGGCTCCTGAAAGTGTGCCTGGTGGCATCTCCGCTCTAGCATGGTGAGAGCTGCATATCCTCGGGTGAGCCTGTCAGCAGCAGCCTGCCTCATAGTGAAGGGTCCTGGTAGGCTGGCAAATGTGATGCCAAGGTAGACATAGGAGGTGACTACATCAACCTGTCCTCCTGCTGCTGTGAAGGTGGCAGCGCTCCTCACTGCACTGGATGTGTGAAAGATCATAACCTTGGTTTTGCCAAGGTTCACAGTCAACCCCCTGTGTGTGCTGAATTCGTCCAAGGCCTCAAGATGGCGTTGCAAGGCCTCGGGTGACTCTGAAATCAACACAATATCATCAGCATATAACATGATGTGGACCGGAGTACCTGCCAAGTCGCTCCCCTCTCCTCCTGCTCGTAGTATGTAGTCGGAGATCTCGTCGATGTAGAGCCCAAAGAGTGTCGGGGAGAGTGGGCATCCTTGCTTAACACCAATGGTGCTATCAATGGTCTCTGAAAAACCGCCTAGGCAACGAACTCGACCCGTCACCCTCTCGTAGAGAGCATATATGGCCCAAATCATCTCTGTTGGTACCCCAATGCTGTGAAGGCGCTGGAAGAGTCTCTCGCGTGGGACTGTGTCAAAGGCCTTGCGGAAATCCACAAAGCAGCAGTAAAGCCTCTTCTTCCGCGCCTTTGCCCCATCAATGAGGCAGCGCAGAACGAAGATGTGATCAGTGGTGGAGAAAGCTCGTCTGAAACCTGCCTGGCCTGGAGCTCGTAAACCCTCGATCTCTGCGTAGCAGCTGAGCTGTGCCTCAAGTATTGCTCCATATAGCTTGGCCATCGTGTGGCCAATCATGATAGTCCTGTAGTTCCCTGGGTCCAGGGTGTCGCCAGATTTGTGGATAGGCACTATGGTGTGCTGTGTCCACTCCTCTGGGAAGCCCTCCCCTATAGCCCGGTTGAAGACATGTGCAATCAACGGGGCTATAGTGGAGGCCGCATAAATGATGTGCTCACTCTGTAATCCAGTATGGTCCGCTGATCGTCTGTGCTGCATGCGGCGTATGGCCCTCTCTACCATCTCTGCTGTAAAGAAGGAGGAGCACGTGGGGCGTGGCTCGTGTGGCTGTGGGATAGGAGGCTGCCCTGGCACCTCATAAAGTCGCTCTGCATAATCATGCCATATCTGTGGATCCTCAATAGTTGTAGTCGGACGTGGCTCGCGCAGGGTGCGCCATGCCGTCGCGCTATCCATGGTCATGAATAGGCGGTATAGCTCAAGCTCCTGTGCCTCTTCGAATGCTCGCCGCTTTTGGCGTGTCAGCGTCTTCATATGCCGTCTGGCCTCTCTCTCTGTGATCTCTCCTAAGGCTCGCCGTGCACGGAGGCGTCGGTATAGCTCTCTGCACTCATCATCATACCAGCGGTTCTGAGGCATTGTCCGGGGGGGGGGGAGTGCGTCCTGTGTGAGTGGTGTGTGGAAAAGAGCTAATAGCTGAAGTGTGGAGAACGGAAGAGATATATGATGTGAGAACTGAGAGTGGTGTGGATGGGTGGAGGAGGCATAGGCCATGCTCGACCTCGGCCGAGTAAAGAGAGGCTAGCTCATGTGTGAAATGGATGGTGGTGTGTGGAGTGTGTGCTGTGGAGCTGTGTGGGATGGTATCTCCGGTGATGGAGAAAGAGAGGTATGTGTGGTCGGCTCCGATGGGTATGGGTGGAATGGTGAAGGATGTGATAAGGTGTGTAGCCTCCCTGGGTCCCAGAATATAGTCGATTGTACTCCCCCCTCCCTCTGCAACTCCACGTGGCATACAAGTCAGGCCCCCTGAGGTGGGCCATTGGACCATCCCGTTATAAATAACGAGACGGTGCTGGGAGCCAAGTCGAAGTAGATGTCGTCCGTAGGCTGTGACTGGAGCTCTGTCTGCTGTATCTCTCATAGTAGCCTCCTCATCTAGAGTGTGTAGTGCCTCTGGGTCCTCGTGGTCATATGCCTCACACTGCTCACTGCAATTAGAGCATTGAAGTCTCCCATAAGGAAGACTTCACCCAGTGTGGAGTACTCCATAATCTCCTCCGTGAGGCATGCGTACGGTGACTCCTGCTCAATAGGGGCGAATCTGGAGCCTGTGGGAGCAAAGTAGCAAAGGGCAATGTAGACGATCCTGTCTCGTGAGAGCTCGAGGCGAATCCACATGTAGCGGGCCTGTGGGTCCCGGGCAACAATCTGTAGTCTGCTGTGAAGCCCCTGTCTAAAGAGTATGGCCACTCCTCCTGAGCCGCGAGTGGTGTGCTGGCGCATACATCCCCGATGTAGAGACTCCCACTGGAATCCATGTATCCGTGGTAACCCTCTCTCTGGGCTCTCGTGTGTCTCTGTAAGTAGAATGATGTCTCGACCTCTCATCACCTCCTCAAGTCTCTCTGGGTGTGTCCATAGGTCTCCATTGCAATTCCAAACTGTGACATGAATCTCCTCGTGTGTCCCACAGGCCGCGAGTCCCTATGCGATGGTCTTGCCATCAATGATAAGCCTACCATCTCGATATACTGCCTTCTTCCCTTCTTTGCGGGCTTGGTGGACTCTAGGCATGCACGCGCGACGGTGATCTTGTTGCATCTTTGTGAGGTCATCATCAAGATAAATCGGGGGGCCTTGTAGCCCTCTCAAGATGACCCTCTTTCGGAGGAAAGAAGTTCGAGACTCCTTGGAGGCGAATTGGAGGATGAGAGCTCTCTTCTTTGGATCTTTGCCGGCTCTCCAAACTTTGGAGAAAGGGATCTCTTCTTCCTTGTATCCCACTTTCTTGCATAAAGCTTTCCCATCGCTCTCGGGTGTAGACCCTTCTTCTTCTTTGATGCCGGTCACTGGCACATTGAGACGGCGAGCTTGTCGCATCTTCTCCTCCTCGATGGTTGTGTGTACGATGAGTACCTCATCTTTTTGGGCTTCCTCTCTTGCTACCTTCTTGATATTCTTTTTGACCACTTCGACCCATCCTTCTTTGGTGGCCTCTAATTTGTCCTCAATGCTTGCGGTGAGGGCTTTGGTGATCTCCTCCTTGAGGGCTTCCTTAGCCTCCTCTTTAATCTCTCCTTCCTCGGGGGTGAGGGATGTGATGGAAGCATGAAGGAGATCGATTTGTGCCTTCATCTCTTCTTGCTCTTTCCTCCATCTCTCCCTCTCCTTCTCGTTCTCCCGTTCCCTTCTCTCCTTCTCCTCTTTGAGATTTTGGATTTCCGCTCTCATGTCCTCCTTCTCTTCGTTCCATAGCTTGATGAAGGTGGCTTTCTCCTCCCTCCATATCTCTCTCTCCATCCACCATTCTTTCATGTCCTTCTCCAATTGTGCAAGCCTTTTGTTCGTGAGCATGAAGGTTGTCTTCATTGTCGATGTCGGCGTCTTGATGATGGGGGAAGACATGGTTGTCTTTGTAATTCTGTCTCCGGCTCCATTCCGCATAACTTGCAAATTCTGCTCTCATGTGGGATTCCCCTAAATCTGCCAAATTCAATTTCCAGATGGTGTGAGGATGTACGAATCTGACCAATAGCACATCTCAAACCATGAGACAGGTGGGTATCCATGTAGCTCGGGCGAATCACAAAACCATCTTCAGATATCTGTAGGAAGTTTTCTTTGTAGTCGGCCATCTTCGTGCCCAATTCTTGTGTAGGGTCTACCCATGTCCTCTTAGTGCCCAACTGTATAAGATCCTGGCGGATGATTTTATTAATCTCCGTTCGTGTGATTGCCAGTGATGGAGCCTCAAGAGAGTATTGGAAGGGGGGTAATCTTTCCATACTGAACCTGTGTCTCTGAAACCACGAGGACAATTGTGCATACCAGCATGATGTATCTCCTTTCATTGCTAATTGTCGAGAGGATTCGAGGGCCAATCTAGTATATCGGCAATTATTTGTATCCCATAAACCGTGTATAAAGGACACTGATTTGGTAAGAGCTTCAATGTCTATCGGAGGGGTAGCTAGTTCCGCTCGGGTAATCGCGTGTGGTACGGAGGCCTTGGCTCTAATCATTCGGGAAATCATAGATACCAAAGGTCTCTCCATTGACTTCCAATTATCCTGATCCACAGATGGTCCCCAAATCTGGACCCCATAAAGCATAGCCGAAGCCACCACAGTATCAAAGAGCCAAAGTTTTGTTCGTGGTTCCTGAAACTGCACTTGTGAACACGTCCTCTCCAACCCTCCCAAGGCCGCAGAGGCTCTGGACAATCTAGCATCCGCTGCTTTCTTAAGAGTAAACTTCGGTCCTGTAAATACCACACCAAGGTATGTGTATGCATCTGTGTACTCTACTGTATCCTGGCCATATGCAAATGTAGGTGCCGATCTCCTAACCCACTGCGGTGTGGTGTTAAACACCATAACTTTGGTTTTACCCAAATTTGCCGACAGTCCGCTGTCTTCCGCGAATTTATGTAATGCATCTAACTGCCTCTGCATTCCATTTGGTGATTCTGCTATCAATACAATATCATCTGCATACAACAACAAAGGGATCCATGACCCTGCAAGTTGAGCACCTCTGTCACCCTCTCTATCAATGTAATCTGATACCTCATCTATATACATACCAAATAAAGTAGGGGACAGTGGGCATCCCTGCTTTACTCCAACGGTGGAATGAACAATGTCGGAATCCCCTTCTGGAGTACGTACATAACCAATTACTGACCCGGATAAGGCCATGATCCCCCAGATAATCTCTTTGGGGACCCCTAACTCTTGCATTCTGTGCATCAATCTGGCCCTTGGTACTGTATCAAAAGCTTTCCGAAAATCCACAAAGCAACAATACATCCTTCTCCCGCTTGCTCTTCCTTCCTCAATAATGGCTCTGAGCGTAAGAATATGATCTAAAGAGAGAGAGAGAGCTTGACACTTCATTGGGGACGAGAAGATGGGCTGGTCCCCCCCATAAAGAGATTATCTTTATTACCAAGGGAGAATCTTTACAAGCACAAGAACGGGGCAAACGCCCGTCCTCTATTTCTTTCTTGGTTATGTTCAGACTACTGATTGAGAGAGCGTTTCCACTCTCTTTCTGCTAAGAGGACTTCCCCTGTTCTGCAAGCTTTGTTGGAAGCTCTCACCAGGAGAGTTTATCTTCCAAAAAGCTTGTTGGAAGCTCTCACAGTGGAGAGTCTATCTTCCGCTATATTCATGCATCGAACTCAAGAGAGAAACAAGCAAAATGCACACAAACATGCTTGCTGTAATTTTCTGTACATAACCTGAAATTCTTACCTGTGCGCACTCCTACGCCGAAACGGAGGCCTTCTTCGCGATGGAATCGCACCGAAAGTTGAGTAGGCGTAGGATAAGAAGAGTGGAGTGAAATTCTAAGAGTGCTCTGCTGAAAACAGTCCCAATCGAGGTGATTAGGGGCTGAAAACACAGAAGTTACAGCCACCGCTCTCTACGGAGAGAGTGCCTACTGCAACTTCGCGCGGCGAATCTTTACCAAAATCTAGCTATGGTTGTGAGAACCCTTGTTGTAGACAATGGGAGCACGAGGCCACCACATATGTCGCAAGGGGCTGCTCTCTGGCTTCAATGGAGGACAGGATGTATTCCATAGTTCATTATCTTGGAGTTTTATATTTTGGACGTGATATGTTCACAGTTCACAAATGGAAATTATTGGACGTAGTATGGTCTACAATTCAAAGTTTCTACAAAGGCAACCAATGCTCAAGATGGCATTACTTCCAGGTACAAAGTTGAGGAGAGCAACACCGAGGTGTATCCAGTATCCCGGCCGGTGCAGGGGTGTCCATGGTAGCTTCTTCATCGACTTGGTCTCACTATTGATGTCCATTGTGAGCTGCAGAGAGGGTGTTAAACTTTAGGCATCTCAAGTGAACTGCCCAATGTGATCCAATTATTTAGTTTGGCTATTAGGTATTTATTTTACTTGCTATATAAGCAACCCCTTGCCTCCTTTGCAGACACATTCAATTATTCATTGCCAAGGTTGATTGGTTGAGGAGACTCTCTCTCTCTCTCTCTCTCTCTCTCTCTCTCTCTCTCTCTCTCTCTCTCTCTCTTGCTCACTCCCCTTGGTTTCTACGCTTGGAGCTGCAAGATCCGTTATCCATAGCCACTTGTTGTTTTTGGTCGATGCCGTCGCGGGTGCTCGAGCAAGGGGAGGCCATTTTGGAGCTGCAAGATCTGGTAATCGGGTACCTTCTCGCACTCCAAAAAATGGCCGTATAAATCAAGCCGTGAAAGATCCAAGCCGATTCAATTCCACCGCAAAGGGAACTCCACACGCAATGGGCTCCGCACAATCTGCTATCCCTCTCTGAAATCTGAAACTCTATCACCGATAGCCGCTTCGCACGTTTGCCCTGTGGTAGGCCTTGAACAAATCCAAAGCTCCACAATAAACTGTGCATAACAAGGGCTGAGAGTTCCGTCCAAGCCGATGTCAATCCGCTCCACGGCATTCCCAAACCGCTCCAAAGATTGGGTACAAAACCCTCTCTTAAGTTCCACTCTCCTCGTCCCTTTCCAAACCGCTCCACAACTCTTCGACTACCAAGTCAATCCACTCCTCTGCAATTCCCAAGCAACTTCAATATCCGCCTCTCTTCGTCTCCCAAGCCTCTCCTTTAATAGCTTTTCCGCAAGGCCGACCCTCCAAAACTTTGCTCCCAAGCCGCTTCACAAGCCACTTCGCAAATCTCCACTTTGTTCCCCTCCTTAGCAATTCCCAGATTTTTGCGGCTCCTATTCTTGGTCGATTTTGTCCTTCTTGGGAGTCAAAGGTAGCCCTTGCTACTGGCTTACAACGTTTCAAATCGCAGCATAGTAGTGAGGAGATTGTCGACGTCAAAGAGGGCCACCCAATGGTCGCCTAGGACGGTTACACAACAACGCCGTCGCAGCAGGCGTTTCAAGATGTCGTCGGCTGCAATGCTGCAAGGCCAGGAGATGGCGGGCGTTTTAAAACGTAGATCGGAGGGGGCAGGGCGCCGTTGCCTGTGGCATCTCAAAACGCAGACTCAAGGGCTAGGCGTTGCCAGGGGCTGTCGCTGTTTACAGCGTTTTGAAACGCTCGAAGGAGCAGTGTGGGGGAGACCGGCGCCGGCAGGGGCAATAACGCCCATTGTTTTAGAATGCTTGCAGGAGATGAGAGGGAATCCGGTGCCGTTGCAGGAGCTTAGGGAGGGAATCCAACGCCGCTACACAGGAGCGTTTTAAAACGTTGGGAGCATAGGAGGATAAGGAGTTGCCGGCGACGAGGTTCTCTTCTCTGCTCTGGAATCGCTTCTCGACGCCAAGGGCTTCAAGAATCACCGAGCTACACCGAGTTGCTCTGATACCATGTCAAAGTCGACGATGTGGAAGCGTAGAGAGCAAGGGGAGGTAGCACGCGAGAGAGAGAGAGAGAGAGAGAGAGAGAGAGAGAGAGAGAGAGAGAGAGAGAGAGAGAGAGAGAGAGAGAGTCTCTTGAACCAATCAACCTTGGCAATGAATAATTGAATGTGTATATAATGGAGGCAAGGGGTTGCTTATATAGCAATCCAAGTAAATTGCCCTACCCAAGACTTTGACAAATAAGTAAAATAAATACCTAAAAGCCAAACTAAATAATGGGATCACATTGGGCAGTTCACTTGAGATGCCTAAACTTTTAACACTTCTTGTACTGGAGCCACTGGAGGAGGACCAACATACGGTCGAAGGAGTCTTACATGAAAAGCATTATGGATGCGCCAATGAGAGGGCAAATCCAATGTAAGAGTCACTTCATTGACTTTATCTGTAATCTTGAAAGGGCCGTAAAATCTATGGGAAAGTTTAACAACCTTCCCTTTTCCGATATGCTTTTTCAATCTAGCTTTCTCAAACTTAAGTAGGACATATTGTCCTTTCTCCAGATCGAGATTCCCTTTGTGCTTGTTTGCTTTTCACTTCTGCTGCTCTTGAGTACGAAGAATCGCTTGTTTTACTTGTTGATAGGTAGTATCAATTCGCATAAATTCGTCTGCGGCAAAGATGTTCTCTTTGGTAACGAGAATAGGGAGTAAGAGTGGCTTGCCATGTATGATTTCGAATGGAGCATTACCAGTTGAGGAATGTATGGTATTATTATACGCAAGAAAGCAGTAAGAATGCCAGATTGATGTACATCCGAACCAAAATGAGCTGCCAATGCACATAAAAAACGCACAGTAGTCATACGACAAGTGGGAGCAAAATTTGCTTCATAATCTATGCCTTTTTGCTGTGCATAACCTTTTGCAACAAGTCGACCCTTATCGCGATCAATCTCACCATCCTGCTTGCGTTTCAACTTATAAACCCACTTTGTACATTGCCTTTTTGCCAAGTGGCAAATCACATAAAGTCCATGTGTCATTTTCTATAAGTGCATCATATTGAGATTCCATGGCAGCCATCCAATTTTTTGAATTCTGTGCTTCATCAAAAGAAAGAGGTTTTTCAACATCACATAAACTAGACACAACCAAAGCATAACAATCCGATGCATAAGATGTATGGAGAGCCTGAACGAGTACGACTAGACAAAGGTGCATCCAATTTACTGTCACATTCTCAGTCCTTTCCTTATCAAGTATATCACGTACATCTGCATCAATAATAGCTTGATCTACAACATTGTGAGAAACCCCCATAGGTTGTACATTTGCTTCATTGGAATTCACATTCAAACTTCCACCACTGAAAAGAGGCAACAAAGTGTCATAAATGTTCTGTGCGCTTACATCATTGTCTCTAGTACATGACAACAAGGGCTGAACAGAATCTTCCACAAACACAACATCCCGTGAGACAAGGATACGCTTTGTTTGCGGATGATGCAACCTGTAACCTTTGTTTTCAACGCTATAACCAATAAAAAAACATTTAACAGCCTTATCATCCAATTTCCTTCGCTGCGTTTGTGGCACCAAAGCATATGGCAAACAACCAAAAACATGCATATGCTCAATTGAAGGCTTTCTATCATGCCATGCTTCTTATGGACTCATAGACTGCAAAGCTTTCGTAGGACACTTGCTAAGTACATAAGTGGCACACATGATGGCCTCAAGCCAAAATGAATCCGGCAAAGCTTGACTTTTGACCATACATCGTGCCATTTCAGTAAGGGACCTATTTTTCCTTTCAACAACACCATTTTGTTGAGGCGTGTAGGCATTGTACATTGATGCATTAAATTCATGAGACATATTCTCTTCTCCTCGATCGGACGGAGGGTGTCCATAGTACATTTTGAGACATTTTCAGCCATACCCAGATATTGTTTGAAGCACATAAATACTTCGGACTTCACTTTAAGTGGATAACCCATGCATGCCTGGAGTAGTCATCAATGAAAGTCACGAAGTAAAGGTAATTGCTCAAGGACGGAGTTTGCATGGGCCCACAAACATCACTATGCACAAGCCGCAACCTGTATGTGGCCCTAACTGAACCATCCTTTGGAAACTTCAAACGCTGTATCTTACCCAAAATATAGCCTTCACAAACATGTTTGACAATTGCTTTAAGAGGTGGCAAAGAAGCAACCATATCAGATTTATGTAAATGCAACATACTGAAGAAATTCACGTGTCCAAAATGTGCATGCCAAAGTTTTGCATTGAAATAGCCTTATAATCCACAACTGCATTTGCAAAATTTTGCCCACACTTGACCTACAAAGTGAGCTCTGCTATTGTTGAGTCTTCTATGAAAGGAGACTGTGATGCTGTTGTTGATGTAGAATGGGCTTTTAGTGCAGAGTGCACTTATGATCCTTTTGTCCATGATGCATGTTTGTCAGTTGCTGCAATGCTCAAGTGTGGTACTTTGATAGTGGTGCTACATAGCACATTAACTCCTCTTATCTTGTTAAGGGAGTTGAAAAGATTGTGCTGACTGTTGTGAATGGCAATTCTTTCACACTTGTTGATGCACTTTATGTACCTGGGATCAAGAAGAATCCTTTGTCTATATCTGTACTTGCTAGACTTGGACTTGTAGTCAAATTTGTAGATGACACATGTATATTACATGATCTCACGTTTGATGATGAAATTGTTGCATCTGGCATTTTATGTCGTGGGCTGTATCGTGCATTTGTAGTGGAACCAACCTCTTTCTTCTTAGCCTCTTTGGCCTTCAACTTAGGACACTGCTTATGAAGTAATCATTCACTTTACAATAATGACAACGCATATTCTTTTTGCCCTTATCATCAGAATTCCCAGACGAATTGCTACCAGCAGAAGCATTAGGAACATATGATTTACCACTCGCAGAGGAACCATGAGAAGTGGTTACATTGCTGTTACCACCTTTCTTTGAGCAGCAATAAGGGCCTGTTCAACTGCACGTTGTCTAGTCCTCCAAGTACTAGCTGGTAAGAATCTGACAAAGCATCAAGAACAGTCTGCATAAGGGAACTGTCAGAAATGACTTCGTCCACAGAAGTAAGTTGCTCATTGATATCCTTGACGCCAACAAGGAAAGTGTCCATGTCATCTTCCTCATGCATAATCTTTGACTCCAACTCTTTATGCAACAATGTAATTTTTGCCTCATTGTGACTTGCATAAAGACTAGTCAGAGTATCCCAAGCCTTTTTTGCAGATTTCGCTGAACGAATGTGAGAAGTAACAGTACGCTTGCAATCAATGCATGGGCCTGTGCATCTTTTACATCCCAACGAGCTTGCTCAATCGTAGGAAAAACAGCTATGACAACAACAATTCTGCCACCAAGACCTGCAACATCCTCAACATCGCCCACATCCTTCGAACCAGGACATACATCAATGCCGTGTACAATGTTCCAAACACCCTTTGACACAAGGACATGCTGCATCATGTAAGCCCACATTGGGTAATTGTCCCAATCCAGTTTGTCTTCTGTAGCAAACATCTTGAACACATGTGTTGTTGTTAGCCATGGCGAATGCCTGCACCTGATGTGAAAACTGCCTGAAAAGAGGGGAAACGAAGCAGGAACAATATGTGCTATATAGCACAAACCATAGAAGAATGTAAGGGACCTGATATGCTGAAAATGGAAGTGACAGAAATTCTGCACAAAATGACGAAATAGCCTGCGTTGTACTTTCTGTTGTGGAGACGGAGGCCAAAAATGAGCCCGAATCAGAAATCTGAGCAGACTAACTCTACGAGCTTACCCAGAGTACTTGTCGACCTGCTGACGCTTGCCAAAGCTCATGGAAATCGGAGAAAGTGAGCAAGCGTGTGTTGGAGCTGCTGGCGACTAAGCCGCCGGGAGGACACAACCTGCTTTGATACCACTTCTTGGAATTAGGGTTGTAGGAAAACACACACAGCTTTGAGAAGACAAAGGAAGCTCAAGGCACACAACAGATTGTATTACTCAGTGTGCAATGGAAAGTTTAGATAGCCCTAGAGTGATGGGCGTATATACAATGCACGGGGGAAAAGGCCTCCTAGTGAGTAAATAAATGCCTCGGCGGTCCTAAGTGTGTTCACACACATCACTACCGCATGTATATGGTAACAAACGGTATGGGAAACCGACCTGAATCAGATGGACGGAAGCACAGAACCTTGCCGCGCATGGGGCAAAGTACGAGATCATGAAGCCCTCATCTTCTTTGACGGAGGAGCCAAGGCCAACTTCGTTTCACCCGAAATGGCGGCTCAACTTTGAATTACGCCCGATAGAGTGGGGCCACAGGCGGAGGCAGTTCTAGGGGTGCCTAGACCACTGTTACAGACTAGGCCACCCCAAGTTAGAAATCTGGCACGAGACACGAGAGAATCACTTAGAATACTTCACAACTTTCACACACTTTAAAATTAGAGTCCGTGCCCAGAGGTATTGTCCCCAAAAATCTAGTGCCTCTTTCTGTATTTATATTTATATTACTACTTGAGCAAAGTACAACACCCGAGGGGACCTCTGCTCTCAGACTCTGCGTCTAGATGCTCTGAAGAGTGAGGCCCTTTGGGTCTATTTATTCTTACAAGGGATGCCCCAAAAGCAGAGCTCCAAAAGCAGTGAAACTCAAAAGAAAATTATCCAAAAAGCAATTGAATTTTGCACAGCCTGCCACATGATCAGCTGTCAGCATAACACAAAAATTTGTACGGCAGCTTGGGTGGTCATGCCACGTTATCAGTTTGTGACATACCCCCCTCTTGAAAGAATTGTACGCGCCCTCGATTACGTCTCATTGATGTTGGATTAACTAATCCCATATTGCGATCATGTCCATAGATTTCTCGAGATCGAAATGCTGCAGTCATTTCCTCAATCAGTCCATTGAACATAGTGTTTCAATCATTGAGTTCTAGCTGTGTGGCCATCTCATTGTGAGAGTGCGTGTGTGCGGAAGCATGAGAGAGAGAGAGAGAGAGAGAGAGAGAGAGAGAGAGAGAGAGAGAGAGAGAGAGAGAGAGAGACAAACGCTATGTGTAGGGAGAGGGGGGATCAGCCCCCCATGACCACCATGAGCAGAAGACCCTCAATACAATCAGTATGATGGAAGTGGGTATCCCCCTGGCCCTATAAATAGGTGCCCAAGGGGAGGTAGGGCAATGCCAGATAAAATCCCCCACGACTCAACAAGAAAATAAATATATATGAGGGCGCCCGAACAAGATGGACGGTTGGCCCCAAACTTGGCCCCAAACTCGGGCGGCCAGACCAGGTACAACCTAGACTATGGATGGCCAGCTCAAAGACATACCAGCCTTACAAGTATGCATTAGACCTATGTGAAGCAGCAGAGTGGTGTAAGTCTAAACACCCCCTCTCAACACCTAATGCTGAACAAACCGCGTGAAGCCTAAGATGTGAGGCAATTGATGAAGATGTCTGTTGCAATGTCCACTGAAGGACAATACTCCATGAGTGTATCAGTAGTCTGGGGTGTCCAGACCGCCGAGAGATCTCCATGGTGTGATGTCGTCACGAGCTGTGTAGCAAACTGCTGTACTCTGCCGATAAAGGGTGAAGATACTGCGAGAAGGTCCCGAATTGAGTGTGAAAACAACTCCTTGTCGTAAAAGAAGTGCCAATAGATCTAGAAGTGTCCTACTCAATAGGATCTGTGGTGTCTGGAGTCAAACCGTCTGGAGAAAATGGGGAAGCCCAAAAACGGTCATGAGCATGACCGGAAGCCTGTCGATGCATGAACCTGCAACCCAGTGTGGCCAGGTGGCTAAGCTGTGTAAAACTCCAAGAAGGCCAGATGTAGCAATCTGCGCGGTAAACGTCCTCCGAAACGAGGGAAGCTAGACTAAACAGACTGCACTGTAGAAACTACCGTAAGCTGCAACAGTCATCGGTAGACCGCACAAACTACGATGGTGTCCTGTCAGTAGATAGGGTAATCCAAGATGAGGGGAAAGCTAGACTCTAACACTCTGCGCTGTGAAGGACCTTTGAGAAGAGGTGTGGTTAGACCAATCTGTCTGCACCGTGATCATCTCGTATGAAGCAGGGAAGCCAGACTGAGCAGTCTGCGCTGTGAAGATTCTCTGAGAAGAGGAAAGGCGAGACCAATCTGTATGCACTGTCTTACCTGTATGTCTTGCCTCCAATCCTCCGGTGTCAACCAAAACAGAGCCTGCGCCAACGCCACCAAACCGCATCTCCGTGTGGCTCTCAATGTGAATGAGCTGGGAGTGGCCTACTGCCCAGGTCGAGGGATAAGTCTGCTCTAAGGTTACCGAGGGTGAGCAACTCTGAAGGTAGCAATGCAAATGATTAGGAGTGTAGAAAAGCAATTGCACTACCATCCAAGCCAAGCTCTGGGTGACTCCGGATGTAGTCACGTAATGCGTGATCTCCCACGTCTCGCGGGTAAACTCTCCAAGAGAGTCCAATGAACTGAAGTCCCACTCCGGTTTGTAGATCCAAGCAATGAACCTGTCCAAGAAGAGATCCAAGATCCTCTCCCTAAGTCCATGTAGATGCTCTTGTGTAAGCAAGTGATCTGATGTGTCAAGGTCAAGTGGTAAGTGTGTGTCCACCCAAGATGCTGGTGTCTTCTCTGGGAATGTCGGAATCCGATATGCCATGAGCATGGCCATATCTCGTGTGAGCTCCTCTGATGAGTGCATAGGTGTGTCCATAGCAAACCACAAGTCACCACCCCCTCTGGAGTGTGCAACCGCCGAATTATGGCTGGAATGAATGGATCTCCCAAGGATCGTACGCCAGTGTATGATCAAGCTGATGTCGAAAATACCGTGTACTGCAACAGTCACTGAGAGACCGCACGGACCACCACTGGATGGTGTCCTGGCAGGAGGTAACTTCATCCTCTGTGAAAAACACAAACCAAGAGGCTGCTGTCCACCCAAAAACGCAACTTCGAGGTGATGAAAACGCTGCTTTCTAGCAATTTTCAGCGTGCTCGTATGCTCCCGGCAGGATCCGGAGCGGTGCAAAGGGTGTAGGGAGGGTTTATCTCTATGTCCACAGCCGTCGGAGGGCTGAAAACAGAGAAAAAACAGCAGATATGTATGGCTGAAATCTGTAGCAGATGAAGAGGATTCTCGCCAGCAATGCACCGCATGCAAAACCGGGAAGAAAGGCAAGATTCGAATGGGTATGGCTAGCGCTTCCCCTCTGTTGCAAAAAATGCTGCTCTGCTGTCCTGAAAACGCAGACCTGGCTGTCCCAAAACGCAGATTTGGTTGAAAACGCAGATGGAGCAGAGGGTTTTGTGGCGACAGAAATGTCCCAGAAGTGTAGCGCTGGCAGCCAGGAAGTGATCGCCATGTGTAGGAGCAAAAAACGCAGGTGGAGAAGGTCTTGCGCGATGAAAACTTTCCAAGTTTCATCGGTTGCTTGGCTTTTGCAAAACAGTGGTAGATCTGCAGAAAATGCTGGCTGATCTGATCTTCTTGGGAGGATAGCCTGATGCAGAAGCGCCATAACATGAAGAGCCTGAAGCTTTGATACCATGTGAGAGTGCGCGCGAGAGAGAGAGAGAGAGAGAGAGAGAGAGAGAGAGAGAGAGAGAGAGAGAGAGAGAGAGAGAGAGACATTGTTCCTGGCATATATTGCTTGTTTTCAGGCGCATAACCAGCCATGCTCTGAAAAATTTATCCGCCCCTGAAATACATAGGATGTACCGTGGGTGGTGAAAAAACCTGTTGGATAGCTTGGAAACTGGTTCCCTGTCCATTTAATGCAACATACATCAACATATACTTTACACATGGTTTGGCGCACATCTATAATAGCAGAGAGAGTAGCACTAGGTCTCGATCAATGGCCCTCCACCTCATCATTGTATTGTTTTATGGGAAACGGAAACGAGAACGAAAATTGAAAGTTTTAGGATAGTGAAAACCAAAATGCCACATCATCATGGAGACCCCCGGGTGGATGCCGAGGGGTTGGGCGGGAGGGGGAGGGGGAGGGGGGGGGGGGGGGGGGGGGACAAGAGTGAGGGTTGCAAGGTAGCTCCAGACAAGCTGATTAAAAGGAGATAATAGAAAAAGAGAATTTGCGAAGACAATTGGCTCTCACAAGAAGACTGAGTCGTTAGATGGATGACTTTGACAATAAGGCTTGAATGGGTTGAAAGCTAGTACATCATGACATATGTCACATGCACATCTAACCCTACGTGCGTTTGGACAAGCTAACTCCTAATTCTAGGCTTTAGTATAGCCTAGGAAGTGTTATGGCACCCTTGTGAGCCTGTACGCAGGATGTGCATGTCTAGACATTTAGATTAGTTGCATACCCTTTGATTGCACATGAGCACAATCAATGTCTGCTAGGTGTAGGCACTTCGGAGTGTTCCCATACAAGTTGCATTACCTAGGCAATAACTGCGTACGGAGCACCTCTTATTAGTAGCTCATCAACTTATCAATGACATTTCAGCCAACAATTATAAAATCATGGGATTTTTATGGGACTGCGCAACCCAGCTTTAATTCCTTATATAAGTGACCCTAGAGGTTACATCTCAAGCATAAGTAAATACCCTCATTACCAGCACCAAGTACCTGCAGTACCTCAACATCTCTCGCCTTTTTCCACTTGATCACTCCATCAACACCAGCGTTTTCAGGATTCATCCATAACCTTGCCATACCATCGCAGATCCAGTTGAGAGTACCAATGTTTTTCAGTTTTCAGCCCAAGACAGAAGATCGGCCAACGTTTTCAGATTCAGTTCTCAGATCAGCTAGTGTTTCAGCCCAAGACAGTACATCAGCCCAGCAGTTTTAAGATTTCATCTTGAGCATTCACCATCAATCACTTTTGTTGCACATTACATTGGTATCAGAGCTCTTTGGCAGTGTTCGGTGTCATCACTCAAGAAAAGAACCTAAAGAACCTCTCTCAGATTTATTTTCTCAAGAATCTCCGTATCCTTGCCCTGGACTTATTAGCCACTCAAGCCTTAGTCCATCGTGCATCAGGAGCGCTCTCGTCTTCATCGCTCTGTCTTGATGGCATTAAGCCATAAAAGAACCATAGACTTTTATTTGCTTGTCTGAGATTGCATGTAACCAAGACGACTTGGGCGTGTCGATCTCTCTAATCTGTGTTTTTGAAGAGTGATAGGTAATTCAGAAAAGAAGGGCTTGTCCAACCTCCCCTTGTTCCTCTTTACTCATTCCTCATTGATAGCAGACCTTGGACGTTGTGGTAGGCCAATCGACGTGAGGTGGGAAAAAGCAACCTTGGTGTGAGCGCAAGGCCGCCAAGGGGTGCACAGTAGGAAGGAGTTGAGGTTGGGCAAGAGAAAAGCCTTCTTGAACGTAGATTGCAATCGATATCAAGTATCAAGAATCCCCAAGTACCCAAGCACCCCAAGTACCAAGAACCCTCAAGTACCCAAGGACTCCAAGTATCAAGAATCCCCAAGTACCCAAGCACCCCAAGTACCAAGAACCCTCAAGTACCCAAGGAGCCCCATTACCCCAAGTACCTAGTAGTCATTGCATGGTCATCTCCAGAAGCAGGATGGATACTTTGCATGAGGATGATGAGAGTGGAATTGGAGAAGAAGAAGTCCCTACACTAGGAGGACCGTTTCTAGATCCTCCTCTGTTCTCATCTACGCCACGTATTGCACAAAATTCTATGGAGGTTTTGGTAAAGTCTATGATGCTACATCAAGAGGCTCAATGAACGGTTGTAGAAAGAGAATGTGAAGCTCAATGTGTAGCTATTGAAGAAAGGACAGTAGCTATGAAGCTAGAGTGTGAGCAGGCCTGTAAAGCTCAACGCATAGTAGTTGAAGAAAAGAGGGAAGCTATGGAGCTAGAGCTTGAGGCACAGCGAGACCAACACATGCAAGAATTGGTCTTGCAAGTGATATCCTCGAAGAGTGACTTACTCAAGGAGGTCGACAAGTCATCACGTAGACCAGGTAAAGATGACGACTCCAACAATCCAATCATTGAAAAATTGAGTAAGATGAATGCTTCTTTGATTTATTCTTGGTTGCATCAACTTAATGCTTAACAAGAAAAACAGCAAGAGTAAAGTTTTGATTGTTGTCGTGTATTTGTCGGGTGGTGCCATTAATTGGTATCAAGCCTGGCAAGAGGCACAGTTGGCCGAGCATCTTGAGCATGCTGCGGATGGCAAACTATTGTCTTATAGTTGGGCCGACATCCAAGACAATTTCAAGCTCGTTTTATGCCACCGCAGTACCTTGATCGATTGAAAGAGGATTGGAGAGGCCTCAAGCAAAATGGGGTTGTCTTTTGCTAACCGTATTTTGCAGACTGGTGTTCAATTGCGTAAGTCGGATGAGGATCGCAAGGAAGCTTTCCTCTTTGGTTTGGACGAGTACATCAAATACGATGTGCAAGTCTTTCACCCTAAGGACTACAATGACACCGTCAAAATCGCTCTTGCACAAGAAATGAAACACAACAAAAATAAGCCGAAGGAGAACAAGTCAAGTATCACTCAGAACCAACAAAATAAGCAAAATGGTAAGAACAATGGTACTAACCACAATATCTCTCCTTCTCAATCTCCACTACACATAGAGCACAAAATTCACCTAACAATGATAATAAAGAAAAGGCTAAAACTCAAGAAACCTCTATGTCGAAACTTGATAAAAAATCTTCTCAAGTAATAGTAGGAGGTTGGTTAAGTCTTAAAGAACGAGCCGAATATGGAAAGGAAGGAAGATGTTCAAGTGTCACACTAAAGGTCACATGAAAAGAGATTGTGTCACAAACTGGTGACGTGGCAAGCCCTAAGACACATATGACGTGGCGGTAGCCCGTAAAAGGCGCCAATAGGCTGACACGTGGCAGACTGTACGGACCCCCACAAATTGCTCTGATTGTTGATGCGACAGATTTTCGTAAACCGCACTGACTTGCTGACGTGGTAGTCCGTACGGATCTCTGCAAATTACGCTGGCCAGCTTTTGGGCATAATGCTTTTGAGTTGAGATTTTGGAGCTCTGCTTTTGGGCATCCCTTGTAACACTAAATTAGGCTATGAGGGCCTCATTACTCAGAGCATCTGGACGCAAAGTCTGAGTGTGAGTTCCCGCAGACTCCCTTGTATTTTGCACTCAGATTTGTATAAAAAGAAATACCGAAAGGGGTGCCAGTGTTTGGGGCCTACCTCTTGGCACGGAACTATCCCGGGCCGTGTCGTCTTTTGTGAAGTGTTTTAAAGTTAATCTTTGCTGTGTCGTGGTAGAATCTAGACTTGGGCTGTCCAAGTTTGTTACAGTGGTATTAGAGGGCGGACGATTTCTCTACTACCGAGAATCCGATCCTTTTCTTGTGACACTTATGGATTCCAACAAGAATCAATCGACTTCTTCTGCATCTGCTAATGCGGGAGGAGATCACGAAGAAGATTTTGACGACTTAACAGAGGAAGAGTACGGGCCACCTCGGCCTACTCAGTACGACCTTCAAGAGATGGAACGTGGACAGCAAGTTGACGAGTGCACAAAGCAGATGATTAAATTTGCGAAGGATTTTGAGTTTGCAAATTTTTTGTCTCAGCAATCCATCGCAGAAATGCACACCCAGTGGCAGAAAGCGACAAAAGCACCCATCAAACCGGCAATCAAGAAGCCTCCTTCTCCGAGGATGTTTACAGAGCAAGAATTACAGGAGGTGGTTTAGACACAGATCAGTCGGCTTTTGGACACGAACAATCAATCCAAAAAGCAAGTGAAAAAAGCGCTAGAAGGGGACGGACTACCCTGGTTATTTGGGCCGTCAATCTTCTTTTGCATCTGCAAGAAAGCAGAAGAAGCGTGTACGATTTGAAGGACTACCCAATTCTTCTTCTTCTGCTGACAGTTCTTCTAGCTCTTCTGATTCGAGAAAGGAAGACAAAAAAGACAAAAAGCGAAGCAAAAAGCAAAGGTTCGGAAAGGGCAAGAAAAAGGCAAAGAAACCATGATTTCGCCTGGTTTCTGACAGTTCTACAGAGGAGTCATCCTTTGACCGTTCGTACTCCGACGACCTTATGTTTTATGCAAAGAAGAAGCATTTTTACAGAGCCAACCAATATGACTTCCTTGAAGACAAAAGCAAGCAAGTAAAAGAATTCAAAGAAGGTGGACAGTCGATTCAATTTGAATCCTTTTTTGGGTTCCGAGATGCTCCAAGGGATTTGGCCTTCATTCAATAGCCTTCTCTGGAGGGCACTACTCAAAGCACTCCAAGATTAAGAGGGCTACATCTTTCTTCAAAGGAAATGCTCGAACATTGTGGTCCACTCTTCTTATGAGGAAGGAAGCTCCAGTTAAGTGGTTGAAATTCAAAATGCTCTTTATTTCTTCTTGGCTGACTCGGGAGTACGAACGAGATATACGAACCGCTTGGAATCATCTTCAAATGACCAAGGGAGATTCTTTGGACACTTATTGCGAGAGATTTTGGAACTCTTTTCTACCAACCTCTTCATTTAAGAAGGTCTCTTTTAAGGAACATATTGAGTGGTTTTGCTGCGGACTCCCTACAGAGATCCGAGACTACTGCCTAGAACAAAAGTCGAATTCTATTCAAGAATTGATGGGTCATGCGAAACGGGGTTTCGCGATACATTCGGGAAATTTGACTTACCCCACTAATGAGATCTTGACTCAGAGAACCCAACAGACCTTTAACAATGAAAGTAGAAAGAGGAAGAGTTCCCAAGAAAAGAAAGATAAGGATACACGACCCCGGCTCATTCTTCAAGAGAGGGCCAATTACATCAAAGAAGAAAAGTGTTTTGGTTGCGGGGAACATGCGCACATCTTCGCAAAGTGCCCCAAAAAGGCACAGCAAGAACAAAGTGAAGACAGGCCAGAGAGTTCGAGAGCAACAGAGGAACGTGGTAGAAAAGGCAAGATGAAAGCAAGATTGGTACCAGATTGCATGGGTACTGACCCAAGCTTAGTTGATGAAAGTACGGAACTTTGCCGAGCTTGGGACAAAGTGAAAGATCAAGAAGCCTTGATTTTCTTCGATGGAGGAGCCGAGGCCAACTTCATTTCACCCGAATTGGCGGCGCGGCTCGAGATTACACCTGATAGGATGGGACCACCAGTAGAGGCAGTTCTGTCATTGGCAAACTTCGGTTGCATTGTCAAGGGTATTTGGGGCATGAGGACTTTTATATAATGCCCTTGGAAGGTTGTGACGTCCTCCTCCTTGGTACCATAAGAACAATGCCGTGATTGATTATCAGGCAAAGAAAGCAACTTTGAGGATGAAAAGGGCCTAAAGATTGTACTTGATGTCAAACTGAAGGGCGAGTCTGTCCCTATTGTATTGGCTTCGGCCATTTCCAAATTAATGAAATCGAGTCTCTTTGTTTACTGGACTACGTGAAAGAGTTAAATGATGAAAATAGAACGAACATGCCTGAACTTGATAGAGAACGCCAAGATTTTCTCCACACTCATGCCGATTGTTTCTCTGAGGGCCTGCCAGGTGAGTTGCCCCCATCTGGACCGGAGGATCATACCATTGATCTCATACCTGGATGCACACCACCAAACCGGCCACCTTACCGTGTTAGCGGAGCCCAAAATGAAGAGATTATGAACCAGGTGAAAGTCCTTCTGGAAAAGGGTCTTATCCAGCGGAGTACTTCATCCTACTGCTCTCCTGTATTTTTGGTTTTAAAGAAAGACGGATCTTGGAGAATGTGCATTGATTACAGAGCTCTCAATAAAATCACCATCAAGAACAGATTTCCGATTCCAAGGATCGATGATATTCTTGACCGACTTCAGGGATTCTCTTGTTTCAGCTGGATTGATTTGAAAAGTGGATATCATCAGATCCAAATCGTGCTGGGAGATGTCTACAAGACAGCCTTTCGGATGAGCTTTGGTTTGTATGAATTTTTGGTGATGCCTTTTGGCCTTACCAATGCTCCAACGACTTTCAACCGAATGATGGATAGGATTTTTAGAGAGTATAGTTCATTTGTCGGCACTTTCTTTGATGACATTATAGTCTTCTCCATGGATGAAGCAGAACATAGACACCATATGCTACAGGTTTTTCAGGCATTGCGAGATCACAAGTTAGTTATCAATGCCAAAAAGAGTGAATTTTTCTTTGCCGGAGATACACTATTGGGGACACATCGTCTCAGCAGCAGGAGTACAGATGAACCCGGCCGAGATTGAGACTATACGTGATTGGCCCGATTTCAAGAATGTTCATGAAGTTAGAAGCTTCTTGGGCTTGTGTTCTTACTACCGGCGGTTAATTCCGAAAGTTTACTGAGGTTTCTTCCCCTTTGCACATTCTGACATAGAAAGGAGTCTCTTTCTCGTGGGGACCGACAGAGGTGACTGCCTTTCAGACACTGAAAGAGAAATTGACTACTAGACCAGTCTTGACTTTGTCGGATTTGCAAAAGTCATTTGAAGTATATTGTGATGCTTGTGGTCGTAGTCTGGGAGCGGTCTTAATGCAAGAAGGCCATGTCATTGCCTATGAAAGCCGATTGTTTTCAAGGTCAGATTTGACAGCCCCAGATTTATGAGAAAGAGCTTTTGGCAGTGATCCATGATCTTACTTAGTGGCTACATTACCTACTTGGAGCCAACTTCACGGTCTTCACTGATCATCAGAGTTTACGCTACTTCTTGTCACAGAAGCAGCTTTTGAAAAAGAAGATGCGGTGGGCTAACATCTTGTCACAGTTTCACCCCCAGATTGTCCATGTTCAGGGACAGAAGAACTTCATGGCAGATGCTTTGTCTCGGAAGCCGCTAGTTTTGGCTTTTTTCGCAATTCATCATAGAAGCTTCGAGGACATGGTTGATCATTACGCCACAGATCCAGATTCTTCCGATGTATTCATTCGAATACAGAATGGGGTGGTAGTAGCGGGATATTCCATATGGGATGGCTACTTGATGAAGAAAACGATGTTGTGCGTTACACAGCCGTTGAGGGAAAAGGTTTTGACTGAGTACCATTGTCCACCTTTTACCACCGTGGCATAGACACCACCTTGAAAGGTGTGCAGCGTTACTTCTTTTGGCTGAGACTCAAGAAGGATGTGGACGGGCATGATGGCATTTGGACTGTCATCGACAGATTTAGCAAGCAAGCTCATTTCATTCTCGTGAAGAAAACAGTCAAGCCGGATCATTTAGCGAGACTGCTCATTGCACAGATTTTCAGATTACATGGCATGCATGAGACAATCGTCTCTGACAGAGATCCCCAATTAACGAGTTTGTTTTGGAATGCTATTTGGGAGAACATTGGCACACGATCGCAGTTCTCGTCATCATTCGAGCCGCTGACAGCTGGGCAATCTGAGATTGTAATTTCAGTTGTATTGGATTTATTGAAGTCTTACATTTTTGATCAGAAGACTCAATGGGAATTTTTTTTACCCTTGATGGAATTTGGCTACAATAACACGATCCACTCTTCGACGGGGAAGGCGCCATTTGAGATCATTGAAAGTGCTGCGAAGGTTTCACCCTTCCTTAGCACGAAAGATAAGATTTTTGAAGCCGACCAATACACGAGGGACTTGGATACTGCTTTTGCCAAGGTCCGAGAGGCTTTAGCGAAATCTCAAGAACGACACAAGAAGGCAGCAGATCGACATCGTCGCGATTTGAAATCAAAGGAAGACGATTGGGTACTCTTACGTTTTGAAAAGGCACGGCTAAGAAAGAAAAAGGGAAAGGAGCGGCTTTTTCTGAAGCTTAGCATGAGGTACTATGATCCTTTCCAGATAAAAGAAAAGATAAATGATGTCTCCTTTAGACTGAAGCTGCCCGATACTTGGAAGATTCACAATGCATTTCATGTGAGTCTATTGAAGCCTTTTCAAGGCGATGTGCCCGATGATGGGGAGCCAGATGAGCAACCCGAAGTGGAGGAAAGCGAGGAGATACTCGTTCTAGGACAGATATTGGCACACAAGGACAGAAAGATAAACGGTAAAGTGATCAGGCGGTTGTTGGTTAAGTTCAAGAACTATTCTGCATTGGATGCGAAGTGGATGGAGGAGGAGGGCCTAGCAGATACTCCTCAGATTTTGAAACTTTACGTTGAAGCATTCGGTTTAGCATAGTCTACTCGGATAGAACCCCGATTTCAGCAAGGGTGAATCTAGTGCAGCGGGTTTGCACAACAGGGGAGTCAATCTGCTCCTTTGTCAACGGATTACCCCGATTTTGAATAGAGTCACTGATGTCCCTTTTGGGTTTCAGGGATACTTTAGGGCTAAATAGTATTTTGCTGTATGACTTTATAACAGGAATTCCCGAAAATGAATATGATTGATTTATACTTAACTTGTTTGAGTGCAGGAACTGAAAGACGAAATGACTGCAGCATTTCGGTCTCATAAATCTCTATAGACATGATTGCAATAAGGATTAGTTAATCGGGCATCCGTGAGGTCCCGAATGGACCTAGATGCGATTACTAAACTTGTTGCTGATTAATCATGGTCTGAGATTTGGAATGAATTTGTATGTGATGTCTTATGATGTCAAGTGATGTTTTGTGATGTGACTGTCGATTTGTACAACTGCTAGATGTGTCGTGTCTAGTGTGTCAATACTAATAGTCAGTGTCTACTAAGACAGTTTATGGCCTTTGTCTGTTTTGCAGGCTTGAGGGCGATTATAATTCTTTCAAGAGAGGGGTGTGTAACAAACGGGTGACATTGCAGGCCCTCGGACACATATGACATGTATGCAACTCGTAAAAGGTGCCAACAGGCTGACACGTGGCAGAGTGTACGGACCCCTGCAAATTGCGTTGACTGCTGATGTGGCAATTTTCCGTAAAACGCACTGACTTGTTGATGTAGTAGTCCGTACGCATCTCCGCAAATTACAGTGGTGTCACGTGTACATTTAACCCTATGTGCATGTGGACAAGCTAACTCTTATTTCTAGGGTTTAGGACAACCAAGGAAGTGTTATGGCACCCTTGTGAGCTTGTATGGCGGTGTACGCGAGACATGCATGTCGCGACACTTAGATTAGTTGCATACCCTCTGATTACACAGCTAGTGTTTGCTAGGTGTAGGCACTGAGGAGTGTTCCCATACAGCTATATTAGTACCAAATCTAGGCAATAAGTGCATACGAAGCACCTCTTATTAGTAGCTCATCAACTTATTAATAAGTGACATTTTAGCCAGCAATTATAAAATCATGGGATTTTTATGGGATTGCTCTACTCAGCTTTAATTCCCTATATAAGTGACCCTAGGGGTCATCTCTCAAGCATAAGTCAATACCCTCAGCACCAGCACCAAGTACCTGGCGTCCGCAGTACCGCAACATCTCTGGCGTTTTTGCACCAGATCACCCCACTAGCACTAACATTTTCAGTTTTCAGCCATAACCTCGCCATACCCTTACAATCCAGCCATCGAAACCAATGTTTTTAGTTTTCAGCAAAGAGCAGCGCTCGGCCTCAGCCTTCCAGAAGGTACAACTGTTCCATCCCCACTTTCTCAACCTAGTCGACCTTCAAATACTGACAAGCCGCCCACCAATGTCAAGGGCCGCCCCTCCATGCGATCTGATATTGATGGGGCGTTCTTGAAAGGAATGGCTGACTTGCAGCAGATCAAGGTACCAAAGAAAGCCCTGACCAAAGGCGAAAAGCCTACAACAAAGACCATCTTAAAGAACACCTTTCAGCAAGTGTCACTTTACGACATGCTCTGGCTGGATGCAAATTTTCGAAGCGTCACACCTATTGTCATTCAATCTATGTACCTCGGTGCAGGGTCCAGTGGAGGGCACCTTCCTGTGCAGCCGCCTAAGTCGTCATGATCTCCTATCCCGCTGCTTCTCTCACTGATTACAAGAGTCTTCGTCTAACCGTGTCTATTCTGGGGCAACGATGTTTAGGTGTCATAGTGGATGGTGGATCTGGAATTAACCAGAGAACTGTGTACCCCTTGGGCATAGTCGACAAGGTGCCTCTGCAGGTGCAAGACTTTACATTTAGCCTGGATTTTGATGTGGTTCGTCTTCCCCAGGTTGAGGGCGGCTCTCCCTTGCTCATCGGCAGACCATGGTTGCGGCACACTAAAGCACTTCATGATGGGGAAACGATGCTATGTGGATACATACTCTTGGCGCACTAGTGCAACCCATTCAACTTGAAGGAGGTATGGATCTAGTAGTGCATCATAGTTCTTTGTCAGTAGAGTCCAACCTCGACCTGGAACAGCCTACCCCACCAGATGAATCAGACGAAGACCTACTGGAGTGGTTGGAGACGACCAAGTCTATGCCATGCTATGTGGTCTCTATAAATTCCTTCCCTGAAGTTACATCGTCTTCGAGTGTTCCTTCAGTAAGTGAGCCCAATGAGCCACAACATCTACAGGCAAGTGTGGCGGTCACTAAGGATGATAACTCAGTTGCCCTCTTGGTGGAAGCGATCGGCCTTTGTGAGTCTATCAAGCACCTTAGAAGGGGTGGGAAATCCCCTTTACAAGAGTTTACCTCTCAAGCACCATAGAAGGGGTAAGAAATCTCCTTTATAGAATCTCTTACCTCAGCCTCCTCTGCGTCCGACTCTTTAACCACGCGAAAGCTCTCTTCTGTGTTGGATGAACTCCCCTTTGACGAGCTTCCATAGGGATGGTTTCAAGAAGAATATGCTGATTTTCATATGGATCAGCCACCACCCCATGATGTCTCAAATCTCCAAGAGGCCGCACAGTCTTCATCTTCTGATGCATCCTCGCCAGCCAAACCTTCTGACCCGGTTAGAGAAGTCAACCTTGGCGATTGTAGCAGGCTACAGTGTCACTGCTACAGGACACAGTTACAGTTAGTACAGTTGGTCTGGTCTGTTCACACTGGACGGACACTCTGGGCAGTGACACGTGGCAGGGATACGGATGGTGGCCTAGTGGACATGTGGCCAGGTCACACTTAGCTGGCTGACATTTATGAGCCGTTGGTGGCTCTTTATGATTGTATCTATGAGTAGTAGCCGTTGGGTCATTATCATTATCTTATATAGATGGTTTGGTCATCATCGTGGTAGCGAGTCTAGGCACAGAGCACTGCTTCACCATCCCTGCACATCTGAGCCTCGACACCCCCATTTGTACCTGTGAGTCTTGGGCTGGAGTTGAGTGTGCTACCACGCCAGAGTCTGGACATGGTTCTTTGAGATAGTCGAGTCCACATGTTCTGGTCCACTGTTGTGTCTCTGTTGTTCTGTTGTTATCCATTGTTTCTGTGTTTCATTCTGTTTGAGTGAGTTTCCATTTGTTTGAGTGAGATTGTCACGCACATTGCACTGAGGGGCACCCACACTGTAGAGAGCACGACACATTATCCGCGCTATAGGTGCTCTCATTTTGGCGATCACGGTGGGACCTCAACTGAAGTCTCACTCTGTTGAGTAGCTGGTCTTCTTCGCTTCACCTGTGCAGCTTGTTGTTCTGGTCTAGTTTCACCCTTGACAACTTAATCTAGCTGGTCTAGTCTCTCGCCTTGCTGGTCTAGTTCTCTCTCGCCCTGGTCCACCCAGTTATCGTCCTGGTCTAGTCCTCCTCGTCCCTGGTCTAGTCCTTCCTCGTCCTTGTCTAGGCCAGGTGGTCTTGTCACTCGCCCTGGTCTAGTAGAGTCTAGACCAATGTTCAGCCAAGTGAAGGTCGTCTTGCCCAAGTGAAGGTCTTCTTGCCCAAAGCTTGGTGGGGTTGGCGGTTACTGCATGACACATACAAGGAGGTCATTGGAGCGTCAAAGTGCAGTACTAAGTCCTTCGAAGTACTACCACAGACGGCGTCAACCCTTGGTGCCCAGTAGAAGCATATTAGCCCCATCACCCATACCTACTCATACGGCTACCTCCATTCCTTCGATCGGTTCTACATCCTCCAGGTCACCTTCTCCGGTAAGGCTCTCCTCCATCTTGTTACAGCAAGCTAGTGAGCAACAGACTCAGGAGCAGGAGGCCATGGAGGAGCTCACAAGTGTTCTGGCAAAGGTGAACATCAAGTTCCCTACCTTTAAGGGTCTCTCCACAGAGGATGCAGACGACCATGCTCGGAGGTTTGTCTCTCTTTGCAGAGGTCGTGGCCTCAACAGAGAAGATGCATACCTGGTGCTCTTCCCGTCCACCTTGGATGGTCTTGCAGATAAATGGTACAATCAGTTTGCTGAAAACCACTTTACTACTTGGACCATGTTAAGACAACAGTTCTGCGAAGCTTTCTGACCAAGGGATTATCAAGAGAAGATTCTAGATGAGTTGGCCAACCTGTTGCTCCAGCCCAAGGAGACATTTGCAGAGCTCATGACCAGAACAAAGTCCCTGGTCGCCAAGCTGCCTCAGCAACCAGGGGAATTCATGGTGAAGAAGTGGGTAGAGAAGGCTCTGCCTAAGACTTCTCAACAAAAGCTCAGAGAAATCCTCCGTCTTGAAGCCAATCTGGAAGACTTTGTTGCTACTGCTACTAGAATAGAGGGAGCAAGAATGCAGTTCACTGACTCTCCTAGGTTAGATACTGCCCCTGTACTCGTGGATAGTCCAACAGACCCCTTGACTTCTTTACGAAGGGAACTGGAAGCCCTAAAGTTACAGCGGGCCCTTCAAGAAGAGAGATCCTTCTCTCTCAGATAGGAGAAGCCTCCACATCAAGAGGCTTATGATCAACTTAAAAGAGAGTTAGAAGAGCTCAGGTCTCAGCAGGAGACTAAGGCTATGGTATGGTGTAGTTCATGCCGCTCTCCAGGACACCCTCCACAGGACTGTCCCCTTCGCTCTTATTGCCACTTCTGCGAAAAATCGGGTCATGAAGATAAGGATTGCTACTATATAAAGGGATTGCACAAAATACAGCAAAGTCTTGGTCCTACACTCCAACAGGGGTTAGCACCAACATCCAACATGGTTTCTCACTACGGCCATCCCAACTACATGCCACCTTTGCTCAATACCCCTGCTGTCCAAGGTATGTCAAGTACTTTCCCGACTCAAAGTTTTTATAATGCTAATGCCACCTCAACCCCTCAGAGCTTCTACACTTCAGCCTCCAACTCCATGCAGCAACCACCTCGTCCCCCGTTTCGTCCTTCCAATCGGCCCATAGTCTGCTATAGATGCGGAGAATATGGGCATTATCAGAGAAAGTGTCCTTTACCTGAGGGGTCCCCTCCTTGTCGTCATTGCCCTGATTCGAAGGATCACTACAGTAAGGATTGTCCCATGCAAAGGGCATCCACGTCTTCATGCTCGACTCAGAACCAGCAAGATTTCACCTTCCCGAAGATAAACTTGATTGCTGTGAATACCGTGCCTCAACCATCACTTGTTACTCATGTGGTTAAGCCACTGCAAGTGGAGGAGCCTGCTGGTGTCCTTACTCGGGCACAAAGAGCAGCTCTTGGTCTCAGTCTGCCCACAGGTCCACCTCGCCAGTCCCCACTTCCTCAATCTGGTCTACCTGACCCAAAGGACGAGTCCTTCAAAATTGCTAAGAGCAAACCAACTTCCTTGTTATCTGACATTGATGGAGCCTTCTTGGAGCAGTGGTTGACTTGGAACAGATTAAGGTTCCAAAGGGAGCCCAGTTCAAAGGCGCCAAGCCCACAACAGAAGCCATTTTGAAGAATACTTTTTAGCAGGTGTCACTATACGACATGCTAAAGCTCGACGCAACACTTAGAAGTGACACCCTGTCGGTCATTCAGTCTCTGTAGTCGGGGGCTGGGCCTAGTGGTGGGCACCTCCTTGTACAGCCCTCAGAGTCTTATTTGATTTCCTATCCAACTGCTCCCCTCACCGATTATAAAAGTCCTCGTCTCATCGTATCTATTCTTGGGCACCAGCTATCCGGCGTCATCGTTGATGGTGGATTTGGAATCAATTTGATGGCCGAATTCACTATGATGGCCTTAGGTCTACAGCCTACCCGACCTGCTCCTTTCACTGTTACATTGGCCGATCAGAGAACAGTCTACCTAGTGGGCATAGTCGACAAGGTGCCTTTGAAGGTACAAGATTTCACTTTTAACTTGGATTTTGTGGTAGTTAATCTTCCCCAGGTAGAGGGAGGTTATCCCTTGCTGATTGGTAGGCCATGGTTGCGACATACGAAAGCACTTCATGATTGGGGAAACAATGCCATGTGGATACATACTCTGGCTCTCCAATGCAACAAATTCGTCTCAAAGGAGGCATGGATCCGGTCGTTCAGCATAGCTCTTTGTCAGTAGAGTCCAACCCTGACTTGGAGCAGCCGGTCCCTCTTGATGGGTCCGATGAAGTCTTACTGCAGTGGTTAGAAGCTACTTCTTTGATGCCATGCTATGTAGTCTCTCTTCAACCTTTGCCAACAGATTCACCCTCTCCCGCTGATACTACACCTGAAGCTACACCTGAAGCCAGTAATCCCAATCAGCCAAGTGCGCCAGAACCAAGTGGACCGGTCTCTGGTGACCATCCTTCAGAGGGTCCCTTGATGGAAACCGTCAGCTTGGGTGAGCTTATAACCCACCATAGAAGGGGGAAAAAGTCTCCCTTGCAAGAGTTGGCCAACACCCCAGCTCCTTCCTTAGCCTCCACTCCATCTGACTCTCCACCCATGCCGGAGCACTCTGAGCTATTTGAGGATTTACCATTTGCAGAGCTTCCATCAGGATGGTTGTAGGAAGAGTATGCTGATTTCAACATTGATCAGACGCCAGCTCATAATGTCCAGAAGCTCACAGAGGCGGCACGGTCTTCTCTCCCTGACGCAGCCTCGCCCACTGCACCGCCTGACCTGTCAGAGAGGTCAACCTAGGCGGCCCTGACAACCATCAGCCCATCTTGTTAGCCGCTTGGTTATGGGATCACCCCGCTCTACTCGACCAGGTAATCTCTTTCATGCGCTCTTTCAAGGATGTGTTTGCCTGGTCTTACCACGATTTGGAAGGAATCCCAACAGAGCTAGGAGTCCACACAATTCCTCTGGTTGAGGGGGCTAAGCCGGTTAGAGGACGGGCTTACAAACTGAATCCCAAGTATGCAGAAGCAGTCAAAATCGAGTTGGAAAAAATGCAAGAAGCAGGTATTATTGTACCAGTAGAGCACTCAGAATGGTTGTCCCCTATGGTTATTGCCCCAAAGAAGCAGTCCAACAAAATTCGAGTTTGCGTCGACTACCGGGCTCTGAATAAGGTCACAATCTCGGATGGATTTCCGACACCTTTCACTGAGAGAGTCCTCGAAGATGTCGTTGGCCATGTACTGTATAGTTTTATGGACAGATTCAACGGCTACAATCAGTTAGGAATACATCCTGACGACCAAATCAAAACAGCTTTTGTGACTCCATGGGGTATTTTCATCTACACTTGAATGTCTTTTGGGCTTAAAAATGCACCGCCTTCTTTCAATCGCATAGTATATCTCATCTTTTGTCCTCTGCTTACTGATCACCTTCGCATATTCATGGACGACTTTTCCACCTTCTCGGGTGCTCAATGTTCGACCCCACTAGAAAATCTAAAGGAGCATCTTGCTCAGCTCTCTGCAGTCTTCCTCAGGTGCAGAGAGGCACGTTTGAAGCTCAATCCAAACATGTGTCATTTTTTTGTCACCGAGGGCACACTGTTGGGCCATGTGGTGTCTGCTCAAGGTTTAGCACCTGACCCAGAGAAGATAGTGGCCATCTTGAAGTTACCTCTGCCCATAAATCCCAAAGGTGTTCAGAGCTTTGGGGCCACACCGGCTATCATCGCAGGTTTATACGTATGTATGCACATGTGGCTCAACCATTGACTCGGCTCACCAGTGTTGCTGTTCCCTTCCAGTGGTCAACACCCGAGGCTGAAGCATTTGCATACCTCAAAAAACGCCTCACTGAAGCACCTATTCTAGTTGCCCCAGATTGGGCCCTACCTTTTCATGTGCATACAAATGCCAGTCTGTTGGCTGTGGGTGTTGTGCTGACTCAGCCTAGCAAAGAGTTCAACTTGGATCGCCCTGTACATTATGCAAGTCGCCTGCTCACCAAAGCAGAGCGCAACTATAGCACCACAGAGAGGGAAGGTTTGGCTATAGTGTATGCTCTACAGAAATTTCGTCACTATTTGCTAGGGGTCCATTTCACAATTATTATTGATCACCATGCCTTGCGCTATCTGCTTAATAAGCCACAGGTCGCAGGTCGAGTATGGGGATGGCTCCTCCTATTCCAAGAGTTTGATTTTGAAGTGGTACTCCGTCATGGTAAGCATCATGTAATGGCTGACCACCTCTCTCGCATTCACACAGGTGAAGAAGCTACCGGGATTGCGGATGACTTTCCAGATAGCAGTCTTTTTAAAATAGATACAACACCGGAATGGTATGGCGAGGTCTTACATTTTCTATCTACTGGGCTGTACCCATAGAAGGCATCTCCACTGCAGAAGAGGAGATTGCTGTTGAAGTCCAGGCCTTTCACTCTGATTGGGGGCTAGCTCTACAAATCGGGACCAGATGGTGTTCTGAAGCATTGTGTCTCACCTCATGAGGTGGAGCATATTCTGGAGGATGCCCACAATGGTCCCACTGGTGGCCATTACCCTGGTCACATCACCGCCGAGAAGATTCTATAGAGTGGTCTATGGTGGCCCTACGTTTTTAAGGATGCAATAGCATATTCTAAGGTTTGTGATGTGTGCCAGCACTGTGGGCCGAAGCCAAGTAAGCAATCCAACCGTCCTCTGCAGGTCTCGATGGCGTGGCTACCTTTTGAGAGATGGGGCTTGGACTTTGTAGGTCCAATATATCCCCCGGCTCAACCAAGTAATCGCAAATATCTGCTAGTGGCTACAGACTATGCAACAAAGTGGGCAGAGGTACTGGCGACAGTAGATTGCATTGGCAATACAGTAGCCAAATTTTTATATGAAAATATTTTATGCAGATTTGGATGTCCCTTAGAGATCACCAGTGATAGGGGCAGTCATTTTGTCAATGACATGATCTCAACTTTGCTGGCCAATTACAAGATTTTTCATCGCAAGTCGTGCTCTTATTACCCTAGAACCAATGGGCAGGCCGAGAGCACCAACAAGGTTGTGATCGCCCTCCTGCGGAAAGCATGTCATCTCCATCCAGCATCGTGGGCTCAGGCTGTGCACGACACTCTTTGGGCATACCGCACATCTCTCAAAGCAACAACGAATCACATGCCTTTTCAACTCGCTTCCGGTTTGGAAGCCATAGCTCCACTTGAGTTCAACTCCGGATCCCCTAGGGTGGGCAGTCTGCGTGCAAGTTGGGGCATGGAATCTGCTTCTATATCCCGTCTCACCTTATTGGATGAAAGCCGCCGTTTAGCTTCACATGCTCTGCAAGCGGAGCAACTTCGTCGCAAAGCGTGGCATGATCGCCACCTGAGAAAGCCGAAAATAACGCAAGGCACACTAGTGCTACTCTATCAGGCAAAATATTTGAAAAAAGCAAAGAAGCTGGTTCCAGCTTGGGAAGGGGCCTTTAGAGTAGAGGAGATTTTGCCACAGGGGGCTGTCCAGTTAGTCACTTTGGAAGGCGTTCCTTTGCCGCTGGTAAATGGCTCCCGGATCAAATGCTATTACTCCTCTGAGTAAAGTGTGCAACTATTCCGCCATCTGTAGGTTCTAGGTCCCATCTCTCTCCTCCCCACTATCTTTCCATCAGCACGGGTGTTCTGTTACTGTCTCAGTTTCTGCTATGTTTGTAAGTTTCCGCCTTTCCTCTAAGATATCTTTTCTCCACTAATTCTTGGTAATTGGGTGTTGTCGTGAACTTCTACAGTCCAATCACTCCTCCTCTAATCGTTTCTATCCTCAGCGTTAATTGCTGTTAAGTACTAAGATCTTTCCAGTTCGGGAGTCTCCAAAAGTCGTGGTTTTGTTCAGTTTTAACAAGTGTAGTTGCTTAGATGGCGATTGAGACAGGGATCACATGTAATCAAGGACTTGGACTTGATGAGGCTCACAATGCAAAACTCTCTATGTGAATAATATGGTGGAGTATGTCAAAAATCTTTTGGGCTCATTAGCAAGCAGTGCAGTTAGTATTCTAGCTGCAGGAAGGGCCATTAGAGTTTTGGACTTTTGACTCAAAAACTTGCTTGGTTGCTTGAGAACCTACACTTTTCTTCTCCTTGCATTTGACCACTTGTCTTCTCCTTGCATCTGACCACTGCATCCTTCTCTTCTCGGTTATCTGCGCAGCCTTTACTCTCTCCCTGGACCCTATCCCTCTACCCAACCTCTCGCCCTACTCTCCCTCACCCCCTCGACTCTAACTTACCCTAACCCCCTCCCCTTAAATTCTCGACCCTACCCTCCCCTTACTCCCCTCGCCCCTACCCTACCCCACCCCCTCTCGCCCCTACCTTCTAACCGCCCCCTCTCGCCCCTACCCTCTACCACTCGCCCCTACCCTCTAACCACCCCTCTCGCCCCTACCCTACCCACACTCGCCCCTACCCACCCTCAATCCCCTCGCCCCTATCCACCCTCACCCTCTCGCCCCTACCCTACCCACACTCGCCCCTACCCACCCTCAACCCCCTCGCCCCTATCCACCCTCACCCCAGGGTTGTCCACGTCCGTCGAACGGAACGATCCGTCCGTTCCGTCCCGTCCCGTCCGTTCCGTCCAGGTTCCGTCCGATCGAAAAAAAAATGCCCGTTGACGGACTTTTTTGACTGTTTTTACAGCCGTTTTGTAGCGCCACGTGCTGGCAGTTTTTGAAAGCTAAAACTTGAACGTTGGGGGCCTTGGAGCCTTGGCCCTTGGGGCATCATAAGCCAGTGTGCCATCCCACCCCCCCGGTGAACGACATTCTATCCCAAGCCCTCTCCATCGTCAACTTCATCAACAAAAAGGTGAGAGTACTTGCGATATATCGCACTTACTCCGGCTTGGAGTTGAAGAAGCCTTCCGCAACACGCTTTGCCGCTATGTGGCTCCTCCTTGAGCGCCTGTATGATGTGCAAACCAACTTGCAAAAGACAATGGTCTCGGATGAGTTCAAAGCATGGATTGAAGAAGAGACCCAATCATCCCAACAAGATGCAAAGGCCATCCAACGGCTTTGCTTGAAGGAGGAGTTTTGGCAAGAGGTCAAGGGTCTTGTCATGGTGGTATTGCCATTGTATAAGGTGCTTCGGATGACCGACATGGAAGGGTCTACCATAGGTCTCCTTTACCACTTCATGGAAGAGGCTTACAAGGAGATTGAGAGATCCACTATTCTTGATGGCGCACCCGATGGTTCACGGTAAACATATCACCTTATGATTTATGTACATTGTAAGTTGTCTTTTTCTATCTACGGTTCTACCCTTCCATGCTTGACTATCTTTCTCTCTCTCTTTGTAGTGATGTGTTGGAGGACTCTCCAAAGAGAGATGACATTCTCTTCCTTGTTAAAAAGCGGTGGGATTGGATGAGGCGACCAATCCATGGCTTTGCCGCCCTCTTGCATCCGGCTTTCAAAAAGCCATCCATCTTTGCGGATCAAGCACTTCAAGAGGAGCGCGACAAGTACCTTCCAAAGATACTCAATGAAGAACACCATGGAGAGTTTCTCCAAGAGCTCATCAACTATGGAGACCAAAGAGGCACGGCATTCGCTTCCTCGGTGTGTTGGAAGAGGGATTCGTTAGTGAAGCCTCTTTTTTGGTGGGAATGTTTTGGCTATCAATTGCCTCACCTTCAAAGGGTGGCATTGAGGGTTCTTGGACAGGTATATCATATATATATTAATAATTATACATACAGTAACATAATACCATACCATAAATTATAAATTTATAATCTCAATCATGTCATCATTTGACATTCATCATTCATGTGACATAAGTCACCTCTCAATTGAAAATTCCCACAATTCAAATCTCATGCCCCTCTGCTATCATCTATGTGCTCTAGGATTGCTCATCGGGTGCATGTGAGCGGAATTGGTCGGCGTATTCTCTTATACACACCAAGATCCGCAACAAGCTTTCTACGAAGCAATTGGAGCGGCTTATCTATTGTCGCTCCAATTTACGCATGTTGGGGTCCATGCATGAGATGCCCATTGCTAGGCAGGTAATTGAGTTGGCTACATCATACTCTTTATTTATGCTTTCACATGTATGATGTATCATGTGCTCATAATTTTGGCATGCCAAATTGCTAACTCCATTAATCTTCTTGCATGTTGTAAATGACAAATAGGTGAATGTAGATGAATGCAAGCTCTCCATTGAGACTCTTAAGAGTCTCAACAAAGATCGCGATCCAGAGGAGGAGCAAATATTTCGAGACCTCTACTTGGAGTTGGAGGAGATTGATCGCCGTGTCTCTCTCACACGGTCCTGCAAGAAGGTGGTTGTGCGAGCTTTGGCAACTACAGGTAGAGGAGCTTCCACTTCAGTTGCTCTTGGGAGTGGAAGAGCGTCGACACGGACACCCAGGTGCTATGTGCGGCGAGGCTCGGGTAGCGGATGTACTATGGCGGACACCACTTTGGAGAATGTGTCCATTTCTAGGCCTGCGGATCCTAGAGAGCCAGAGTTTGATGATGAGGGCAACATCCTTAGTGAGGGAGATTATGGTCTTGCATCTAGTGCATTTGATGCAAGTAGTGATGAGGATGATGCAGCTACCTCTAACTCAAGCTCTAGCTCAAGCTCGGACCACAACTCCGGTGATGAGAGCGATATGAGCACTTAGAACTCTCTCTTTATGCTTTAAAGTTTGCACCCATGGGCCATGAGACTATGAGTTGTGTGACGTGTCACTACTTTTTTGTACTACTTTTTGTCACTTGTATCTCACGAGCCTCGACTCTCTACTTATGTAATGAATTATGAAATCAAATGCAATCATGATCATCTTTTTTCGAACATTGCCGTTTCCAATGTCCATGGCCAAATCTTTAATGTTCTTACTTGTAAGACATGTCCTTGAAGTTGTATGTACTTAATACTAAGTAGTTACTCATAATAGAGTAAAAGCTCTGAAAAATATATGATTTATTTTTTTGCATCGTACGTTACTTCAACGTACGTCTAACTTTTTTTAGTTTGATTAGTACCGCACGTCTTCGTACGTGTAACCATCGTACATGACCGTACGTGTCAACTATGCCTCACCCCCTCGCCCCTACCCTATTGCATTCGCCCCTACCCAGTTCCTTATTGGATTCGCCCCAGTCCGAGAAAATTCGCCCAGGCCTTATTGGATTCGCCCTTACCCAGTTCCCTATTGGATTCGCCCCAGCCAAGAAAATTCGCCCCAGCCTCGAATCACTTACTCGCCCCTACCGTATTGCATTCGCCCCTACCCTATTACAGTCGCCCCAGCCCTAACTTCATTCGCCTCTAACCTCTTGATTCGCCCCTACATACCCAATTGCCCTATACCCTAAACTCTCCCCTACCCCTTTGATCCACCCTTACCCAATGCACCTAGACCCTAACCCATCTGCCTAGCCTCAGTCGAATCTTCTCGCCCAACCCCACCCTACTTCGCCCCAACTCACCTTCTGTCCAGCGCCTCTGCCTAGCCTAATCCCAAATCGTCCCTAGTCACCTTCTGTCCAGCGCCTCTGCCTAGCCCAATCCCAAATCGTCCCTACCACTGGCTTTTCTAGTATCCTCGCGCCCTACCTGAGCAGCTCCCTACCATCACCACTACTAGCGTTTTTCGTCCCAGAGTTTCTATACTCCACATGGTCTACTAATCTGCTCACTGTTTTTTCATCCACCCGGACCTCATCATGGCAGGAAGTAGCAAGAGAAAGGAAGAGTTGAAGAAGAGGAAAGCTCTGGTTGCAGAATCAGAGAGCGAAGTAGAGGAAGTATCTGCAAGCAGCAGCCATGGCATAGATGACTTTACCTCCAGTGACCCAAGCGATGAGAGCTACAAAGCAGACTCAACAGTAGCATCTGATGATTCAGATGTAAATTCCAAGTCAGGTGCTTCCAGTGATAAGGAGGAACATTCAAAAATGGCTCCGAAGAAAGGAAAGCAGCCGATCATCACCCATGGGATCAAGAGGCCTGCTTCTTCGAAAAATTGCACAGCATTCTCATTAAATTTTTATATGCAGCAGCCTCGACCATCTCTCAGTGAGGTGCTTTCGACTGCTCAGCTACGGACTCTGGGTCTCACAGCATTGGCTGATGCAAAATTTACCTGATACGGTTCCAGCAGAGATGATACATCAACTGTTGAAAGACTTTCCAAAGGTCCGGGGCCACAACCTAACAACTACAAGGCTTGGCCATGCCATGGGTATGACAAACTTTCCAGCTGTGAAGCCTACTACTCGCACTTTCTCTTTGCTGTCCAAGGATGCGACAATTCAAGCATGTCAAGAACTACTGAGTTCGGATCACCCGGATTATGAGCGAAGCAGACGGCTTCTCGCAATCTTCAGGTATTACTTTCTGGCTCGAGATGCCAAAGAAGACAAGGAAAAAACTGATCTTCTCACTACCTTCTCCCACTGCGACGGGCTCTACTGTTTAATCCACACTATCCCTTGTGGATTCCACCAGATTCTCTTCAGCTCTTTGGAGACTAGGGCTAAAAGATTTCGGGCCCAAGTGCAGTCTGTGCAGTTAAGTTTTAAATGTTTTGCGGCACCTCTCTTGGCATGGGTCATAAACATACCTATTAACCCAGATGAAGTGGATGAGGAGCAGGGAACCTCCAAAGGGAAAAGGAAATCATTGAGCATGCAGGTTGACCCCAGAGTCACCAAGAAAAAGAAGATCAAGGCGAAAGTGGTGAAGGATACAGTGAAGTCTCTACTCTCCTTGCGAGTTTCTGAGAGCCAGCAGACTAGGGTATATCTTCAGCGTCACACGTCTACTTCTACCCCTGGTTCTACTGTGCCGGCGCCAGTGTCTACTGTTGCTCCTCCGGACAGGATGGTCACTTCACCCATACAGGATCCTCTTCCTTCTTCCCCCATCTTCACTCATACACCGGTCAACATATCTCTCTCTCCACCTACAACAACAATCTTAGAGGCACCTACTACACCAGTTGTACCTACTTCTAGCTCGCCGGCTGTGCCACATGTGCGCCCTCCAGCATCACATGCATCTTAGGGATCTTCAGGTAGGACCGACTCCACTTCTCTGTTTCAGCTTTCAAAGAAGTTACTTCAGGACTCCAGAGCTGCTATTGCCACCATCGAGCTAGGCGTAGAGCAGCTAGCTGCAACGCACCAGCGTCACTCCGCCACATATGCAGCTATGGAGGGATCTCTGCGAGTTGCCGAGAGTGCCATCGCAGATTGAGATGCAACGATTTTTGCACTACGACAAGCATTGAAGATAAAGTCAAGGATTCTTGATGACCTAAAAGCACAAGTGCAGGGATTTCAAGAAATGCTTATGTATGGTAACAGGCCTACCCAGGCTCTTGTGGGATATGGATGGATTGGGCCAGGGATACAGGTCCAGAATCCAGTAGGCTTTGCAGTACCATCAGGTCTCTCTCAGCCCTCCGAGCAGTTCATGGGACACTACCCACAACCACAGTTCCAGTACTTTACTCAGCAGGGGTCTCACGTCCAGATGCCACACATGCAGAGCCAGAGTGTTCCTTGGTGTGACGGTGCTGCTGGTGCACACCGCCATGGTTGTGTTACTAGGCGTCCGAGGTTCACTTCAGGGCAGGTGCTTCCATCCGCTGTGCAGCAGATGGCTGCTCCAACCACAGGAAGCTAGGTTATGCAGAGCACAGTCCAGCAACCGCATCGTTACACAATCGATCTGATGGCTCCTCCCGATCCAGATGCTTCTGGAGCAGCAGTGGCGACGACACTTTCCCTTGGGTGACAAGACTGTGCTCTTGCCCCACCTTTCATTGTACATATAGTTACTTTTGCAGTTTCATTCAGTGTTTGGCTCACCGAGATGGTGACCAGTCTTGTGGCGGGCAACCTGTAGCAGGCTACAGTGTCACTGCTAAAGGACACAGTTACAGTTAGTACAGTTGGTCTGGTCTGTTCACATTGGACGGACACTCTGGGCAGTGACGCGTGGCAGGGATACGGATGGTGGCCTAGTGGACATGTGGCCAGGTCACACTTAGCTGGCTGACATTTATGAGCCGTTGGTGGCTCTTTATGATTGTATCTATGAGTAGTAGCCGTTGGGTCATTATCATTATCTTATATAGATGGTTTGGTCATCATCGTGGTAGCGAGTCTAGGCACATAGCACTGCTTCACCATCCCTGCACATCTGAGCCTCGACACCCCCATTTGTACCTGTGAGTCCTGGGCTGGAGCTGAGTGTGCTGCCACGCCAGAGTCTGTACATGGTTCTTTGAGATAGTCGAGTCCACATGTTCTGGTCCACTGTTGTGTCTCTGTTGTTCTGTTGTTATCCATTGTTTCTGTGTTTCATTCTGTTTGAGTGAGTTTCCATTTGTTTGAGTGAGATTGTCACGCACATTGCACTGAGGGGCACCCACACTGTAGAGAGCACGACACATTATCCGCGCTACAGCGACTCTGACAACCCCCAACCCGTTCTTTCAACTACATGGTTGGGGGATCACCCGATGTTTCTACACTAGGTTTTTGCAGCTACCGAGAAGATGTTCAGTGGATAGTCGTATTTGTTGTGTCCTATGTCTTAAAAGATAAGATTAGCATCTTCCAAATCGAGAGAAGATTCATGCACTGATGATTTCGGAAGCGATTGATGTGTCAAATTTCTGGTCAGCTCAGTGATGGTACAACTCGCAAATCCTCCTATTTGGATTCTGCATGAGAGGTTGCTTGCAAGGGCCACAAAGGGCACGTTTCTTTCAAATGGGACAGGTCAGCTTAAGCTTCATCCACCAAATGTTGTTCGTGAATTGTTCAAAGAACCCTACCTAGTTTTTGAAGTAGTTTGTGAACTAACAGAAGAGCTACAGATTAACATCAGAGCTATAGCAGCTATGATGGTCATATATCTTCTCTATACACTATTGCTGTACTTCAATTCTCCATTGTCAACAGATATATTGACCTCTTGAGTCTAGTTGTTCAGATTTTTCTGTTGTCTTTGTAGAAACGAAGGCCAGATTTGATAGTACTCACCTTCTTGCCTTGCTACATGAGGATTTTGACTTTGATAGCTCCAATGTCCAACTTTCTCGTGTAGCAGAATTGGCACTGTGGCAAAACAGAAGCTCTCAGGAAGGGAATCCTGTAACAAACTTGGGCACCCCAAGTTTAGAATCTGTCGCAACATGAGAGAGATTCACTTAAAATACTTCACAACCTTAAAACAAAGTTCAATTTGGTCGACACGGGCCGGCGTAGTTCCGTGCCTAGAGAGATTGGCCCCAAAGAGTGGTGCCCCTTTCGGTATTTCTTGTATATTAATTTTTGAGCAAAGTACAACTCCCGTAGGGTCCTCCGCTCTCAGACTCTGCGCCCAGATGCTCTGAGAAGTGAGGCCCTTAGGGCTCTTTTATTCTTACAAGGGATGCCAAAGCAGAGCCCCAAAATCAGCTAATCTCAAAAGCAAAAGTTCCAAAAGCTTTAGGCTCAAAAGCATTCAACTCCTAAAAGCATGTGGCCTTAAAACTGCCCCAAAAAGCAACCAACGCAAAATACGGAATTCCGTATAGCTCTTAGTGCAAAAAAAGGGCATGTCAGCGAACTAGGCATTCCACATATGGCATGCATACTATCCGCATCTGCTGTTGACTGCTCTCTGCTGCCACGTCGGCGTCCGTACAATCAGCACGCACGTGTGTGTGTGTCCGGGCAGAACTACCACGTCATCAATTTGTGACAAATCCTCATATATTGTAACTACCATTTGGCGTTTCATTTCACAATTTGGACAGGTTGTCGCAGAGTGAAGTAAGAGAAGCAAGTCAAAAACACACCAGCTGTAGTACCTGAGAGCACGTCTTTAGCAAGCTATTTGACGGATGGATCAGTGACCTCAAGGGCTCGCCTTAGGTTTTTCCTCTTCGCGAATTGCCTTCTCAACCTCTTGGTCTCTCTGCTCGTCACACAATCGCACCTCTCCCCTGGTGTTCAGCTTTTACGTGGGTTATTTTTTCAATAATTTATCAGCTCATCATACTTTTAAATAACCAAGCCTACGGAGAATTCTAAAAGTAACGATATCTCATCCCTACCCAGCTACCCCTCACCCCTATCTAGCTCGTGCCCCTAACCAGCTACCCCTCGCCCCTACCCACCTACTTCTCGAGTGGAGCACATACACCAGTTTGGAAGGTAACTACACTAGTCGCCCCTACACAGCTACACCTCGCCCCTACCTACCGGCCCTTGCCTCTACCCACCTAGAGACTCGCCCCTTCCTACCTGACCCTCACCTCTATCTATGTATGTGGTTCTGGTTGCAGGGAATGTAAGGCCTTGTGGAATTTGTTTTGCTACACAACGGTTGAGTGGCGTTAGTCTACTGAAGCAATTTTGAGCTCAATTTGCTGCTATTTTCATTCAATGGCATCAGTCTAAGGTGACAATTTTTTGATTGAACTTGGTGACATTAGTTGCCTGTAGTACGCATCAGGTCCTCATTCTAAATCAGAGCACCAACTCGAGAGTCTCCTTTTGAGTTTGGAGTAGCTACCCCCACTCTCCGAGATGGTGAGTGGTCTTGTGGCGGGCAACTTTTAGTAGGGCTACAGTGTCATTGGCATAGGACAGGCAGTTAGTTTTAGTTGGGCTGGAGCTCACACTGGATGGACTCTTGCGTGGGCAGTGACACGTGGCAGTGATACGGGTGGTGGTCTAGTGGACACCGTGGCCAGGCCACCACCACCACAATTTGGATATAGATGTAGCTGGTCTCGGACCGTTGGTGGCTCTTTATGATTGTATATGTGTGATTGGTTCTAGTTGCCAGATACAGATCATCATCCACTTGGTATGGTCAAGCGTCTTGAGTCTTGAGTCTTGAGTCCAACACCACACATCAGCACCCTCCTTACACATTGGTGCCTCGACACCCCCATTGTACCCTGGAGTCCTGGGCTTGGAGCTGAGTGTGCTGCCATCCAGAGTCTGTATGGTCCACTGAGTTTGTTGAGTTCCACTGAGTTTTGAGTCTACTGTTGTGCTTTGAGTTGTTGTTCCGATTCTGTGTGATGTTTTCTTCATATTGGAGTGAGGTTTCTTGCTTACTGCACTGAGGAGCACCCACTGTAGAGAGCACGACACACTTTGCCTGCTACAAGCTCTCTCCAGAGACTCTAGGAGGCTTTTGAGTAAGTCTGGCGACCTTAACATTAGAGCCAGCTTAAAAAATTAAGTTAGTTTTTTGTCCCCCAAATGAGTGTATATCTATTTACTGGCTATCCTAACTGGTAAGAGACTTGAGGGCAACTTGAACCTATCCTGGGTTTCATGGTAATGCCTTCAAAAGCCCATCAAAATGTGTTAGCATTGGTCAATGCCTTGTAAAACTCATTCATGCAGAGAGGGTTATGCAATGACAAATCACAAATTAATGGAGTTGTCTAGACCTGCGTGTTCTTGAACAGGCTCATAAATTACAATAGTGCGGGTAAAAATCTCTTTGACTTTCCTAACTCACTTTGGCACTCGAAGCAGGTTTAATATGGCACATGGTACATACATCTAGTGTGTATGTGACATCCAGAGAGTGAGGCTTAAGGAGGAACATATATGCCGATTATAAAGTAAATCTTGTGTTCTGGTTGCCAGTTCGTTTGGAAATCTGTCACTTGTGAAAATCCTATTCTCAATGACAAAAACTTTCATGTTTCCTGGGATGACGGATCTTTGGATGTAATCATCTATCCAAAGGGTGCCCAAGCTTCCATAACTCACATCAACCATCAGCCATGACATGCCAATGTGATTACACTACATTTCCAAGTCTTAAATCCCCGGATACATGGATCAGGTGTTTGTGCTTGGGCTTTAATCACTGGATTTTTTTCCTCGATTCTAGAGGATATGTTCCAATGTTCTTGATTCTGGTGGTTTATCTGATTACACTACATTTTCAAGTTTTAAATGCCTGCATACATGGGATCAGGTCTCTGTGCTTGGGCTTTAATAACTGGTTTTTTGTTTTCTCGACTCAAGAAGATATGTTCCAGTGTTCTTGATTCTGGTGGTTAGTCTTTATGAACAAGCTTTTCCTCTGAAACTTCAGACGCACCAAAATACCCATGTGGAAAAATGAAAAAATTATGGGATTCAGTAATTTTCGTGTCACTGTTCTAGGCATAAACTGACAATTTCTTTTCTTAGAGTTACTTTAGCTGACAGAGTTGTGACAATAATCAAAAGCACTCCCTGTGGCAACACATATTGTAGCATTATTATACTATAGGTGGTTACATAAATTGGATCCCTTCTTAGATCAGTGAACTGTTCTTGATTGGATCCACTGGATTAAAAAGCGAATAGTGCTAACCTCTAGATCTGTTTGCAACAGAAAATTAGTGCTGCAATAGAAAATGGTGCTATTAGTTGATTGAAATTCTCTTTTGTGATTCGTTTTGTGGGAAGGTGTCATTTTTTTGTACATAACTCTGATTTTTACTTGCCTGCACTAATGAAGCTATGACCCCAGGAACCCCCTTTACTTCTGCAAGTTCGGCTCTTTTACAAAGGATTGGTTGCGAAGGGAACACTCTTGGTGAATTTGAAGGTTCCATTCCTTACTCTTGTGGAACTTTGGAAAGCTTTCATTCCTGCCTAATGCTAATTTTGTCTAGCATGTCTGGTAGATCATGTATGCTATTCAAAGATTGAATAAAGCTTCATGTTTGCTACATCATAAAACAACAAATCTCACAAGTATTAAATATGCATGATATTCTGGGGTAATGTGCAACCTTGGCTGGGAACCATGCCAAGATCTACGATTTTAATCAATTGAATTACCGCCTTTGTAATGCAGTTACCTGCTTCAACTATTCAACTGCGTAAGTCAATGGTAAAGGTAACATCAGACAAAACTTTAACGGGTCCTTGCTATAATTCTTTGGAAGTTTGTGCCACAAGGTAGTAACCTTCTCCATTTTTTACAGTCCTTTGTCTTTTATCAATGTTTGGAAAAAGTGTGTTTCAGCTTATAACTCTGCCATTTAGAAATGGAAAAAAGAAGCCTGATCAATGCAAAGGAAAAAGGAATAGCGACCCTTAAAGATTGTTGAAACAGAGTGTAAATTTGAAATAAAATATGATTAAACTTTATAAACTTCTTGTTAAGAGAAGCCTTAAATGGGAAGTGTGTATGTGTTTTTTCCGAAGACACTGTTTTATTGAGGGAAAGAAAAGCGAAATCATGATGTTGACAATGTTGGACTCTTGTTCGAAGGTTGTTTCCACAGTTGTCGGAATGTGGTGTTTAGAAGGCCCTCAGACTTGAATACCTCCATTCCATTTGGACTCAAACGTGCTCATTGACTGCAATTCTAGGTAAACTGTTTACGGTTCCAACATGCAAAGCTGAGCTCTGGTTGCTTATGCCATAAGTCTACTGGCCAGCGTTGGTTTTTGACTAGTATGTTGGGGTGGTCCTCAGTGGTTATTATTTCTAAAGCCTCAGAAGGCTCTTATTCATGGCAGAGGCATACTCCAATTCTTACTGAAACATGGTCACCCCTTCAAGCCATCTCAATTTGGCATGGGGGGTTCTGTAAAGGACATGACCTATTGGAGTTTTGGATTGCTGAGGGGAGCTTCACAGTTTACCCCTTTGTCACTTGTGAATCACAAAAATCCAATGCCCAATAGCATCCACTGATCTGTGATGCCTAGCGCCTACCATAGAAACCCCCCCCCCCCCCCCCCCCCCCCCCCCCCAACCAGGGTGAGCCATTTAGAGGCATGGATGGAGACCTCTCCTTTATAGCAAGGAAGTAGGTTAAGGTTGTGTCTTGGTGTTTGGAGTTACAGGTTCAATTTTTGACTTGGGATAGAACACTCCTCGTCATTTGTGGCTCTATAGCTCGTAGGACAACAATATGACCTCCAGTACGCCGCTGCTGATAGAACAAAGCTTTTGGGCATGTGTTTTGAAAACTCGGTACTCGTGACAGCCTTGAACAGGATGTTTGCACGCAAGTTACTATAAAGCAGGCTTTTGCTCTTTCCCTAGATTGTTGAGATGGCCATGGGTGCCTTTGCAGATGGAGAGAGGGGATAAGGTTAGCCTAGTCAGGCTCAATCCCCAGCAGTCCTCCCCCAACACTCTTTTGGGAATGTCTACAACTATTAGACTCTTGATAGTGACTGTGGCATTTGGACTGTGCTGATTACGTACCTTAAAATTCTATCCACTCAGAAGTATGCACCTGAGGTATTGATTATGTACCTTGGGACAGCAACTTTGTCATCCTCTTCAATCACACTCATGAATTATAAATCAATAGTGGGCATATGGACTTGAGCCATTGATTAGGCCAGCAGCCAAATCTTCTCCTCTTGAAGCATTAAACAAACAAAGACATTTATAGGAGCTCCGAAGAGCCTGTCAAGCCTTTGTCAAGCTTCCCAACCTTTTGTAGTAGCATCCACATTGTGGGATAAAAGTGTCATCCAAGGCAGTCAGCATAACTCCGAAAGCTTGTTCATCCTTTTGCTGAAGATTTTCCTGAGAGGACCTGGTTTGGATAGTTACTCCTTGTGCCATAGATCTCTCGAGTCTCAATACTCCATAGGTTCTTTCTCATGAGAAAACCCTTGGTCTCAAGCAGCCATGGGTGAGACTCTAGGCCCTTGAACTTTTCTAATCCTTCCTTGCCCTTGGTGAAGAGAAGAAATTAGTTTCGGGAGGTCTTAACCTCATGTAAAAGGTAGTGCCTAATCCAAAATCACAAGAGGATCAATAAGACATTATCTCCATAGGTTCTTAGTCATGGGCCTTGTATGAAATTCTAGGCCCTTGGACTCCTCTAATCCTTCCTTTTCCATGGTGAAGAGCAGGATTAGTTTGGGAGTCTTGACTTCTATGTGCATTGGTTTCGCAAGGTTGATCGACAAAAGAGAACTTCAATCGTTTTTAAAAATGTCTTTTTAACTTTTTGAAGGAAAAGTTCTTATATATTCTTGATGTTTTAAGTCCACTTGACCTATCGCTCAGTCCTTTGGAAGGTTCCAACTTCTACTTTTGGTATCTTCTTCCTTATCTCTAGATAATCAACGTTTTCCTGTTTGCTTGCGACGTCTATGTGCATGGGCTCCTCAAGCTTGACAAAAGGAACAACTTTGATTAATTTTTCTTCAAGGAAATCTTTTTTTGTGATGTATTCTTTCTGTTCTAAGTCCACTTACTCCATATAGGGTGGAGAGAGAGAGAGAGAGAGAGAGAGAGAGAGAGAGAGAGAGAGAGAGAGAGAGAGAGAGAGAGAGAGAGAGAGAGAGAGAGAGAGAGAGAGAGGGTAGGGTTTTTTTTTGGGGGGGGGGGGGGGGGGGGGGGTAACTTCTTGTTAGTTCTTACTTGTTTCAAGAGAGTGATGGCTTACTAGAGTTGTGAACACGAGCCAATTTGTGGCTATAAGTCATGTTTGTGTAAATTCTATGTTCTCAGTTTCAAGATAATTTCAAAAAACCATTTCAAGGATGTGTTCCTAAGATATCTAAGTAGTTGAAAAACCTACAAAGAAATAATTCCTCGAGGAAACTGATTTTGAAGGTTACTAATTAAGTAGAATACGATTAGTTTATGAGCTCTTGCAGAAAAGAGGCTTGCAAGTTCTCTTGTAGGATCTTGGATAGATATGCATCCCCATCCTGATGAAGTATTGTCTTCAAAAACATGGATGACTATTCGTGAACCGGATGCAAGAGTATGGAAAACCCATGAATTGATCTTTTCATATATCTCCAATTCTTCTCGATGAGCAAGAGAACGTCATCTCTCTAGGGTGTAGTCTTCAATATGTCACTACATAGTTACAGGAGAGAATTAGAACGATCTAGTATCTACATTGTAATAGAAAGCAAATTTAGCTGATAGAGAACAAAATCTATATTATAGTATATACATGCTACTAGATAGAGAAAGAGTGAGAAGAGAGAGAATTGTTGTATCACCATGTTGGATCAGGCACTCCATCAAGAATGTGGAGGCTTGGATACCTTGATTGCCTCCTCCATAAAATGATGGAGAAGGCCAACAGTAGCCCCCTCCATGTCTGTCATGGATAGCACCTTGTACAATGGTGTACTATGATGACAATCCCTTCGACATTTTGTCGAAAGGCCTTCTTTTGGAAAGCAATTGGATGACTTTTGCCGCTTGTTGAGATGATTGAGGCTGGCCTTCACTCCACTCATTGAACTCCACCGACTTCATAGTCTTTTTGACCTTGTGTAAGGTGCAGCGGAAGTGAATGTTGAACTTTGCTCAAAATGAGTGCTCCGAACTTTGCTCTAGGGTTCCTTTTACTTACGAAAGGGAGAGCCTTCTATTCCTTTAGTGAGAGAGTGCAATGAACACAAACAAAGTGATGAACACTGTGAATGAAGGTGCTGAGACTGAGAGATAGAGAGAGAAGAATACGACACCAGACAAGTTGTCAAACCCTCCTCCGAAGGCCCCACTCTCTATGGCGAGAGCTGTCTACTATTGGTTGCACAAATCTCTATAATGCTTGGACTTGCCGACAATGTCGACGACGACGAGACGGGCTAAGATCTGAAAACGCTAATGGCTGAAATCAGCAAATCTTCTACCTGCTGAATTCTGACTCTATGTCGGTGACGATGTCGATGACAACGATGCGACGACGATGCTCTGAAAACGCAGATGCTGAAATCTGCGTTTTCTGGGCTGAATCTGCAAACTTTGATGAATCTCACCATGCCGCAAGGATCTGTTGCGGGAAGGTGAGATCTGCGAGGTTTGGGGCTTCTTCTGCGATGTCTGACTACTACAAACTGAAAACGCTGGTTCCTCTTTTGGTCCTGTCGCGAAGATCCGCAAAAATGCTAGGTCTCTGGCCGATGCAAAAACGTTAGGCTGAATTGGGATCCTGCTGTGGAAATCTGCTAACGCTAGGGTTGATCTGCTGATGCAAACTGCTAACGCTAGGGCTGATCTGTCTTCTGCTGCTGCAGCTGATCTGCAATGCAAAAACGCCAGGGGCTGATCTTGTCCAAAAACACTAGGGTCTCTGGTGGGGGTCCTGTTGAGAAGGTGCCTGTTGAACACATTGGTTCCTGCTGCCTCTTCTGCCAGAAAGTGCTAGTGCTAGGTTTCTATTTATACAAACTTAGCAAAATTGCCCTACCTAGTTCCCAACAAAAGTCACTTAAAAATAATAAGTGAAAAATGTCATAAATAGGGAAAATAGGCCTATGCACTGTAAAAATTCCCCTAATGGGTCTTGATGGAAATCTGATGATCATGTTGTGTGCAACTAGAGGATATGCATCTACTCTAAGTGTCTGGACATGCATGGTCTGCGAACAGACTCACAAAAGTGCCAGATCACTTCCTATTCTAGACTTGACTGACTAAACTAAACCCTGGTCATGCTGTAGCTTGTCCACGGACATATAGGGTTGGATGTGTCACGTGACATTTCCTCCCTTTGAAAGTGAGGTATTGGTACCGATTTGTATGGCATCGAGGGAGATCGCCAACAGGGTCTGGAATCTTGAAAAGGACTCTTCGTCGGCCCACTCTGATGTGTGGGTCATGCGATACTTGAACTTCATTAAGGTCTGCAACGCTTGCTTCTTTGGGCCGCGCCAAAAGCGACACAAAGTCATCTGTGGCTCCTTCAATGCTTCAACTTCGTCTATAGTCATGCGTCTACCTTCTTCAAGAATCTCCGAGGCTGAAAATTCCTGAAACCGGTTTCAACACAAAAACATGAACATACCCATTCCATGTAAAGTGACTGGAAAACTAATATTCCTTCGAAAAAACTGTGCATGCAATGCAGATAAACAAAGTGATGGAGTGCCAAACCGTTCATCAAACACACGCAAACAATGGGGTCGAATCTTGACTTTTTGATCTAAATCAATCAATTGTGGCAAAACACAAATGGAAATGTTGATGCTTGATGCTCAATCCTTCTTGTGCTCTTTCGAAAATTGTGTCATGCCAAGGAAGAGACATGGAATGTGACTTCCTTGAATGCATACTTTTGATTGTTTCATGAGAAATCCCCATACATCCGTGCTCATCTATGATGGAATCGTGCTCAACGTACAATATGTCATGCTTAGGAAAAGGGATCACATAAAGATGCCGACTAAAATACAGGAAACGATCACGAATGAAACACTTGAACAATGCGTGCTGACTATTTATTCGTACACAGAATACTTCGTGTGAGGGTTTGCTCGACCTAGGTTTGAGAGCCAAGATCGGTTCTTTGTGATCGATCAAATCTGCTTGTGGGGGTGTTGTGGACCTCGACTCGAAAGCCAAGATCGATTCCTCGTGATTGATCGAATCTGCAATGAGGTTAGCTTCGGTAGAAAAAAGCATCAACTAAACCATCATCCTTGTGAACAATCACGTCTTGATCATACAAATCATCATGCTCGTGAAAAATCACATTGTGATCATCACGTAAATCATCATGCTTGTCATTGTCATGCAAATCATCATGCAAATCCTGTGTGTCGTACTTGGGAGAAGAAGAGACTGAGAGAGTCTCCTTTTCCCGAATCTCTTGCATCTGTGCTTGAACTTGAGAAAAGAGTCGCAACATCTCTTGCATGCTTGCTTTATTCTCGCGATCAAATTTTGCTTCTCTTTCGTTGCGTTCACGCGTTATGGCTGCCATTCTGTCTTGGTACTTACGCTCTATGGTTGCCATTATTTCGTCACTTGCTAACTTGTTGTCGATCATCCTCTTGTCGAAAGCCTCCATACGAGTTAGTGCAATCGAAGGGAGAGGGTCAGAAAAACCTCCTAGTGGGGAAAATTCTTCTTCGCCACTTTCATGCTCATCACCTCCATGCGAAGTATCCATTCGGCTTCGGGTGATGACCAAACACTGTGATCTTTGGTTCTTAAGTGCACGAGGAACTTGGGTTCTTGAGGGTCTTAAGGGTCTTGAGGTTCTTGAGTTCTTGAGGTTCTTCTTTCGCTTGCAATTTGTGTTAGAGAAGGATCTTCTCTTCACCCCCGAGTTTTGCTCTTTTCCGCGGGCGCACCCCTTGGCGGCCTTACGCTCACACCAAGGTTGCTTTTTTCCACCTCACGTCGATTGGCCGGCCGCTAAGTGCATGGTCCGCTCTCAATGAGTGAAAAGAGGCACAAGGGGAGGTTGGACAAGCCCTTCTTTCTTCGGTTGCCTGTCACTTTTCAAAAACACGATTAGGAATCGATACGCCCAAGAGGACTTGGGTTACGTGCGACCGCAACAAGCAAAACAACTTATGTGGTTCTTTCCTTGAGTGATACAGAACACTACCAAAGCTCTGATACCAATGTAAGGTGCAGCGGAAGTGAATGTTGAACTTTGCTCAAGATGAGTGCTCCGAATTGTGTTGGAGGGTTCCTTTTACTTGCGGAAGGGAGAGCCTTCGGTTCCTTTAGTGAGAAATGAAATGAAATGAAATGTTATATTAACGTCTTCAAAAGGCCACAATGACCTATGAGACCCGAAAGTTACAAAGTGGTGGATCTGATACAAAGTCAGAGTAACAAAATAACCTAACAACAATACAAAACAAAGATATATACTATGGGGTCCTAAGTTGGTCGATGTGAGTCAAGCAAAAACTAAGCAGAATAATGGGTAGCTTGTTGGGATAGCTGAATCACAAGAGATCTAGCAAACAAAATGATGAACACTATGAATGAAGGTGTTGAAACAAAGAGATAGAGAGAGAAGAATACCACAAGACAAGTTGTCAAACCCTCCTCCAAAGGCCCCACTCTATGGCGAGAGCGCGGTAGATTATTGATTGCACAAATCTCTACAATGCTTGGACTTGCCGACGATGTCGACGACGATGAGGACGACTACGAGACGGGCTGAGATCTGAAAACGCTAATGGCTGAAATCTGCAAATCTTCTATCTGCTGAATTCTGACTTTATGTCGATGACGACGATGCGACGACGATGCGCTGAAAACACAGATGCTGAAATCTGCGTTTTCCGGGCTGAATCTGCAAACTTTGATGAATCTCACCATGCCGCGAGGATCTGTTGCGGGAAGGTGAGATCTGCGAGGTTTGGGGCTTCTTCTGCGATGTCTGACTACTACAAACTGAAAACGCTGGTTCCTCTTTTGGTCCTGTCGCGAAGATCCGCAAAAACGCTAGGTCTCTGGCCGATGCAAAAACGTTAGGCTGAATTGGGATCCTGCTGTGGAAATCTGCTAACGCTAGGGTTGATCTGCTGATGCAAACTGCTAACGCTAGGGCTGATCTGTCTTCTGCTGCTGCAGCTGATCTGCAATGCAAAAACGCCAGGGGCTGATCTTGTCCAAAAACACTAGGGTCTCTGGTGGGGGTCCTGTTGAGAAGGTGCTTGTTGAACACACTGGTTCCTGCTGCCTCTTCTGCCAGAAAGTGCTAGCGCTAGGTTTCTATTTATACAAACTTAGCAAAATTGCCCTACCTAGTTCCCAACAAAAGTCACTTAAAAATAATAAGTGAAAAATGTCAAAAATAGGGAAAATAGGCCTATGCACTGTAAAAATGCTCCTAATGGAAATCTGATGATCATGTTGTGTGCAACCAGAGGATATTCATCTACTCTAAGTGTCTGGACATGCATGGTCTGCGAAGAGACTCACAAAAGTGCCAGATCACTTCCTATTCTAGACTTGACTGAGTAAACTGAACCCTGGTCATGCTGTAGCTTGTCCACGGACACATAGGGTTGGATGTGTCACGTGACACCTTGTTTTGAGCTTGTGAGAGATGCTCACGGACTCGGAAGAAGCTACCAAGGTCATTTGGACCTCATTTTGAACTTTCCTATGTCGTTTATTAGAAGGTCAAGGCAATGGGAGGCACACATAGTCATACGATGGAAGGAAACTCTAGTCTCCGCCTCAAGCGTCTTGACCTTTGGTGCACAATTTTAGGGGGTTATCGGTGATGAACTGAATGACATTGCTTGGACCAGCGTACATAAAGATCAATTTTCAAAAGAGAGGGAGAGTTATGAATTATGACCTTTGTGGCATTGACTGTGAACTTGGAAGGCAGAAGAATTGAGAATCGAATTATGATTTACCTCAAGTATTGGTTGCCGAATGTGGTGGGAGAGGAAAGCACATGTAACTTTTTCCCCTTTCTCCCTCATCCACCGTTCTCAAGAAATAGGTACCAAGAGGCCAATACAACATTATATTGATAGTGCCTTCTCCTCATCAATCTTTCTTGTGCGCATGCATGGTATGTCACTCCATATGTGAGACCGCGTGTCCCATGAGCTGGCCACGACAATCGTCTTCACCACTTTCCTCCATCTTTTGGTGTGTTGAATATGGATGGTGCGTGCACTCTGCAGAGTGTCTTTGCTTGCCTTTGCCTCTTTTTGAGAAAAGAGAGTGAATCGGAGACTCCACCCTAAACTCTAAACGAGTGTAACAAGAAACGTTTTGTGTGTTTCGTCGTATTGACGTTTCGAGGCGTTTCATTTCAAAAATGCCAATACGAAACGTAATACAAACACACGCGCGCGCGCACACACACACACACTTGTGTGTGTGTGTCTTTGTATATATAATATATAAATATACATACATACACATATATATGTATATATATACATGTATATAGACACACACACACACACACACACACAAAAACACAAGAAACCCAATATTTAGGAGTCTAGTGGGTGGATACATCCAATATAGATGGTCATACAAGTAGTGGTAAAATATGTTGCACATTACACACTATATGCCTAATTTTGAATTTTGAAAATCAGACCCCTTTTTCTGTCAACCTGAGAAACATGTTTCGTCCCCTTGTTTCAAGTTTGTTTTAAAATGTTTGGAGTCTTTCGGGGTTCGTTTCGTCTCGAAGGGACGAAACGCGTTTTCATGTGCCGTACTATGCCCTAAACGTCCTCTGTGGCTAAAGCAATGCCCTTCGTAGCCTTGCTTGGTTTCAAAGGGAGGTACTTCTTGGGACAGTCACCATAGATGTCTGCTGGGATATTCAGGCATGAGGTGGAATCCCCTCCCAATAAACACAATTGGATGAGTAAGCAGGTGACACTTACTGTCTTTCTGATTGGGCGATATTTGCAATGCCATTGGCAAATGTGGACATTGTTTGTCACCCTTTTGTAGTAGCTACAATGCTTGTGAAAAGCTTTATGTTGAGCGGATTGATTTGAACATAATATATATTTATGTAAAGAGTAGGGGCCTCCAAGCTTGGACTTTCGAGGCTCAAGACAAGGAGCTTGAGAGGAGATGGAGCTATAATCTAGATAGAGGGTGGGTAGAGAATGGACATGGAGGTGCTTAAGAGCTGGAGAGGGATGGATTGAATGTACAAAGTTTAGACATGGAGAGGCTAGAGCTTGAGAAGTGGCAAGGTGTTAGTCCCATGCCGGATCCATCCTGGACACATGACATGAGGGTGGGTAGAGAATGGACATGAGCTATAATCTAGATAGAGTGTGGGTAGAGAATGGACATGGAGGTGCTTAAGAGCTCGAGAGGGATGGATTGAATGTACAAAATTTAGAGATGGAGAGGCTAGAGCTTGAGAAGTGGCAAGGTGTTAGTCCCATGCCGGATCCATCCTGCACACATGACATGACACAAGCCAAACTCACAACTAAACACATGTAGTGAGTGGACATCAGGCTCACCTCCTAGCCATAGAGCCAATACGCACTCACCCCCGAGCCTGGGAGCTTGCAGCCAAGCGCGCTAGCCTCTACCACAAGGACATGTGTCCCATACCACCAACACTAGTATGGGTGTGCGGTCAGAGCTGCCAAGGGCCAAGAGTCCAAGTGCGGTGATCATACAAGATGTCTCACAAATGAGACTCAAGCATAGTTACCCATAACGAGAAATGGGAACGAGGAACGGAAATGGGCATGAAATGCCATTCCCTGTTACGGATACTCACGTTTGAAACACGGAACAGGGATTCGGAACTGAAAGTAGGAATGGGAATGGGGAACGGAGACCTCAAAATGGCCATTCCCTGTAACTATGGACTCAAGTCCTATTTATAGGACTTCATAACCTAAGGGCCAGGCTCACACTGGCCGGACATACTGCAGGTGCCCATTTTGACGTTTGGAGATGTAACACAGGGGAGTGTGGAGGTAGATAGATGTTGGAGATGGAGCTAGAGATGGAGTGATGGAGGGAGGTTTGCGTGGAGAGGCTTGAGCGCTTGAGCAAAAGAGAGCTTGAGGCTTGAGTACTTGCTGGAGAAGGCAAGGGCTTCTTCTTGTGAAATGCAGAGCTTGAGGCCCTTGAAAGAGATGCCTTGACAATAGAGGAGAGGAGATGAGGCTTGAAAGTTGAGGATACAAATGCCTCAAGGCTCATAGTAGGGGCTGAAAATTCCCCAAACATGGGTCAAAACAGCCCCAAAACTTGCCCCAAATGACTAGAAATTTCCCCAATGGTCATATGTTTGTTGAACGTTGGTGGACTAATTGGGCAGATCGGAAAAGACTAGACATCCCATTCTTTGGAAGTAATTACAACAAATTGACTGGAAGAAAGATATTGGTAAGGACGCTTCTATGGAGTATGACATAAAAGCCTGTTTCATGGGTATGAAACCTTGAAACTGGCGAAGTGTTTTGGCGTAACTTACGAAACGTGCAATCTAAATGAAACTGAAAAACCGCTCTTTATATGGAGTCTAAAGTTCTAGGTTTGCGTGCCATTCATAAAAACCTTGAAGCGTTGAATGCGACACTACTTCTCTCTAGTGCCTATCTTATGAAAGAATAGGGAGCTTTCAAATCCTAACATTGCTTAACACTAGGGTCGTGTGAACATGAACCATTTTTGTGGCTATACTTAGCTATTTGTATAATTTCTATTTCTTTGAATGCAAAAAAAATCTCAAAAAATCATTGCAAGGATTCGCTCCTATGACATCTAAGGAGCAGAAAAAATACAAAGAAATAAGGAAATTTGTTGTTTTTTTTTTCCAGGTCATCAATTTGGCTCGATTGGACACAAAGTGCACAATACTGATGATATTCCCTGGCCCCTAAAAAATTCTCAAAGAAAATTGAAATGTTTTATCCTAAAACACATGAACATTTGTGCAATGCAACACTATCCATGCACTATTTTAACAATGAAGACTGCCAACTAATTTGGGCTTTAAAAAATGCTCATGTAGCCAAATGTAAAAGCCACTTTTACTATCTCTTAAGAAATGTAATTTTTTTAGTTTACAATCTTGACAGACGAATGTCATTCCAGCATGTTCTCCTATGTATGGGACCTCAATGATATATTGTAATTAAATATGTCTGTTTGAGAAAACTAGATCTTAGGCCAATATAGTTGAATGAGGGATCGAGCCAATATTGTGGCTCGAACCTCTTAAATTGCTCAAGCACAAACCAAGTACTAATTTTCTCTCTCTATCTCATGTGGATGGCAGCCGAAGGCCTGGAAAGGCAAAGCTGTCTCCCTATATTGCCCTGCTTTTGACTTATGGAGGTGTTCCGGAGGCCTCTATAATGAGTCTAGCAGAGGAGGAGCTTCTTGAAATAACTATGAAATTGAAGAGTCGGACTGCTGCTTTGACAGGTATATGCATATAATTTCTATTTTGATATTATTATTGAGTTTGAAAAATGTTTTAACTTTGAAGCTGTTTTAGCTAGTTTCCTATTCTGATATTGTTATCAAGCCTCAAAAATATTTTAACTTTGAAGTTGTTTTAAGATTATCTAGTTTTGGCAGCCTTAAAAAGCTCTGAAATAGGTGATCATTTTGACCCTGCTCTTCGGATGCTTGCTGCAAATGTGCCAATGGAGGAGCCATACTTGAAGAAGACCCTATTGGATTTAACGAGGTTTCAGCTGCAAGAATTGAGCACGGGGCGTGTTACAATTCCTGATACATATAATCTAATGGGTTGTGCAGATCCGACGGGACGGCTTGAACGAAATCAAGTGGCAATAGTTCTGTAAGATTGTATTGATGCTTGGACCATCTAGTATTGTTTCTTCTTATGGTTTTTTTTTTTGGTTTGTTTTTTGGGGCCAGGGGGGTTGGGGACTGTTAAATCTTCTTCATGTTTTGGTGAAAATTTGCTTCAGGACATTTTTGTTTGTTTTGAGGACAGTTACAGATGAGTCCTATGCTTTGTTTTAATTTCAGAGAGAAGGGCGCATTACGTTGTCCAAAAGTACTAGTTTACAAGTCTCCAGGTTTACATGTAGGGGATGTGAAGGAGTTTGAAGCAACATGGAACACTGATTTTGATGAGATTATTGGGGAAGGGAAGTATGTAATATTCTTTTCAGTGAAGGGTCCACGCTCAGTGGTTGATGAGATTGCAAACAGTGACCTGGATGGAGATCAGTATTGGTGCTGCGCGAACAGCGAGGTTTTTGTTCTGTACTTTATTCTGCAGAATGATCAATGCTTGCTTAAAGTCTGTTTACCTCAGAATATTTTTGAAAAAAGGTGTCAGTCACTTGCACCAAGGTCGGGACCAATTCTGTAGCTTCAGATTGAGATGAACTATATTAGGAAATTGGCATTGTAATCTTAAAGCTAGAAAACATCCACATGCCAAATAGTTTTCATCATTTTACGTAACAGAGGGCTGAGGGCTTGCAATTAGTGTGGAGGAAAGGCAATGATTTGTCGGTAATGTCTCTTGTGTGTGAGAGAAAGGTCATGGAAAACTAAAAGCAAACCAATAATATCCATGAATGCCAACTGCACAAGGGAACACTACTGGTTTGAGAATCAAGTTTAAAAACTTTTTAGTCACTGGAATCTAAGGATTGTTGCCATCCTTAACATTGTGGCATCCAAATGTATCATTCAGTGACTTTAGCATGCAAACATTTCCATTGTAGCATGTCCATTTAGCTGATGATGAAAGTGTAACATTATGAACTTGAAAGGGAAGACAAAATTCTGCACTTGTAGGATACGGTGTGAAGAAAGCAAAAACAGGGTTTGAAATTTTGATTTTTTAAATTTTGGGGAAGGGTTGGGTGGGGGGGGGTGGGTGGGGGGGGGGGGGGGGGGGGGGGGGGGGGGGGGGGGGGGGGGGGGGTCGCTGGATAGACTCCTTTGATGCAAAGGATTGGAATTGGTTTCTTTGGTCCTACACAACTGCATTCAATGTGACTAATCCACGTGCCCCGACCAAATAGGAAAAAATATCTGCAAAAGACTATGCTCAATTTTCATAGGAACATTGCATTGTATTTCAGGGACAATGTCACAATTGTTGGAAAGTGTTTTCTGCAAAATGATTTACGGAAAGAAGAAATGCATTTCATTCTTAACTGTAGTTGTCTTGCAATGTTCTCTTAGATTGCTGAAAGTTTACATATGAACCCATGTTGCTAACGCACATTGGGTCGGGGGTTGAAGAGATTGCATTAAAAACAATGGGTCTGAGATGATAATAGTAAGTAGCAAAATATAGTCATAATCTTTGCAAGTTTTTCCTTTCCTAGTAGAAAGGCGTTAATACTTGTAGGCATTGTAGAGTGAATCCTCAATCAAGGCCACGGTAAGGAAGGAGATGCCTCCCACAGAACCGAGAACCTTGGGTGTTAGCATTATTAGCATTATCAGCAGCGGTAGTGGTATGCTTAGGGAACGGAAAAAGCGATATATCACGGTACATAGGAGGGGTGTCTATTTTTACAGGTATGGATGTCTTTCAGAGCACATGAAATTTTGGTGGAAATATTGGCATGCAGTACGATCTGGCAGGAACATACTTTGAATCCGCTTTTGGGGGAACCAATAAAGCTTAGTGGATTAAGCATATATATAATTAAGAGTTAATTGATAAAGAGGCTTAGAAGGACTCTCTCAAACCTAGGTCTCTGAGGCCACGTGGAAGACAAATGAACACACAACTAGTTTATTTCCGTTAGAGAGAAGTGGTATATATACATGTACAAGTAAGCATATTGCCTAAGCAATGATGCAAGCTAGATCGTGACCTGGTTCTCACATAGAGAGTTTTTGGACTTATGTGCATGGACAATATGTTGGGTTTGAATGTTTACAGAGATGCTTATATATTTGATGTAGGACTTGTGTCGGTCAAACCACAACCAGTAGCCTCTTTGTCTGCAGATGGTAAATTTGAAGCTATAAGGTTAAGCACGCTAGTTTGTATGCATGCAGCAGTTAAGACTATGTAGTGGTCTTTACGGGCTAATTGGGTTAGCCAACGATTGTTGGATTTCTTTTGTGATTGGATGTCTCTAGTGAAAAGGTATAAGTGGTTTATACTGTGTATTTATTTTTTGCAGTTCTCTTTTGCAGATTGTGAGACACTTTAAATCATCCGAAGTTTGGCAAAACCCTTCCACCTCGAAGAAGAAAAATTCGGCGAAGGTTGTGACCCAACTTGAGGATTTCGATAAGCTGCATTTCGAGGCGTATCTAAAAGCCAGGTTCAAGCCAAGGTATGAGATTTGTGATTGCTATAGCGCACGATAAGCTGGATGCTCTGATTGTGATGCTCATTATCTGTAGTATCTATTAACGCTTGCAGCCAAACGATGGGGATTGCAGCAAATAGTTGGCATGCCCATATGGACAAGTATCTGATGCTTGATGAGCATGATCATAGGAGACCAGGGTTATGGTGCAAAATCCAAAACCTGGTCAATACATACTATGATGCTGTGGATGCTGAAAAAACGGGAAAGCAGGTGAGAATCGTAAGGGATTTTTTCTGTTAGGAGTCCAAACATCAATTGTGCGCATTTTAGATTTGAACCGGAAATGTTTTCTTTTTCCAAGATTAGGAATGGGAGAACATTAATCTGGGGGAATGACATGCATATACCCTAGTGATAGAGCTCCATTCCCCCCCCCCCCCCCCCCCCCCCCCCCCCCCCCCCCGCCCCCGCCCTTTTTTCCTTTTTGTGCCCCATGGATCCCTATACTAATGGTGGTCGTTTAGTCTTACTTTTGTACCAGTTTGGATCATTTTGTCTTTTCACGGGGCCAGTACAGTGCACTATGTTATGGCACAGCCGTGCTTTATTCCTTGTATTCAGGATTTCATAGTGGGAGCCAGACCAATGGGCGTAGCAGTGCACCATGCCCTTTTGACATTGTCTATTTTGTTTCAGTATAGTACAACCCAGACATCAGGAGGCAGGTCACATACCCGTTATACATGTACACGAGAGAATGACTCGGTTTATATAGAGGAGATCTATAGCCGTCTATGCACCGCTCGTCCTGGCCTCTCAGTGGAGGAGTGCACCACTTTACTGACTGAGACACTGCATGGTGCAGCATCAGAGGCATACCCACATACTCAGCCGCGTCGGAGGTGACATTCTGGGAGCATGCCCCAGAATAGTTGGTATGATGAGGAATGCAGAGAGATGAGAGCCAAGCTTCAGAGGGATCTTCTTTTAGGAGTCATCACTTACAGACAATCTTGGATTGCTTCTCCACGCCTTGTGCGACAGAAGAAACAAGCTTACTTGGCCAAGATGGAGCGAGACTTGTATCAGCTGTTCTTAAGTAGAGACTCTGGAGAGGCATGGCGATTCTTTCATGAACACTCCCCTCCCTCAGTGATTACTTCTCCTGATGTGTGGGGCCAGTATGCCTCATTGTTATATACGGTTCCTGGACATGGCCCACTTCCAGATCCTACAGAGCCATGCCCACCTACCAGCACCTTCTTTACCACTGAGATGGTAAAGAGAGCCATTGACATGATGAGGACCAGCAGGGCATATGATCATGATGGTCTAGTAGTAGAGCACTTTATACATGCTAGAGATATGCTGGTAGAGGTTCTTGCAATGTTGTTCAATCATGCCATGTGTGAGGGGTTACCTGAGACTTGGAGGTTTTCTACTATTGTGCCTATCTTGAAAGCAGGTGATCCTACAGAGCTTGGGAATTACCGCACTATTATGGTTGGGCACACATTGGCACGGTTGTATGCATCCATTCTTGAGGAGCAGTTGAGTAATTGGGCAGAGGGTGAGGGTGTACGAGCAAAGGGCCAGGCCAGTTTCAAGAGGGGTTTCTCCGATCTTGATCATATTCTGACACTCAGAGGCAGGTCACATGGGAGACGGATTAATTGTAGCTTTGTGGATTTCTGCAAAGCATTTGACATGGTACCAAGAGCTCGATTGATGTGGAAACTGCAAGAGATGGGGGTGCCCATAGTGTTGATTTGGGAGATTATGGCTGTAATGGAAATGGCCTATTAACTTTGCGAGTAGTGGAAATTAGAGAAGTACTTTTATGGAATTACTTTGTGAGCATAGCCGGAGAGATAGAGAGGGACAATCCCAGAGATAGATTATAGATTTTTTTTCACTAGATATGGGACAGCCATCTTGGTAGAGCTCGGCCCACATATATTCGACCATTACCGGGACTCTCATCGACCGAGCATTGGAGCTACGGAGATCCAAACGGCCACATCAGAGGATTCGAGCCATACTCTCTCGACATCCAGAGTGCAGACGAGGATGGATTCTAGTAGTAGTATCTTTGTTCTAGTTCTTTTGTACCCAGACATGGTATTAGATTCACCGTTTTGCAATAGATTGGTCTCATAGGTCATTTTGGCCTTTTGAAGACATTAATATAACATTTCATTTCATATCATCTCTCTCTCTCTCTAGAGTGCCAAAGCCAAGCGCAGAACTTGGAGCATTATAAAAGTGGTCGAAGAAAAAAACCCCCTTTCAGCCAATACTCTTCACGCGCTGGTGTTATAGAGTAGCTCTCCCACAGTTGCATGGAATGCATCAAAAATGCAAATAATGCAATCCATTGGCTGCAAGTCTTCTTTTTTGGAAGGATAAATATTTGCAACTGGCAGGTTAAACACACAATACACGAGTGACCATTGTGGATGTAAGAAAACTTACAATTAAGTAAACTTACAATTTGGTCGGTTTGTTGGAAATCTTGTTGGCGTTGTTCGTAGATGCAACTCTGATTGCATATATGCGTGTTCAATGAGAATCACTTTGACTGTTTTGCCCGTTTGTGACAAGCGAAAGTTTTTCACCTTACCTTTATAACTGTTCACAAACTCGTTGCCCGTGCGCTTTCTCTTCCTCGTCTACAGGAGAACCCAGCTTCCAACTGTAATGGTGGTGGAAAGCCATCGGCCGTTGTCCAAATCGAAGCTATTGAAAATTTCGACAGACTTAATACTTGCGGATGGTCGTCGAGGTCATTTGTTCTCCATTAGTGATTCATCTATGTATGGCAAGATGCACAACACATATGTGAGAGGGGGAGTGTTTCTGAGTGCAAACACAATACAGTTAAATGCGAGCAGAATAGTTAGTTGAGCACAAATGAATGAGAATGAACGGGAATACTATGAAGTCTCTCCTATCGAAAAAGTGCGCACACCTACATTGAGTGTGAATTATGGTACATTTGTCCTATATTCAGTTCTGACAAGAAAGATTCGAGCAAATCACAACGTATATTATTGTTAAGGTTTTTTATGCAACTAAAAATTGTTTTTTGAAAATGCCAAAATTTGAGACAAAAACAAGGAAAATCCGAGCTACCGGTACGGTAGCCCGCCATCCATTGGTCGCGTTGCATTATCTCTCCAGCGCAATTTGAGTCCAAACTTTTCTTAATGCAACAATGTCTAGAACTTGTGTTGAGTGTACCTCACACCAGTTGGGTTGTTCACATTCACGCTCCGATTGTTTATGTGTATTATGTATCACACATAATAGGGTTCAGTTCTTGTGATGAGCGTACCTCACACTCTTGGCCTGTTCACCTCTCTCCATTTCTCTCTTTGTGTATTCTCCTCTCTATTATACAATATATGTATTGCAATCATAATATATGTCATTTGCTATGAATTAAGTCAAATTGTGTATGAAATCTGGATTAACAAAAATGACACAAATTTGATAGTTTTTCTTCTTCTCTGAGGATATTTATGTTATAAAATTATATCTTGCAGATATGGCGGATATTAAGCTCGCGAAACATCACCAAAAATTCGTGTTTGAAGTGATAATACGTCACTTTCATCGCATGTCAGAGCTTGAGCTTTGTCGTTGCCTAAATCCCTCGGCTCCGGAACAATATTAGCAATCCACATAGGCTTTATCGAAGTCCGTCTTTGAGCAGCTTCAGCACACATTTATGCCCCAGAATACATTTGACATATCTTTAATGACATCAGGTTCATTATCGAACATGGTCAAGCAGTCTATTGGACAGACTACGAAGATTTTTCAAGATCTAAAAAACCCTGAAATAATTACTTTGCCAGGGGTAGCTACTCGCATACAACTTGTGCAGTAGTTGTATACTGAGTTCAAGAGCAAGGGAAAGCTGGAAAGAGCAACGAAGCACACGAGAGTGGAAGTTTGCTCTTCTGATGCTACTGCGGAGCTAAAGACTACGGTTAGAGTAGAGACTCCTGCTAGTGCCACTCGCACTCGATCAGTCTCAGCTCCCCCTTGTGTTATATCTTTTGCCAAAAATTGTAGTCTTCAACATACAAGCTCCACAATTGGGAGAAGGGAGATGGACAAACGTAAAATGTGTAGGTGTCACGCACCCTGCCTTTAAAGAGCCAATATATACAACGAAAATCTTCAAAGTCCACTTGCATGGACCCACAGTGGATCAACAGGTCAAGGACAAAGCCGCAGCTTTAAACATCGCTCATCGCGGCATCATTTATCCACTTGCCATGGTCAGCCATATAGAGCGTCCAATGCTCATTTCACGTGTTTGAAATGGCGGCTGTAGAGCAGTGGATAAGAGAGTGCACATTTTCATCTCTCTCTCTCTCTCTCTCTCTCTCTCTCTCTCTCTCTCTCTCTCTCGTAATTGGGCAGAGGGCAAGGGTGTATGAGCGTAAGGTCAAGCCGGCTTCAGGAGGGGTTTCTCCACTCTTGATCATATTCTGACACTCAAGGCCATCATTGAGGAGGGCAGAGCACATGGGAGACGGATCTACTGTAGCTTTGTGGATTTTCGTAAAGCATTTGACATTGTACCAAGAGCTCGATTGATGCGCAGATTACAGGAGATGGGGGTGCCCAAAGAGGTGATTTGGGGGATTATGGCTTTGTACAGATCAATGATGGGACAGGTACGCACTCCGGAAGGGGTATCTGATCTAGTTCACTCTACTATTGGAGTGAAATATGGCTGCCCATTGTCCCCTTCTCTATTTGGTATGTATGTTGATGAGGTGTCTGATTACATCGACACAGAGGGTGACAGAGGTGCACGGCTGGCAGGGATGTGGATCCCATTGTTGCTATATGCTGATGATATTGTGCTGATATCCGACTCACCAGAAGGTATGCAATGACAGTTGGATGCACTACGCAATTTTGCAAAGGATACTGGATTGTGTGTAAACCTAGGTAAAACCAAGGTTATGGTGTTTAACACCACATCGCAATGGGTCAGGAGATCAGTACCTACTTTCAAATATGGTCAAGAGATTGTGGAGTATACAGATGCATACACTTACCCGGGGGTAGTCTTTATTGGGCCGAGATTTTCCTTGAGAAGAGCGGTAGAGACTAGACTAACCAGAGCTGGTGCGGCTTTGGGAGGAATGGAGAGGATGTGTTCGTAGGTTCAGTTCCAGGAACCTAGGACAAAGTTATGGCTCTTTGATACTTTGGTTGCCTCTACTATGTTATATGGGGTGCATGTTTGGGGACCTTCTGTAGGCCAGGAGGGTTGGAGGCGTATGGAGAAGCCCCTGGTATCTATGATCTCTCGGCTGATTAGAGCCAAGGCTTCCGTACCGCATGATATCATTCGAGCCGAATTAGCTGCTCCCCCTATGGTGATTGAGGCACTTACTAGATCAGTTTCTTTTGTACACAGTCTGTGGGATACTACCATAGACAGATTTGCCAGGGTGGCTCTAGAGTCCTCCAGACAATTAGCTCTTAATGGGGATACATCATGCTGGTATGCACAAATGGCATCATTGTTTCAGACACATGGTTTCACCATGGACAGGTTGCCTCCTTTTTAATACTCTCTACAGGCACCCTTGAGGTCTTTGACGCGGGTAGAGATTAATAGACTCATTCGTCAGGATTTGATTCAGCTGGACACAAGGAGGACATGGATAGAGCCGATACAGGAGTTGGGCACAAAGACGGCTTTCTATAGAGAGCATTTCCTCCACCTCACAGGGGATGGGTTTGTGATTCGACCTAGCTATATGGACAGGCATCTTTCTCATGGTGTCCGATGTGCCATTGGCGAGATACGCACGTCCTCACATCAGCTTGAGATTGAGACTGGGAGATTCAGAGGGACACCAGCAGATAGCAGGATATGCCGCTTATGCCATCTAGAGCCAGAGATAGAGGTACATTACATATGTCATTGCACAGTGTACTATGAGATATGAGGCCGTTTTCATTGTCTATTCAGAGAAGGTTTCGGGCCACTATCTAGGGTCATGAGCTATGAGGATCAGAGTTGTCTTGGGCTATATCTACTTGAGCTACACAGGCATAGAGAAACTTTACTGAGGAGAGCTGAAGAGAGACAACCCCAGAGACAGATCACAGATTTCTTTACACTAGATACTGAACACCCAGAAGAACAGACAGAGGAGCAACCAACAGTGGAGAGGTCTACCCGCACGATTGGCATTCTCATAGACCGTGCATTGGAGCTAGGGAGATCTAGACGACCCTGATGGAGAAGAGGAGCTACACAGTTTCGAAGGAGGCTACAACAAAGGATTCGAGCCATACTTTTTCGTCGTCCAGAGTGCAGATGAAGATGGATCTCTATGCAGATAGATCTTTACTTCCCTCCCAAATTGTCTACACATTGTATAGCTCAGTTGACACGTTTCACGCCTTTCGCCTTTCACACCTATCCGCTTAGTTTAGGATTCCGCAGTATTTATATCTTGTTATCCCTAGTCTAGTTTAATTTATTTTGTTAATCTGACTTGATATCAGATACACCGCATTGTAACTTCGTGGTCTCATAGGTCACTTTGGCCTTTTGAAGACGTCAATATAACATTTCATTTCATTTCATCTCTCTCTCTCTCTCTCTCTCTCTCTCTCTCTCTCTCTCTCTCTCTCTCTCTCTCTCTCTCTCTCTCTCTCGCAAGGCATAGGCTAATATAGGGCAGCATGCAATGTGAAGGATGCAGAGCTCTCTCTCTCTCTCTCTCTCTCTCTCTCTCTCTCTCTCTCTCTCTCTCTCTCTCTCTCTCTCTCTCTCTCTCTCTCTCTCTCTCAACAACGTTTCCAGCAAGCTTGCTCTGCGGCCGAAGGTGAACCTACACAAGGGCAGCAAGATACACGATAAGAATATTGGGTTCTTCCTGAGCGCGAGCAGGTGCTGCAGCACTGAGCAGGTTCTGAGGATGGACCAATGAGTTGACTTCAAGGACGAAACCCCACCCAAATCGAAAGCGACATTTAGCTGGAGGTTTCGTGAGAGCGCACTTTCGCCAGGTTCAATGAGAGCAAAGAAGCTGTCTAGAGTCAAAGATGACTTAATGTATGAGAAGGTACAGGTGATGATCAAGGTGGAGCTGAGCCTTTTGAGGGGTGACATTGAAAAAGAGATGTATGCAAATGCGGAGACTTACAAAAAAGCTATGTATGAAGATATGAGGAAAGAGTTGGACAAAGAGATGCTTAGTAAGCGTGACGAGATGTACACATCATTGAAGGCCGAAATGTAGGCGATTGTGAGGGCAACAATGAATGTAATGGAATGCGTGATTCAAAAAAGATTAGAGGATGCACGTGCTAGGTTTGAATCCTGGAAATAAAAAATGGAAGAATGCATGAATGAAAAGGATGCATTGATCGAAGCACTTAAGGGAGACCTCACAGCTTGCAAAAATATCCCCGCAAAGGAGGGAGAAAATCAACCCTCAATGATTAAGGAGTTCAAAAGCATTAAGGAGCAGGTGAAAACTCTACGTGAAGAGGAAGAGCAGAAGACGCGAACAACCTCTTTATGGGCGGAGCACCTATTCAAAGCACAGGAGAAGGTTGATAAAGCTCAAAAGTGGATGGAGGACGCAAAGAAAGGAAAAGATAAGATGCCTGAAGCCACAACGACATCCACTATCATCAATATGACAATTGAGGAGCAACAAAAGAGAGAACCAGACAATTTGTCTCTCTCTCGCTCTGACCGCAGAGTAGGAGTGAATCTATCTCAAATAGATCTCTTCTACGCTAGTGACCACAACTGTGACATGAGGGGGATCTGTTTGCATCCTGGCAAGGACTACTTTTTCTGACCATGCGCTAGTGATTCTCACTGTGATAGACAGACAGGGGCGCGCGCGCGTGGGGGGGGGGGGGGGGGGGGGGGGGCTACCATAGTTATGCGGAATGGGAACGACGACGTGATTCCTTGGGGAACGGGGAGGGGTCCGGAACGGGAGGCATAAAAACACCCAAATAATGCAATTTCAAGCTCTATGTGATTGAATAGAAGTAGTATCAAAGTCCTGTGACTCTTAACACTCACAAAACACTTGATTTGAAGACCATTCAGTCTTACTATGGCAAACGTGTGTCGTGTGTCGTATAGACTTGAGAGCTTGAGAGGGGGAGAGAGGGAAGGGGGAGAGAGAGAGCTTGAAAGTTGAGAGAGAGAGGGAGAGAGCTTGAGAGAGAGGGGGAGAGCTTTTAGCCTTGTAGACTCTAGAGTCTAGACTTGAAAGCTTCAAAGAGGCTAGAGCTAGAGAGTCGAGACTCGAGAGGGTAGAGCTTTAGCTTTGGCCCTTGAAAGCTTGTGCGCATTGTGAAGGTAAGGGGTGGGGGAAGGGACATTTAACAAGGGGAAGGCACTCGAGAGCGTAGAGCTTTAGCTTTGGCCCTTGAAAGCTTGTGTGCATTGTGAAGGTAAGGGGTGGGGGAAGGGACATTTAACAAGGGGAAGGCACTCGAGAGCGTAGAGCTTTAGCTTTGGCCCTTGAAAGCTTGTGTGCATTGTGAAGGTAAGGGGTGGGGGAAGGGACATTTAACAAGGGGAAGGCTCACAAGACAAAATCCACCAAAATCTGAAAATCTGTCCATTCCCAGCCGTTCCGGACTTGCCGTTTCGGTACCAAAAGTCTCTGCAGAACGTCTAGCCGTTCCGGACCATGTACCCCCCCCGGAACGCTGTTCCGGCGTTCCCTACCCATGGGGTGGTGGTCCCCGGTAACTTTGGGTGCTACGCATCCTTGAAAGGATCTTGCTAGATCTAGAGCTTAGAGAGCGAGTGGAGGCACTCTAGATAGAGAGCTTGGACACACAGGACACCCCTGCTGGTAGAGTGGATTTTGGATTGGCTCAGCTTAGTCGCTTCTTCTTCTAGGAGTCTGTAACTCACTTGGCTACAGCCAGGGAGGAAAAGCCGCGTCTGCGACGGGGCATTGTTTCTTTGCAGAGGATGCAGGAGCAGCATCTAGACAATCCTTGGTTGGAGCAACAGCTGCAACAGGCTAGACAAGAGTTGGCTAGCATTGAGGATCAATGTCATGAGTTTTGTCTTCCATCGGTAGGCATCTCGGTGGACCTATGTGGGTGACAAAAGTTTTTTCAGACGGTGGGGCCTTGCCATGCGCACACCAGTATGAACCAGTTGAGGAGACCCAACGAGTCAGTTGCTTAAGAGCCTAAGGATATAGGTGCAATTGCTACTGAGTTTTACGGTGATCTGTTGTCAGCCGAGCCTCAATCAACACATCAAAATGCATGCAGAGAGCAAGTTTGGGCACAGATGCCTTGCCTTGTTACTCAGGAGATGCGACGGAGACTTGAGCGTTCCCTCCAACTAGAGGAGCTCTATGAGGCCCTCAAAGCACTCCCCCGAGGTTCCACCACCACTACTCTCCCTCCCCTCTAGAAAGCAATTTTATTTTCCCTTTCTCCCTCGCTGCCTTGATGTCCGACATTAGCTCTTGCCTGTGTGCTACCTGTGTTAGTGTGAGGTCATCACCCAAAAATATCCCAGTTTGCTTGAGTTGTCGGTCTCTGCTTCAGGAATTCCGTCCTAGCTTCCAACGTAGGGAAACGTATAATTAATGCACTTTTCGCGGGCCTTCCTTTCTCATCACTTACCTTCTTGCCAACTCTCCAAGAATCTGTTGTGGGTTCAGGAATACCCATGCGCTTTAAGAGCTCTTGCACTTCTTCTACTTTTCTAGTGTCTTTGAGACCTGTAAGCCATACATGAAGGGCTGTAGTGCCAAACATCAGAAACCCTCAAAGTCATACATAGACGCTTCCAAGTTGCCAACTCAGCCCCGTGCACTGTACATGGCCACCTCCAATCCTGTGAGAGGGGTCCTCCAACATGTTTCCGTGAAACACGAGTTTTCTTTCTTTGCTCTCTCAAAATCTTCTTGACTAAACCTAGGCCCTTTGATCATTTTCTTAAAGGGTGGTTTCTTGTCCTTTGAAAAGGAAATTTTCCTTTTCTTTGCAAAATGACCGTGAAGTGTCAGTTTCCTTACCTTTGGGCTCACCATCAGTGGGGTTTGAACTTTGAAGTGCCTCCTAAGTGTGTGTAATCTTCATAAATTTGGGCGGACTTAATAGCATTTGCTTATGTCTTAGGAGCACTCCTTTTTACTTCTCTTTTAAAATGTTTATTCAACCTGCTCATGAAGCCTCATCTTATGAAAGCACGTGGTCTTCTTGTAAATACCATGCCCGCAGTTGAAGCCCGTATTGATTGTGCAACTATACCAAAGTCTGCCGCTAATGTTGCAAGCTTTGGGTACTCCTTGAAGGTGGCCTCAATCAATGCGATAGCGAGCAGCCATTTCTTATATTGACAGTGTCACGGACTGCTGAGTTGTCAAGCCACTGAAGACCTGAGCCGACTTGCAGATCTCGACCAAAGGGCCTAAAACATAGCAGGAGTAGAAGAAGCAGGAGTTCTCACCAACTTATAGATCCTTGTGGAGTGGGACCAACAACTTATAATAAAGTTTTACCAACTTATGGGACCCCGTTTGATGGGGCTTAAAAATAAAGTACTCTCACACACACACACACACACACGCACACGCACACACGCGCGCGCGAACACACACACACACACACACACACACACACTCAAAAAACCTAGCACAAAAATTGATGACATGGTAGTTGTTGGGAAGCCCGAATTTTACATTGGCGGATGACGAGACAGATTTTACGGTCTTCCACGAATTGCACTGTTGAGATGGTAGGTGTACGAATTTTCTTAATTTGCGTTGGCAGCTTTTCATCGCCATCTTTTGGACCAAAAGCGTTTGAGTTTGAAGCTCTTTATCTAAACTGCTTTTCATGGGCCTAGGATCTCTAAATATGTGTAGAGGGCTCATATTGTGGCACTTTTCTGCATAGAAATGTAGAGCACGAGTACCGACATTGTACTAAGTTCAAGTAATATAAAGAAATACCGAAAGGAACACCAAAGTTTGGGGCGAGTGCTCTCTTGAGGTGGAACTCCGCCACTCCACATCTCTCTCTCTCTCTCTCTCTCTCTCTCTCTCTCTCTCTCTCTCTCTCTCTCTCTCTCTCTCTCTCTCTCTGAGTTTAGTTGTTATGAAGTGTTTAAAGTTGTCGCGTGTGTTATTTCCGTTGACCGTTGTGCCCCTCTCGTTTTAGTGGTGTCAGAGCTTTAGGAGTGTGCTTTTCCAAAAGCATACTGGTCCTTCAACAGCAGACATAGCCTCTCTCATATTTTTTATCAAAGAATCTTTGTGTCCATGCCTTGGACTTACTAGCCTCTCCCACCCTTAGTCCATCGCGCATCGAGCAAGAAAGAGTTTGTCGCGACGAACCCTACACATTGATGCGAGCAGATTTTGATTTCGACAATTTTGAAAGATAATAATCGATTGGCAGAGTGGGGAGAATCTAGTCGATGACAACTTGAAATTTGTGGACATTTCGCAACAAGTCTCTTGACTACGTGATAACCTTGGAGGCTCAGTGTGATTGCTATATCTGGGGGCTATCATCACCGCTATAGGAACACTGTTTGCCCAAGAGCTAATGGACCATGATGTTGTTGGCTACAACCTTATAGAAGGAATCTAACCCTAATTTTTGGTGCAGGTTTCAAAACGGAAGGCTTGTCAACTTTCTAGCTCAACTGATGTCGGGAATGCTTTTTTAGTTTGATTTAGCAGTTTTCCGAATTTTGTTTGACAACGTGTTTGAGAATTGTTTGAAGATATTGTTTGGAACCTAGTTAAAATGGATAATATCTATTTTGTCTTGGTGTCAATTTGAGGACTGTTTGTCTCTGGTTTTAATACTGGTCTCAATGATTGGTGATTTACTCTCGGGAGGAGTACTCATGAGAATTGATGTTTGAGAATGCTTGCTCATACTCATGGCCCAGACCCTTGTGGTTATTTACGAGGGAAGTATTGAATGTTTGTAAAGTGATGGTTTTAGTCATGGTTTGGACCTTTGTGGTTATTTACAGGGAGATTATTGTTGTTGTTACTCATGGCCCGGACCTGGATGGTTATTTACGGGGGGAGGATTAAGAAGTGTGAGCAGTGGTTACTCTCAGCACCTCCAAGCGACGCAAGCTGCGGTCTGGGGGGGTGTTTGGTTGTAAAAGGCCTCTATATCTCATGGCCCGGACCTCTTTAGGTTATTTGCGGGAGGAGTGATGAGGGAGATGTTACTCATTACCCGGACTTGGATGTCTATTTGCGGGGGGAGTGTTAATTGGGAGCTATATGTTTCTATGTCTTGTAACATGCATATGTGAGCATTTGTGTTGCATTGTGATGTGCCAACCTTTGAGTATTCCTAATTGGATGAGATTGCTTGGGTATGTAATTTTAGTGCGTAAAGAGACTCGTTATAGATCAACACAGTCTGGGTGTGATGGCTAATTTTGGTACGCCAGAATATCAAGATCTCTGATATGGAATGAGAAAATTGATTGTCCCTCAAAATGACCCTCAAAATTTTTTGAGCTAACTTGAGTCGTTTTGCAGATATACGGTAATCGCGGAAGATTACTCTTCTTTCAAGAAGGGGGGATGTCACAAAATGTTGATGTGTCAAGCCACTGAAGACTTGAGCCGACTTGCAAATCTCGACGGAGGGGCTTAAACCCTAGTAGAAGTAGAAGAAGTAGGAGTTCTCACCAACTTATAGATCCTCGCCGAGTGGGACCAACCACTTATTTACCAACTTATGGGATCCCATCCGATGGGGCCTAAAAATAAAGTACACACACACACACACACACACACACACACACACACATTTTTTTTGGTAAATCAATTTGATTTATCTATCTGTGGGAAACCTCAAATAGAGGAAAACCCACCAGAAAGATGTACAAGAAAAGGAACACAAAAGTGTTCGGCTGTACAAAATAGCTAAAAGCATTCATAAGAAAGCTGATGTATCTCTGTCGTGATATCACCAACTTCCAAGGCGAACCGTAAAGACGCCTAAGGGAAAGCTTGAAGAAAGGCAGGGGATCTGCATGAATGCGATGGAACATATAGCCATTACGTTGTCGCCACACGCTCCAGAAGGCACGAAACCTGACCCACATGAAGAAGACTGCAAAGCACTGCAACGCCGATGAGAAGATACCAAAAACCCAAAACCGCTTATGGAAGACTGTCATGGGAAAACGTAGCCGCATACACGCAGATACCCGACGAAGGAAATCTCGAGTAACACAGCAATCCCACAAGAGGTGACAAACATCCTCCTCGGCAGATAAGCAACGGACACAGGATGAAGGGCGGATATGGCGTATCCTAAGAAAGGTACCCACCGGGAGCACACCAAGTAAACACCGCCAAAGAAACAAACGCTCCTTCAACGGCAAATGGCTTTCCCATAATGCAGATAGAAGCCTTCTCCACCAAATATCGGATTTATGCATGTGCCAAATAGCGTTGCAATGGTCAACAAGCCATGGTTGAGGCAGAAGACGAGCATATGCCTTGCCGGCAGAAATATCTTGAAAAGGCATTTCCCCAAGATTCTAGTCAGACATGCGATCACCATCAGCCAAAGGTGAAATGGACAAAAAACCGATCAACATTTGCTGTAATTCTCTCCAAAACTAGCGATAGTGCATGCCCAATCCAAAGCGGCGAGCGGCAAATGGAAACTCCAAAGTGAAATGAGCTGCATCCACCACATCCTCAACCACTCGAATGCCATGGCAGGAGAGGAAATACGCCTGGCGAGGCGAGCGGTCAACCAAAGTAAGAGAAAAGGCCTGGCTCCAATGAAGGCTCTCCAAGCGAAGTGAATTTCCTTCCCTCCGAGCATTCCACGATAGATGAATCGTAACCTGTTTCCAGACAGAGAGCAAGGTGGAAGAAAGTGGGCATCTAGGAATATGACCATCCATCTTACCTAATACTACCTCCCAAATGGATGATTGCCAGTGACGAAATGAAGATGTAACCACATGCTGACTCAAGTGTGCAAACATAGGAGTCCAAGGCTGAGATTGTTGCGTAAGTGTAGGCAAAAGCATAGCCTTCCTAGCAAGGACATGCCTACGCAGGTCCAAAATATTCAGACCACCAAAGCGCTTTGGTGTACAAAGTTTTGCCATTGACATCAGATGCAGGCCTTTTTTGTGAGCATGACTTCGCCACAAATGAGACAAAATGGCCAACATGAGAGAATCAAGAGAATGACGAGGCCAATGCAACAATGGCAAAAAGAACTGAACATAAGCCATGAGGATACTCTGAACAATTCGTAGGCGAACATGTAGTGGCCAAGTAGAAAGCTTCCAGTAATGCAATTTAACATTCAAGCGATGCATAACCCAGTCCACTTACTGCATGTGAGTGACGTTCCATCCAATTGGATATCCCAAATGCCTGGTGATTACATTCGGAAGAACAGTCTCTCCTGGCCACAACAAAGCATGCCAATCACAAGAACGAAGTGGCAAAAGCTTTGATTTACGAAAATTAACTTTAAGACCAGCCGCAATCGCAAACAATTCCAAAATTTAATAATCACTTGAGCATCGCTTTGCTGATTGCGGGGCATAAACAACGAGTCATCCGCATAAGCGTGCCCAATAAAGGTATGACCCGATGGTAGCTGCAAACCATGAAGACGCTGCGCAGAGGTCAAGTGGTCAAGATACATCAACAAAGGAGGAGAGGCAATTGCATACAACAAAGTGCTAATGGGGCAACCTTGCCTAACCGAACAACCAAGCGGCCACGATTCTGTCAATTCCCCTTTTAGGATCCCCGAAGACGTACTACAAGCATACAAGAAATAAACCACATTGGCTAATTTAGGACCAAATCCTAAACACCTCATTGTGGCAGCAATGAAGTCCCATTGCACAGTGTGAAAGGCCTTTTCAATATCAACTTGCATAGCCAGCACATCTTGTTGCGTGTACTTAGCATACTCCATTCCAATCATAACGTTGGCCAAATTGTCCATGATTTGACGACGAGGAATGAAACCATACTGAGCCTGATGAAGTCCTGTAAACAAATAGTCCTTGATGCGGTGGACCAACATTTTAGCCAAAATCTTGTAAACCACTGGCAAAGTTATGGGCTGCCAATGAGAGAACTGCTCACAAAGCGCTTGCTTGGGGAACAATTTAAGTAAGCCCTCTTTCCATGAAACTGGCACATCCTGTTTCTCCCATGCCGCATTTAACATGAAAAGCAGGGGTTGTTTAAGAGCATCCCAAAAGGAGAGAAAAAATTCCACAGTAAGTCCGTCCCAACCGGGAGATCTCCAACGGCCTAATGCAAGCAAGGCACCATGCAATTCGGAAACAGAGAAAGGATCCTCAAGGCATTGTGCCTCCTACGAAGACAGGATCGGACGAACATAAGAAAGCAACAATTCACGCGCTTGACAAGCTGCCGAAGATGGCTGAGATGGGGCAGCAAACACCTGACGATAATGTGAAACCATAACCTCAGCAAGTTCCCGCTTCGAAGAAGTCCAAGCACCCGAGGGAAGCATAACCTGCTTAATTGACTGTGAGACCCTTGAATGATGCAGATGCTTAAAAAATTTCTTCGAAGCACAACCTTTATCCATAACAGCCTGTTGACATGTACACGTTTGCCATTTAGCAATTTTCCTCTTATCATTTTGCAAAATACACACTTTAGCTTCACATAACTCCGTCATTTCAGAGTCAAACAGGGGTCGGAAATCAGCCAACTGTTGTAATCGTTGACTAACCCGTTTCGCATCAACGACATTCCCCCGAATGAACTGCATATAGTGCATACCATACTCAGAAATTACACTTCGTACTCTCATGATAAAACGATACCAGGCAGTGCCCAAATCAATATGTATTTGAGCGAGCAACGGGGGAATAATATCGGCAATGATGTGAAGAAAAACTTCATGAGTAAGATGGGCATTATTAACATGCAACAAACGTTTCCTGTGAAGAGGCCGATCACAAAGAGACTGTCCAAAATACAAAGACAACAAAAGAGGATAATGATTCGATAGCTACAGGGCATAATCCTTATGTCACATACAAATTCTTCATACTGTTGCCCATTAAGCAAGTACCATCGATCCAATCGTGCTCTATAAGAAGAATGAGCAGCATGCTGAAAGGTAAAACCAGAAGCATCAGGATGCAAACAACACCATATGTCAATCATTTGAGCAGAGGCAAAAAGAAGATCCCATTTGTGTTTCTCCTCAAGCAACATGTGCGAATTTCCTGTGGTGCTATCAAGCAAATCAAGGGTATTATTGAAATCTCCACAAAGAAATACATTCGAGGTCCAGGGGGCGAGACGAGATTCGCGGCATAAAGCAGCTCTTTGCCCAGAGACCGTTTATGCATAGATACCTCCAAATTCATGAACTCGACCATTCAACAAACACTGTAAAACCATCCACCGGCCATGCGGATCGTTGTATAGAAGAACAGGCTGAAGCTCATGGCGAACCAACATCAATACACCCGAGAAATCTTGCAAGCCAGCGTACGCAATCCAATATCCGGCAAAATAGGAACATTGACCGGCAAACTGGTGTTGATTATGCTCTTGCAATACAACTATGTCTGACCTACATGTGTGTACAAAGTGCCAGGTCAAACGCCATTTGTCAAGGTTGCATAACCCACGCACATTGTATGAGATGCATTTAATGTGACTTTGCATTGGAAACATATGTACAAAAGGCAACAAACATAATAATCAAGTGGAGGTGCCCATAGACACGTCTCTATCCACTACATCCGTACGAGGACCCAACCTCTGAGTCAAAGCAGGAAACGTGTCCACAGGGTTCACAGGTGAGGTGGAAGTCTCACCAAGGAGTACATCTTTGTAAGAGTGCATCGCTTTTTCCCATGCATCAATCAACGTGCGATTGTCATTACATGGAAGTTGCTTAGACGATGCATTCTTGTTGGCATTAACAGAAGGAACGTAATTACGAGAAGAAAGTGGTGTGCGAATCTTCAGTGATTTTTTTGGCACCACCCCATGAATTGACATCAGTAGGTCCAACATTTTAACTTTTAGCAGTAGCCCCATTCCCAGGATCAGTGAGTTGTTGTACCTTGCCTTTCCCTTTTTCCACATTCGAAGCCACCTTAGCAGTAGAGGCTCCACTCTGCTTGACCTCACTTGTGGGTTTTCTTGTAGGGATAGAGGTGGAGGAAGGAACATCAGAGGGAGGAGGTTGCAAGACCGGCTGTGGACATTCGGATTGCATATGACCAAATTTGCCACATCGAAAGCATGAATTTGCAAATTTTCCCCATTTAAGTTTAAAGGGGCGCTTGTCTACCCATGGATCTCCTGAGTCTACCATAATACCATCAGGGGTAATCTTGTCAGTGTCCTAGAGAATGCAAAACCTGTTGGTATTCGCATCCAATTTTGGGGGACAAATGACCTTTCCAAGCTGCGTGGCCAACAACGGCAGGAAATGTCTCCACGTGCGGGGGAAATCAATAATTTTCACCCACACCGGGCATTTGTGACGAATAAGACTCTGGTAGTCTTTAGTGAGTGCCCACGGGAGAACATGTGTCATCTGCGTATTAAAGAAGAGGGGAGACATCTCAAGCAAAAGATTTCTAGCTTTCATATCTACGAGCAAAACTTCATAAAATCCACGCGCCCCGAAATAGACACCACGGACAACTTGTCGCTTAAGGAGAAAATCAACCCATTGTCCGACATCTTGCGCAGTAGGCATTTTCCCTCGGAAAAACAAGATAACCGCATTATTAGCGTACTGCGCAACTGGGTCCATGAGGTCCTGTACCGGAATACGCACCTCAAGAGCAGGCGCCTGACCATTCCATGTCTGTCGAGCCTCCTCAAAGTCCTCATACAAGCATGCTTTGATCTTGGAAGCTGCCTCCAACGTGGGTTCCATTGCCTTCCGACGCTTAAAGACGCACAGGGAGTCGAACATAAATAAAAAAAACCTCTCCAAACAACACCAGCTGTCTATAAAACTCTGCAAACAACTGAGGAACCGAAGCTCTGTACAGACTTCACAGAATAAAGCATCCAAAACCACAACACGATTACATCAACTGAACACTGCCCATACACTCTCGAGCTTGACGTAGTACCAAACCTCTGATCAACGTGATGACATCACCTGCCAACTGAAAACAATACGACCTGCATTGACAGACCTGCACAGCGAGTCGAAAATGACTGAAGAGACCAACAGCAGAGTTCGTACAGGCAGGGAGAATTGCGCAGGCAACCACTTTAGTTGTCTCGTTTGTTCTTTTCCATTGGCATGTGTTGGCCCCACCCGTTTCAGACAGTGACGAGGCGACGCTCCTAACTCTGCTTTGATATGAGTATTAGGTGATGCTTAGCTTCCTAGCCAAAGTTACTTGCCGAGAGTAGCTTGAAGTCGCAAGCTTACCCACACACACTTTTTTTGAGGTGAGAGAATTGAATGCATCGTAGATAACAAAAGTTGCTGTGCATAATGAGTTTCAGTAGAAGTCGGAGGAGGAGCATCAAATACATTCCGGAAGTGTGAAGCCATGGCATCAACAAGCTCAACTTTTGATGTTGTCCATCGATCAAAGCATAACCCTCTTGATGGTTTGAGATGCCCTTGAATGGTGTAGATGCTTAAAAAATTGTTTCAAGCCACAATCCTTACCCACAAACGCTCACTGTGTGCAATTTATCTAGGTTGCATTTATCATTATGTTGCATACACGAGCCTTGCAAAGTGCTGTCAATTCATATTTAGTCAATAGTTGCGTATTAGCCAAAAGTTGGAGCTTGTGTTAAACATTTTTGGCATCCTCAACATTCCCACTTAGCTATGCATGTAGTGCTTGCCATAAATCCTGAATCACACACTGCACGTGCATGATGAAATGATACCGAGCAATATCAAGATCAAGATGCATTTGGGCGACCAATAGGAGAATAACATCATGAATCATCTCACGAAACACCTCATGCAAAAGATAGGCATTATTGATGTGTAGCAGGCGTTTCCTAGAAAGAGGTTGATCACAATGCAATCGCCCAAAGCACAAGGTCATCAGAATAGGGGTATTATCAAATAACAAGGTATGGTCTATGTTCAAATTGTATACAAACTCATCATATTGTTGCCATGTTGAGGGCATATCATCGATCTAATCATGGAGGATACGAGGATTGAGCATTATGTTGAAAAGTGTACCCAAAAACATCTGGATGCAAAGGCTCCACAAATCCAACATCCACGTGTATGCAACAAGATCTGTCCAAGCTTGCAATTTCACATCCAACATGTGAGAATGTCTTATGGTGTTATTACATAAAGCGGGTGCATTGTTAAAATCACCACAAAGCAAAGCATTGGAGAGCCATGAATAGGAAGACATCTCACGCCATAAAGTAGCCTGTTGCCCTGACGCTATTTGCGCATAGACCCGACCAAATTCATAAATTTGGCTATTGATCATACATAGAACCACCATCCAACGAGTTACCATATCATTGTACGCAAGAACTGGCTGCAACTCATGCGTAACAATCATCAAAACACTTGAAAAGCCCATTAAACCAGCATATGCTATTGAGTAGCCCACAAAATAAGAACATTGCCCAACAAACTCATGCTGATTGTGCTCTTGTAAAATAACAATGTCTGCTTACATGTATGTACATAATCTCCACTTATCAGGGTTACATAACTCATGCACATTTTATGAAATGCATTTAACACAACTAGGCATTCAAGAGATATGCACAAAAGCGAAGGAAGGATGGGACTAAGTCGACGTGCACATTCAGCATCAAGAGGTCATGGCTCGACTACAACATATGTCCACATCAGAGGAAGTAAAATGTGCAGGTGATGAAGAAGCCCCATGAATCAGTGCATACTTGTAAGAATGTACCACCTTGTTCCATCCATCCGCAAGTTCGTAGGTGATAAAGAAGTTGCATGAATCAGTGCATATCTGTAAGAATGTACCACCTTGTTCCATGCGTCTGCAAGTGTGCGATTATCATTACAAGGAAGAGGTTTTTGCACCGCAGATTTCACAGCAAGAGGTACATAATTATCAGAGGAAAGCTGTGAGTGTTTTTGATCGGTTTTCTTTGGAGCCACCCATGGATATCCTTCCCCCGAATCCACAATATTTCCCTTATTCCTGGTCTCATGTACAATTGCAAGCTTTCCCTTGCTCGGAGTGTGTGAGGTACATAATTATGAGAGGAAATCTGTGAGCGTATTTGATCGATCTTCTTTGGAGTCACCCATGGAGATGCTTCCCCTGAATCCACAATCTTTCCCTTATTCCATGTCTCATGTGCAGTTGCAAGCTTTTTGTTGCTCGGAGTGTGTGGGGAACTAGCAGATTTGACTTTGCCTTTATCCAGAGGTGGAGTAACAGTCAAGGTAGAGGCCCCTATGGATGGTGATCTGGGGTTGGAGACCTCTTTCATTGGAAACAGCAAGCTTTGGAACAGTTGAAGGATTCTTTTTTGTTTTGTTTTTGTTTTTTTTTTTTTTTTGGGGGGGGGGGGGGGGGGGGGGGGGGGGTTAATTGACTTGTCTAATTTAGTGTATTGCACGGATGAGAGGAGAGAAATGAGCAAGTTGTGACAAACAAGCAAATGGTTTCTGTTGAACTCTTGAAAGGATGTAGTTCTCAGTTCTTTTCCTGTTATGTTCTGCAAACATTTTTGCTTGAGTCCCTTACCATGGCAGGTTTCAGTGCGCGAAGACGATAAAGCCCGGGAATGGCCACATTACAAAGAGAAGCAACATGAGGTATCTAAAAAGTGGATCAAGCAAGAAACCACGTATGGCTCCACTACTGTTCTCGGAAAGATATACGATCTTGTCAAGGGGGAATGTAGCACAAAGGATTTCCTCCTAGAGCTTGGTTTGTTTTGATATCTTTTGATGCTGTATATGAATTTACTTGTCTGAGTGAGAGCTTCATTGTCAATGAAGTAGTGCATATATGTTAATTTCAGAGAACAAAATTGCGCATGATGCATTTATAGACAAAAGATTTCGCTACCCTGGATATGAGGTTTATCACTCAAAATGGGAGGCACATTATAAGGAGTACAGAGCCAGGATAAGTCAGTTACTTTATGAAAAAGACGGCGACAGTCGAAATGTGGAGATTGAAGCGTTGTTTCACAATTATAGAATGGTGCATTGCCAATCTTTTCATGTCTTTCACAGAAAATCACGCACTGTCATTGAAATTGATGTGATGTATTGTTCTTACATGCTTTCATTGTAGGAGCTTTACAAATCTGAGACGTTAATAGATAGCCGAGAGCCGATCGAAGAAGTTTACAAACAGGCGTCAGCTATTTATGTTATTGTTTATGGTCAAGCCCAGAGAAAGTTGGAGGTTCATGAAAACTTCAAACTGGTGCTTCAGTTTGCCTGGAAAGTAGCTGGGTTTGCTCTGTTGAGATTGTTCAGGCAAACATTGCAAGGCAAGAGGAAAGAGCCTGTCATGCTGGAAGAGGAGGTCTTCCGAAATTTGAAATTGCGAAAGGTGAAGTGCTAGAGCTTGGCTCCCTCTAAATAAACATGTGGGGACCGACTGCAGATCATGCAGTATGATGACCAAAGGCAATGCAGGTCTTCCAAAATCTGAAAGTACGAAAGGAGAAGTAGGAGACCTTGGCTCTCTTTAAAATGTCTGGGGACCGACGGCAGATCATGCAGTATGATGACCAAAGGCGTTCGGGTTCCTCAAAGAAAAATTACACAACTACGGAGAGGCCTAGGAGAAGAAATTCCAGCATTATCCAAAGACCGAATCAGCGATACGGTCTTTTCTGCAAGAGGAGCCCGCATCATCAGATTCTGGCATTACCGGATCAGGGGTTATGCGGGAGAGTACTACCATTGTTGAGAGCAGGCTAGCATCACTGACCCGAGCAATGATACATCATCAAGGCCCTGCATCATTGAGTTTGGATAGAGCAGCGGTCGAAGACTCTACCCAGACACCCACATCAAGATATATTAGGCGGATGCAATTTCAGCCAAGTTCAACTAAATAGCCTCGTGCGAGAGAGCCATTGAGAGAGTAGCCTTCCAACTTTACAGTTCCTTTTACAGAAAGGATTTATCTTAATTGTAGTAATTGTTGTCAGTGGCTTTCACAATAAGTTGATATACTCTCTCTCTCTCTCTCTCTCTCTCTCTCTCTCTCTCTCACACACACACACACACACACACACACATTTTTTTTTAAATCATGTCTCTCTCTCTCTCTCTCTCACACACACACACACACACACACACACACACAAACACACATTTTTTGTAAACCATGATTTAAATTACAAGTGGGAAACCTCAAAGTGAGAAAAACCCACAATAAAGAAGTACAAAAGACAGAGGATTGTGATGCTTTGAAAGCTAGAAACACTCAAAAAAATCTTGTAGGCTTCAAGAGAGATATCTCTCACATCATAAGCATAATGTAGGGCTTGTCCAAGCGAAAACATGAATCGATGTCTAATGCATGAAACATCCAAGAGTTATGTTGGTGCCACATGGTCTACATAACCCAAAATCTGGCTCAAGTAGAAAAGATCTCAAATAGACATTGTAGCGGTTCAAGAACTCCAAAAATCCAAAATGGTATGTAAAAGATTTTGTATGGGAAACAAAGGCGCATACAGAGGGGACTTACCTAATGAATGTTCAAAAACAGTGGTAATCCCAAAGCAAATGCGTAATAGATTGGACAGTCCCATGATGTCGGACACAAACAATCAGAGGCAATGCGTCGTACATGCAACAAAGTACCAAACGATAGAGCACTCACCATGCATCACCACAAGAAAATGTGTTCCTTGAGTGGTAAGCGATTCTTCCAAATGTGAGTGTTCTTTGCCACCACAATTGAGATTTCGTGAGTGACCACAATCCATGCATCAGACTGCAACAAAGCATAAATAGACCTAGCAGATATGCAATCCATTGTAGTAATGGCAAGATGCCTATCAGAGGGCAGAGAGTCTTCAAGCATTGAAGGAATTGGAGAAACATTGTCAAGTAATTGTTGAATTGATTGCCACAAATGTTGATAGTGAGATTCCAACTCATAACGAAGAGCAACAATCGGAAAAGAAAGAACTTGTTGCGCATTATTCACCTCTTGATCAACTTTGTAGATCCCTTTTTGTGAAAGAAAGTAAGCTTGTAGAGGAGAGTGTTAAACCAAAGTAAGAGAGAATGCTTTGCTTTTATGGATGCTCCCCAACCAAAGTGAGTTCCCTTGAGGAGATTAACGATCGTGCCAGGATAAATGTGAGGTAACAACTTTCCAACATGGAACAAGAGATGAAGTGAAGGGACATTCCTAAATATGGCCATCCAATTGCCCAAAAATGACATCCCAATACGAAGGATGCCAATGACCAAAGATTGCGTTACAATGCCACCACTAAATGTGAAACCATGAGTGTCCACTGCTGTCGTTGATGCACCATCATAGGCAGAAGAATATCTTTTCGAGCCAAAACATGTCGATGTAAATCCAAAATATTAATCCCTTCCATTCGCTTAGGCATTTATAACTTATCTATAGATAAAAACTGCAATCCCTTCTTGTGGGAGGATGTACGCCAAAAATGTTCCAACATGCATGACCTAAGAGACCCAAGGGATTCTTGGGACCATCATAAAAGTGGTAAATAGAACTGCACATAAGCCATTATTATGCATTGGTCAATCTTGAGTTGCACATGATATGGCTAGGTTGATAATTTCTAATAGCTATGCTTTAAGTGCATTCTTTGGAGCACCCATTGAAGTTTATGCGCCGCAGACACATTCCAATCGATCAGATATCCCATATGGCATACTATGGTTTGATGGGGAACAACCTTCCCATGCCATAAAAGCTTATGCCAATTGAATTCCTTTAGAGGCATCAACTTGGATTTATGAAAATTAACATGCAGACCAATTGTCAAGCCAAAGAAATGCAGAGCATGAATAATCTGTTGTACATCCTCCTGAATGTTTTTGGGCATGAAAAAAGACTCATCAACATATGCTAGGTCCATAAATTTCTTTCTAGAAGGTAGAGTGAGACCATGCAAATGACTTGAGGAAGTGAGGGCCTCAAGATGTAACAAGGGATGCAAAGAAATTGCATAAAGAAAATCACTAAGAGGATGCTCTTGTCTGACTGAATGCTCTAGAGTCCAAGCATTTGCCATCCTTGGATATTTTGTAGCTTCTAAAGTCTATCAATTCACTAGGTGTTAAGTTTGTTCTCTTCTTTAGGGGCCATATGCTTGGTACTCTAGTTGGACACTGTGTGATTGTGTTACAAACTTGTCATTTGTAATCCACACTATCATTGTACAACCATATGAATTGAGATTTCAAACCTCTTTCGTATGCAATATGTTTCGTTATTGCAAGTTTTGATACCCCAAAAAGACGGTGCTACCACCCCTATACATTAGGAAGAGGATGGGGTCTAGGAGGGTCTCTTTATTTGTCACGATCTTATGGAAGTGATTAGCATTTTGACAAATAGGTATACGCCATGTGCAAGAATGGTGGGTCAGATGTGTGAGAGTGGTCAGAGGATGCATTTTCCTTCCCAAAAGCAGATGGTTAATTTTTTTTGGGGGGGGGAGGGGGGACTTTTGGCCTTCCATAACTCCCACATATGATCTTGGACTTGAGTAGAGATCATAGATCTGCAATCTACACATTGAGCTCTTTCCATAGATATGCAACATGATCTGGTTTTACCCTCTACAATTTGAATTTCATTTTGGGAGGAAATTTGAATTCAAATAAACTAGCTGTTTTGCTTGTTTGAATTCAAAAGTTGTCCTCTGATTACTTTCTTAATACTAAAAGTATGAGTTTCTTAAAGTGCCAAATAAAGAGGTCCTCTTAGACCCCATTCTCTTCCTAATAGGTGTTTTGATGTTCTTTTTACACTTTTTGACTTGTGTACTCAATCATCCTTGACACTGGACTCTACTACATTTTTGTGTGCGATGAATTTTCCACATTGTTTTATGTATTTCAGTCTCCTTTGTCACTAGACCTCATCATATTCATTGCATTGTTGAGGAGCCATTTTACTTGTTGTTTGCGTACCTCTTTAATTCCTAGCAACATTTTGCGTCACATACTCAAACCCATGTGAAGCATTTTCTTCCCCATAGATAAGATGATCTGTTTGTTTTCATTTCTTAGATACTTTAACATTATTTTCTTTAACAATTGGATGTTGATAGAGAGGAGTACCCCATATGTGTTCCTCAATCTCTCTTGCAATAGTTGCTTGTGTGGAGGCTCGCTCTTGCTCGACGCGATGAGCCAACTTTTCTACACATGGTCCAGTCCCATGATATCTGCTCTCCACAAAAAGCAGGTACGTTTTGAGGTAAGGAATTGGATACGTTAGGCACACATGCATCATTTAAGTTCAACATATCTTTATTTTGCTCGTCTGCTAACCAACTGGCATGCTTTGTTTTCACCAAGTTTGTTGTGGAAATGAATGATAAATCCTCTACTACGTGCAAAAAAGTTATTGTCAATGACATTATAAAATGATGCTTTTAAAGTGCAATTGAAATATCCATTGATGATATTTACCATAACAAAGTGCTTTCTCCAACGAGGATATCGTATATGCCACCAACTTAGCAAACAATCCATTTGTGATAAATTTGAATCCACCACTTGTTTGAGACCCATCAAGCTTTTATTTCTATATAGAGCTGTGGCTCATCGTCACTTCGTGCACAACATCATAATTCATAAATACACTTATGTGCAGCTTGGAAATTCTTATGCACATATTGACTAGTGTGAATCTACAGACTTTGCTTCCACCAATGAAACAAACATGAACGCTCTCTACCCTCCATTATCTTATCATGCCTACCGTTAAATATTGTGTGGATTGCTCTCGAGTTTTCTCTTGCAGGCCCATGCAAACTCCGTCCATGGGCAATTACCTGTACTTCGTGACTTTCATTGATGATTACTCTAGGCATGCATGGGTATTTCCACTTAAAGCGAAGTCCGAAGTCTTTATGTCCTTCAAATAGTTTCTGGCTATGGCTGAAAATGTACCGAAATGTACTATGGGCACCCTCCATTCCGATTGAGGGGGGGAGTATATGTCTCATGAACTTTTAATGCATTTCTAGCTAGTCGTGGGATAAAATACCAATGTATAGTTCCGTATACGCCTCAACAAAATGGTGTTTCTGAGAGGAAAAACAGGTCTCTTACGGAAATGGCAAGATGTATGGTCAAGAGTCAAGCTTTACCACATTCGTTTTGGCTCGAGGTTGTCATGTGTGCCACTAATGTATTTAACAAGTGTCCTACGAAAGCGTTGCATGATAGAAAGCCATCTATTGAGCACATGCGTGTTTTTGGCTGTTTGGCTTATGGTTTAGTGCCACTAGTGCAACGCAGAAAATTGGATGATAAGGCTGTCAAATGTATTTTTGTTGATTGTCCTAGCCATGGTCACATATATTGCTATGGTCACATATATTCCATTGAAGACTAACAATCAAGATTTAGTGGATTTGATGCTAAAAACATAATTCAGTTAGTTGTGGAGCATAAGTTGTTGAAACAATGGGAGGGGTAGGAGCTACATGAGCATGAGGACCCATAGGTGCATATGATTGATACACACTTGTAGGTAATGTTGCAGGCATTGGGCTACCATGTAGCGGTGCTTTACTAACAAATGAGGTCCATGGCATGTTTTTTGTCATGCCCATCACTGGGGTAGGCATGGTAGCCGTGGTGTCATCAAGAGAAAGATGAGCTAGACTTGGAAAGGTAAAGCTATCACTTGTGGGCTCAGATTGTACTGTGACCCTTGGCGAAACAAAATATGGAGGATCCATCGGGCTTACCGAGGGAGTCTCCATTTGTGCTAAAGTTGGTTGCTTAGCCTTCCCTGTATCCAAGAATCTCATGAGACCCGTTGAAGGCATGTGAATCCCTTTGTTTTGTCTCTTTAACTCAATAACCCTATAAATGACATCACAAACTCTTTGTTGTTGCTCCTCTATGCTAGTAGCACCCGATGTTGACTGTAGGACATCTAACCAACCCACGTGATAGATGTGACATGTGTATAGGTTGGTTAGAGTTTCCATTTGTAGTTCGTACTCCCAGTTTTCTTTTAGGAACGCTCCATCTAAGATTGAGGTGCTAGCGGTCTCCTTTGAACTAGATGCAATGTGGCTCTCTATGGGTTGGCCCTTAGTGGTCGCTAATTCAGGAGCACTCGATTGATCTCCTAGCATGGATGTTAACATAGGGGCTTTCGCTTTTAACTCTCTTCGTTGCTCTGCCCTATGTAAGCTCTCGCTTTCCTTTTCCCTAGTTGCAATGATATACCGCTCAACCTCTTGCACTTCGGCAAGGCTTCTACCATCAGGTAACATAATCTCGGAGGGGAATAACTTTGAAGATTTAGAGGGTCCAGTGAATAGAGTATTCACGTGCACACTCTCCAAGAGCATGGGATCTATGTTGGTCATGAATGACGAATTTACTTTCCCACCCCCCTCATTTACATCGTTAGCTCCATGTTCGGAGTGAGTGGCTCTACTAAAAGTTTCCTTCAAGAGGCTAAGCCGGACCGTGGGCCCATGGCATGCATGTCTTGGCTTGAGCTATCGAGATTAGGCATCCGGTAACCCTCCATGATATCATAGTCAGAGGAAGAGTCACTAGTAGACGCAATATGTGGGTCCTGAGTGGTACTACGTTGGGTTCCCGCTGAGGGCCTAGAGCCTAAGGTAGAGGAATAATGAGTACCCATGTAAATGGAGACACTCTTTATGTGCTCGTCCTCTAGCACATGACCAGAGCATAGGTGCATGTCACTTCAAAACTCTAGAAGTGTTGGTGAGTGCCCATGAAGGCTGCTCACCTAGGTGTTTGGGCATTTGCAACCCAAATTTACTCTCATTTTTTTTTAATGGTCCTTTTTTCAAACTAAGCCACGGAATATTATGTGTGATAGCTCAAAACGAGCGTCTTGGTTAGAGGGACGTGCCATGCTTTACAGCCCTCGATTCGGTTACGTACAACCCTTGAAATCCTAAAACTAGTTTTTTTTTAGGTGGGGAGAGGGCTAGATTTAGTAAGTCCAAAGGGCTAGGTGGACTTTAGAAAGTTGTCCCACATGCCCTTCCTTCACTTGAGGTCCTAGTCTTTATATATAAAGTAGTGTGAATAGTATATCATAGGACTGAGGACTAAGGCATGGGCCTGGGCCTGGGCTTGGGCTTGGGAAAAGATCCTGTTCCCGGTCCCTTCCATTTAAAATAATATATTTTTATTTTCTTTTATGTTTTGGGTTTTCTTTTTTATCTTAATATGTCTGATGTTTTTTTTTTAAAAAAAAACTTTTTTCAAAAAATCATATCTTGAGGATAATGTGGTCACGTGGATGTCGAGCTCCTACGCGCACACAATAGCTCCTAGGAGCTCTGTCTAATCTTCTTGCAGCTAATTAACACTAACTACCTCTGCTAACACACTGTCTATCACAGCCACTAACCAAAGCTAACAAAAATTTGCTAATCCGTCCATTGCACAACTCAACAAAAAAAAAGGTGAAGAAAGGCTTCCAGAGGTAGCACTGAGTGCTCCTCAAGCATAATGCAAGGCAGTCCCCAGCAGCGGCGCAAAAGATGTGCGCTTTGCCGCACATGTTGAAGGCTAGAAACTTGCATGTGCACTGTGTGAGAGCCTCAAAAGGCTGCAAGCATGCACACAACTAGAGAGTCCTTTCGTCGTGAAGGATCCTGTGCTGCGAAGAAGAGGGAGCCACCATCAATGCTGCGCTCAACCACCTCATCGTCGTCAATGCCACCGTAATGCTCGATTACACTCTCTCTCTCTCTCTCTCTCTCTCTCTCTCTCTCTCTCTCTCTCTCTCTCTCTAGCATACACACACAAACATACACACGTGAGCACACGAAGGAGAAGGAGACAGAAATGGAGCAAGAGCACTTCTTAGCTTACACCTCTAAGAATGAGGATTTTTAGGTCAAATGGACCTTTTATAAGAGTTTGACCCATTCACACATGGGCGCCTATAGTGGCCAGTCATTGCAAAACTATTGTAAAAGTAAGATAAGTGGTGCGCCTCTCATCGGTGATCACCTACACACCTATTGGGCCGACAAGCCCGGTCCATGACTCAATCAAATAAATAATATGCATCCGTCAAAGGTGATAGGGTGTCCGTGAGGGTTAACAGATGGTCACAAAAGCTCAAGAAGTTCAAAGAGGGAGGAAAGAGTATCTCTTTTCTCACCTATGGTGGCACCTTTGGTGCCACCGACAAAATATTGGCCTTCATCCAACAATTCGATGCGGCCTTTGGAGACGAGGGCTTCATGGAGTCCTCCAAGTTACGCCATGTAGCTATGCACTTCCGGAAATCGGCTCGTCAATGGTGGACTAGCCTTCATGACAACGACGAAGCCCCAAAGACATGGAAAACTCTACGAGTTTTCACCACGAAGCAATTCCTTGCAACCGATACAAAGAACAAAGTACTTACCGAATGGCGTAGTTTGAAGCTTCTCTCCCATGAGTCTATTCATAAATATGTGGACAAGTTTTGGGATTTACATCTCAAGGCTACTGTCTTTCAAAAGATAGACTTCGTCAAGCAAAAGCAGTGCAAGATTACCTGAAGAAATGGCCGAGTATGTCAACTCCCAACAGCCTAGTTCTATCACCGAAGTAATTCACCACACCATGGTTGCTTCCCGCATCAATTTCCAACAAGGAGCTAAACGGAATGTCAAGCCCATGGAAAACAAAGACAAAAGTGATGCAAAGCGAAAAAACAATGCCCAAAATTCTTCCTAGGCAATTTCAAAAACAACAACAACAACAATCGGTCCAAGGAGAAGGGAGTTTACAAAGGTAAAAACCAACTCTCTCCTGAAGAGCTTGAAGCTTTTTGCAAGGACCATAAGTGTTTTAAGTGTGGGGAGCAAGGACATGGCTATCGTTCTTGCCCCAAGAGAAATGTCTGCAGTGAGACTCCTAGAGATTCCACCATCGAAGCTCCAAAAGAGGATGCTCATTGCAAAGGATCACCTCTCTCCTATGCTTGGGGAAAGGCAAGGGAACATGATGCCTCCATCTTGTTTGACTCTGGCTCTACTCATAACTTCATATCAATGGAGTTGTCCACCAAGTTGGGCATTCAAGATTTTGAGATAGGAGATACTATAACTGCTGCCACAACTTTCAAGGGACAGGAAGCCTCCGTTACTCCCTTGATTGGGAAGTTGAGGCTTCATGTCCAAAGCTATGTCGACAAAGAAGACTTTTTCATCTCTCCTCTCTAACTTGAGGATGTTATCCTAAGGGCACCATGGTTTAACCATGTGGCTGCCAACATGAAGTTCCTTGAAAGGAGAATCTATTTCACCTATAGGGGAAAGAGCACGTATATAGATGCTAATGAGTTTGGTTGTACTATACCACTCGTAAATTCACCGGCTTTTGATAAGTAAATGAAAAGCTCGATTTCTGCGTACATGATTTTTGTCAAAGAATCCACTAATGACGCTAATGATTTGCCAAATGAAAATGGTAGGAATCAAGAAGAGTTAGACTTGTCTACTTTTCTAAATGGATTCCAAAATGTTTTTATCGATGATATCCCTATGGACTTACCTCCAAAACGAGGGGATGATGACCATTGAATTGAGCTCCTACCAGGGAGCTCACCGCCCAACAAAGCCTCCTTATTGAGTTTCCCAAGCTCAACAAGAGGAGATCATGAGGCAAGTACAAGAATTGGTAGACAAAGGGATGGTGAGGCCTAGCTCCTCTCCCTTTTGTTCTCCAGTCCTTTTACTGCAAAAGAAAGATGGTACATATCGTATGTGTGTGGACTATCGAGCACTAAACCATATCACTATCAAAAATAGATTTCATGTGCCTCAAGTGGAAGATTTGTTTGATAAGCTACAAGTCTACCTACTTCAGTAGGATCGACCTTAAAAGTGGCTATCATCAAATAAGGATAGTGGATGAAGATATCCTAAAGACCGCATTTCGTACAACGTTTGGTCGTTATGAATATCTAGTCATGCCTTTTGGTTTGACCAATGCACCATCCACATTCAATCGTTTGATGGAGAAAATATTTAGACCCTATCGCAAGTTCTTTGATAATATCATCATCTACTCCAAGTCATTGGAGGAACACAAGCAACAACATCTCCAAGTGATTTTTCAAGCATTGAGGGAGAACAAACTTTTTCTCAACCAAAAGAAAGGTAAATTTTTCTTTCAAGAGATTCAATACTTAGGTCATATTATCTCTCAAGATGGTACCTGTATGGATCCATCAAAGTTAGAGGTAATAAAAGCATGGCCTAATCCAAGGAATCTACATGAGCTAAGAAGCTTTATTGGTATGTGTGAATACTATAGACGCTTCATAGAAAAATTTTCTCAAATAGCAGGACCATTACATGACTTAACAAAGAAGAACGTTAAGTATTCATGGACTGCTAAGGAGAAAAATTCTTTTGACAAGCTCAAAGAGAAGCTTACCTCTCAACCAGTCCTCATGCTTCAAAGCCATTTGAGGTCCAATGTGATGCTTGTGGTGATTGCCTTGGAGCAGTCTCGCTTCAAGAAGGGCATGCCATAGCATATGAGAGCCGAAGGCTCAATACAGATGAATGAATCTTAGGCATTTATGAGAAAGAGCTTTTACCTGTTCTACATGCCCTAGACACATGGAAGCACTATTTATGGGGGACTCCATTCATTTTACGAACATACCACCAAAGTCTCAAGTACTTCATGACGCAAACCAAGCTTTTCGACAAACAAATGAGGTGGACAAATTTTCTTTCGCAATTTTATTTTCATATTGTTCACATTGTTGGAAAGCACGATCAAGTGACCGATGCACTTTCACAACAACCAAAAGTTAATGCGATGTTTATAGCAACTCACAATGATCTATCTTCTATGATAGATGAGTATGCTATTGACCCTGACTTTAAAGATGTAATGTCAGCCCTTGCTTTGGGGAAGAAAGAGGAACCATTCACTTTGCAGGATGGTTATCTTCTCCATGGCAATAGGCTTTGTGTTACCCACTCCCTTCGTGAGAAAGTCATGTATGAATCCCATGCTCCTCCCTAAGCGGGGCATAGAGGCATTCAACGTACTCTTCGAGGAGTAGAGACATACTTCTATTGGCCTACCATGAAAGTGGACATACAAGAGTATGTTTCAAAATGTGTGGTATGCCAAAAGACTAAGTATGATAGAGGGAAGAAACCTAGATTACTCCAGCCATTGCCAATCCCTAATTCACCATGGGAGAGTATATCCATGGATTTTATCTTTGGATTACCCAAGTCTATCCATGGAAATACGGGAATATGGACAATAATCGATAGGTTTACAAGCAAGCACGCTTTATTCTTGTCAAAAAGACTATTAAGACACACCAAATGGCAACCCTCTTCATATCTCCTATTTTCAAACACCATGGATTACCAACATCCATGATGTCAGATAGAGATCCTAGAATGACGAGTAATTTTGGGAAAGCTCTCTTTGAAAATGTAGGTACAAGATTGAATTTCTCTTTTGCCTATCAGCCACAAATGGATGACCAAAGTGAGATAGCCAATCTTATGATACTCCATCTACTAAAGACTTATGTTACAGAAGTAGATCGATGCTCAGAACAATGAGAGAAGTAATTACCCCTTGTAGAGTATGCATACAATAATACTGTCCATACTACTACGGGAAAAGCACCTTTTGAGATCATAGAGGGAAGACTAAAAAGTCCCTTGCTACTTAAAGTACACGGGAAGATATTCGTTGATGAGTATAGTCGTGACCTACAAGAATATTTTCAAAAGGTTAAGTAGACTATATGCATCTCTCAACAAAGACAAAAAGCTGCTGCTAACAAGCATAGAAGGGCCTTAACATTCAAAGAAAATGATTGGGTCTTACTTAAGTTTCCCAACGCTCGATTGAGGTAAACAACGGGCAAAAATCCTACGGGCCATCAAAAGTTTTATGCTAAACTAGCAAAAAGATACTATGGTCCTTTTCAAATCTTGAAGCCAATCAATGACATGGTTTATCAACTCAAGTTGCCCAACCATTGGCTCATACATAATGCTTTTTATGTGAGCCTACTTAAGCCCTACAAAGGAGAGCCACCAATTATTGAAGACCCTCCAAAAATCAAAGGCCAAGAAGAGGTGCTACAACCCGAAGCTATCCTTTGGCATGAAGACAAGGTACTACGACATGGTAAGATTATCCGATGGTATCTTATTAAGTTCAAAAATTATCCTTTTGAAGATGCTGTATGGATGCAAGGAATATAGCTTAAGGATAGTATGAACCTTGTCAATGCTTACAATGCTACACTAGAGTAAGCAAATGTAAATGCTTTCTAAATGAACAATGTTTTTGTCTTATAAAATTAATCCTCTTTCGTGCACAAATTTAAATAGTATGCATGCTTAGAATCATGTTTGTGATGACGACATCACTCAAACACCAAGTAGAATTTGTCACTCTACTTTGGGAGTATGATATGGACTAAAGAGTAGACATGCTTGCGGCAACTACGTCTCCCAAGCACCAAATGGACTAGTCATCCATTCTGGAATGATGTCATAGGGTGAAAAAGGATCCTCTACCCGCTAAGAAGCGTAGACTAATGACTAAGACTTTATCTCTTCTATCTCATAGTCGAGGACGACTATGATTTCAAGAGAGAGGTAATCTCATAAAATCTAATATCTAACCAACCCAAATGATTTTCTCATATTAAACTGATCATTTAATGTGGGAGAATAAACGGGAACAAGGGTTAGAATATAGACATGTGCTTATGGATCTATCTCAACACGGGGCCAAGGTTAAAGGGGTCCAAATGAGAGATGGTCTGTTAAAGAGAAATGCTACCTAATGGAACTTAAAGACCTTAGGGTTAGCTTCATTAAAGACCTCCAAAAGTTAGTGTTAAAAAGTCCTTTGACCTTAGGCAAGCTAGGGTTGACCTTAAGATGGGAATCTTACCCAAGCATGATGTGCTTGTCGTGCTTGCTAATTAAGGTGCTTAAGGTGTTTGTGGGAACCTTGCCCAAGCTTGAGGTGCTTCTCTTGCTTAAATGACTAAGGTTCTTGAAGTGTTCAATTCAAACATGATCTCTCAAGAGGCATAAACAATTTTCATGCTTAAATGACTAAGGTGCTTGAAGTGTTCAATTCAAACATGATATCTTAAGAACCATAAAAGACACATGTCAAGAGCCTCCCCATTTGACCCTTATGATGTGCTTGAATCCTATTGGATAGGTTTTAAAGGGGTCCAATGAGAATTTAGATGCATAAAAATAAATAATTAAGTTCTTTCTCGCTACTATGTGCCTCAAAGTGCTAGGAATCTAATGCAATCAATAGAATCTCAAAACACCACTCAAAAAGTGAGATATGTCACCCAGAAGGTTGTGGGAGCCGATGCTTGGATATTGCAAAACACTTGCAATGTAGATATATATGTGGAGAGCTCCTTGAGACTAAGGCAATGGTGCTCTCAAAATTTCAATATGATGATTATGCGATGCTATGCAAAGAAATAAATACATAGTAGTAAGAGATGACACATGATGTATAGAGAAACCTTATTTTCTCACTTTCATTAATAACAATGATCATGTTCAAAATTTTACAAAAAATTGTCTTTTATACTTTGGCCCAAGGTCTCATGTGCAAGGGCTCTACTTGCTTCAAAAATAGCATAAAATATAACTTGAGGGCTCATAGTCTCAAATTCTTCATTATTTACAGAGTGAACAAAGATCTAATCATTTTCTATTACAATGATTAAAAAATTCTCTCGAGCATCTCTTTTTCTAGAGTAAGCGTCTGTTGTTGTTGGAATCTTCCAACAATATCATTATACGAGGCATGGGCTAGATGAAAAGTTTCAAATCTTTTGGAAGGTCATAGAAAAGGATGTATCTATTGGGAGTGTCATTGTGTAAGTACCAAGCATTTCTTTACTATGTTTTCAAGGACCAACGATGGAATTTGCTAAAGTCTACACCTACTGCACTAGATATGGTGATATCTGGATATGAGCCATACTCACTCTGTATTGTCTTCAATTATGCTCAGTGGCATGTAGGTATGAGCCACAATCTATATGGTATAAAGAAACACCAGTAATGGAAAGTTGCCCTTGAATTTCTAAGCAACATTTTGTGCTAGCTTAGCCTCCATTTATTGAGCCCAATACCTACCTTTGCCTTGCAGAGGCGGGTATCCAAACGCGCACCCACACACACACAAACGTGGGACCTTATTCTCCTTGGCAAGTATGGGTTCTTTTAATCTCTCTTTATCTCTCTGCTCACCATAACGTGGACCATCATTCCATCTTGCAGGCTTTAGTATCGCGCACACCCACACTGACACATACACACACCAGGCATGGAGGAGCCTTCACACACACACACACACACACACACTCACGTGGAACTGGTTTTATTTTTCCCAACGCATGAACTCTTTGTCTCTGACAGTCACTTGCACATGTGGTTTCACCTTGCTCGAGTACCCACAACCCCTCACCTTGCTTGAGCCCTCTCTCTCTCTCTCTCTCTCTCTCTCTCTCTCTCTCTCTCTCTCTCTCTCTCTCTCTCTCTCTCGTGCACGCTCACACACACACACACACACACATGCTCTCTTATGCTAGAGATGATGCAGGTGAGAATGCGTTCACCCCCCTCTCTCTCTCTCTCTCTCTCTCTCTCTCTCTCTCTCTCTCTCTCTCTCAGGCTTATGCAAATGTGAGGCATGCACTTAGCCATCTTCGTATGGGACAGAAGGCAACCACTCTTGATTGCTTGATGTAGCACTATACTCAAATCCCCAATCGGTCAGGCTATGAGCAACATCATAACAGGTAGGTGCCCTTGCACCTACTTGGTACACACACACACACACAGGTAGATACATGATACAAATACTGGGTTTTTTAATACATTATTTCTCATGTTTATTTCTTTAAGTTTGTCATATTGAGGTGATTTTTATCTAGGGGTTGTACTTGGAGGTTGAGTATCAGCTCTAGGTTGATATGACACATGAATTGCGGGCTTTTTGGACATGAATAAAAACTTTTTTTTTTGGAAATGTGGACTAAATAAGCAAATTATTGCCATATTTTTGCAGAATTTTGGGTGGAAATTCATCAGTCGCTTGTTACTTTAGCTGTAGATATAGTATGCCTTCTGTTTTTTAAATAACACTTAAAACATGCGATAACGATCATACATGAGATTAAAAGGAGTGGCAACACTCATATATGGTTATGGTTATTGTAATTGGATTTTATGAGGTTTGGCTTGCTGACTTTAAACTGACTAAGAACCTGACCAGCATCATAAGTTACTTTTGTATACACGGATCAAGACCCTGAACCTTAAAGAAAACTCTAAAATTCATTTTACTGAATGAGGTTTAAAAGCATGGTGTGAACTTATACTTTTGGTGGTTGACAGTACTTAGTTGATGGAATGCTACTTTTTTTCTATGACTCTTAACTGCATCTCCATGGGAATGACACCATTGTTGGTGGTAAAAGAAACATAAAATGCTTTTTGTTGAATAGAAGCATCACTTTTGAAATTAGTGTTAGTGTTTTACTTTGAAAACACTCCAATGCTTCAAAAAGGTCCTTAATCCTCACGTGAGGGTCTCAGATGAGATTGCATTGGATTGGACTGGACATTTAAAAATTGATCCAGATTACAAAGGAGATGCTTTCTGATTTTTTGTGGAAGAAGATGATGCAAATATATGACTTAAACACTTGATCTGTGTTAAGTTGCTAGTTTTTGTTATAGTTCTTGACACCAATAACAAGGGGATGGAGTTGTTGACACTTGTCTTCCCAATTATTGCCAGAACTAATGGACTTGCATTTTTTGGATGGTGGCAGGTAAGAGATTCTTTTTTTGGGATTACAACAACAACTGCAGCAATAACAGAAGATCATCCACTGTTCGGTTATTTTTATTAGTGATAGATAACCCTCGTATATGATTCTTTGATAATAACATGTAATACACTATAAGCCGGTATCAAGTCTAAATGTCAATTGTATAGTCTTAATTTTATCTACACACACACACACACACACACACACACACACACACACTATAGTACTGGTTTTTTGCGTGCTATATTTCAATTTTCTCCCCCCACTTCGGTTCCCCCCCCCCCCCCCCCCCTATTTGGACTATAGAGCTTTCTTTGCTCTGCCATACTTTCCTTATAGTAGGGCTAAGCCCTTGCATAATCGAAGTGTGAATCTTTTGATATCATTATAAGGGGTAGGTGGCCCTGTCTACTCTCTTCTACTCTCTAACTATGGACCTCCCAGGCGAGATGGCAATCGCGGGCCGAATGTGGGATTCTCAAAGTAAGGGGCGGCTAGGCGCATTCATCTCCACCTCTCTGGAAACGTGCACACCTACATATTTAAACAGAGGTGAGGGCACACCTTGGCCCTCACTTAGCCTTGGATTAGGTTTTTTTCTCTCTGATTTGTGTCGTTATTGTCTGATCTTGTTGAGCGATGGAGCTTGCTGGTCAAACATCTCAGGTGCCTTGTTTTACCAGCTTTAGTTTTTTCAGTTGTGGTACTATGCATGGTTGGCTCCGATTGAGAGTTGGTTGGTGTAAATACTGTTAATTGGTCTTGAAGTACAACTACTGTGCCGGGGCACATTCAGCTTATGCTTTAAGACCTCTTTTGTATAAAAAAAAGGGGGCCTGAGTTGCTGTAGAACACGTGGGCGGACTGTGGTTTAATACTGGTTGTTGTACCGACTCTATTTCAAGCCATGGCAGGTTTGTAGCTACTGGTTGTTATGGCTCTGTTTTCAGCCGCTGCAGGTTGAGTGCTAATAGTTGTAATATTGGCGCTTGTAATACTCGTTGTAATATTGGAGCTCCTGGTTGTAATATTGGAGCTACTGGTTGCAAGTAGTGATAGGCTCTGTACGAGCAGCTGAGGGTTGTTGTTTTCACTAATGGTTATCATATCTACCTGACATATTGTTGATACAGGTGTGTCAGGTAATGGTTTGCTCTGAACTAGCCGATAAAGGCTGCTTTTTACATTGTAAAAAATCTTTGTTGACCCATCGCATAGTTGGCTTAGGTCTTGGACCTTGTTTTTTATTTGGTGATGGCATCTATCGAAACACTGGCTAGGACTGTGTGTTTCTAGCAGGAGAAAAAAAGGCTCTATGCTAGCAGCCAAGGGTTGTTATTTTCATTAACTGGTTATCATACCTACCTAATAAATTGCAGATACAGGTGTGAGTTGCTCTAGTAGTAACAACTGCAGAAAATCTCTTGGATATTCAATGTTTAAGTCGTTCTTGACTTCTCTTTGTGTAAAGGAATACCAATGACACCTTGAGATTGTTACTCCAGGAGGTAAGTATAAGGTTACTACTACAAAGCATAGCTATCAAGCTATGGTTTTGAAAAATAGATCTCATGATGGTTAATTGAGATATGGACTCTTGATGGGCTTCATAGCTCAGTACAAAAGGTAAAAGGTAACACTCATTTTTTGATGTAAAAAAGTAAAGACTGCTATCATACAAGTTCTAATAAATAACATAGCTTGTCTAAAGTAAATAAAATCTGTAAGATGGACATGGATAACAATTGATAGGGTCCATTGATACCTGTAAAACACATTCAAGGCTAATTGAATTGTTGTCTTGTTTGGATGGATGTAGGTAAGGACTCTATCCTATCTTGGAGGGTTTTCTTTTCTTTGGCAAGCAACCTTACTTAAATGAAGTACTCACTGAAGAACGGGAAATTTCTTTTACTACTGGTCTAACTGAAAGAGGATCTCTTTCCTACAATCATTGTACCTAAATAATTCTGATACTGAGTTATTTTTGTACTTATCTGTTCATAGTTCCTTGACAAGCTATCTTTTGAATGGAAAATTTCAATTATGTCTTATTAGTTAAGATTTAAACAGCTACACACACATCCTATACATAAGGTTTTTCCTTTCTCGGGGAAATCGAGATGCTGGCCTAGGAAATTGTCTTAGGAATGGAGCTCTAATTTAGACCCACAGTCTGTAAATCCTTTATTGGTAGACTGGTGTTAGGTGGCCCCTTTTAGACTCTATTTCTGGTTCCCTGCTCACGGCTACCATAGTCTCTGACTTTGCCATTTGAAGGTTTGCAGGACCAAGTATACATTACAATTTGGACACTGCTAATTTTATGTCACCTCTTTTTCAGAATTGCTCACGTTATAGAATGACAGCTCGCATGAGTACTAATAACAACCATGAGAATCATGCAAAGATTCTCAATTAGATTAAGCTTTACCTTAAAGACCATAAAACAAAGAATGCCTTGGCTACTAGAACTAGACCTTTCCTTGCTAGGAAGGCCAAATTATGTATTACATACTATGGCAAGAAAATGTAAACCTGACCTCACTGTTTTTGCAGACTCTTGCTCTCTCTCAAGGATTGAAACTAACCTCGGAGCCCCTCTCTGTGGCCTCCTCTCTTGTCCTCAGATGTATTAGCAGCTTGGATGCTTCACATCTTATTTATGATTCGGTACTTGCCTCTAATAAAAAACTATCTGTCTTGCATATGTTGTCATTAATGACTGGGTTAAAATTCTAGCTACATTGGACAAATACTCCTTAGAAGGAGTTAACTTGTTGTCCCAATACATTACCCAACTTCCTGTCCTAGCTTCACAACATCATCAAGAGCTTGCCCTGTTCTCCTCCTCTGGAGCTGAGCTATCTAACTTCCTTAGAAAATTATGTGGGCCTAACCCCTCGTTTGTCTGCACACCAAATACCCCCTCCATCCCTCAAACTAGGGGCATCTTCTGTAGAGATAGTGCAGCAATGGAAGCAGTAAAAGAATTTCAAAATAATTTTTGCTCCCTCAATGATGTTAACCTCCTTGAGATGGTACCAAAAATATCTAAAGTTTTTCCTGTCTTACCAGTAAGACAAATCGAAATTGAGTCCCTCGGAGTTGACCATCAACTGTGGGTTCTGCCAAACAAAGCCTTCCTGGCTCCTATTCTTAGTGAAACCTGGGTGTACCTTGCTAACCTTCCTGCTTCAACAATGGAAGACTGCAAACTCAAGATTCTTAAAGGTTGACAATTCCTAGACAAAGGGGAGCTGATTAAAGCAGCTTTCAACCTTCATCTCATCAACCACTCCAAATGCCCTTCAAATGCAGGATTATACATACGCACTAAGGGGAACATGGAATTTGCTAAAAGTAACCCGGATTTCTACAACGAGTCCATCTGGAATATCTTCCGCCCCTACGTGAAATGTGCTTGTAGATTTCTTGATCCCAAAGATTCCTGTGATTCAAGCATCATGTGGTTTGATCATGCAATATGGTACATCCTCAACCATCTGGATTTATTATTCCCAGAGAAACCAATCGAATTTCATATGTCCCTCATCTGCTCCTGGCTAGGTGGACAAGCTAAGCAGATAGTGATTGCACAAATCGCCTTTAATATCTTCCGTAGTCTTATGCATGATATTCTGAAAGAGCTTAAAGCAGATGAACGCGGTCTATACCTCACCACTTATGCTAACTTTAAAGGGGTCAAGCTCATCACTAGTCTTCTTAAACCTTCTATTGAAGATGATGATTCTCCTGCTCTAAAAAGAGCTAACTCCTTGGCTACTCCCAACTCTTTCACCTCTTTTTTAACACCTAGCTCCTTGTCTAATCGAGGAAAAACTCGTAGCTTTACAAGAGGGAGAGGCAGGTTTCCTGCAATCAGAAACTTCCCTGAAATCTAACCCATGAATATATTGCAGGTCTCAACAAACCCAAGTGGAAGAAGAATTCTCTGCAGAGAAGATCCGAAATGTGGTGCTATCTACATACAGTGTCTCTTTCACAATGTACTTCTTGATTGGATTCAACCAAAATATATTTTTTGTGAGTGCTTTGACTTACTTTTTGGGAATCATAAACTGCTTGACAATATTCTCATAAGATGGAAATATCATCATCCGATAAAAGGATTAGTTTTAAATAATGACTTTCTTCGGCAAGAAGCAATCCCTTATTGTCCATGCATTCAGGTTGCCACATTCTGCAGGAATTTTGAAGGAATTGGTAACCATGTCTGCACACAGGATCTCAACATTATTGATAATGCCACAATTCGCAAGCTATTGGCTAAAGGCCTCAATCATATACCTAAATTTCCAAAAAACCCCTACCTTGCCCTATCAACTTTACTTAGCTGCCTCACTGACCTTGTCAGTGCTCTCCGACTGAAGATGACAGTCCTACCGGACTTAAAGGAATTAGTGAAGGAATGCTTCCTTCATAGAATTTCTCAACTTCCTAGGAAGTGGCTCTCTTCTGATAGCTCTTGGCTTACATCTCAACTAGCTCTTGATTTTCAACTAATCTTGGATAAATGGTTTGTGGTCGGGCTTGACAAAAGCTCCAACTGTCCCACTGTTATGTGCAAATACATGGCCTGGAAAGCCGCTCGGGATCGTGTATCCGGTAAGATTTTTGTCATACTGACAATAAACCTCAAAACATCTCTAACAAGATTTCTAAACATTTAGGACAACTTGGGTACTCGGTAAGTAACACTAAGTTACCAGTACTATTTCCTACATATAAATTCCACAAGCATAAGTTCAGATGGATATCTGATGCCTCCAACTGTATCTTCTCTGATATCACCAAAGATATTATTCTTTGCCTTGACCTTATGCTCACAGAATTTGAGCTCATTTGTTCAGATAGGCAGAGAATCTACCAGGATTTCCTAAATATCCAATATAATCCCTTCCGATTAATTAAAAACGCTACAGAAGTCACACTTAACCTTCCTCAACATATCTTCCACATCTTTACCGCTGATATTACACAATGCTACGAAAACATTTCACTTGATGGGGATCTCGGCCTTAAGACTGTTTTAGCCAAGGTTATTAATTTAGCCTTTACCAATGCTAAGAAGAGAAAATATCATTTCATTTCCCTATCCAAGAAGCCCAGATGGATTCAAGCATCTCGCTCTGTGCACCCTCTACACTTCAATGAATCTAATCTTTGCTCCTATATTTCTTGGTTGTTGAATAATTGTACTATTATTTCAGGCGTCTGTTGCTTTAACCAATGCCTTGGTATCCCTATGGGCTTCTCTTGCTCACCAATTATGTGCAATATCTACCTTGCTTTCTTTGAATAGAGATGATGTCTTAAGAACATGAAAATTGACCACAAAAAACTTCCACTATTTAATCATACTTTTAGATACATGGATGACTTGCTTAGTATTAACAATAGGGAGTTCTCTAATGAGATTAGTCTAATTTACCCCCACTACCTAAAAATTGAGCCCACTTCCCTCCCAGATAACTCGTCATTGTTTGGGGATTTTTGCAAATCTGTCCAATTCCTTAATCTTTAAATATCCCTTCACTCCCCATCTACAAGTGGATATGACCTTAGGTTTATCTGGAGAAAGGATCTTCTTAAGCTACCCCACATGGATTTCATTAAAAGAAATAGCAATAGGCCATACAAAGCTTCTATTTGCTCCTGTATTGGTCTTCTTACTTAATCTGCTACTCTTCATCTACCCCTTCCTTGGCTTGGGAAGAGATATCTGTACTAATTAAAATATACTGCTATAACGGATTTAATCAGAATCAGATCCGAAACACTATCATACAAGCTCTCATTATGCATAACTGGCCTGGACTATTGTTTCAGAGAGAGAATCTCATCTCTCTTATAAGGTAGTAGGCCCATACACAATGGGCCTACTAATGACCCATTGTGTGTGGTGCCTAGGTTAGGGCGGGTACACACACACACACACACACACACACACACACACTAAAGTATTGGTTTTTTGCGTGCTATATTTCAATTATCTCCACCCACTTCGGTTCCCCCCCCCCCCCCCCCGCTATTGGGACTATAGAGCTTTCTTTGCTCTGCCATACTTTCCTTATAGTGGGGCTAAGCCCTTGCATAATCGAAGCGTGAATATTTTGATATCATTATAAGGGGTAGGCGGCCTGTCTACTCTCTTCTACTCTCTGACTATGGACCTCCCAGGCGATGGCAATCGCAGGCCGAATGTGGGATTCTCACAGTAAGGGGTGGCCAGGCGCATTCATCTCCACCTCTCTAGAAACGTGCACACCTACATATTTAAACAGAGGTGAGGGCACACCTTGGCCCTCACTTAGCTTTGGATTAGGTTTGTTTCTCTCTGCTTTGTGTCGTTACTGTCTGAACTTGTTGAGCGATGGAGCTTGCTGCTCAAACATCTCAGGTGCCTTGTTTTACCAGCTTTAGTTTTTTCAGTTGTGGTATTATGCATGGTTGGCTCCGATTGAGATCTGGTTGGTGTAAATACTGTTAATTGGTCTTGAAGTAAAACTATTGTGCCTGGGCACAGGAGCTTGTTGCTCAAACATCTCAGGTGCCTTGTTTTACCAGCTTTAGTTTTTTCATTTGTGGTATTATGCATGGTTGGCTCCGATTGAGAGCTGGTTGGTGTAAGTACTGTTAATTGGTCTTGAAGTAAAACTACTGTGCCGGGGCACGTTCAGCTTGTGCCTTGAGACCTCTTATGCATTAAAAAAAGGGGGGCTGAGTTGCTGTAGAACACGTGGGCGGACTGTGGTTTAATACTGGTTGTTGTATTGGCTCTATTTCAAGCCATGGCAGGTTTGTAGCTACTGGTTGTTATGGCTCTGTTTTCAGCCGCTGCAGGTTGAGCGCTACTAGTTGTAATATTGGCACTTGTAATACTGGTTGTAATATTGGAGCTACTGGTTGCAAGTAGTGATAGGCTCTGTACAAGCAGCTGAGGGTTGTTGTTTTCACTAATGGTTATCATATCTACCTAGCATATTGCTGATACAGGTGTGTCAGGTAATGGTTTGCTCTGAACTAGCCGATAAAGGTTGCTTTTTACACTGTAAAAAATCTTTGTTGAGCCATCGCATAGTTGGCTTAGGACTTGGACCTTGTTTTTTATTTGGTGATGGCGTCTGTCGAAACACTGGCTAGGACTGTGTGTTTCTAGTAGGAGAAAATAGGCTCTGTGCTAGCAGCCAAGGGTTGTTATTTTCACTAACTGGTTATCATACCTACCTAATAAATTGCCGATACAGGTGTGAGTTACTCTAGTAGTAACCACTGCAGAAAATCTCTTGGATATTCAATGTTTTTTAATAAAAAAAGGGGGGGAGCATGAGTAGCAGGTGCGGAAACTGTTGGTCTTTCTCTTTGATAAAATGTGTACACACTTGGGGTTATGTACAGTATCACCACTGGGAATTCACATCAGATAAGGGGATGAGGTGTTTTTTTTAAATACCTATGACTGTTCAAAAGCATCATACTCAAACAAGGCCGGATACTACCGTCCTTGATGGGATACTGATTACTTGGCATTCTGAAGGTAAGTATATAGCCGTTACTTTTGGCTTTGGGAAAAAAAAGCTATGGTTGGTGATCTATGAGTCCACTTAGCATAGATGGAATTTTCGATACTCTGTTGATTGGTCATACTATCATTTTAATTGTTGTAAAAAGGGAGATTTTTTCATTAACCTCTTCTGATACCATTGGGCATCTTTCATAGTTTAAGTCGTTCTTGACCTCTCTTTGTGTAAAGGAATACCAATGACACCTTGAGATTGTTACTCCAGAAGGTAAGTATAAGGTTACTACTACAAAGCATAGCTACCAAGCTATGGTTTTAAAAAATAGATCTCACGATGGTTAAATTGAGATATGGACTCTTGATGGGCTTCATAGCTCAGTACAAAAGGTAAAAGGTAACACTCATTTTTTGATGTAAAAAAGTAAAGACTGCTATCATACAAGTTCTAATAAATAACATAGCTTGTCTAAAGTAAATAAAATCTGTAAGATGGACATGGATAGCAATTGATAGGGTCCATTGATACCTGTAAAACACATCCAAGGCTAACTGAATTGTTGTCTTGTTTGGATGGATGTAGGTAAGGACTCTATCCTATCTTGGAGGGTTTTCTTTTCTTTGGCAAGCAACCTTACCTAAATGAAGTACTCACTGAAGAACGGGGAAGTTCTTTTACTACTAGTCTAACTAAAAGAGGATCTCTTTCCTACAATCATTGTACCTAAATAATTCTGATATTGAGTTATTTTTGTACTCATCTGTTCAGTGTTCCTTGGCCAGCTGTCTTTTGAATGTAAAAATTCAATTATGTCTTATTAGTTAAGATTTAAACAGCTACACACACACACACACACACACACACACACACACACACACATGTGCACTCTGTACTCACTTGGGCTTGCTCCCCCTTCAACCAACCAGGATATTGGATTGGTACTCACAACTTTCAACACACACTCACTTGGGCTTGCTCCCCCTTCAACCAACCAGGATATTGGATAGGTACTCACAACTTTCAACACACACTCACACACACGCGGGCATTCGCGCACACAGACACATACATGAAATTTCTCATTATTGATGTTGAATGGAATGCACCTCTGCCAATCGAGATGTGATGGATTGTGGTTCTTGGCATCCATTTCTATTGCATCGACATTTAAGATCTCATGAGTTTTTGAGATGAAAGCTCATGCTTGTTAGATAGAGCTTTACAGCTTTCAATACAATCCATATTGGATTTTTTTATTTTTTTTAAAGATACTTTTTGAAATGAAAGCTCATGCTTGTTAGATAGAGCTTTGCAGCTTTTAATCTAATCCATGTTAGAATTTTTTAGAAAAAAGATACTTTCTTGGAGCCGGGAATTGACTATGACTTTAGGATTATCGTTACTAGCATTGATAGGAATTAACGCTACCATAAATTCATGATTATCAAGCCCTACCCAATGAGCTACACCTACAATATGGTGTTGATAATACAACTCTAAATTTTCACAATCGAACAAATGGACCTCATTGCCTACTGTTTTCTTTTTGCACTTGTAGTAGCCCTTAATGGACAATATATAGCTTCAGTTTCGACTTAATCCTCACATGCCTTGTATGGGTTTTTGCTCATTCTCATATTTAATGGTTTTTATGGGTTGATGGTTGTCATGTAGTTTCGAGCTTTGGCATGTTCGGTTCCAATTGGGTTAGCATGTGCACTCCTAGTAGCCCTCAATGGGCAACGACTTATATAGCTTCAATTTGCCTTGTATGGGTTTTCACTCATTCTCATATTTTTGATGGTCGATGGTTATTATATAGATATTGGGATAACCTTATGATGATGATGATGGACATGCTCAAGGTATTTGATCTCATTTTGGTAGTAGCCATAGAGTTGACAAGCTCTCATAGAATGATATAATGCTTGGAAATGTATGAGTTTTGTTGATGGCTATTCTTGATATCTGCTAATTTTTTGTAAAATACTGGTCGGAATACAAATGAGATGCTGCCAATTTTTTTCAAATGGAAGTATGAGGGATTGATTATATGTTTTCTTGATCTCTGCTTGGTTGTTAATTTTATTGTAATTTTTTGACACCAATAATAAGGGGAAGGTGCCATTGACACCTGTCTTCCAAGTAATGCCAATACTGACGTGCTTGTGTTTCTTGGATGGTGATAGGCAAGAGGTTCCTTCCTTGGGATTACAATGACAACTATAATAATAACAGAAGATCACCCATTGTTCGGTTATTTTTATGATTGATAGATAGCCCTTGTATATGCTTCTATGATAATTTTATATATTCACAAATAATATAGTGTATGTCAATGTGAAGTCTAAATGTCAATTGTAGTCTTATCTCTGTCATTTTTTAAGATTACTTTTTATCTAGTATAGACATAGTTTTTGGTTATTATATACACGTTGTGTGGTCGCTAGTCCCATTGTATGGTTCAATAGTTTGTGAAATCAAAATATTGTTAGATAATCAATCTTAAACACACCTTTAATTTGAGTGGTTGCTTCATTTTGAAGGTCTACGTCAACTACACACACTAAAGATTTGGATCACACATGGGGCTATCAGTCCAATATCTATGCACACAAGATGCCCCAATTATGCTCTAGTCTTCGCAACAACGAATATCTCCCTCTAAACCCTCTTTGCCCATTTCTCTCATTCAACCCTTCTCGCTCTACAAGACAACCACTTTGGCATCTATTTTAACTCTCTCTCTCTCTCTCTCTCTCTCTCTCTCTCTCTCTCTCTCTCTCTCTCTCTCTCTCTCTCTCTCTCTCTCTCTCTCTCTCTCTCTCTCTCTCTCTCTCTCTCTCTCTCTCCACAAAGGAAAACTTGCATCACTTCTTTCCTCTCCATCTCTCTTCTCTCTATCTCTCCCGCACAATTTTTTCTAACTTATGGATGTGGTTGTATGGCGTGATGGTGTGACTATGTATGCCTCCGAGACCTCCCCGCGCGCCATTTGGAGAATTGGCAATTATTCACTACGTTTTCAGGAAGTTGTTGTATGGCACAATGGCGTAGTTTTGCTTTTATGGAAAACCTCCCCACGTGCCATTAGACAAACTAGCCATTGTGTACCTTTACTTATCTCAATTTCTCTCTCTCTCTCTCTCTCTCTCTCTCTCTCTCTCTCTCTCTCTCTCTCTCTCTCTCTCTCTCTCTATCTATCTATCTATCTATCTATCTATCTGAGCTTCTATGTATCCCTCTTTCTCCCTCTCCTTCTCCCTCTCTCTTTACACTTTCACTAAGATAGACATCTCAGCCCAGTAATACTTAATCTGATGACTCCTAGGGAAATGTACTATGGAATGGACACATGACCCCAAAATTGGAGTGTGAACTAAGTATGAGCTTAGTCGGTTCTACGAGTTGGGCTGACCGGACACACACACACACATTCCCTTTCTCTCTCTCTACAAACAAACAACAAATATCGGCGCCCTTCTCTCCATCTCTCAAGTTTGGCACACACAATGTTGTTTTTTTATGGGTTGACAAATTTTGTATATAATAAGCCATTCCCATGATAAGAGAGCCTCATATCATTATATATAAACAACACACAATTTCTCTAACTCAAAAGGAACAGGACACTCATTCTCCCAAGTTCATGGACCAAAATCAAAGGACATGCCAAAAGGAGTATTTGCCAAATTTTCTTCACGGCAAGCTTGAAATCTATCCAGGATTGTGCAAATGAGAAAAACATTGGGAAAAGTGTTTTTATTAAGAGCTTACTAGCCGAGAACCTAGAGGGGTTGGAGGGTATCCTTCCCTTAATCCAAAAACTACAAATATTTATCAGGAAAATTTCAAACTCTAGAATTGTGAGTAGCTGAAGCTTGAGCATGATACCACTTTGCATACTTGGTGGCTAGTGCTAAGACAAAAACCAAATTGACAACATGGGTGATGATGCCTTTCTTTATTGACAAGTTAAGTCTCAAACCACATTTAATGAATCCAACAAGATCCTAATGAAATCTGTCAAACCCGGTATGGGAATGCAAAGTCGATTAAGCCAACCCTCTTTGAGTCTAACTATTTGGAGGTAAAAATTGGATGAATGAAACCAATCAACTTGTGAACACGTGCTACCCAATTTATAGGAGAATTCAAATCTAACTCCAGAAGCATGGCTGAAGTGAGCCTGTCTAATGACAGCCACAACAATGTTGCAAGTAACCAATGCAATCAATTAATAAAAGATTGATGTGTCTCTATGGACACAACGGAAAGAACATGTACTTCTCTAATGCAAAGGGCCATACATATGTTGGTAGAAAAAGCCCCAATGTTAGTGGAACGATTCTTCTAGTGGGGTGCAAGCAATGCATAGACACTCCAAATTCTTTTTTAAACTACTTCTCTAATGTAGAGGGCCGTACGTACATTGGTAACAAAAGCCCCAATTTTAGTGGAAAGATTCTCCTAGTGGGGTGTAAGCAATGCATAGACACTCCTATTTCGTTTTAGGCTATTTCTCTGATGCTATTTGCAAAAGCCTCAATTTTAGTGGAAAGATTATCCTAGTGAGAGTGTGACCAATGCTTGGACACTGTAGTGTCTTTTCAAACTCGACCAAAACTACGCATTGCAAGTTTTAAGACCATGTGCAAGTGCATATCGACCTGTTTAACTTGAATAGCTACTCGGATGTATGGGAAATCTGTTGGGGTTCATGCCAACTAGCCTGATGCTCATTTTTTACTAACCCATCACCACCTCACCGATTCTTTACATAAATATAGAATAAGGAGCGTGAGGATGACTCGTGTGCTCCACCCACTCCCTGCTCTCCATCCTCACACAACACTCACGCATCTGTGTATGCGCACTGTTCAACTGGTATCAGGGCATGGTGTAGCACAATGATTGCATCATTGAAGGCTTTGCATTAACAAGCGGATCGACATCAATAGATCTGGGAGTGAGAGATTCAGAGTGGATTGGAGAGAGTGAGAAGCTCTTGGACATACCTAAGGCTCTAAGGTTCAACCAGGGGAAAGGTTGGATTGGAGTGGGATAGTTATGATTTGTAATCATGCAAATCTGCAGGCAAAGCATTAGTGCAAAGTGGAAAGGGAAACACATCAAATGAAAGGAACATTGGATGCTAAAATTTAATGCATGATTAAGCCTTCGCAGAGTAGTGCTGGTAAGTAGAATCCTCCTACAGTAGCGCTGGCAACCTTCAAGATTTTGTAGCGCTAGAAATTTAATGCATGATTAAGCCTTCGCAAAGTAGCACTAGTAAGTAGGCAAGTGGAGCTTGAGAGAGGTGGAAGGTGATCAACCAACAAGATTGGAATGGAAGAGATGGGCACCCGAAGGCACTAGAACGTGTAGTTAGGAGTCAACATCCCACGTTCAGTCCCATTTTAGCCCATATTTATTCTAAAGGAGGCTTAAAAGGAAAGAAGAGGGCATGTGGGTTGTGTAGTAGCCCACACAACTCAAAAGAAGCCAAATTTTAGCTCTTAGACCGGCCCTCCTTGGCATCATGAAACCCTCTCAGCATCACACACTTTTTTCTTCGGCATTGACATCCCATCTTATCCTCGCCGTCGATGGCCTTATACGGCTTACCTTCTACACACACGACTTCAACCATCATTGATGATGGCAACATCAACTCCGGATTCTCATCGGTAGACACACTTCATCAATCTCTCTGTTGGTTTGAACACATACATGCTCTCGAAGATTGTATGAAGATCCAAAAGCTGATCCAAACTCAAAAAGTTGGTGCCCAAGGACTTTACAAAACTTACCAGAAAGAAATTGATAAGTTTCATCAGATTTTGTGGTGGGACATGGATCGCAATCCATGTCCCCCAGAGACCTTTTGGGACAAAAGTAAGACCATTTGCTTGTCAATAAAATGAAACCAACAATCCTAAAGACAAAGGTAAAAGTCCCCTTATCCCTATAAGTCAAAAAGCTAGCAAGGCACCCACAAGCATCCAAAAGAAGTTCCAAAAAACACACACCACAACCAACCCACACCCAACAGAAGTTGAAGGCTATTCCAACAAGAAGTCGAACTAAAAACTCTTCAAGGTGGGCATTTAAGATCTATTTACCATTTCAAATGGAGTTAACCATGACACAAAGTTTGATGAGTGTATGGCCATGACTCCCCAATTAATCAAATCCAAATACTTGGGAATTGGCTTGCGCATATTCCACAAAATGCACACGTTTATGTCCAAGCCTACTCTAACCTGCTGTAGTTTTGGATTGAAAAGCACCCAACCCAGCATAACCGCAAACATAAGTTCAACAAATCCAAAATGAAGTGCCCTTCCTTAGTTTTACAAGAGGAAAGTCACCACCCATGGGATTGGTTTAGGATCTAGGGTTCAGGGTGGCATGCACACAAAAGCATGCAAATACTTATTACGCTATTGTTTGTGTACGACTCCCAACACACGATGTTACCTTTGCATCCCCCAAAAATTGATTATCTATTTCTTCAGTTGTTTCTAGTCAATCCTCCTACAACAACCATAAGTCCCCATGCATTACAATTTTGGCAGATGTTTGGATGCATATGTTTTATGTGTGGCTAGCACTTGAGAGTTCTTGTGCTTTGTTGAGAGCGTTTTACTCCTCGCAGGTAGCTGATCCTATGATTTTGCTTGTGTACTTATTGGTGCCTGTTTCAGCGTGTGTCCTACGATTTTATGGTAACAGTTTTACTTTTTAGTGCACCCACAAGGGGATAAGCTCAAGCATATAAGGGCAAGTATGGTTTCCTTTTTTTAGCAAAGAACATGGTTTTGTAGTTGGGGCAATATGGGTGGTGTAATGTATGCAATGCAACCATCGGATTAATTGAAAGATGAGATTCATTTTGCAAGTGTGTGTGGTGTGTATTGTGTGTGTGTGTGTGTGAGTGAGAGAGAGAGAGAGAGAGAGAGAGAGAGAGAGAGAGAGAGAGAGAGTTCAAAAGAAAAGTTCATCCTCACTTTCGTTTAACTAATGGAAAAAAATGAGATTTGAGCCATATGCTACGGTAGTGCTATGCCTTGAATCTTTTCTTTTTTCTTCATTAGTACTTTCATAACTCTAGAACTCACTGCCCCTTGGCTTTCTAAGGAAGGAAGTGTCCTTTTGAACCCATTCTAGAGGGAAGTTACCCAAAACATCAATAACAAAGGACTTTGACAACTCGGCCAATTTTGGGACAACAGTTGCAGAAGCTGAGAAGGATTAGACCAATTGGCCTCCTAGTTCCACCTCTATAGGATTGAGATATTGTTGGGCTAGTAGAGCCATAGGACGACTATTAAAATGTTGGCTATCTCCTTTCGAGTCCAACTTCAAGTGGAAGGCACGGAGGTGGCCCATAGACATACACTTCCTTAAACCACAAACCAAGGATGTGTACAACTCCCTTATGGTCTCAAAGGACTGGCTCCCCCCCTAAACAAGCAATGGGGCAAGCACTGGCCGGAATCAAAATGGGTAATAATCACAAAGAACATATGGTATCCACATTGGCCACTTGGGATGAAAGACTTTCTTTGGAAAGCTTTGTGGGGAGTCCTGCCTACTGGGGTAAAGGTCCTGGCTAAAGGTATCGGTCTTGATAGATGATCCAATGTAGAAATGCTAGTGAGGACCTCCCTCACTTATTTAAGGAGTGCCCAGTGATCTATGGCTTGGTAGGGAAGATCTACAAATGGGTGCAAAAGAACTAGAAGATAGGTTTCTACATGAACGATCTCTTCTTGGGGAGGGGGGGAAGGTGTTCAAGAGCAGGCCATTGCTTATCAAAACACAAATTGTAAGATTTTGATACTTCAAACATGTGTGGAAGGCCATGAATTTTTTAGTCTTTGAGAACACCCTAAAAACACCTAAGTTCAGAGAGATTATATAAGAAAGTAGGGAAACGATTGTCGCAATTGGGAAGCAGGTGAACTTTGATGAGTGGAACAGGACAATCAGTGTCATTATGAATGAGTAGCTTGTGTTAAGCTTCCTCAATTTTCAGCCTAGGTTCTCACTAGTGTCCTTTTCAGTAGCGTGGGATTTATAATGTCTTGGTTTTATTAATATAATTCACTCATCATTTGTTAGTTTTTCATTAGAGCTTGTATTGAATCAACTCAAAATTAACATGTAAACCTTGGCTTATCCTTTGCACAGGGGTTTCAAACAAGTACAAAAAGGTCAGCTCAATGGCCGCAAAGCCCATTGAGGGATTTGAGACCATTGACCCAAATTATACCCTTAAACCAAGCTACACAATTTTTGCTTCTCGGTAAGCCGCTTCCTCGTGCTTGATAAAATCCATCCACATGTTTCCAACACGAGCTTTGCATGTAGGACTCCGTTCTTTCTCTGGAATTGTTTCTCATTCCTAAAACCCATATGATTTTCAGGAATGTAGCTCTACCTTTACAAATTTCATCATTCTACAAAGTGCATGGAGCCCAATGCAAGGTCTCTCTAAGGAAAGGGGTGCCAAATTGGCAAACCACCCATCTGCATAAAATTCCAATGAAGCACTTGATTGATGGACATCCCATATGAGATGGAAGATTGTCTCATTTTGTTGGTTGCATCTGATGCGGGTACCATCGCCAAGACCCCGCGCTTTGGCCTTGTCCAAATTGGCAAAAAAACAAAAAACATTTTCCAGAGGAAAACTTTATGAACATCTTTGCATTCAGAGAGCCATATATTCTCCAACACCTGGCTCCATTTGATGCTGCTCCAACTTTTAGACCAAGTTTTGTTGAGATGCCCAACCCGCTCCTTAGAGAAAGCTAGCTTCTCATAAACACTCATTGTCGAGGGAAAAAGAAAAGACTTTCCCCCCGGCCACTTCCACGTCTTCCACTCAATTGTCGTGGAGCAAGGTGGGAGGAAAAGTGGGAAAGGGAACGGGGACAAGCTATTGACCTCCTTCAATCATTGTAAAGACTGCCATCCTCCTTCATGATGATTCCACAGAAAGGCCAGGCTACCAAAACCTTTATTATTGAGTATTCTTGCAATCTCGGTCCAATGGAAATCAAGACCAAGACCTTGTAAAATTGGGCCCCAAGGAAACCAACGTAGAGAAGTGTTTTTTTGGTATCCAATCTCTTCATTCCCCAAATGCCCCCTCTAAACTTCAGATTTGAATTCATCACCATTTCCGTATCCATACAAGCCCAACTCTCATCATTGGCTAGAGTTGGAAACAATTTTGCACAAATGGCCTCACTGTGGATGGTAGGGTCAAGGATGCCCAAACCTCCCTAACTCTTCGACTTGGCCATGTCCTCCCACCTACCCCATTGCCATAGCCTACCTCCATTTACTTTGTTTCTCCATAGAATCTCCTTGATGGGCTTGAGGAATGCCTTCCAGATCCTCTGAGATAACTAGAGGAAAGGAGAGGTAAAGGTAATTATAATATTAGGAAGGTGTTGATAATTCTTGCCTGACAATGAAACAAAAGTAGTATAGATTCCAATCTTTTCATCTTTTGCTTAAGCAAGTCTTGAAACCAATTATAAGCTTGTTTGAAGGTAATCCCCTCCCCCATAGGTACTACCAAGTGTCTAAAAATGTTGCCCCTCTTAAAAAACTCTTTGGTCCATCTAGCATAGTCAAAATTGTCCCTTTAGAGAGAGAGATTAATGTGGACTTCTCAATGCTACATTGTGAACTAGAGGCTACTAAAAAAGTTTGAACCATCTCTAATGCCTTTCTGACATTTTTCTATTCACCTTGCCAGAATAGTATTGAATGATCTTCAAACATCTTAATTAGAAGCTGTTGTCATTTGGAACTTTCAATCGTTGGATTTGTTCCCTAGCACTTGCCTACTCCAACAAGGCTATCAGAGGATGGGTGCATGCAGCAAACCAAAGAGGGGCCAAGGGGTAGCCTTGACAAATGGATCTCCTGCTTTCAAATGAGCCGACCAATCTTGAGTTGAAGAGAATCTCGAATGAGCTGCCTTCACCTAGGTAAGCACAGCTTGTCACATACGTGGTCCAAACCCCAAGTGGCCCAATGTTTCTTGTGCAAAGGACCACATTATTTTGTCATAAGCCTTGTTCAAATCTATCTGTAACATTATACACTCTTGCTTAGAGAACCTAGCATATTCCATCCCAACCATCGATGCCAACATATTGTCATAGATAGATCTTCCCTTAATAAAGCCATGTTGATGGGGGGAAACGACTTCTGTCCAAATAAGAGACCTTCTTTCAACTATTATTTTTGCCAAGACCTTGTACACCACAATCAACATGGTGATTGGTCTCTAGTGTTTAAGTTAGGAACAAGCAGTGTGCTTAGGGATGGGTTTGATTAGTCCCTTCTTCACACTTGGCTCAAGCTTGCCATAGATGAATGCCTTGTTAATCATGGACAAAAAGGATGGCCCCAAAGCCTTCCAGAATTCAAAATAAAATTTTTTAGTGGTCCATCCCAGCCTGGAAATTTTTCCTTGCCCATCATCTTTAATGCAAACCAATATTCTTGTACGTAAACACTCTCTCTATGTAGGCTACTTTGTCCTCGTCCACCAACCTCGACATTGCTCCAAACAGTATGGTCCTATCCTATTTGATTGCGGGTGAGGATGAATCCTCCTTTCTAATAATTTCACTTAGATGGCCAAGCATCATGTGAGCCATCTAATTTAGGTTGGTGATCTTCTCGCCTTTGCTATCTAGCAATGATGTACGGTGGTTTCTTTTCTCCACCTTGATAGATATGAGCATTGCATTCCTGTTGGCTTCCTCATTCTTAACATGAATCTCTTTGGCTTACAACCAGAGTGAATTTATCTCCTTTAGTTCATTGGTTAGGAGAAACTATTTAATCTATAGCCATTTTGCGTGCTCCTATTTTGAAGCATTGCCTCGCACTTTCTTTGGCTGATCTCTTGAAAACAAGAGGTGAGGGTGACACATCATGAGATCTATTCTTTTTAAGTGTTGGCCCAAACCTCTTTATTGTTGTTTGAATCTTTTTGCAAAACTTTTTCCAAAGGGATTTCGCAAATGGGCCCAAGAGAAGAACATAACCCACTTGGTCTAGTAGACGATTACGCTTAGGATCTAATTAGAGTGCTTATGAAGTGCTAATCACCATATTAGCTCTCATACCACTTGATGGGTTATGGTGGGTAGCGTAATGTGGCCTTCATTATGTGCTCATAATGATTAGAGAGAGAGAGAGAGAGAGAGAGAGAGAGGCGGGGGGATTAGTTAAGGGTTAAACCATTAAACAAGAGATTAGAATATAGACACACACACTTGATTATTCAACTTAAGAAAATGATTACAAAGCTTATTATGTAGGCATAACAGCTAGTGCTTATACCTATCCAAAGGTCACTTGACTCTTCATGAAAGGGCAATATGCCTCTTGAACCTTGACCCTTGTATTTAGCTCTAGGCATGACTCTTGGGACATCTCATGCCCACACATGGACACACATGGGCTATCACATGATGCTACACACATGGTAGTCTATATAGATAGGGGGAGTTCTCGTGGTGCAACAAAACTCACACCCCAACACAGAGTTGCCTACTAGGTTCTTCCTAAGTGCCAAAATCTCATGCAATTGATGGAATCACAATATGACACTCGGACAATGAGATATGTCACCTGAAAGGTCAAAGAAGTTGTTGCTCAATTCTAAAGATGTGCTTGCAATGCACGTATCCACACACAGAGCTCAACGAGACGAACACAATGGTGCCCTTGAAGTTTTGATGCAACAACCGTATAGTGCAGTGCAAAGACATGAATTCATAGTAAAGAGAAGATAGCACATGACGTACAAAAGAGCCTTATATGCTTGCTTTCTTCATAATAATGATTATCTCAAAAACTTTACAAAGTTTCCTTTAATACCCTAGCTCTAGGTTTTATCCAATTATTTTGAGAGGAGCTTTAGGCAATTCATGGGCAACACTGATAGCCTCGTAAGCTAGCCTTGTTAGTAACTCCAGAGCTGATAAGTAAGGTCTTCTTCTTAGTGAGTAGCTTGAGGATACAGTGGGCATGGTCAATCGTCACTGGTGTGCTTTGTTGGTAGGTCCATGTGTAAACTTTAGCCATTGTGTGGTTTGGCGTGGTGTAACATCTTGGGCTTTTGTCATTGATGTGGAAGAACTACATGAACATGCGTGTGGGCAACTCTACTTCTTGGCATGTCATGTTGGCAAATGTCACCACTGCACCCTTTTTTGCGAAGACTTCTATTCACATTCTTTCTTCCCTTTTCATTGTAGTACCTCTATCTGATAATTGTAATGCTTCAACAATCACCTTTGAAATGATCTTCACTTGGAGCTTGTCGTTGTCTAGTGTTGAAATCTCAATCGTACCCTCCTCTGTAATACTGGTGCAGAGCTCATGAGATCTTTGAATGTCAATCACGCATGGAGGTAGCTGGAAGTAGTGTAGAAGGTTCATCCTTTCCAGTGCTTCTTCTATGGGTAGCTTCCTTGCTAGATTATAGGCCTTGCAAGGTATCATGGGCCACATGACCATATTGTTTTCAACATCCTTGTAGTCTACTTTGTAAACCGCAGCCCCTTCAAGATCCAATCTTTCTTTTTCAATGTACGAGAGACTTCCTTTAAGGATGGTGAACTCCGAAATCATTTCCAGCCTCTTTTTGCGACTCCATTTCTTCTTGCTCCCTTCGCATCAGATGTCACAACTCCTATGCACAATTGTTGCCTTTCAAAGATTGGTTAGAGCTAGAAGTGGTGTTTTTCCCATTTCCAAGCATCTAATGAGCTTGTTAGTGGATAACCTTTGTCCAAAACACTTGTATAAACCATGTAGAATCTCAATGTTTTTAAAAAAAGTATGTTCATGCAAAACAAAGAAAAAAATTGTATTTTTTTCTTTGACTTGTGGTCAAGAGAGTTTTCTGGAATCATGTATGCATGGGCTTGATGAATACAACAATTTTAGGCTTTGGCTTTGGTTTGATGAGATTTGGGTAGGGGGTTTGGCTGTGGTCGAGGTTTTTGGCAGCTACTTTAGGCTCTTAGCATCCTGTGTGATGTAGATGTGACTTTTTCCACTTTGACCACATAACGGTGATTCATGGGCTCATATCAACATCTGCCTAGGGTCAAATCCTTTTTCGGGATGCTGGTTACATTATGTGGGAGAAAATCACATTTTTTTCTTTTTCCACATTTGGCTTTTGAACTCCATCAACTTGATAGGCTCTATTCTCTTGGTATTTAGAGGTCACCTAGTCATCTACTCTGAAGTTGATTTATTGAGCAAGATGTAAGTCAGTTTCAATCTTTTGACCGAGTAGAAAATTGATGAAGATGATGCGTATAGATCCAAAGGGTGTCAAACCTTTTGGATGGGGCTTGATGACTTAGTTTATCACTTGTGTAGCTTCAAAACTAATGTTGATGTCATACTAGGATTGTAGAGGGGAAAATCGTGATTTTCTCACTGACTTTTACAATTGGCCTCTAAATGAAGTGATACTTGGTCAACCTCTTTTAGTTGATGATTTAAGATGGTTGATCCGTTTACCCTTCAATTTGGACTACCCCCACTAGCTTGGGACTATTTCCAGGCTGTGATTTCATGAAAATTCCATCTTGAGGGACATGTTGATCCATTTTCATGGGGTTTAGAGTTGGTTTTACCCTAGATTGGATATAATGACACTTTCATAGACTCAATTACTCATTGATGCAGAGATAGGAGAAAAAGATGCAATTTTTCCCCTATTTAGCAAAAAAACACACATTTTGAACCTGCATTGATTCAAACACAATTATACATCCTTTTGAAACAACTCTATGGTGCCACTTTATGAATTATGTAGTCACATTGATCATAGGACCACTGTGCCCTCTAAAAGAACCCTTTGACTCTAATATCTTATCACTAGCCATTGTGTGGCACAATGTACCATTGTCGACTTGGTTGGAATGGTCTCTAGAACCTTTTGCAAGATCTTTCCTCATTCTGACATTCTTTATTGATTTACGTAGAAATAGCCATTTATTGAGCTACGAGAGTTTTTCTACTATCATACCCTTTTGAACACTACCACCAGTAAAGCTTCTTCACAACAGTGTATTGACCTAGTGTTTGAAGCCATTGGTCAAGTTTGGCATCATTCTGAAATCATGGAAAAAACGCCACTTTTTTTGGAGGGGATTTCCAGTATTGCCAAATTGAAGTTGGAGATTAGGAACATGTTAGCAGTCTCACGGGTGACCTACCTCTAGAATTTTGTCATCGTTGGGTGCTCTGACCGGATGTAAACATCGTTTTTGTGTGTGATCCGCGGCCCGAGTCTCCCTGGGTTTTGTATCTACTAGTTTTGACATGCACTGGCGTCAAATGATAGTGTACCACATAGGGAACATACCTTTCATGTCTGGTGTCAAATCTCAAAGCATGTAGGATGTGGGGCTTGTGAGAAAATGCACTCCAAAGTATCTCTCTCTCTCTCTCTCATGCACACACAAACTCACAAGCAGAAATGAGACTTTTAATGGGGCTCCTGAGCCAGTTTTCATCTAAGCATTGCAATTAGTCCTAACTCATGTGTTCAATGACCACCGTGTCAAAACTTTTTGAAATCAAACGTCAGATGACCCCAATCCGTCCATTTTGTCAAATCAAGCCTTTTCATCTCAAAAAGTAATTTTTGCAACCTATCTAAATTCGGCCATAACTTGGTCATTCTTACCCCAAGAATGAGCACCTCAAGAAGGATTTGCACTTGAAAAAGTGTATGATGTTGGACCAGGTCACAAAAGAAGCCATCTACTTAGTGGAAAAGTGCCAAATTTATAGTAAAGTGTCACAAGATGCAAATGTGATTTCAACAAATCCTTGGTCTACAGCTAGTGGATCAAGTACGATGAGAACACCATAGCAACAAACACCCATGAATATCAAGTAGCTTGCATAGGAGCTTGTGGTGAGGAGAATGTGGAAGAATTTGGAAATTTGGAACCAAAGAGTACCATTGTTGAGGTGATGCTTAACCTATGGAAGGGACCATCCGATGCAACAATGCACCATGTTGCCCACAACCATATCCTAAGTAGAAGTGGTGTGCGGTTGAGAATAAGTGGACAAACCATGCCACTGAGGAATGCTACTACAATTGAGGACATGTTAGGGAGAGGCCTTATCAACATAACCCTCGATACAAGCAAAAAGTGCCAGTAGATCCTGAGTATCAACAAAATAGACCTTCACCACCACCATCAAGTGAGGGTTGCTTTTCAAATTTTGGACCACCTCTCTCTTGGTATGCACCTAATGGCAAGGATTCAAGGCCTCGCGGAGGAGGAGGGACCTGATGCAAAAATTTATGTATTTATTTTGTACATAGCTATGATTTTGACACATTTGGATCTCGAAAATAAGGAGAGGTGAAGAATAAGAGTCAATAGTGAAAGGGAGGAGAATCTTATGCATTATTGAGTTGGAGTCAACAAAATGTTATCAAATTCAAGCATAATTCACTTGTGGACACAAGGCTTGCACATGGACTCAAGAGGGGATCACCTGGAAGGCTTTTGGAAGGGAAAAGACAGACACATATTTTTGTGCTACGGTTTGGGAGATATGGTCGAAATGGTCGAGCCTATCCGTTCGCAAGGGAAGAAGTCATGGTTATCCAACTCCACACACATAAATTCATATAGTTTTCTCTCCATTATTGCTTGATTTTCTCTTATTTTATCAAGATTCTCTCAAATATTATTATAAGGAAGCACTCAAGCTATTGAAGGAGGCATGAAGACAAAGCTCGCCATGATGAAGGCGATTAGGAGAAAATTGATCAATAAGCAGGGCACCACAGAGCTCTCTCATTGGGGGAATGCCTCTAAATGAGGTTAGTTTGTATAACTCCTTTTTCTCATAATCTCTCCTAATCACTCTCTTGGCCTATAAAAGGAGGCCTTCTCTTGTGTGAACAGACACACAATCAAGCTTTCACACACACACACACACACACACACACTTCTCTTTTGTGAATGGACAGACAATCAAGCTTTCACACACACACACACACACACACACACACACACACACACACACTTCTCTTTTGTGAACGGACACACAATCAAGCTTTGACACACACACACACACTACCCCATATGCACACTATCCCATACCCGCATACCCACACACCTACACATACACACCCTTGTGCTACATGCTAGTAGCGTGAACCCTAATCACATAATCACAACACCATCACCATCACCATGCACAAAATGAGCACCATATCTCCATACACTTGTAATGAAGGATTGAAGGTACGATTTTTAAGAAGAAGAATGATGGCGACATTCATGATATTCATTGCCATCAACTCCCATCCCTCGATTATGCATCCTACGGTCTTGTCCCCTTCTCATCTTCTTGCCCTATGCTACCTATTGTATTCATCTTTTGCAAGCAATTAACACACTCCATCTTGGTGCCATACCTTGTTTCATTTGAGATATACTTCATTGTGAGTATGGTTTATGCTTGTTTCTTTCCATTTTGCTTATGTTGAGGTGTGCGGATTCGCCACCATATACACACTCTCTCTCCCTCTCATATTCCTATCATATTTCTACTTGCATCTTAAGGTGTGCAGATTCACCACCTTTGGTATGACAAGTGAGCATACTTGCATGTTTCCCTTACCTCATTATCTTCCTTACTACATGCACGAGTATCAAGCCCATTCTCACTCACTCACCATCTCTCATCTTGTTTTGCGACAAAACCATCCGACACTTGGGCATGGATCTTGAAATTGCTTTCCATAGCATGTAGTATGCATCCTAGCCGCATATTTTGCTAGGTGGTGCCCTATTGTGTACCTACCATGATGAGACCATCGTGCATAGTCTTGGTGTAAAGGCCACTTGGTCTATTTTGCACTTTTGCCTCTCATTTGGTGCCCCCACTGAGGGGGGCTTTGCAAAGACCTTCAGTCAACAAAGAGTAGCCATGCATGCCATCAATCATGGACGAGTAGCTACAAGATTTTTCAAATTGGAGGACTAAAGAACAGGAGATTGTAGAAGCATTCAAGGCCTTTATCGAAGTGCTACTACCAGGTTGTAGCATCATCGATATCCAAGAGGTTAGCTCCCCATCTCGCATTGCTCATGCTAATCACAAATCAAGAGCATTAAGAGGGAGGGCTACGAAATGTCATCATTGTTGTCAACCAAAGCATTATGTCAATGAGTGCCAACAGAGGAGGTGAAGAAAGAATGGTGAGTTTTTCTTTTGAGAACCGCATCAACACTCTCACATCAATCAGATTTTTTGTAGCACCAAGTGTTTTCGCTCCAACGGTCAGGGAAGAGTCATCCACTACATCAACCACAAAGTCCAACCCACAAAGCCTAAAGGATTTGGTGGAAGCAAGTGGTCCTACACTCTCTCTAGGCCTAGAGAGTTCAAGTCAAGTATGCCCACCCAAGCGTTGCCACCACATTCAAAATGGAAAGCCGATTGAGGTAGACTCTTCTCGGCCAGTCTGTTTTGAACCCAATATGGAGGAGTATGTGGACTTCAACAAGAGGTAGAGGCCTATGGTGAAGGTGTCACCTCGTCAACACTTAAGGTATGGAACTCTAGTGGTCAAGTTCTTGCCCTACACCCACAACATGGATAATAACAATAGGCTAGAAGTCTTTCCTTTTCGTTTCTTGCATCACATGCATGTAAATGTGTACATTGATAGGAAGATATTCTACCAGCAAAAGATTGTTTTCCTATTTGGAGCACAGATGCGTGATGAAATCCTTAGATCCCCACATCCCATCATTTTGCCCATTCTTGATTACTACCACTCTTTTGATGTAAGCATCTTTATTCTATTCTAGCCTTGTACTCTTCTTAGCTCCTACTCAAGTTTTCTACCCATGTATAAACCTTTATGAATCACTAAGTCATTCCAAAACAAAAAATTTGTAATTGTCTACTCATTGATTTACTATCATGGCAACTGTCTCTTTTCCCATGTTTAGGGGCAAGAAGGGAGAAGACATCACCACTGATTTTTTGGATAACTTTTACAATGCTTGTGTGGTTTCCAACAAGGATGACGACGCCTCACGACTACGAATCTTTCCTCTATTGATGAAAGTAGAATCCAAGTTTTGGTGCAATGCTTTGTCCCAAGCTACCAAGGATGCATGGAACCTACTACGTGCTGCATTTGTGAAGAGGTTTGGTGGAGACACAACCTCAAAAAAGTTATGGCAGCTACTGATAGAGTTAAAGCAGGGAGTCTGCTAGAGTATGCCACTTATGAATCCAAGTTTGTGGATTTGTGGGAACGATGGGTTGCCTCACTGGAGGAAGGTGAAGGAGTGCCTAATTTCTCAAAGAAGGACCATTTCATTGCTGGCTTGTGGTCCCCGCTTAAAGAGAAGGTGAAGGGGAGATTCCCTAAAACACATGAGTTGGCAATGGAAGTAGCCTACCTTAAAAACAAGAAGTTGCACATGCAAGCAAGATTCAATGAGTCAAAGGAATCAAGCTCAATCCAACGAACCCCAGTAACTGCAACAGCCGTTCAAAGAATCCAACCACAAGATGCATCAGAAGAGTAGCAAGATCTGTTGAGTCGCATCACTACTCAGCTTGAGAATCTATCTATGCATTTGGTGCAGCAAGGGCATGCACACATCGCAATCAAGAGAAAGGGAGAGGACAATGAAGGCAAAACCAAGAATATCACTGCTATAATTGTGTGGAGGATGGCCATGGCATGCATTACTACCCACACCTAAGGAGGCATAATTTTAACAATGGAGCAAGATAGAACCAAATTTCACCACCGAGAGCAAGACCACCAGCACCCATACAAATATTACAACGACCTGTGCAACCACAGTCACCACCACAACCTCTCATTCCACCCTTACCCCCACCGCCAATCGGTAACCAGGTAGTGAGTTTCATCAGTCTTGAAGATAAGGACAAGACGAAAGTGGAGAAACACATCAAGGGAGTAGAGGAGGGTAAGACCAATGCTGAAGAGGTAGACATCATGGGAGTTAAGCACTCTAAGCCTGAGGAAGCTTCAAAAAAGGAAGAAGACATAAAGGCCAAGGGGGAGTCAATCAAGAGAAAGTCTAAGCCACGACAAAAAATTGGCATTTCAGATTTCACAATTGGTGAGTCTACAGAATTTTATGATCTTGTGAATGATGTTTCTATGCAGAACTCAAATGTCCCTAAGGGGAGGGCTACCCAATTATCTCATAGAGACAATGGCTCATGGCCATGAGAGCAAAGAAATATTTAGACATAGTAATTCTCAAGATGCAAGGTAGAAAGGGCAAGGACATTCTATATAACACGAAGACTGGTAAGCAAAAAGGGATGGACCTAGAGACTATTGCATATGAGCTCTCTAGAAATTCTACTACAACATCAGAGGAGGAGGAATCTACCACAATGAATGATCGTGACAACTCTCTTGAAATCATGGGTCTCATTCTCATTGATCACAACAAGGTGTATCCACCAGATATACAACTGCAGGAAGGAAGCATGAAGTCTTTTGGCACTACACCAATCACATAAAGCAATTGCAGAACAAAATCAAATGGTTGTTACCAAGGAGTGGAATTTTGAAGTCCACCCTAAGGAGATTCTTAAGCAAGTGGATGCAGTGGCAACTTATTGGCAATCTAGGTTTGGCAACCTAGATATAGAGATTATGTTTGATCATACTCTGTTAGATGCATTTAAGAAAAGATTTAAACAACCCTTAGCACAAGGGATGAGCATAAGGGTCACAAAAAATGGATCCCAATGTGAGAAAGATGGAAATATGGTCTTGCATGCATATAGTCGAGATGAAGTGTTTTTCAACCAGTGGATTGCAGCCTATCTTTTATATATGCTATGCACTTTGGTACAACATGTATCAAGCTTGTCTTTAAGCTACAGGTTTGGTGGCTTATTACCAGTGTCAGGAAAGGCAATGGACCTTTTTGACAATACCCAAGAGGATAGTGACTCTTTCACTAGCTTCACCTATAGTGGTAAGCTAGGTTCTGAAGACAATTGGAACTTGCCACATAGACAAGAAAGCCTTAGATGGAGGACTCTTGGTACAATCTTGGGGATCATGATCTTAAGTATTGTCTTGGAAGGAGCTAAAGTACTCAATTATCCTTTCAATTATGGTGATTACCAATCCTATCCTTTTTTATATGAAGCAAGAAGTCTTATTGTTAGGACATTGCAGGTGACTATCCTATTCTTTACTCAGGATCCTGGAGGATATTGGCACAAAATTTTAGAAGCCGTAGACTTCCCATTTACTCAAAGGCAATTTGAGTTGTTGATCATTGATGCTCTAGCTAGGGAGCCTTGTCAAGACGTATTTCTTTTCTTGCAAACGGATGAATATCCGAGAGGTCTCACTAATGGCCAAAGGGAATGGCTAGTTCAAAGGGCAACTAGATATCGACTCCTTTGCTGCAGTCTAACTCAAGTATAGACTAGAGGCATAAATGCCTCTAGTCTATACTTGAGATCTCACTAATGGCCAAAGGAAATGGCTAGTTCAAAGGGCAACTAGATATCGACTCCTTTGCTGCAGTCTAACTCAAGTATAGACTAGAGGCATAAATGCCTTTCGCTTCAGGGGGAGGTTGACGAGGGTCGTTTTTCAAATTTTGGACCACCTCTCTCTTGGTATGCACCTGATGGCAAGGATTCAAGGCCTTGCAAAGGAGGAGAGACCTGATGCAAAAATGTATGTATTTATTTTGTACATAGCTACGGTTTTGACAGATTTGGATCTCAAAAATAAGGAGAGGTGGAGAATAAGAGTCAATAGTGAATGGGAGGAGAATCGTACGCATTATTGAGTTGGAGTCAACAAAATGTTGTCAAAATGAAGCATAATTCACTTATGGACACAAGGCTTGCACATGGAGTCAAGAGGGGACCACCTGAAAGACTTTTGGAAGGGAAAAGACAGACACATATTTTTGTGCTACAGTTTGAGAGATATGGTCGAAATAATGGAGCCTATCCGTTTGCATGGGAAGAAGTCATGGTTATCCAACTCCACACACATAATTACTTATAGTTTTCTCTCCATTATTGCTTGATTTTCTCTTATTTTATCAAGATTCTCTCAAATATTATATGGAAGCTCTTGGACTCAAGCTATGGAAGGAGGCATGAAGACAAAGCTCGCCATGATGAAGGCGATTAGGAGAAAATTGATCAATAAGCAGGGCACATGGAGCTCTCTCATTGGGGGAATGCCTCTAAATGAGGTTACTTTGTAATAACTCCTTTTGCTCATAATCTCTCATAATCACTCTCTTGGCCTGTAAAAGGAGACCTCGTCTTTTGGCAACGGACACACAATTAAACTTTCACACACACACACACACACACACACTACCCCATATGCACACTATCCCATATACGCATACCCACACACCTACACATACACACACTTGCGCTATATGCTAGTAGCATGAACCCTAATCACATAATCACAACACCATCACCATCACCATGCACAAAATGAGCACCATATCTCCATACACTTGTAATGAAGGATTGAAGGCACGATTTCAAGAAGAAGAATGATGGCTATTCATGATATTCCTCACCATCAACTCCATCCCTCCATTATGCATCCTACGATCTTGTCCCCTTCTCATCTTCTTGCCCTATGCTACCCACTGTATTCATCTTTTGCAAGCAATCAAGACACTCCATCTTGGTGCCATACCTTTTGTTGTTTGAGATATACTTCATTGTGATATGGTTTATGCTTGTTTCTTTCAATTTTGCTTATGTTGAGGTGTGCGGATTTGCCACCATACACTCTCTCTCTCTCTCTCTCTCTCTCTCTCTCACACACACACACACATATTCCTATCATCTTTCTACTTGCATCTTAAGGTGAGTGGATTCGCCACCTCTGGTAAGACAAGTGAGCATACTTGCATGTTTCCCTTACCTCATTATCGTCCTTACTGCATGCACAAGTAGCAAGCCCATTCTCACTCACTCACCATTCCTCTCATCTTGTTTTCCGACCACACCATCCCACACTTGGGCATGGATCTTGAAATTGTTTTCCATGGCATTGATGGAGCAAAGCGATACCCGGACCCCGACGACCTCTAAAATGCCGGGAGCCGATGCACGCCTTGAGCCGGTCACGATAAAGCGAACAGGGGGCACCACCTAGCTTTGAGCGGCTAGGATGTAGACCACGGTGATGTGAACACTGCAAACTTACACACACACACACACACACACACACACACACACACAAACACACACACACACACACACACACACACACACACAGAGCATTGACAAACGATGAAAACCCTTGGGGGTGTGAGGGAGAATTATTTCTTGCAGTATTTACAATGACCTTCCTTCCAGCGAGGTGACACACCATGGTGATAGAGAGATAGGGAGAAGAGATGGTGAATCTAGTTGGTGCATTCTCTAGAGACGACTCGTTGATGTGAAACTTGCTACCAAGAATGTGTGTGTGTGCTCATCGACCATTGGAGTCGAGAGGTGGACGTAGCTCCCTTGACATGATGCAATTCCCAAAACAAACCATCACACAAGTCCCCCCTCCCGTGATGCCAATAGTGTCAATTCCTCCCACTAAAACTCTACCAAGTGCTGACCTCTCATGAATTGCCCCCCCCAATAGTGACCTCTCAGTGCCCTTTTATAGGTGTTGGCTGCTTTAGATTAGGGTAATCTGGCTTGATTAGGGTAAGCTAATCGGGGAGACAAAGCAAGGCGGTGGGCCCGATGTGGTTGACCCTTGCTTTAACTTGGGAGTTATTAAAAATGAAAACCTCTAGGTGGGCCTTTGTGACCATCACCTAGAGAGAGGGAAATTTACAAGTTGGGATCTTTTTACAAGGCTTGGGTGAAAACTGAAAAATGATGATGATAATGACGTACAATTTATTGAAAATGGTGTCGTGGTCGCAAGATGCCGGTGAATGGCAGCTTGCCGGTGCGTCGGTGTAGCGTGTACGTCTTTTCGAGATCGGTTGGGGCATGCCTTTGGCGCCTTTGTTTTTTTTGTTGTCGGTGTCGCATGATTCGGATCGTCCTCCTTTGTTGATAGTGTCGTTGTCGTAAGATCCTCCTTTTTTGTATTTTTATGCGTGGTGCATGTGTATATGCGTGTGTGGGTATGTATGCATGAGTGTGCGAGTATGTGTGTGTACATATGTGTAATAGTGTGTGTGTGTATAAGTGTGGGTGTGTATACATATGTGTGTGTGCGTATGCGTGCGTGGGAACGGGGGGTGGGTGTATATATATTTATTTATTTATTTATTTATATATTTATATATTTATATATTTATATATTTATATATTTATATTTATTTATTTATTTATTGTAAATTTCGGAGCTGTTGAAACGCAAAGGCAGCGGGGAAGAGATGGGGTGAGATGAGTGAGATGGTGCACGTGTGTGTGTTGTATGTAAGCGTGTGTGTGTGTGTGTCCTTGCGCCTGCACTAGCTGCGGAGGGAGGGCGTGACAGTGAACGGAAAATGAAAAGGGGGGGGGGGGGGGTTGAGCATAGTCAACGAGGGAGAGAGGGAGAGGGTGTTAGAGAGAGTATAAGTCCCCTCATAGGGCGGGTTCCCACCATGGGAATAAGAGGGGAAGAGAGGAAGTGTGAGGTGGTGAGGGGATAAGGGTGGGAAGGAGAGAATAGAGAGAGAGAGAGAGAGAGAGAGAGAGAGAGAGAGAGAGAGAGAGAGAGAGAGAGAGAGAGAGAGAGATAACCTCCTAAGGCTTGCGGGACCGCTTCCAGAGAGAGAGAGAGAGAGAGAGAGAGAGAGAGAGAGAGAGAGAGAGAGCTAGAGTTTAGAGATGATAGGGGAGAGGGGGTGTTAGGCTAGTGGTTCGCCAGGAAGAAAACATTGGGGGGGGGGGGGGGGGGGGGAGTATAAGGCCAGTGGAATGTGGACGAGGGGAAAAATGGGGATAGACGGCCCGCTGGAGTGTGTGGACGAGCAAAAAGAGAGGGGGGGGGGGGGGGGGGGGGGGGGGGGGGGGGGGGAATACCTAAAAGAGAGAGGGTGTATATACAATATCTGTGGCGGCCTGCCGGAGGGTGTGACAGAGGCACCAGTGTCTTATGCGCCCACCGGGCCAGGTGATGCAGCGGCAGAGTAGGAGAGAGAGAGAATATTGGTGGAGCCGAGCAGTAGGAGAGAGAGTCCGTCTTCTGGAGATAATGGAGGGGTGTGGCCAAACTAGTGGCGCCCCACTAGTGGTTAAGCTTGGGGGGGGGGGGGGGGGGGTGAATGGTAAAGAGTTTTTCTTTTTTTTCTTCTTTGGTAATATGGATTCCCTTCCTTAGGGTGTGGTTCTCACAATCGCGGTTTCGAAAACCGGCCGTCATTAGCCCTCCCATCTGGCTAGAGGCATTCATGCTTCTAGCCCTTCCTTTGCATCTTTAGTTGTGGAATTAGAGGGTTCTCCCTCTTCTGGAATGTCTAGCATGAACTCTGGATCAAACCTAAGGAAATACCTTTTCAGCCTCCATCCATTGACTCTAGTCTTGTGAATTCTCCCATCTGCTTCCATCAGCTTATAGCTGCCATTGTCATAGCGCTTTTTGACAATGAATGGTCCCTCCCATCGGGGTTGAAATTTCTTGTCCTTCCTGGTGTCAAATCTGTTGTCGTATCTCAGCACCAACATGCCTTTCTCCAGGCCCTTTTCCTTAAGCCCTTGATTGAAGGTGAGCCGGCGTCGCTCTGCCTGCGCTGCATAGTGATTGATTGCTTCTTCTCTATCTAGTTGGAGCCTCTCCAGATCTAGGATGTGGTTGTGGAGATTTACAATTGGGTGTTGTATCTAGCTAGCCAAGACTCGTAAGCTGGCTATCTGTACCTCAATGGGTAGAATTGCCTCCTTTCTGTAAACTAGATGGAAAGGGGTGAAACCCAACGATGTTCAAAACGTCGTTCGGTAGGTTCATAGAGCGGCCATGAGATGTTTATCCCAGTCTCTTGTGTGATTGTTCACCTGTTTTGTGATGATTTTGCAAATCATTTCGTTTACCTTTTCTACTAGGCCATTACACTGTGGATAGTATGGTGTGGAATGTCGGCGTGTGATGTCTAACTTTTTCATCAGTTCTCCTACCAGATCGCCTCTGAAACCTGGTCCCCTATCCGATATTATCTCTAGAGGAGTGTCAAAACGGCAACGTATGTGCTCAAATATGAATTTTGCTACCTCTTGGGCTGTGATGCGGGTGGTGGTTGTTGCTTATGCCCATCAGGTCATGTAATCTACACCCACTATGATGTACAGTTTACCTGATTGGGCCCTTGGTAAAGGACCGATTGCATCTATTCCCCATTTCTCAAACGAACCATACGAGATGATAAGAGTCTATGGCTCATGGGTTAATGTGCGATCACTGGCCACTTGACAAGCCTTGCATGTTTTACACCAATGGTGTACATCCCTATTCAAACTAGGCCAAGAGTATCCTGCTTGTAGAATCTTCCTACTGGTGATATCTAGAGCAAAATGACTGCCGCAAACGCCATCATGGCAACTTGAAATTACCTCTGTGATCTCACTAGAGGTTGGCACTCGCTTGAGAATATGATCCTTGCCCTTGCAATACAAGTGGTCGTTTACAAGGCGGTATCTGGTAGCCTTCCTCACTAGCCACTGTTTCTGGCCTTTGGTGTACCCTTTCGGACATTCTTTTGTATCTAGAAAACTGATGATATCAGGCATAGCATCACTACCTTGAAAGAGGGGTAGTTTCAGTTTGATTGCTCATACGGGAACGTCCTGTATTCTTTCTTTGGCTAGAGCATCTGCCTCCTGATTTTCTGCTCTGGGGACATCAAATAGTTTCACTGCTTCAAATTTCCTTAAAAGATCCTTAAGTTGGCATAGTTGACCAAGTAAAACCTGATTTTTACAATCCCAAGTGCCATTAATCTGTCTTATCAAAAGCAAAGCAACGCCAAACACATTTAGGCGTTGAATTCCTTGTGAGATACACTATTCCAACCCAAGAATTAAAGCTGCATACTTTGCTTCGTTGTTGGAGTGGGAGTGTAATAACTGCCCGATGGAGAATACCCTTTCCTATTGCTCATTGAAAATGACTATGCTAGACTGGTCCACTGTTCTCTTGTATGCTCCGTCAAAGAAAAGAGAGTGAGCTCCTTCTAGCTTACAACTTTCTACCATTGGTGTTTCTTTGTTTGCTTCCGTGTTGACCTTCAGCTTCTTCTCATAGTGGCGATGAGTAAGTATTCTCGCTAAACTAGCCCTAATGGAGTTTTCTACTTGCATGGTGTAGTCAAACTCTTGTAATCTAACCAGCCATTTAGAGATCCTAGATGAGACATCCATGTGCCGCATTACATATGGAAAGACCTCCTCCATTGTCAGAATTACAAAGGGTCTAGGCAGAAGATAGGAGCGAAACTTTGTGGTAGCAAACATTAGTGCGAGAACCATGTGTTCTACTTTGGTGAATCCCTTTTCTGATGGGGTCATGACACGACTAGAGAAGTAAATAGGACGCATGAAAGAAGTTTGGGGGTCCTTTTGCATTAGTACGGCTCCGAGTGTATCACTTCCTACATTGGGGTTCACATAAAATGGCTCATCCCACTTGGGGGGTGAAATGGTGGGAAGCATGGCTAGGCTTTGCTTCACCTCGGTAAATTGCTGCTCATTTTCTTCACTCCATGAAAAGACATCCCTCTGGGTGACTTGTTGTAGAGGGAGGACCACTTGAGATAGCAAGTGAATGAACCTGCTTAAGTATCTTACCTTCTGAAGGAAAGAAACCAACTGCTTAGCGGTGGTGGATGATGACAATGATACCAAAGATTGAATCTTGCTAGGGTCATCCTCAATCCCTTTTGTTGAAATTACATGGCCAAGGAGAGTGACCTTGCTTTCACCAATGTGACACTTATCCACGTTGAGCTGGCCACCCAAGGTTTGCAGCCTAGTTAAGCCATCATAGACCTTACTTAAATGGAGGGCTCGTGAACTATAGATGCAAAAATCATATATGAAAACCCGTATTGACGTTCCAAAGTAGGTTTGGAAAACAAAGGTTACATAGCGCTGAAATGTGGCCGGAGCGTTGGTGAGGCCAAAAGGCATCACTCTGTAAGCAAAGCATCCCCAAGGTGTGATGAAGGTTGTCTTCTTTTGGTCTTCTTTCGCAATGCTAATTTGGAAGTACCCTGAGTAGCCATCGCACACTGTGTATCGCTCGTGACCCACCACTTTATTGAGAATTTCATCCTGGAATGGGAGGGGAAAGTGATCCCTCTTCGTGGCTGCATTGAGAGGTTTATAGTTCACACAGACTCTCCACTTGCCATTCTTCTTTGGTGTGACTACTACTGGGGAGACCCATTCTGAGTCTTCGACAAGGTAGATGAAACCTGCCTGTAGCAAACTCCTCACTTCTTTAAGTAGTGCCTCTTGTTGGATTACTCCAAGTCTTCTGAGCTTTTGCACCACGGGTTACTGCCTTTCTTGAGTTTTATGTGGTGTTGTACTACTGTGATTCCTGTGATCTTATCATAGCCATCAATGAACGGTGTAGTGAAATTACCCAGCATGGAGACATATTCCTTCCTTTCTTCATCGATTAACTCATTTGAGAGCATCCTTTGTAATTTACCTGCATCCTCTAAGGATTGCGTACCTGATGGTTCCTCTTGGTTTGTCGGGGGTGTTTCAGATTGTGTCAATATTTTTGGGTCTTTAAGAATGACCCCCATCACTTCGATGCTACTGTCACTCCCGTCAGTGGTGGTTGTCTCTTCTCCTGAGGTAAACGAATAGTTGCTGGTGGACTCATCTTCTGAAGCCTCCAAGCTCATGTTGCGTTGCTTCCCAGTTCTCATGTCGTAGAATATGGACTTCCCTTTAGCATCCTTCATTTGAATCATTCCGGTGCTCCAATTTTGCTTAGCTTCCATAGCCATGAGCCATGGTCTCCCAAGAATGATAGGGTAGCCCTCCCCTTTGTGTGGCATGACAAAGATGTCTACCTCCACTTCTGTATTGAATGCTTTTACTTTGACCGCATTCACAATGCCTACGCATTTCACTCTTACATTATTTGCCATTTTGGCTCGGCAGGGTGCTGACCTACTCACCTCTAGACCTAGATGGTGCATCATTTTTTCACTCATGACGCATATTTGCACGCCACCATCTATGTACATGTTTGAGATTTGTTGCCCCTTGATGTGGGCATCCATAGTTGGTAGGATGTCGTCGAGATCCCTCCCAGAGATAGCCCCAGCTATCCTTGGTCTTGATTTCTTGGTACTCACCATTTTTGTCCATTGCCTCCTCATTCTTGGTGCAAGGTGGAGTAATTGGGGCCAAGTTATCTTCGGGCCCTGCATCAACACATCCTGAACTAAGTCATAGGGTTTAGCATACTCACCTAGTGAGAAATCCACGATGTCTATCTTCCGTCACGGTTTAGCTGCTTGCTTGCTAGACTCGGCCTTCCCTTTCATTTTCTCTTCTCTTTGAGAGGCTTCCTCGTGCCTGGCACGCTTCACTCCCATAGCATCCATTTCTTCTACTTTTGCTTTCCCTTTGTGCTTCTCTCGAACTGGTTCTTCTACCTTTGCCTTCCCTTTAGCTTCCAAGCTAATAACACTCACCACTTGGTTTACAACAGGTGGTGGGGGTAGTGGTGGAATAAGAAGTTGCGGTGGTTGTTGTTGTTGTACTGGTGGTCGAAGGATCTGGACTGGTGGAATCTTGCCTGGGTGGTGGTGGTCTTGCCCTTGGCGGAGAGATCTGATTCTGTCTCCCCCCTCTATTGAAATTCTGCTTCCTTGGATGTGGGCAGTAGTACATACCATGGCCGTCTTCCCCGCAATTGTAGCAGTGGTACTCTTGGTTTTGCCTTCGTTGTCCTCTTCCTTGTTCTGGATTTCTGACAGGTGCATCCACTTGCTACACCAGATGCATAGATAAACTCTCTATTTGGGTAGTGATGTGACTCAGCAGGTCTTGCTTCTCCTCTGTTGCCTCTTGTGGTTGGACTCTATGAATGGCTGTTGCAGTCAGTGGGGTTGGTCGGACCGAGCTTGTTTCCTCTGACTCGTTTACTCTTGCTTGCATGCGCAGCTTCTTGTCTTTAAGGCGGGCTACTTCTACTGCCAACTCATATGTTATAGGAAACCTTCCCTTCACCTTCTCTCTAAGCAACGACCACAGGCCAGCAATGAAAATGGTCCTTCTTCAGGAAATTAGGTGCTCCTTCGCCTTCCTCCATAAGTCCACAAACTTGGACAGTGGCATACTCTAGCAAACCTCCCTGCTTCAATTCCGTCAGTAGCTACCATAGCTTCTTCGAGGTTGTGCCTCCACCAAACCTCTTCACGAAGGCAGCATGTAACACATCCCATGCATTTTTGGAAGCCTGGGGCAATGCATTGAACCAGGACTTGGCCTCTACTTTCATCAGTAGAGGAAAATTTTGAAGCCGTGAGGCGTCGTCATCCTTGTTGGAAACCACACAAGCGATGTCGAAATCATCCAGAAAGTCGGTGGTGAGATCTTCTCCCTTCTTTTCACTGAACGTGGGGAAAGAAACACTTGCCATGGTAGTGACTCAGGAAATTACAAACTTTTTAAAAAATACATATATATTAATGACAGTAGCGGCTCATAGCGGCTTTTTACAGAGTTGGGTGGATAGATTAAAACAAGATAAAGATAGAAAAATTGAAGGAGTGGTGGTAATCCAGTATGGGGAGAATGATAGGGTTTGGGGAATTAAGTATTTCTCCTAGCACCGCCGCACCGAATAGGTACACGATCTTCTGTTGATATAAGATTTTCCTATCTACATAGATATTCACAAGCATATGCTGCAGGAATCTAAACGGGAATGCTGTCGGCCCGTTTTCCATCATTCACAGAGGGTGGAGTACTTACTTATACTCTTACCGTGCCAGTGTTGATGAGTCAGCACATCCACAGGAGGTCGTCGCCTTTCATGGGCTCTACCTTTCCTTCGTCGCTCAGCACGTACGGGGTGATGGTGATGCGTCTGACCACTCCCAATTTTTTGGCTAGCAACAACTGCAGATAATTACCGTAGTCAGCGTGTTGCATGAATTCCACTCCATTCAGCTGTAATTCGTCGTCTCCAACCCATTGGGTCTCACACGTGGTGGAGAGCTTCTTCAGGATAAGTTGTACAGGGAGAGGAGGAAGACCCTCTACCCGTCTTCCAAAATAGCGAGAGCAGTAACCGAACCACTCTTCCTTAGGGCATGGGAACCTTCTTACCACTTCTGCTTTAGGATTGTCGAAGTGGACTGGCAGCACTCGCATGCGTCGTGCAAATCGGTAGTTGACCTTCCGCCGCTTAACTTCGGATGACTTCCTCTTTGGCAAGCTGGGTAATACCCGGGTCTCTGAGCTTGAAGCACTTGCTTGGCCAGATGCTTCTCCCTTTGGGGTCATGTGTTTCCAGACTGGCTTAGCCTTTCCTTACCTTTGGCTCGAGCAGCCCCTTTAGGCCATTTTGGAGTAGAGGTTATAACTTTGATTGCAGTTTCCTTAGGAAAGAGAGGCCTTACCATTTTCTTTCCTCCTTTGATGTGGATGACTTCTTCGCGGTGAATGTTGATGTAGACGATTTTAGCCCCTTCGCTGCCTTCGTTGTTGGCACTCATTGACAGTGTGTTTTGGTTTACAATAGTGATTGCACTTCATAGACCTCCCACTAGATGCTCTCAATTTGTGGTTAGAACGAGCAACACGAGATGGGGAGCTTACCTCTTGAATACTGACTACACTATAGCCTGACAGTAGTACTTCAATGAAGGCGGCTAGTGCCTCCTTAGTCTCCTCCTCCTCCGTCCTCCAGTTAGAGAAATCTTTCAGCCATTCGCCCATGATTGATGGCTTGCGTTACTTTTAGCATTGAAACTGCAGGTCTTGAGTTCGACCCTCAGTGGGGGCACCAAGTGATACCCGAACCCCTACGGCCTCTAAACTTACACACACACACACACACACACACACAGAGAGAGAGAGAGAAATGAGAGAGAGAGAGAGAGAGAGAGCATTGACAAATGATGAAAACCCTCAGGGGTGCGAGGGAGAATTATTTATGGCTTATATGCATAGTTGGATATGAATGATCGGCTATATAAATGCAATTTCAATCCAGTCGCTTGCTCAATTCAAAGGGTGGGGAAGCCTATTGCATGGAGAAGTGGGGTTATGGTGGAAATTTTTTGGCTCAAAAGCGATTGGCATAGGGGGCCAAGAGGTGCTAAGTTTTTTTACTTAGTGAGCCCAAGGCTCTTTTCCCCCTACCTGATCATAGAAGCCAACACGTGGCAGCTTTTCACGTAAAAAACCCATTAATGACCAAGTAATAATAAACAAAGTAAAAATGCCATCGTGAAACAAGTAAATAAGACAAAAGCAGCTTCGCACGTAGACTACACCATCGCAGGTTCCCAAGCAAACAATAGTAGCATACGCAATTTTGTAGCTTTGCAGATAGACTACACCATCGCTGGTTCGCACGTAAACAATAAAAGCAGACGCAAGTTGACAGAGGTACACCAATTTACAGATAGAGGCTATAGTTTATAGCTTTGCAAAGGCAACAACTCGTAGCTTCAAAGAGACACAACAGTTCTAAGATATCTCTGAAGGTTTGTCTCTATCACAGAGAGAGAGAGAGAGAGAGAGAGAGAGAGAGAGAGAGAGAGCCCGGATCTGTTTATGTTTATGTGAGCTTAACTTTAAAAATCACCAAGTAAAAATTCAAATCAAATCATGTGTACAAGAATAGTCGGTGAAGAGAGAGAGAGAGAGAGAGAGAGAGAGAGAGAGAGAGAGACCTTATTAGCATGTCAAGGCATTAGGAGAAAACATTCATTACAAGGTCAAGAAATTGTGATAAACTTACGAGGGCCTTGGTCCAATATACTGTCTGTGAGAGAGAGCACATACAAGATGGTTGTTTGTCTGAAGTAAGAAATACTGTAGAATACATCAAGTTTTTCAAGGGAGGATCAAAGGTCCAACCAAAGGTTAGTTCATCCACCTTGTCAGTACTGTTAAACACATGTAGAAAAGCATATTGTATTATACTTTTTGGAGTAAACAAATCAAAAATTCGATTCGAAAAGTGGCAATGAACAATACGCTTCTTTAGATTCTCTTCCTTGCATAAAAACAGCTTTCCAGAAGCAGTCTGATTAATTTGAAGGAGTAATACAATCAAGTGTTAAACATTTTCTTGATAGCGAGATTCTTCCCCCTGCCTTTGACATAGCTTCTAGCTTTACTACGTCCTTCAGAGGACCCTGGTGTAGAAGAAGGGGATAAAAAAGATGTGATCGAGTGTGAAGCAGAACTAGTTAACGAAGGCCTTTTGAGGTTAGGGGACTCCTCTGCATCAAGTGAAGGTTTGAGAAGGGATAATATATGTTTGATGCCTTTAGAAGCACTTAAATTAGAAAGCATATGACTTGGTGCATCTAATTTTAGTTCTTTCAGAGCCTCGTACATGAAATTCCTAAAGTGAAGGTAAGCGATTTGGGCTCGCACAGCTTCCTAGCTTGGTCACTAAGCCAAGAGCAAATAATAGGTAGAAAACGCTCCTCTATGTGAGATGGGAAGAGGTCCTCCAGATAGTTGAGGAGGAACCAAATTGCATGATCGAACCAAAGGATGTTGCTTTCACAATCAGCTTTCGCATCTAAAGCTTTGCAAGCACATTTGATGTAGGGGCGGTAGATGTTCCAGATAGATTCCGAATAGAATTCACTGCTCTGTTTAGAAAAGGTCATTGTCCCCTTGGTTCTGACATAAATGCCAGACAAGATAGGGCATTTTCTAGAACCCAAGAAATGCATACTAAAAGGTGCTTTTATGACATCACCTTTGTCCAAGAACTGAACTCCTTTGAGGGTCTCCAGTCGACAATCTTCACTAGTGGAGGCAGGTAGGTTTGCAACAAAAACCCAAGTCTCGATTGAGATGGGTGCCACAAAAGCTTTATTTTGAAGCTCCCAAAGCTGATGGTCAAGCTCAATTCCTTCAATAGCAATCTGTCTTGGAGGGAGGAAGGGGAAACACTTCGAGACTTTCGGAACCATATCCAGTAAAGAAGTTTCACTAGACGAGCTGAGTCCCTATTGAAAGCTTTTGACTCCTTCTAGAGTAGCATCATCCCTACAAAAGAGGCCTTTTGGAGCCTTAGCAGGATCAAAAGATTTAGTGGTAGCAAAACACGAAGCAACGCCACAAAGTTTCCTGATAAAGTTAGAAAGGTCGGCTCCTTTAGCCGAGAACTATAGAAGATCTGACTTATGACTCATTTCAATGGCAGCAAGGTTAGAAGCCAACTTCTGAAGGTGAAGTATTCCTTCTTTTGACTCAGCAACCAGATTGGCGATGATAAGTACCCAGTCGTTAAAGGTTAACAGATTCATGATAGAGTCATGGGTTTCTGTAACCTTTGAGAATTGGTTTAGAAGAGAAATTGCCAAAGGGTCCTGGATAAGTTTAATCATGAGCATGGATGCTGGGGAGAAGGGTAGGGTGGATAGGTCAAGAGAAGCAGAGACAGGGACAACAATCTGAAGTAAAAAATATCAATATCAGTAAGATCTAAAAGAGGAGCTGGTAGGTATTCCATCCTAAAACCAACCAAGACAAAGGTCATAGCGGTTGTGTGAGATACCCCTACCCTAGAAAATCCGTTCGCAAGTCGCATCTCCTAAGGATATAAATCTTGCAGACGAGGTCCTATGCCATAGGTAAAACCCAAAGGCACCCATGTGCTTAAGGAGAGAGAGTTTAAACTATTATCGATATACATAACACATGAGAAAAACTACACACATATGAAACACAGCTGGATAGTTTAGTTGCTGGTAAACCAAGCAGTAGGTATATGTAACTGCAATAAACAACTCCCACTCGAACAATTACATTATATATACCATATAAAGGAGAAGTAAGTGTGAAGAAGAATTTCTAACAACAGCTCCTATATACCATAAAGAGGAGAAGAGACTTGCACATAGGCGATTAATAGCCTCCCAAAATGACTGGTTATATGGTCGAACCCGACCAAAATTTAGGCCGAATACTATATCACAGTCCAAGATGCAGAATTATTTTCAAATGAAGCTACAGCTAAAAATGTTTGATTTTGGTAAAAAGAGCAGCAACTGTAAGAAACCATCACGTACAAATAGTTTCCCATATTTCATTGCCCTATATTCATACCAAAATCCACCTTGATCCGGGTCAATAATTGGTGCCACCAATTGGAACCAATGTTTTGAAATGCAAACCTGTGTTTATATGAAACCTAGCTAATCTATCTATAGCCAGGCCAAGAAAATCTACCCCCATATTCTCGCTTGTAGAATGCACTTATGAGCAGGTATAGTATCATGTTTACTCATCCCAGCAAAGAAGGTGGGGGAACAACACCACCATATCAAGAGATATGCAAGCAATCCGGTTCGAAAAAAATACTCCAATTATGAAAGCTAGTTGCCACCCGAGACCAACAAATACACTTACCTTTCAATGGCCGAAAAAAGACCAGAACCAGTACTTGTTCACATATGTAACATCTATCCTATATATCCATAGCCAGTCAAAAAAGGCCTTACCTCAATACTCCAGTTCATAAAATCTCCTCCAGAGCAAGTATAGTATTATGGTCTTATCTTCCCAGCAAAGAAGGTGGGGGACACTACCCCATTAAGATAAAGGCAAGCCAAAAATAATAATTATATTATGCAAGCTAGTTGCCTCCAGAGACCAGCTAGTATACTTACCTTCAGATGTCTGAGAAGACCAGTACCAGAAGAGCATTATTAAGAGTTTTAATCGTCATTTGTCAATGCCTTGATCAGCAAGTCAAGCCTCAACTAAAACCTCAAAAACAGGAGCAGTAAGAGAAGCTATTGCCGATCATTACTACCATTTTTTCATCAATACCAACGGCTCCGGCTGTCTTAATACATCCAGAACTACCTGTATACATAGTATGCAATCATAACACTTGTATGCATAACAATCATAACACCTGTATATGTAGTATACAAGCTAGCGGATACTAAAGGCAATCATAACACCTGTATATATAGTATACAAGCTAGCGGATACTAAAGGCAATCATAACACCTGTATACATAGTATGCAAGCTAGCAGATACTAACTCTTAGTATCACCCGAGACCAGCAAAAACTTCCCGACAAAGGGCCACATAAAGCAGTAGCCACTTAGCTATGCAAACAGTAGTTGTTACCAGATTGGTTGGGTTTTGGCAAGCCAAAACCCCAACCAAACGAATCCATGTAACACTTTTTATCAGAAAAGAACCCAAAGAGCAGTAGTACGAGAATAACCCCCTCAATTCCTGAACTTACAAGCTTCATTAAATTCATTTTCAATACCACCAGCACTTGCTATAGCAATAAGTCCAAAATTCCCTCCCCTTGGGAGAACATATCATGCCTTACCCGAAACAGTATAAAAAATGTTCGAAGCAAAAAAAAAAAAATCCCTCCTTACCTCAGTAGTATCCACCACGTTTTTCTTGCTAGGGGCCATGCTTTGTAGACCCTCAAGTGTAGCTTTGTACGATGAACAAACCAATATAGAGTATACACGCAATGAGAGAACACACACACACTTGCAGAATGAAAACCAAGTGAGCTTGTAGCTCACCTTATATAGCAATGAGAGAACACACACACACACTTGCAGAATGAAAACCAAGTGAGCTTGTAGCTCACCAATGAGAGAACACACACACACACACTTACAGAATGAAAACCAAGTGAGCTTGTAGCTCACCTTATATAGCACCGCAATCTCCTTGAATCTTGCTTAGCCAGGCCTATATCCGGGAAAGGATCACACGACAGCAGCAGTGTCTTTAATCACCAGCGATTCCCCCAAGTACAGAGTGACGTCCATGCTTCCACCATCCCAAAATAGAGCGCGTCTAAAAGGGGGGAAAAGAAAATTCATCCACCCACATCCAGATCGTCAGAATAATCAAGGCACTCATGTCGACCAAAGTCACATAATATTGGTTAAATCCTCTTGTACAAACCAATTATGAAAAAAGTAACCACAAGGCTCTTTTATCTAAGTAATAGTTCATGCATGTAACCCATGTGGTGGGGCATAGAGTAGATAGCAATTTTTATTAGGAGAGCAAGGTATACTACGTACAGTTGGTAGATTTTGAAAGTCAATAATTGCCAAGGGTTAAAGTATACCCGAGTGTTACATTATGGTAAATAGGATAGAGAGTCCGATTATCTCTAGAAGGATAACGAGAGAGAGAGAGAGAGAGAGAGAGAGAGAGAGAGAGAGAGAGAGAGAGAGAGAGAGAGAGAGAGAGAGAGAGAGACCTTATTAGCATGTCAAGGCATTAGGAGAAAACATTCATTACAAGGTCAAGAAATTGTGATAAACTCACGAGGGCCTTGGTCCAATATAGTGTCTGTGAGAGAGAGCAGTTCGTGGGTTCACAGGGCCATAGCTTGTTGACCTTGCTCATGGTTGGCTGATGGATGTCGTAAATTTACATCTCATGAGCTTATCCATAACCCAAGATGGACTTTTGGGACTATCCATCCACACAGGTTCTTTGTTGACCATGTGCTTCAACTCGCTATGCCTCGCACTTGGCTTGCTCCTGCGACTGTCCCACCACTTAGATGAGTATCAAAAGAAATCGATAACTCCATTGCAGATGCACTACTAGTAGCCCAACAGGTTGACGGGTTGACAAAAACAAGCAAAACAGTGGGAGCGCTCTTCAATGCTAGCGATTTTTCAGCACCATTGTCTTTTTGAGCGAGTTTCTTTTTAGCGACGTTCTTATCAAGCTTAGCTGTTGAGCATGCAATAACAGTGGGAGCGCTCTTCAATGATAGCGATTTTTTAGCAGTGTTTTCTTTTTCAGCGAGTTTCTTTTTAGCGATGTTCTTACCAGGCTTAGCTGCTGAGCATACAATAAAATTAGATATGTTTCTCTTTAAGCTTAATCAATATGCTAAATGCCCTGCATTTATCCTAATGCATGTTTTGTGTGTGACAAGGAGAACAAATATTCACAACACTAGACATTTCAATTGCATAAGCATAACTCCAGCTGCCCTAAACTAGAAGGTTCGTTAGCTCCATCCAACTCCCCATGACTATGCATTTGCTTGGTGCAACACATAAACGCTATGGGGCACAGCACGACTTTCGTTTCTTATAATTTTTTGAGAGACCGCAGTGTCAGGTCTCCACCATACTTTTGTATGGCACTTCTGCATGATGGGCACTATATACTTAGCATTTTCGATTCATGGCGCTTCATTGCAAGATGAAATGTTTAACTATTCACATTCCTTTTCTGTAGCTTGAGTCAAATCTAAGTGTGTAGCTTGGATAGTCAAAAAATATATGTACAACATTTCAGGTGAGTGAAGCACTTCATTTCAAATTGCAGTCCATTGATGCTTTATCCATTGACCTTGTGTTGCAGCCTGTTTATCACATGCCCTTGCAGGCTTATGTGTTGCAGTTCCATGTTGTCACCCACTCTCCATACAATTTTGTGATGTTCGCCCTTGCATAAGAGTCTCCAAAGTTGCTTTCATTACTTTCAAACTGGTGTTGATGGGGAGTTCGTAGGAAATGAAGACTAGAAAGCTCATTATAAGCTATTGATCATGACTCTACAAATGGTAGTGAACGAGGCAAAGCTACTCGATTTGTGATGGGAAATGGAACAGGGAGCTCCTCTTGTTATTTCTAATTTCTAAAAGCGATAAAGAGGTGATGACAACTTATTAAAGTGGTCAATGACATGATCTATAGAACAGGGAAAGCAACACGCAATCAAGAAGGAAAGTGATGACCTTGCTTGCAATGCTAACAAGTGCTCTGAAGGGAGCTTCTTAGTCATCGTCAAAGCAAGAGCCACATGGGATTCCTTATGGTAGTAGTTGGACCCTAACAAAGCTAGAAGTTGGAGCAGGTTCCATGTTTAGAAACCCAGTATCGGCTCCTGTGGAGGCAAATGTTAAACTTTAGAGCCTCAAACAAGCCTAATGCTGCTATTAGGAAGAACTGATTGCAGCAAATGTTCTTGGATGAGATTCATAAGCAAGTATCTCTCGTGGAAGCAGATGTTAAGCACAAGAGCCTCAAAAAAAATAAAGAGAGATTTGAATGTGCTCGAAGATAAATGTGAAGCGTACTGGGAGACAGCTGATGAGAGCTATTGAAATCACTCACTGTGACTTAGAACTCTAGAGTCTACAATTTTTGGCACCTAAATTTGATGGTGAAAGCGGATTTGGAAGACGGCTTAGGTTGTAGCTAATTGAGAGCAAGAGGTTGCAAGTGATTGAGAGCAAGATGCATCATCGTCGAGGAGACTTGGACATAGAGGCATTGGAATGAATATACAGAAGAGAGCTTGGATGAGAGGTAGCACATAATTAGATCTATCATTAGCAGAGTGCTCTTTTGATCTGTATAGTATCCGCCACGTTGCGTAGGCGATACACATGCTTTTTGGCACATAGAAGCCTTTGCCAATAAGTTTAAAGGTTAGATGATGAGCGTCGTGGAGGTGCTACTAGAGCGCTAAAAACCACTACACTCGCCCATCTAATTTGGACAGGTCCAACACCTATCACTTCTTCGTCAGCAGCTACGTTTTCAAAAGAAGCCAATTGCTAATGTTCGAGATATGTAAACTTTGCAATTTATCAGATAGCTTATGGGAGCAACGTGCTTTACAGTGTTTGAGTGGGGCTTTTGAATGGATAACTCACACTACAATAAACCCTACACCATCTATGACATACAATATAAAGTTACATTTGCTTCTCTTTAAGCTTAATCAATATTCAATATCTTTTTTAGTTTTCTCGACTCCTACTTTGAGAGGACATATATTCACAACAGTGGACGTTTCAACTGCACAAACACGACTCCAGCTCGCCAACACTACAAGGTTCGTTATCTGTATCCAGCACACCATGACTATGTGTGTGCTTGGCGCAACGCATAAACGCTACGGGGCAGGGCATAGATTTCGTTTCTTATAATTTTTGGCAAGACCACAATGCCAGCTCTCCACCATACTTTTGTATGGCACCTCTGCACGACGTGCACTATATACTTTGCAGTTTCAATCTGTGACGTTACATTGCAAGACAATATGTTTAACTATTCACATTGCTTTTTTGTAGCTTGATTCAAACATTGTCCTCCGGCTTGCACAATTTGATGACATTCATACACGATTATCAGGCCGATAGTATAGTTCAATTTTTACAGCTTGTTTATGTTTTTTTGTATTTTTGAGAGACTAAACGGTTGATATTACTAGGTTGAATGGTACAATCTACAAACAACTACCAAAGTAGGTTAAGTTGCAACTCTTTGGCTCGATTCAATTACCCTCTTTAATAGCGCTTTGTCGTATATGGAGCACTATGGGACACAACTTGCTTCTTCCCAATGCTCATCAAGTCCCAAGCTGAGCTATTATTGGTGCCTATCAATTGGTTCTACTCATTTTCTCATGTGACCACAACAAAACCCAAGGCAAAAGCAATCACAACCAATTACCAAGTAACCAATTGTGCTCCAAAGTCTATCAAATTATGTATGGCAAAGGCCCACCAAGCAAGACTAGTTTAGAGAGAGAGTGGAACTTATTTTTTAATGCAAATTTTTCCAACTAAGGGTGGCTGACACCATGCAATCTTAGAGTGCCACAGGTGTTGTTGAGCCTTGGTCATGCAGAGTCAACGAGAGGAGAGGGTGCCATCTAGAGGACAAGCAAACCGGGATGTTTCATGGTAAGGGAGGCCACCAACTGCAAGAAGGAAAGAAGGTTCCACCAACTCCATTAAAAACTAGAGTTGCCACGAATTATGGGGGGCCAAAAAGCAGACAAGGGGGGGCATCTTGGGTGTGCAGAGCCTCTAGAAGGCTGGCCATGAGTAGGAGAAGATGGGCATGTAGGGGCTGCCCATAGCAGGGTTGCATGCCCAAAGGAGCGTCATCTGGCGTACTTATTTACAGCCAGGAGGAGGTGAGTGCATTGTATGTAGGGTGTTTGAATTGGAGAGAAGAAGGGATGCCAAGAGCGCCATTTGCAGGAGAGAAAGGTCGTGTGTAGGAGCTGCATGGAGCGGGGCTGAAGAGAGAGGAGTTGGCCGCCAGTTACATTGGAGGGGTTGACCAAGGTATTGAAGATTGGGAGCCGTCAGTTGCATGGGAGAGAGGCTGCCAGAGAGCTAGTCAAGAGCAAGACAGAGCATGTCCTCTGGAGGTTGCAGAGGTGAAGCTCCATTGCTCAATTTGACCATAACAAGGGCATGGTGGATATAGACATGCAATCCATGTATGGCAACTAGGGTACAAAGAAATCAAAGGATAGTAGGGAGGAAATCTTTAGGGAATTTCCTTCTTACTTGGGGCCTGATGAAGGAAAATATGATTTTATGATCCTACCATCACAACGAGGAACCCTCATGCCCATCATAGATTCTCAAGGGTTGCAAGAACTCATGTCAACACCATTGAGATGTACGCTAATGGTGACCGAACTGCTAAGCGCTAGGCCACATATGTGGAACCATGTTGGAAAATGTCTTAAGAAAATGGGAATCAAATATCCAATTAAACCCTAAACCAAGAAATGGAGTGGAACCAACCCAAAAAGACAAACAAAGTTGGTGATTACTGCGAAGACAAAGAAGGGAACACCACATTGCTCATAGAGTTCCAAAAGGAGTAGAAATCGTTGCGATCCTGGACAATTGCGCGGGGGTTGCCATTGCTACTAAATTGATTTGGGACAAATGAAGAAAACCTGCCCTTAGAGGAACATGGATGAGATTGTAGCTAGTTGATGGCTATATTGCAAAGCCCATTGGTATACTAGAACATGTGGTAATGACTTCTTGTGGAATTGTGTATAAACATACAATTACTATAGTAGATTTTGGTATTGAGAATAACTACGATGTTATTCTAAAAAGGCCATTCATGCGCCAATTAAAGATGGTTCAGGACTAGGGTTATGATCATATCTACTTGTGCCACATAGAGACCACTCCCCACATCAATTTAAGCGACCATACCTATAGAGATCTAAGGAGAACACCCGTAGAAGATTTTGATTTGGCAACTGCTATAGAGTCTAAGGTACCTGCATGGTTGAACTCTAAAGCTGCCATGTGGATGTGTGGAGCTTCAGACTATGACACTTCTGTCAAAGATGAGTGCAAGCGAGTGAGACCTTTTGAAGATTTTGACTATATACCTGAGACTTTTCTTCAAGAAAGAATGGAACCCTTGGAGTGGACTCAATTTTTTGCGACCTTAGATATGTGTGTTTATGAGATCACACCTACCAAGTTTTACAAAGAAAATGGCCTAGACTCGATTCCTCTTTGCATGATTAGGGTGAATCCAAAAAGAGATAATCATGAAAAAACTAGTAATAATGAAGTGATATGAGAGTTGGAGACTAAAATGCAGTGCTTACGTATCCAAGAGATCTTACCATGAAAAATGATTCGAGCAACATCCTAGAGGAGAATAGGGAGCCACGTGATGAATGTTACTATGATATCCTTGATACTTAGGAATACTCAAAAATTAGTCCAGATGATGAAAAATTACAAGGTCATGAAAGTGAACCCGAAGCGAAATTTGAAAAGTTCATTGATTTTCCAAATCAAAAACCCAAGAGACAATAACGTTACAAGAACAAGCGCACAAAAAGGGTGTTGAGAAACAATCCAATGTCATACATTTATGAAAAATATTCTTCCTTGAGATTAGTGGGAGCCCTGTATGCTGTTCGTCCTCTCTCTTGAGTTCCCACACCAAACACTTGCTCCCTTAGGAACTTGGAATCTCTTCAACTATCCGCACCTCAAGGTCATCGGCGAGAGGACAACTTTGAAGGTGCCACCTCAATCCCAACCTTGTTGTGTGGGACATACCTCTTAATATTTAAGCATCTTATCTGAAAATGTAAAATGTGCCTTCCCTAAAAAAATCAGTGCCCATTGTTTCCTAAGAAAATGAACATACTTGTACATACTCCAATTTCTCTCAGAGCTCAAATTTGCTACACATTGCGTCAAAATTTTATTGCAAGAGGATATACAATCGAGTAATTCTCGCCACCTTTTGTTATGCACCACTTCCATGCAGGTTGCTCTTTTGCCATCAATTAAACAAATTCATTCGCAAAAGGTCCTTTCTTTAGTTTGAATGCACACATCTCTTCAATGCAATTAATCCAATCCTGAACATTGGAGTAGAACGTATTGACTACTTGATAAAAATCGTTGACCACCTCCGTATTTGACATCAAGTCTAAATTCCAATACTCAGGTCCAGCATGTAAGGCACACTATGGAGTGGACTATGAGCACTCTTCCATCTTACGTGAAAGTACTTAGACAAAAAAATTTGTTGTTTTGCGGAGAATCGTATTCACCACTCCTTCTCTACTACATACTCTTTTTAACTCCTTAGGATTTTCTAAACTATGTTGGATTGTCCACCAAGTCATCAACACTTTACCCAAATTTGGCACCTTCTGATCAAGTTTGCAAATCGCAAACATAACAGGCATCATTACATGGTATGCATCCGTTACACTCCTTATTCTTGATATAATTAATCTTCCTACTACATAAATTCAAAGTTTTTATAAAGGGGCAAAATCAAATGCAAATTATAGCATAAGAATCAATAAAATGATGCCCTTTTCTCTTTTGATCCATAGGTCCGCATTTAGAATGCCTCCCCCCTCCTAGTTGGAGTTCTCCTGTGTATGACAATGAGCTGTCAAGGTTGTGTTGTGCATGGGTATCAAAGCCTTATGCAAGGCCTTGTAATGTGGGGCTATGCATGCATACTCAGTCAATGAGTGGAAAAGTTTATGTTGTGCAAGAGGTGGGTGTTAAGCAAGCTGCGAATGGTGAATGTCTGAAAAGTGAAACATGTAAAGCAAATGGTGATGCGAGGGCATAGATTGCATGTATAGGAGTATATCATTGCATAGCATCAAACAAAACATTTAAAAACTTGATGATAAGCCTCTGTAGGAAAAAACCCTTTTTTCATCCAACTGATCTGGGGAAATCTTGTACAATTTGATCTGACAAGGGTGTTTGGTTAGTGTGCTTGAGCATTTGTATCAAGGTTTAGTGCAAATGGAAGCATAGTTTGCATTTAAGGGCCAAAAGGTTTCCTGTCAATAAGGTCATATGCTTGTTGACTCTAATTGGCAAGAGCAAACTGGAATGTAGATCGTTCATTGTGCTTAATAGAATGTGGAAAAAGCACTAGATCAAGAAAAGAGGGAAAAAAACAGTGTTATTGGGTAGATAAGGAAAACAACAATTTTTTTCCCCTAAGGAAAATCCAAGAGGTCGACTTTTTAATTTTTCTTTCTCACATGTGTTCATTGGATGTTTGAAAGCTAAATTGTGCTTGGAAGTTGCACACTTGATTGTGGACACACACACACACACACACACACACATACACACGTAGAGTTTTGAGCTATTAAAAAGTCTAATAGAAGCTTAATCAATAGAAGGGACAATCAAACTTGACCAAAATTGGGTGTACAACATTTTTTGAGAGTGTTAAGTGCAACTGTCAAAAACTAGATTGGACTCAAGGGTAGGGGATCAAGGTTTTTTTTTTTTTTTTTTTGATAATTCTCATTCACCATACTTTTTATTCAAGCCAAATCCAAAATGAGGAGAGTACTTGTCACATTCTTCTACTTATCGTACTAAGGGAAGATAACCTAAAAAAACTCAAATCAACACTTCCAACACAACTCTAAAACTTTATGTGTTTTTTAATTTATTTAGTTCTTCTTATGACCAACAAAACTAGACAAAGGCTTGCATACCCACTCAAAACATTCTTATCTGTCTCTTTATTGATTATAGGGCTAAAAATCACCACTAAATTCCCAAGATGAAGGAAACCTAGATGGACACTTGGCCAATTCATGTATGGCAAGTGGACACATGCAAGGCAAGCATACATATGACCACACATGAAAGGGGAACCCATTTGTAGCTAGTAAGGGGCATTTTCAGCCAAGGTTGCCTCCTCACACAAACTCTAGCGGCAAGGTAGATGGACACATATCCGTACCTGCCTATTTCCAGCATAATTAGAAGAGGTAAGTGCAAAAATTTGGCACATCTTCCATGTTCACACACACACACACACACACACACACACACACACATATATCTTTATTTAAAGGGCTAAACAACCAGTTGTAAGAGTGTAGTCTTTTGCACACACACTCTTCCAGTGTGCTATCTCATAAGGGTGCCATCTCTATCATGAGCATTGTACTATTGAGTTTAATATAAATAAAAATATACCAAAAGTCTCCTAGTGTGTTGTCTCATAAGTAGAGTGCCATCTTTATCATGATCACCAAAAGGGCCTCCTATTCAAGGGCCAATGCTATGTAGGAGAGGAATTCCACCTCCCTATTCCATCTCTACCTCTCATTCTCTCAGTCATTTTGTCTCATGATCTCTACTATTTGCTATTTAATAGTCTCATCAATCATTTGTGAGCTAAATTTTTTGTTTTGGGCTATCCATTACCACCTAGACAATAGGCTAGTAGGTATGAACCACTATTGCAATTGCCTCGACCCATAAGGTATTTGATAGATCTCAATGCTCCGGCATTATACATGTCATCTCCTCCACAGTCTTATTCTTCTACTCCTCTATTTCATTCTCTCGAGGTGATCCAGTATTTGCAATCTCTCTCTTGATGCCATGGTCTACACAAAAATGTACAAAATCATTGGAGGATAACTCTCCATGCTTGCAAGATTATTCTTCAACTCCCTTTTGGACTCCTTCTCCACAAGTTTATGAAGAAGAATCCCCAACCCACTTTGGACACTTCCACCAATAATTCCCTTTATCTCCACAATTATTGCAATGTGGTTCAACTTTCAAAGGTTCCTTATTATCATCCCCGTTCTTGTTCTTGTTATTGTTATTGCTTTTTTCTTAACCTAGTGCTTCTTGATAGTATTGGAAGAACCGGTCAAGGCTTTTAAGCGTGACTTCTTTCCCACATTGAACAGGTCCTCTTGGTCCAATACCATTGGAACTACCTCATCCCAAATGATAGTATTCAATCAGCTATTCATAATCAACAAAGAATAGAAGTTGGTGTAATCGAGAGGCAATTGAGCCAAAATTTGAATGGCCATGTCCTACGAATTGATCCTCTTGCCCCTATGAAGTATCTCCTATTGGAGCTCCTACATCTTGTTGATATGGTCACTCATGGATGTCTCCTTGGCATCCAAGGTCACAATTGCACCTCCAAAGCAATTTACTTCATTAGAGGCACACAATCATATTGAAGGCAAGTTGCTCCTGAATTATCTTTGCGTCCTTCATCAATCAAATGTGACCGATGTTTGATGGTGTAGTATTGAGGATAATGAATGATCAAACCCAAGCATTAGTAGGATACCACATCTTTACTCTCATTGGGTCCTTAAAGTTGCAATTGACAAAGCCTTCAAGCTCATATGAGTAGAAGACCACCATCACAATCACTCTCCAAATGGCATATTTCTTGCCATGGACGTGTGAACTGGCTAGGACATGTTGACATGAAGAGAGTTCTCCAATTCAACTACAAATAGAACCAAACCAGCACCAAGAGAGTGAAAACAATAGCAATCAATCATACGCTCATCTTTGTTGTGAAACATCAACACCACAAGCTTTGCATCGATCAACAGACTTAAGAGCACATCATGTCTCCCATACCATATTGATGGTGTAGTAGCAAAAAAGGTGATTTAGATGCTAATCAAGCCTGAAAGAGAGAGCCAATCTCCTCTCAAACATGGATAGCCACTGGATCTTTTAATCTATGCAATAGAACTCTACCCAAGCAACCTCCGATCAAGGGTAGCCCATGACTCGGGCCTTGAACAACTTAGGATCCAGTACACTTGCAAAGGAACATTGCAAAAAATAGATAGAAAGAGGGATTTTTTTTTTGGGAGAGAGAGAGAGAGAGAGAGAGAGAGAGAGAGAGAGAGAGAGAGAGAACTACCTTTGATTGTCCTCTTATTGAAGGTATACTTGGGTGTAGACATTACTCCCATAATTGAAGTATGCCTCAAACAAAGTCTATCAAGGAAGCAAAGTTGTACAAGACTGACTCAGGGTGTCATTAATTTGACCTATAGCCATGGACAAGGCTGATTAGTAACAATTGTTGAATGCTTTTGCTATGTTTTCTAAGGTTTTTGAGATGCTTAATAAGCTTGATGAGCTCATAGAGAACCCATGAGAGAGGAGCTTGAGTTTCTTACCAGTCAATAATAGCAGTAGGAAACACATTGGTGATTCAAGTAGGGAAAGTGGACAATGTATAGGGTGATCTCCTATTTGGAAAAGCGTGTAGGAAATTAAGAGACTTGGTGACACATGCAAGTCAACTAGAGCTCATGCATGGCAAGTGGTGGTCCATGCATGGAGGGTGGCGGTCTATCCAAGGCTACTAGAGTTCATCCATGACAAGTGCAGGCCATGCAAGGCAACTAGAGTGCATGCATGGCAGGTGGTGGATCATGCAAGGTAGGTGTACATACAACCACACATTAAACTGAGTGATCCATTTGTAGTCAGTAAGGGATATTTTTAGACAATGGTGCCTCTTTGCATAAGCACTAACAGACTGGGTAGGTGGACACATCTCCATACCTACCCATTCTTGCATAGTTAGAAGACGAAAATGCAAACATTTGCCACGTTTAAAATGTTTACACACACACACACATCTCTTCTTAAAGTGGTGAACAACCAATTGTGAGAGTCTAGTCTTTTGCACATACTCTCTCTCTCTCTCTCTCTCTCTCTCTCTCTCTCTCTCTCTCTCTCTCTCTCTCTCTCTCTCTCTCTCTCTCTCTCTCTAGCTCATTTAGTTTCATGATCTCTATTTCTTGCTATTTATCAAGTATTCAGTGGTCTTATCAATCATTTGTGAGCTAAAAATTTTATTTTGGATTTTTCATTACCACCCAAGCAGTATGCTAGTTGATTACATGGGGTATGAACTATTGTTGCAATTGGTTCATCCTAGATTGTCTTCAATAGGTCTTGATACTCGAGCATTGTCCACACCATCTCCACCACAATTCTATTCTTCTACTCCACTATTGCATTCTCTAAAGGCATTCATCAAGTCTGCATTCTCTAAAGACTTGATGAACATCTCAAGACTCTACATGGGAGAGAGAGAACTACTCTACGCCAACTAGTTAGTGTAGACCTCGAAAAAAAGTGAAGACAATGCCATTTTATGGCACTTGAGACACTACTATTTTAATATTAGTATGAATAGATGGTTGACGTAATATCGCAACAACCGCATCCTCTATAACACATTGTTAAAAAACATTACAAAACATTGCACTTTAATGTCAGCAAAACAAAGAAGATACACTACAAAATCATATCAAATATTAAAATTATTCATAATCCTTCATCATTCGGACTCCAAAACTACAAATACTTAAAGAGGAGAGAGTCAACAATAAAATATACATTCAAGAACATGTTTTGTGAAAATTAAAACCCATTACATGTCTATGGTAGGATAAGCATGATCTCTACCAAGTGCATTGAAGACTTCAACTTCACCCTGATGAACATATTCTTGTTCTAGCTTAAGCTCAAAACATGCAAGAATACAAAGTAAATGTGTTTACATGCAAGATATGGTCAGCTGCATGAAAAAAAATCTTGAAAATCTAAGCACATGCAATTTGTCTCTTTGAAAATTTGAACCTCGTATATATTGCCATGGTTTCTTTCTCCACAAGTTTCCACCTCAGAAACTTCATTCACCCCTTTAGCCTGACAAATCTCCTCTATCACAGCTACCTTCAAAGCTAGAGCCAAAGCAATTTTGCAAGTTTCTTGCTTTGAAATTATTGTGCAGTACTTTGTTCAAACCCCATTCCTAAGGTTGGAATGAGCGCTTTGCATTAGAGGATGCAATGCCTCCATCATGTGCTCCTTGGCAACTCGAATTGCTACATTAGTACAAACGCACTCCCTTTCAACTTGCTCCACTCAATACCCAGCTTCATATAAATTTTGCACTTTTGATGGAGTAAGGTTTTCCAAATTTTCACAAGCTAAATGGACTATCCAAAATATAGCAATGTAACATTTGATTGATATTGCATCAAAAACGTTGGCGGACCATCCCCCTAGGATGTTTGTGATATTGGCAACCTCTTTTTTCGATAAGTTTTCTTGTCTCCCATTAGAGTTGAGGAGACCTTATAGCATGGAGTTCCCTCGGTGCATTCATTAATAATCCGTGTGACATGAGCTGGTCAATTGCTCACCCACTTGGCAAGATATTGTAAGGACGGGTCCTTCCCTTGATGTTTTCCTTGCAAGTACAAAATAGCCTAAGTGCTTTGAAGAAGTGCATTTTATAGGTTAGTGGTACATGCATCATATAGCGATATCTGCCCCTTGAATCATTCTCCTACTAGCCAGCTCCCTTGTTTACTTTTAACAAGGTTTGTGCATGGGGTGTTGAGATCATCCGAGCTATTTTTAATTGAGGCCATGATGCTACCTCAATGGGAAATGCAAAGCTCTCACAAGCTTAGCCATGACTCCATTTATGCAATATTTTTTTTGGTGCAATTATCTTGTTGCCACCATTGTCATGGCAATTGGACCTCAGCTATACTTGTCTCCTTGGATTGTACTTATCTCCACTTCTCATACATTTTGGGTTGCTTGCAAGGGTGCGACTTTATATTTCATCATGTATTGATGCATGCTTTGCTTCCAATGAAAAAGGCAAGAATGCTTCCGGCCATCCTTCACATTTTTCTTGCCACAATTGTGTACATGGCGTACTGCAGTCTAGTTTGCATGCACTTCATCTTTCATGAAACCAAAAAATTTGTTGTCTCATATCCATGTTTGGCCAACGTGTTTGTCTCAAGACCCAACGGCCAACACCTATCATCTCAAAAAGATACGGACCCAAGACTAAAATGTCTATCCTAGAAAGCAAGTGACTTGACTAGGGCATGGAGGCATGTCAAGAGGTCGTTAATCTCTCAATCTCTTGTTTTAACATAGTACACTCCACTTTGAAAATCATATCAATGTGCGTTCTATCCACTGAAAATCTAGAATCTTCCCTCTCATTCCTTCACACATCCACTTGCAAATCCACCAGCAAATCAACTCTAAATGACTCCATACTCAATAGACAACATCCTTACACTATCCAAAACAGATCTAGATTGTCAAACTCACAATCTGGATACTAGAGAAAAACATGATTTTCTACAACAGGCTAATTGCAGGTCACCAACTCACAGATCTGACATGCCTACTAGGTCCTCCTAAGTATTGAGAACTTTGTATAATCAACAAAATCACAATACAACACTCGGGTGGTGAGATATTTCACGTGGAATGTTGGAGAATCGTTGCTCGGTTCTCGCAAAGCACTTGCAATATAGATATCCACACATAGAGCTCGACGAGATTAACACAATGGTGCCCTCAAAATTTTGATGTGAAAATCATGTGGTGCAGTGCAAAGAGATAAAGCTCACAATAGAAAGAAAATTCATGTTGTACAAAAGATGACCTTATCTATTTGTCTCATTCATAATAATCATTAATTTTTTTTACAAAGTTTCCTTTTATACAGTGGCTCTACGTTTTACGTACAAAGACTGAATTACCAGAATAATAACAGAGGTTACATCTCAGGCTCATAACATTAATTTCCTTAAAGTTACAAAATGAAAATGGGGTACATGTTTTGAAAAACAATATTACAATATATTGGCATTACAATTGGAAATACAAAGATAAAAATTGTTCTTGGTACACAGTTGGCCTTCATTGCTATTGGAATCTTCCAACAGTCCCCCCTCCTATTTCATGTCGTCCTCAATATGAGTCAAAATCAAGGTGGTTGTCAGATGATGGTCACATTTGCATATAGTGCCTTGCTTGCTCTTGTAAGCCTTCTTGATATTCCCTTGCTAGCTCTCTGTCTTCAGGGGCAAAGGGTCTGATGGTATCAATTTGGTAAAGTTCTATTGCATGGTACCTTGCCCGGATGTCATTGACCTCTAGTCCAAAAAGAGTGGTATCATTGCCCAAATGTCATTGACCTCTGGTAAAAAAAGAGTGGTATTCATTGTCAAAAAACCTGTATATAATTCTTCGTCAAAGGTGTTCATGAAGTAGGATGTCATGAACATTAGGCATGCAAAGAAGCCATATAGAATCTACTCGTTTGGTTCTTACTGAGATCGTAAACCAACCCTTTGTTTCCCTCCAAGAATAATAGCCATGAGGTTTCATAGATCCATGGTTTATGGTACATTGTGATATAGGCATCCATCATCCTACATATCTCCATGACCGTCTGACAAGAAAGATCAAGAAGCCCTTCATACTGCTTAACAAATGCGGTGAGAGTATTGAGCATATACTTCTCATCTAATCTTTCCTTGTCCCTAGGCCCTAGGAAACTGGGTAATTCAACCAGTTTTGATGTCTTTTTTGTAGAGTTTCATACTGAATCCAAGTCTTAACTCGAGGGATTGGGCAAAAAGTGGCATCTTTCTCGAGTGGAGTGGGTTCCCTCATCATGTGAATTCTCCACTCATGATGCTTTTCAAGCCATGCCATTCTCCATTTTGGTTGTCGATCACTTGGTTGAGCTTCATACATTTCCTAATCAATGGTTGATTTCCTCTGAAGACATTCATATCAAATCAAAGGAAGTGGAATTGAGCAAGTATACCAATCTTTGTTGATTGTCATTGGCTTTAGTAGCTCCAAATTCACTTCAAATCAAAGGAAGTGGAATTGAGCAAGTATACCAATCTTTGTTGATTGTCATTGGCTTTAGTAGCTCCAAATTCACTGAATGGAGAATTCTAATCTCCCATTTTATTGCTTTTTTCTAGTGCTCCTCCTTTGTGCCTACAATCTATTCTTTCATTTCAGTGATGACCATTTTTGTCAATCAATCTGTCCTTTTTGCTAAAGTTTCAGGCACTACAGACTTGCTTGTACCTCCTGCTCTTGTTTCTGGAGTTGTACTTGTCTCAGGGGCTTCTTGGGTAGTGTCCATTATGGCTTGTTGTTTTCTTGTGTCTCAACCAATTTGAGGTGCAGTGTATGTTACTTTAGATAATGACTTGGTTTGTTTAATTTGTGGTTGTCCCTACTATCCTTTAGACCCTCTCTGTGTATCTTCATGGCCACTCTGGTCATCCTTGCCATGATCACCTGTCTGGGTAAACCCTGGCTGCTTGTAGTTGAGTTTCATTGAAGGCATCTATCAAATCTCACTAGTCTTTTTGTCTTTCATAAGAGTAGCATTTTCCTTTTGGATATTTCCTTCTTGTGCTAGTGCTAGTTGTAGAATTGGTGTATGCCAATTGGGTCAGTCAAGGATTGGCATTTATTTTCTCGATTGCATGTCTTTGGGCAATCAACTCCTCTTTGACACTTTCTAACTACACTTCGGTTATAGCCAGGTGGTTCTCTAAGGTATCTATTTGTTTGACTACCTCCATGAAAACCACTTGCAAATCCCCTATCACACTTTTTTGTCCATCTATTACCCTTTGAGTTGTTGCTAACTCTTCATAAGCATTGGCCAACTTCTATTGTTGTGGTAGCAATTGGCCCTCTTGAACTCTTTAGCTAGTCTCCCTTCTCTAGCTTGCTTTTGAGCTTTCTCCTCTTTACATTATTTGTTGGTTGTCATAGGTGTTTGGTCTTTCCTATCTGTAGGCTCGTCTTCTGTAGACTCTGATTCTTGTCGCTCTCTCTTTGATCTAGTGCAAGTCGTAGTTTGAGTGGAACCAAAATTTTTCGTTTCCTCATCACTTCCTTGTTCTTGATTTTGAATCCAATCATTCTGAGAGGGAGCTTTTGGCAAGTTCTGAGGCACATCAAATGCTTGATATGCAGTCCTTGTTAGTACTTCTAGAGCTGATAAGTAGGTTAGCTTTGTGTGATTTTGTCTTTTCGATTAGGAGCAGAAGGATGTACTGAGCATGGTTGTTGGTTACTTGCATGCTTTATTGACAAGCCTATGTGTAGGTTGTAGCGACCATGTGGGTTGGCATTGTGTAGAGACCTGGTCTCTTGTCATCAATATGAAAGAACTGCATGAACATTCGAGTGGGTAGTTTTGCTTCTCAGCATGTCATGTCAGTGAATATAGTTGTTGCACCCTTCTTGAAATGTCATGTCAGTGAATATCGTTGTTGCACCCTTCCGTTCCAAATCTTTCTTTACTTTCATAGTTGCACCTTTATTTGACAGTTATAGGGATTCAAAGATCAACTCTATGGTGATCCTTAATTGCAGCTTATCATTCTCCAATGTTGAGATTTCAGTTGTGCCATCCTCTTTAATGTTGGTATAAAGCTCATGAGCTCTGTGATTGTCGATTCCACAAGGTGGAAGCTGGAAGTAGTTTAGGAGGTCCATCTTTGCCAGAGCTTCTTTAATGGACAACTTTCTTGCCAGATTGTAAGCTTCCCGAGGTATCATGGGTTACATGACCATATTGCTCTTGGAATCTCTATAGATTGGTTCATAAATTGTGGCACCTTCTAGCTTAGATCTTTCCTTCTCTATGTAGGTTGATGTTTTTTGTAGGGGGTCCTTGAGGATAGTGTACTTTGGAATTTATTCTAGCCTCTTTTTGCAGCTCCACTTCTTTGGATTGCCTTTGGTGTGAGACTTCATAGCTCTTGTGAACAATTGTCTCAATTTAGAGAATGGTCAAAGCTAGAGTGGTGTTTTCTTATTTCCAGGCATTTGACTAGCTTGTTAGTTGTTAACCTTGTTTAAAACACTTGTATGAACCATGCAAAACTTCAACAACTTTAAAAAAAAGCTAGCTTTATGCAAAATCAAGAAAAATCACGTTTTTTTCTTCAACTTTCGATGAGGCTAGCTTTTTTGAACTATGACTGCATGGGCTTAATGGATACATCAAGTTAAGGCTTTGGCTTAAGTTTGATGAGATTTGGGTAGAGGATTTGGTTGTAGCTACGGTTTGTGATATCTGCTTCAAGCTTATTCGTCTTGTGTAACAAAACGAATAAGCTTATTCGTCTTGTGTAACAAAGATGTGAATTTTTTCACTTTTGACCACATACGGGTGATCTAAGGACTTATACCAACATGTGCATGAGGTCAAACTTGTGTTTGGGCTGCTAATTACACTCTGTGGGAGAAAATTGCAATTTTCTCCTCCTATTCTTCATTTGGCTTTTGATGCTCATTGTTAGCGGCAGTGAGAGGCGTTTTTGCAAGATAGACCCAGTGGCACAACAAAGCTAATGCATGATGGTCTCATCACAAAAGACAAACAATAGAGGCACCACTTAGCTTGGGATGTGGCTAGGACACAAAAACATGATTATACAGCACACCACACACCATGTCACACAACCAAAGACAAGATTATAGAGCAAACCACACACCATGCACCAATGCATGGCTTTGATGATGGAGGGGTGGAATGTGCACTATAATTTTCTTGTTATGTAGCTCTCCTTGTGCGTGTGCATTGTGTGTTGCATAACCCCCTTAATCCTTGTGTTGTGATGGTGTCTCCCAAAACGCGTTTGCATGGACTAACTGTTAACCCTCACGGGTCACGAACACCCTATCACCTACGACGGACATTGTATTATTTACTTGGTAGAGTCAGGTACTGGGCTTGTCAGTCCAATAGGAAAAGGGTAAGAGTGATCTCCGATGAGAGGCTCACTCTAACTGGAACATTCAAGGGATTAGTTGGATAAGCATGGGCGCCCAAGTGTGAATGGGGCGAGCTCATACAAAAGTCAACTAAACCTAAAATTCACTCATTCTCTCATTTGTGCAATTGAAGAGTGCTCTTGCTCCATCTCCATCTTCTTCTTCTTCATCTCCTTGTGTATGTGTGTGTGTGTGTGTGTGTGTGTGTGTGTGTGTGTGTGTGTGTGTGTGTGTATGCGTGTGAGAGAGAGAGAGAGAGTGTGTGCGATTGAGCATTGCGTCGGCACGACGGCGGCGAGGCGATTGAGCGCGGCATAGTGGTGTCTCCCTCTTCTTCGCGGCGAGGAATCCTCCACGAAAGCAAGCGTAGAGCGGTGAGTGACACACCATCTCCATCTTTGAGCTTACTAGTTTAGGCTTGTTGTGTGCTTGGAGCCATTTGTGGCTCGCACACGGTGTATCAGCAAGTTCCTTGCATTGACACGTGCGACATACGCGCACATTTTTGGCGCCGTTGTCGGGGAATTCCATACACTAAGCTTGAATGGCACTCTGTGCTTCTTTTGTGATGCAATTTCAATTGTAGGAAAGGTAAGGAAGGAGGGTGTGTGTGTTGAGAAGAAGGATTTTGTGTTACTACTGTGTATTTTTTTGTTAATGGAGTTTTCAAAGGTACTATGTTTTTTCTCTGTGTAAGGTATTAGTATTAAGGTTGTTAGTTCTATGTAATGTAATGTACAGTAAGTAGGAAGTAGATCTGTCAGAGCTAATAGAGTGTGTTAGTATGTAACAGTAGCTCTATTAGTTGGAAGTAGGTAGGTAGAGTGTGTGTACTCTCGCGCAAGCCGCGGCGACCTTATCCTTTAAAAAAATTAAATAATAATAATAAAAATAAATAAATAAATATAAAGGTAGGATCGAGATCGAGAATATCTCCCAGACCCAAGCCCAAGCTCACGCTCAGGCTTAAGCATCTATCGCCCTTTAAAATTACGAATTTTAGCTTCACACGTAGCTAAAAATCGACTTTTTTGAGGACCAACGAAGCTTCAGATGACCGAACGTTGTGCTATAAAGCACACCGCGACCCTCTGAGTGATACACTCGTTTTGAGCTATCACACACTTTAATTTTAAAAATCGATCATTAAAAAACATTAAAAACGTAAAAAACACGAGTGAAAACGGACGCTTAAAAAAAGTAAGCGGTTAACCTTCGAGGTTATTCATCGATGCTTGTAGGGTGCCAAAGGTACATGCATCTGCGCTCTGGTCGTGTGCTAGAGACGGAGCAACTAGAGAGAATTTTGACTTGCGCGAGTTCTCAATATCCATCTACTTAGGTTTTGGGCCCTCGGCGGGGACCCAAGGTAGTACAAGACACGAACATAGCGGCTAGTGACTCTTCCTCTGACTACGACATCATGGAGGGTTTCCCAATGCCTAATCCCGATAACTCAAGCCAAGACATGCATGCCATGTATTCACGGTCCGGGCCGAGCGTGCTTAGCCGCTTGAAGGAAACCTTAATAGAGCCACTCGCTCTGAACATGGAGCTAATGATGTAAATGAGGGCGGTGGGGAAGTAAATTCTCCAACGTAGACCCTATGCCCTTAGAGAATGTGCACGTGAATACTTCATTCACTGCACCTCCTGATTCTTCAGAGTTATTTCCCTCCGAGGTCATATTACCCGATGGTAGAAGCCTTGCCGAAGTGCAAGAGGTTGAGCAGTATATCCTTGCAGCGAGGGAAAAGGAAGTCGAGAGCTTACGCAAGGTGGAGCAACGAAGAGAGTTAAAAGCGAAAGCCCCTATGTCAATATCCTTGCTAAGACAACAATCGATTGCTCTTGACTTAGCAACCGCTAAGGGCCAACCCCTAGAAAGCAACATTGCATCTAGCTCAAAGGACATCCCTAGCACCTCAATCCTAGATGGAGTGTTCTTAAATGAGAACTGGGAGTACGAACTACAAATAGAAACTCTGACCGACCTATACACAGGTCACACCTATCACGTGGGTTGGTTAGATGTCCTACAATCCACAATGGGTGCTACTAGTGTGGAGGATCAACAACAAAGAGTTTGTGAGGTCATCCATAGGGTCATTGAGTTAGAGAGACAGAACAAGGGGATCGACATGCCTTCAACGGGTCTCATGAGATTCTTAGATACAGGAAAGGCTAAACAACTAACCTTATCGTAAATGGAGACTCCCTCGGTAAGTCCGATGGATCCTCCATATGTTGTTTCTCCAGGGGTCTCAGTGCAATCTGAGCCCACAAGTAATAGCTTCACCTTTCCAAGTCTAGCTCATCTTTCCCTTGATGACACCACGGTTACCATGCCTACCCCAATGATGAGCATGCCGAGAAATACGCCATGGACCTCATTTGTTAGTAAAGCACCACTACATGGTAGCTCAATGCCTGCAACAGTACCTACAAGCGTGTACCAATCGTATACATCTATGGGTCATCGCACTCATGTAGTCCCTACCCCACCCATTGTTTCAACTACCTATGCTCCACAACCACAACACCCAAGTTCTTATTTCCATGGGACTATACCGGCTAGCATTAGCATGTCACATCCGACGTCTGTTATGCCTAGGGCCACACATATAAACTATGGACCACCACATGGCACAACATCGTACCCAATGTGGAACGCAAGGGCTTCCTATGCGCCAAGCCCAATGCCAATACCTACTCCACATGTAGTGTCTGGAGCGCCTTCATACACGGTGCCTGCTCACTTAGGTGACTTGGCAACATTTGCTCAAGCTATCGGTCGATCTATTGCTGAGAATATGCGTAACACGCCTGATAGAAATCCTAGAAGTAAGGCAGTACAAATAGCCAAGCTCACACAAAAATTTAGTGGAGACAGGGATGTGAGAAAGCATATCGAAGTTTTTGAACAAATATGCGATTCTCTAGGAGAACACAATGACCTGCATAAGAGTAATGCTTTAAGCCTAACCTTAAGTGGGAAGGTAGGGGATTGGTATAGAACCCTAAGGGTGGAAGAAAAAACGATTTACCCTACTCTTAGGAGATTGTTCTTGAAAGAATGCATACGAGAGGGAGTGCTTTGGGGTGTAACCTCTCAGCTCCAGAAAGCCCAACGAGAGGAAGGAGAGTCGGTGAGAGACTTTATTAGTCGCTTGAAGCATTTGAATTCTCGTTGTAATCCAAATGAGCGCTTCAATAATAACCAATTTCTTGATAGATTCATTAGGGGGTTACGACATGAGGATATCTACAATGGCCTAGTCATTAGAGGTATCACCACTTGGGAAGCAGTCATCACCAATGCGATCCGATTGGAGGATAATTTAATGATTCAAGGAGAAAGAGTGTCTATTGAGCGTAAATCTATTAGCTCGCAAGCATCAGGGCATCAACCAATGACCCTAAAGCCTATTGCTAAGGAGCCAAAGATATCTGAGATGACTTTACCAAGGCTATTCAAGAGAGTCTTAGAGACAATCGTGCTACGCAAAACAATCAGATGTATCCAAGAAGGGAGCAACAATGGTGCTCAGTATGCTATGGACCGCATAGTACCAGTGAATGCCCTACTTTTGGAGTAAAATTCAATGGGAACTGCAATGCCTGTGGGAGGTATGGTCATCAAGCTAAGGATTGCATAGTATTTAAGCGCGCAATGGCCAATAGACCAACCTTAGCATGGACAGACACACCTCGAGTGCCTGCATTGATGTCGGCCCCACCTCTTGAACAAACAACACAACACATGGTCCATAGGGCCCAAAATGTTGTTCAAAGAACACCCTTACCACCTCCAGTGCTAGGAACGCAACCACCACATCCGAGAATCACTTATGTGAATCAAGTGGGTTGTGAGTCATCTATTGCTTGTTTGGAAGGCTGTGAGGAAGACATAGATCCTAATATTGCCTATGGGATGGATGTGCTTGAAGAAAGTCCACAATACTACATGGAGGACTATTGGGGACAAGTCAAACCTATATATCAAGTAGCTGCTCCTGCGGCAAGAGGCCAAAATAACAATTACATTACTAAGAGACCACCTCTTCAATGCTATGAGTGTGGAGGTCCACATCGTGTAGCCGAGTGTCCTATTAGGCTACAAAAGAACGCCACAGTAATGCAAACCAATCAAGCCAGCACGTCTACAATGCCAATACTCATGTGTAATCGATATGGCATCGATCATTTGATTGCCCAATGTCCAAATAATCCAAATGCACCGAAGATCACGCCATTAAACTTGATTGAAGTTACCGAGGAGCCATCACAAGTACACCTGTGGTACTAGTAAACATACTTACACGATCGATGCTCCAAAAACAAAATTATATTCTTGAGAAAAGAGACACGGCATCAATTGCCCAATCTCAGAAAAAGAAGAAAACACGAAGGAAGAGATCACAAAAAGTAGCGAAGTCAGACCTCAGTTCAAAGACCAACATAGGGACTGGTGACGACCCTGTATATATGAACGACGCTGAAGAGGATTCGGATTCAGGTGAAACCATGGAGACCAAAACAACCGCTAAGATAGAAACCAACAAGGAAGACCTTCATGAGCCACAATGGCCGAGATCCAAGAAGAAAATAGAAACTTATCCAAACCCTGCAGAGGAGATTGAGCGAGTCAAGCAATTATGGAGTTTGTTAGAAGACAGCACCTACGGAGATCCAGATTACAGACACCGTGTTCCCTACGCAACAACAACCTCACCAAGTCCATAGACCCTTAGCCATACCTAGTGTCATCCAAGAAGAAAGTGACTTAAAGTCATGGGAACGTGGACATACTCACTTCTTGATGGAAAGAATGTTTACAGAGGGACTACCTGATCCTATCGAAGAAATGGAGATCCCATCTTCCCCACGTCAAGGGACTGAAGTCCAAAAGGTGCCGTTAAACATTGCCAAATTGATGGATTTCATGTCTTCAAAAGTTAGAACCACCATCATGTCCAAACTATATAAAGACCCTGAGCTAGTCTCAGCTCTTCGAGCCTTCCTCAATGGAGAACTAAAGTTTGGGCTACCACAATTTGCATAGATGGATGGAGCTGGGGAGATGTCAATAGAGGAGGAACACTTAGATCCACAACCCAACCTAGATGAGAACCTTGTTATAGAAATACATGTTAACAAGTTGGGACAATACTTTGAGGGTGATGAATCCAATGCGACCATACCAATCACTACTAAGGGATTAACTGTGAAGGTAATCCTTGATGGTGGTGCTGGGTTAGCATTGTGACTAAAAATTGATGGGAAACTATGGGAAGACCTCACCTTGTGACCACAACCATAGTAGTGAAGATGGCCAATGGGTCTATTGTTAAACCTATTGGGATGCTAGAAGATCTCAAGATCAACGTCTTTGGACATAAAATAGATTACCTTCATTAATATGGATTTCTCCAAACACACTATGGCATCGGAAATGATCTTAGGACGTCCTTTCATGAGGGAAGCAAAAATGGTGCATGACTGGTCTAAAAACCATGTCTACTTGCAGTTCCAAGATTCTGTCATTCGAGTGGATCTTGTTACTGGTCGAGCACATCGTCTAGGAAACAGGTTTATAATTGATCATAGATCTGACACAACAGTTCACTCGGCCCCATTGCAGTATTGTTACACGTGTAAAGCCAACACTGATGTTGGGGAAGATTCTCCTTATATGGATGTACTACTTGGGATGGCTGAGTCATATAATGTGGATTGGTTCCACCTAGTAGCAACCATAGACACTTGGGGAAATAGGGGGACGACCTGGGTAACACCTGAGGGGGATGAAATACCACCACTTGTACCCTTAAATATGCTAGAAGCAATGCATATAGCTTATGATGATCTATAAGATGAAAGTTTGACTGGCATTGGAACCAGTAGCGCCTCACAAGACTATAGCCCACACGATTTGGGGTCAGAATCATCAATTGAAATTGACTCTGAGGACAAAGAATCTAAGTTAAATATTAGTGCAAATGTGGGGACAAACCATTCAGGGTCCAGTGGTACCCTAGATGACAATCTATCCAAGGGAGCAGAAGACACAAGTAGTGATTCATCTAGTGACTCTTCACTAGAGATCTGTTGTAATAAAAAATTAAACAAGAAGAGTAAGAGATATAAGAGGCGACGATATCGAGAAAATTTGCGTGCTAGAATAAATGGAAAGAAATCTACCGAGAATGGCTTAATTATATAGGGGCATGTGATGCTCATCGGAAGTTGGTAGATAACTGGGGTGAATACCTTCAAAGAGTTATGTGGTGTAGTCCACAACCCATTGACATCGCAAAACTAGAGGCTACAAAGAAGCCAAAGTTGAGCCGTACCGTAAGGAGACGACAAAATCGAGAGTTAGCTCAACAACAAAAGGAATCGGAAGTGAAATCACAGTCCACAAAACAACAAGACCCCACAAACTTACACCTGCACCTGAACATTTCAAATCCTATACCACATAGGAATCTAAGGTTGTGTATACAAAGTCTCAAAGAAAACCTATCGATGGGAGCAATGGAGTCTATGACGGTCCAACGATAGTTAAGGAAATAGAGTTAGCAGACCCAGGAAAAGAGTCCAAACCTGTTTTCATTGCCTAAGATCTGATAAAGACTGAGTGTGTACTTAAAGAACTTCTCAAGGAATCCAGAGATATATTTGCCTGGACTTATCATGATATGAAAGGTGTTCCACCTTCCGTGGTGCAACACACAATCCCCATGAATAGCATGGCTAAACCAGTTCAGCAACAACCCTACCCAATGAATCCTAAATATGCAAAAATCGTTCAAGAAGAGATTGAAAAGATTGTGGAATGCGGATTTATATACCCTATTGAGTACTCAGAATGGGTGTTTCCAATAGTGATTGTGCCAAAGAAGAATGGGAAACTCAGTGTGCGTGGATCTCAAGAAGGTCAATGCCGCCACTAGGAGGGACCATTACCCCTTGCCATATTCAGAACATGTGCTTGAAAGAGTTGCAGGGAAGGAAGCTTATAGCTTTTTATATGGGTACTCTGGCTACAATCAAATCACAATTGTGCTGGAGGACCAAGCTAAAACAGGCTTTATAATCGAATTTGGAGTGTTCGCATTTCGTGTTATGGCTTTTGGCTTAACCAATGCCCCGGCTACCTTTCAAAGATTAATAAACACTGCTTTTAGAGAATATTTGAGAGAGTTTTGTGAAGCTTTCTTAGATGACCTTTGTGTTTATTCCTCTTGGAAAGAACATCTATCATGCTTATGAAAAGTGTTTGAGAAGTGTAGATTGTATCGCATCTCCTTAAACCCTTTCAAATGCCAATTTTGGGTTAAACATGGAGTCATTTTAGGGCATATAGTGTCCAAAAATGGGATTTCCACAGATGAGAGCAAAATTAAAGCCATTGCTGAATTGCCACCACCTACAAACTATAAAGGAGTTCAAAGGTTCATGGGCCATGTTGGTTATTACCGATGATTTATTTTAAACTTTGTCGAGATAGCTAGTCCTTTGTAGAAGCTTCTTATTGAGTTTCAATAGACTGCGGAGTGTGACCATGCTTATGAGTCATTGAAAAAGACCTTGACTAGCGCTCCTATTCTACAAGTGCCCGATTGGAATGTAATTTTCTATGTGCATATTGATGCATCAAACTTTGCTATTGGGTGTGTTCTAGCTCAACCAGGAGAACACAAACTGGACTACCCCATTAGCTTTGCAAGTCGTCAATTGAATGATGCCGAGAGAAACTACACCACTACAGAGAAAGAAGGTTTAGGTATGATTTATGCAGTGAAGAAATTTCGCTACTACCTTCTGGCCAACAAGTTTGTGTTCTATGTTGATCATCAAGCCTTGTTGTATCTAGTAAATAAACCTTGTTCCACGGGAAGAAGTACACGATGGTTGTTAATTCTCCTTGAGTTTGATTTTATCGTTGTGGTGAGACCTGGTAAAAGACATGTCATAGCTGATCATTTGTCTCGCATACCCAATGGTGAAGCCCCTACTGGAGTCGATGATGAGTTGCCCGATACTTCTCTATTCCTAATCGAAACCATACCTGAATGGAGTGAGAAGATTGTGAACTTTCTAGTTAATGGTTTTCCACCCAAAGAGCTTCGTAAAGACATAGCTCGAAAACTGTTAAAAGAATGTGAACCTTACTCTCTCATTGCAGGAACTCTCTACAGGCTAGGGAAGGATGATATTCTTAGACGTGCCCGTGAGGATGAGTATTTATACATACTGCAAGAAGCCCACATGAGTATAGCCGGAGGACATTTCTCAGGGAAACTAACAGCTAGAAGGTGTTGCAATCAGGCTATTGGTGGCCAACCTTATTTAAGGATGCATCACTTTTTGCAAAAGGATGTGATGAATGCCAACGTTACAAGATCACACGACGAAAGGATAGGATGCCCTTACATCCTGTTAAAGTGACTCAACCATTTGGGGTTTGGACTTTGTAGACCCAATTAGTCCGGCAGCTCGTAGCACTCAATCTCGATATATTATTGTTGCCACTGACTATGTGACAAAGTGGGCGGAAGCCAGGGCGACACGTAAGGCCGATGCGAGGTCAACTGCCAAGTTTCTCTTTGAGAAACATTATTACAAGATTTGGTTGTCCCTTTAAAATTGTGAGTGACAATGGTACTCATTTTATAAATGGAGTAATCAAAGAACTCACTACCAACTTTATGATAGCTCACCATAAGTCCACACCTTATTATCCGCAAGCAAATGGCCAAGCTGAGAGCACCAATAAGACCTTAATCTCTATCTTAACCAAAACGGTGGAAGTTCATCGCATAGATTGGGATTTCAAGCTTGCATCAGCTCTATGGGCTTATCGTACTGCGTATAAAGTTGCCATTAACTGCACACCATTCAAGATGGTGTATGGCCAAGAAGCGGTTATGCCATGGGAGTTTGTCGTTCCTAGTCTTCGAGTAGCTTCTCAAGAAGGTTGGGATGGTAACCCCTTAGTTGAGTGATTATATATCCTTGAAAGGCTAGATGAAGAGAGGCAATTAGCTATGCAAAATGCACTTGTGGAGAAAGATAGGAGGAAGAAATGGTTTGACCGTCATCTAAAGAACAAAGATATCAATTTTGGTGATAAAGTCCTTATGTATGGAGTGCGTAACGAAAAGAAAAAGTTGAAATATGCGGGAAAAGGACCATATAGAGTATGTGAGATCACCCCACAAGGAACCATTTGTGTGGAGACTTTTGATGGAGTTGAAACCATTGGATTCCTCAATGGGAGCAAACTTAAAAGATACTATGATCCTTTAAGCCAAGAGGAGCTACCTGCCATCCATACAAAAGAGGCAGCCAAGGCCCAAACAGAATCGAAGAAGAAACAAGCTCAAGCTGAGGCTAAGGAGCAACAACAACGCATAAGACGGAAACGAGAGGCTAACCTTGGAGTCACACATGCATTCCACGTTGAAATCGACGAGGATTGGTTGGACTCTGACACACCTCTGCGATACCCTATTGAGCTAAACAGCACCTATGGAAAAGTACTATATAACACCTTATTGGACACGGGTGCTAAATATAATTTGCTATCATATGGGGTGTGGTGTCAGTTAGGGAAGCCACCTCTATCTGAGAGTATTATCCAAGTCAAGGGTGTCAACAAGAAAAAAATTACGGTTTTTGTAATCTGACACACTTGTGTCAGTTATGACAATGGGGTTGTAGCTCAAGACTTTTTGGTCATGCCTGTTGGAACTATGGAGGGTAATATAAACCTAGGACACACGTGGATGATAGCCACCAAATGCACTATTGATTGGGGGACAAGGGGTGTCACAACACAGAAACCAACTCTTAGCCCTGCCACTCAAGCCATAGTCCCTGAGATATTGCCTCTTAAGGAAATAAAACCCAAAACATTACATGTCCAAGAGGTTGAACCATATGTCCCCATAGCCCAACTCTCTAGAGCTTCAACTGATGTAGTTGAAATAAAGCTTGAGACACACAAAACCCATCCCAATATAACAAAGAAAACATACAAGTGGGTCCCTAAAACTTCTTTAGTGACCATAGCCAGTGCTAAAAGACAGGAGCCATTCGCCCCAAGAAATGTAAAGAAACGTTGCACTGGATTCCTAAAAAACTATTGGAAGCCCAAGGCTACTATGAAGGAAATAATCAAATCTGGGTGCCAAAAGGTAGATTGTGTTCTTACCTGTCACCTGACCCATGTGAGCTCAATCCTGTGGCTCCAAAACGAATTGAAGATCGCGGAAAGGAAAAAATCACGGAATGTTACACACCTGCTCTAGAGCTAGTTTGGGTACCAAAGAAAGAACGATTTGTTCCACCTAGCTCAGGAACATGGAAATCAAATGAAGCTTCTTGCTCTTCAATTAGTTCCTATACGGAAATAGAAGCTTTGACACAACCTCCACCTACCATTGTACATATCCATACAAGCAAGAAAGAGTTTGCACCTCCCGTTGTAAGTTCACCACCTACAACAATGTTGAAAATAAAATCATGGGAGAGTACCTTACCACCCTTGCAACTAAATGAAACGCATAGGGTGGTCGAAAACTATTGGTTAAAGCCTTCACCTATAACAACTTGGAACAACTGGTTTCAAAGGGTGACGACATCATTCCAAAAGGTATGATCTACCCAAGGAAGGGGGGAGTGTTTGTTGACATCCATCATTCACTTGCTTCCCTCTCAACCTTCCTCCCCGACCTCTCAATATCCAATCTTAGGGAATGTATATATAAAGCCTTATATTCACAAAAACAAGATAAAAAAGTAAAAGAGCAAGAGCCATAACACAAAATTATAAAAACACATTATGCACAAGAACACGACCCTTGTAATATTTGCACTCTAACCATCATCTATTTGCGTGTACAGATATGGCTAGTATGCTAGAGTCATCCACTCCTGCCTTGGGTGAGAGGTACCCTCGTTACTTTTCACAAATGTTTTACATGGTCTTTCCGGTGCTTGCATGTAAATGGGATTTGGTAGGTACGCTAGCATGTGAGAGGAATTTCGAGGAGTTAGAATGGCTGATACGTCTCTTGACCAGGACTGATCCATACTTAGTAGAGAGCGTTTCTCCCATTGCACAAGCCTACCCTTTTGACCAAGATGACTATAGGCGTCTAGTGACCTTCTTAGTAAACATGGGTACCTATGATGAAGAAGAAGATTTACATGACTACATGGATGGCACATATGGTCTCATGGATGATGACTTTGTTTATCTCGACAATGAGGATAGAGGTTTAGCCTTAGGGTTTCCCCCCAATCTCTACAATATCCTATTCCCTTGACTCTCTAAGGGGAGTGCAAATAATTAGGTTAGGGTTCCTTATGTTTTTTAATTGTGTTCAATAAGTGTTGGTACCTTTTCCCACTGATGTGCCTCCTAGAGGTATTCTTTGTGTTTCCTAGTGTGTACAGGAATGTGTTGCTTTTGTTAGGATTTGGACCTTCATGGAATCTTTCTCTCGTTCACACTTCAAATCAAGCGCAACCATCAACACAAACAGGTGTTTCTTGTCCATTAGCATTGCCCCTTATCTTTTTGCATCCATGTTTGTCTGCTTTAATTGTGATTGGTAGCATAATATTCAACACATTTGCTTAGTATCAAACCTTAAATTCAATGTAATTTTTTTGTCATAATCACTTGTTTAGGTTTAAAAATCAAGCAGTCCGAGTAAGCTAGTTTGACCAAGCTAGGTGTTACAGATCTTCTCTTAATACCATGGGGAATGCCTTCCTAATAATCAATGGTTACTTAGGTTCTTAATCCGATTTAAGCCGCATTGTGTGAAATGTACTAGGGCTTTCTAGTGGGCTTAGTCCCTATTGACCTTTAGCTTAAGTATTATAAAGGGAGTTTACTAGTGTGACGAGCCTGAGGAGGTGTAACAGTGTTATATGACCCCCCAAAAGTTACAAAATTAAAATGTTGAAAATGAACAAACAAAAACAAATCAAAGTGCCATAATGTAAAATCTTAAACTGAGAGAAATCTCAGCTTAATTTGGTACTTCACTCACATGTATCACCTATGGTACTAGAGACCTAGAGGTTCCCAGTGTGGGCGCTTTTCCTTGAAAAGCAAAAAACCCAAGGCATACAAAATAAGCACACACATCAAAATTGAATCACTATGAAAAGACTTTGGGGGGTCAAAGAAAAGGTAATCAGTCAGGCGATGATTTCATGAGAAATTCTTTTTATCGTAGCTTAACTACAAGGTCTTCTAGGTATAGCCTCTAGTCAGCCCTCGAACATGAATACTTGGCTCTCGCGATTAAACAACTTAATTGACCAGAGAAAATTAAGAAGCTTACCCATGGTATTAATAGTCGATCTTTAGTGCCTTTCTACCGTTAAATTAGCGACCCGGGACTTGTTTAATTTTTTATCTTTACAATTGTTTATGCATTTGATTATATTGTAATTTAATGTTTATTGCTGACAAATGGTTTAAAATTTTGTTACCAATCAAATTGTCTGCCTACAACTGCATATGCTTTTTAATTGCTTATGAGAATGCAATTACTGTGCCAATGTTGTTTGATTTTGCAGTGACTGAAGAAGGCTAAGGACATTCATCTCAAATGCTCTTCCACCTCGACGAACGAGCTTCAACTCAATAGCTTCCGAGGACGGAATCTACATATGGAAGGGGGGCATGTTAACCCTCACGGCTCACGGACACCCTATCACCTATGACAGACGTTGTATTATTTACTTGGTAGAGTCAAGTACCGGGCTTGTCAGTCCAATAGGAAAAGGGTAAGAGTGATTGCCGATGAGAGGCGCACTCTAACTGGAACATTCAAGGGATTAGTTGGCTAAGCATGGGCGCCCAAGTGTGAATGGGGCGAGCTCATATAAAAGTCAACTAAACCTAAAATTCACTCATTCTCTCATTTGTGCAATTGAAGAGTTCTCTTGCTCCATCTCCATCTTCTTCTTCTTCATCTCCTTGTGTGTATGTGTGTGTGTATGCGTGAGAGAGAGAGAGAGTGTGCGATCGAGCATTGTGGCGGCACGACGGCGGTGAGGCGGTTGAGCACGGCGTAGCGGCGTCTCCCTCTTCTTCGCAGCGAGAAATCCTCCACGAAAGCAAGCGTAGAGCAGTGAGTGACACACCATCGCTATCTTTGAACTTACTAGTTTAGGCTTGTTGTGTGCTTGGAGCCATTTGTGGCGCCATCTTTGAGCTTACTAGTTTAGGCTTGTTGTGTGCTTGGAGCCATTTGTGGCTCGCACACAGTGTATCGGCAAGTTCCTTGCATTGACACGTGCGACATACGTGCACACTAACACTTCTAGCTATGTTAGAAGTGTGGAGGCATGGTGCCTATGCTTCAAAATGCTCATAACCTCTAACACTTGGAGCTTGTGATTTGGTGAGAGAGAGTTGTGTTTTGGTGATAGAGACCCCTCCTTATATAGGGAAAGAGGGTGGAACTTTCCTATATTCTTTATTGGGCGTGACTTACTGACCGTGGGTCGGCCATGTCTGCTGCATGATGCGAGGTCCATAGAGAGAAAATAGTAGGAGAGGGCGTAGGGTAGAGAGGTAGGGGGTTTTTTACAAGGTCTACTAGTCGTAGCTAGCTTATTTGAGAGAGGGAAGAGGGGCTTTTACAGGAATTTGTCGAGGGTGGTTTCTCATTGGAGAAGATAAAACCGCCACTTATAGCGGTAGTGGCTCTAATTTTAGCCAAGACCTCATTTAATATGCCCCAGATTTCAAATCTAGAGTAAAAATATATGCCATGACCCTAGTTTTAATACAAGACAAGAGATTATGAGTGGCATAGGTGGAGTAAAAAGATGATTACGAGGTTTGATGTTGTCGTTCAAAACTGATGAGAGATTGCCATGGCCCACCTAATTGGTGCTTTTGTAACTTGATGGTTCGCTCGGATAAGCATTTCTTGCGCTGTATCGTTTGCAATGGTCATAGTCAAGTCCTTTGCAGTCACCATGGTCGTCGTTATTTTATTGACGCTGTTGACGCGAGACGCGTACATATGAGAGCGTGTACATGTGTGTGAATGATGGTGGCTGTAATTTGACTATTTTCAGCTTATGGGCTGATTTGTGGGAGTGCTTAGTGGTGATGTGAGAGTGGATTGTGTGTTAATGAGTAAGTTTTGTGTGCATATGTGTATGTGAGAGTGTGTGTGTGTGTGGGTGGGGGGGGGGGGGGGGGGGGGGGGGGGGGGGGGGGGGGGGGGAGAGAAGAAGAGAAAAAACCATTGATTTTGGAGAGGGAAAAAGATAGAGAGAATTTTTAGCCTTGGAGAGCTCAGGGAAGAAATGAGAGCGAGAGAGAAGAGTGTGTGTGTGTGTGTACTCTATGTGTGAGTGTGTATGTGCTAAAAATTGTATGTTTTCAGCTTGTGTGTGTATAGAAGAGAGATAAAGCTTTTTGTTGGTCAAAGAGAGAGAAAAGGGACAAAAAAGTTGAGAATTGTTAGCCATGAGAGAGAGAGAGAGAGAGAGAGAGAGAGAGAGAGAGACAAGGAGGCCCCTCCGTGTGCTTTTGTAAGAGTGGTGGTGGCCATGGTTGTACAAACCATTGAGTGCCCTTCTATTTAACTAATATAGTTATCAATAATTTGAAAGTGGAGCTCTATGAAGGAGGGGGGAATAATTGCTTATGGCTCCACTGGTACTTGGGGACAAAGACTCCTTACCATGCAATATTTTTTGCTTTAGGTAAAAACTTTTACAGGATCGTCAAGTGGTCGTTCACACGTAGTGCACTTGAGATTTTTCGACAAAAGGAGGGGTTCCATAGAGAGAGGTCGGCCGAGTTCAAAAGACGGCCCTCATTAGCGCCCCCCCCCCCCCCCCCCCCCCCCCCCCATTATGGAGTTGAGTGTTGTTGTGAGATGCCCAGATTTTCCATTAGCTCTCCTACTAGGTTTCCTCTAAAACCTGGCCCCTTGTCAGAGATTACCTCAAGAGGAGTGCCAAAATGGCAACAAATACTTTAAAATACAAATCTTGCTACTTCCTTAACTATAATCCGGGTGGTAGCTATTGCTTCAATCCTCCTCATCATGTAGTCGACACCCATTATGATGTACAATTTACCTCCTTGGCAAAGGCACAATAGCATCAATTTCCCATTTCTTGAATGATCCATAAGAGATTATAGGAGTCTTTGGCACATAGGTGAGCCTCCTATCCTCTGCCTTTCTAGCATTCGTTGCATGTTTTACACCAATGATGCACATCTCTTTGTAAACTAGGCCGCACAAACCTCGCTTGTAGAATCTTCCTACTAGTGATTCAAGTGCAAAGTGTCCTCCACAAACACCATCATGGCAGCATGAGATAATTTTGGTGATTTCTCTAGAGAGAGATACATGTCTAAGAATTTGATCCTTACACTTTCAATAGAGGTCATCGTTGATAAGGCGATATTTTGTTGCCTTGTGCACAAGCCACTGCTTGTGGCCCTTGGTAAATCTTTAGGACACTCTTCAATGTCCAAGAAACTCATGATGTCAGGCATAGCATTGCTACCTTGGAAGAGAGGCAGCTTCAACTTGATCGCACCCATTGGAACATCTTGTAGTTTTTCTCGAGCTAGAGCATGTGCTTCCTGATTTTTTTCTCGAGGCACATGATGTAATTGTAAATCTTGAAACTTCCCTAAAAGTTCCTTAACTTGGTGCAACAAGCTATGCTTTTTACAAGCCCAAGTTCCTTGTATTTGTTTTATTAAAAGCATGGCATCACCAAATATTTTTTAAGTGTTGAATACCTTGCATCACACACTACTCTAACCCAAGAGTTAAGGCTGTATATTCTGCCTCACTGCTGGAGTGAGAATCCAAGAGATGCCCAATGGAGAAAACGTTCTCCCCTTGCTCATTGAAGATGACAATGCCAACTGCAGCTTTGTCTATTGTCCTTTCGTAGGCTCCATCAAAGAAAAGAGAGTGAGCCCCTTCCAACTTCGGAATCTCCAACACAAGTATTAGTTCTTTATCTCTTGACGTGATTTTTAGCTTCTTTTCATAGTGAAAATGAGTGAGAATTTCTCCTAGACTAGCTCTTGTGGAGTTCTCTACTTGCATTGTGTAATCAAACTCTTGCAACCTAGTGAGCCACTTGGAAATCCTAGAAGAAACATCCATGTGCTGCATCACATAAAGAAACACCTCTTCCATTGTTACAATTATGAGTGGTGTAGAGAGTAAATAAGATCAAAACTTGGTGGTAGAAAACATTAATGCAAGCACCATGTGCTCCATTGATGTGTATCCCTTCTCTGACGAAGTCATTATCCGACTAGAAAAGTAGATAGGACACATGAAAGAAGTTTGAGGGTTCTTTTGCATTAATACAGCCCCAAGTGTATCATTTCCCACGCTAGTGATGGTGTCGACTAGCGTGCAGCCACGGTGAGAAGGGCACACGTGCAAAAAAAGAGAGAGAGAGAGAGAGAGAGAGAGAGAGAGAGAGAGAGAGAGAGAGAGAGAGAGAGGGAAAAAGACACGCTATACTTGATTGCATTACTTTGTTAAAAAGCTTACAATACAAATCAAAAGAAGCCATGAAAACTGGCTCTAAACTAACTGTCCTCTGCATGCTATAAGATGAGTTTCCCATGGGCAACCACAGGGCTTGAACCCAAGAAACCCCCCCCCCCCCCTCTCGCCCAAACCACTGACAATGGACTCAAGACTCAAGTTCAATCACCTAAAACTATGAGTAGAAGTCCCCCCTTGACAACAACATAGGTGTGTGTGTGCACTTCCCTCAAACAACAATCAGTGTGAGACAAACCAGAACTCAGAACCAAACATAAAATGTTGAAACAATCCTTGGTTTGATGATTGCTACGGCCACATATCGCACAAGGTCTAGTGCTGGTAGTAGGTCTGCTTGAAGTTGCAGTCCTGGTTGAATTTGTAGTCAAAGTGCAACCACGAGCTACATATGCAACCGGTACGAAAGAACTAATACGTGGTACTCGTTTCTCTTCTTCCTCCTGCAATGAATTAACAATACCATCCAAAGAAGGTAGTGGATCCTTCTCCTTTAAAATATTTAAAATTTGACTAAATTCTGTAGGTAGGCTATTCAGAAAAACGGCTATAAGATCTTCATTTGGGATAGGAGCTTCAACATAAATTAGCTGAGTGCGGATGCTTTTTAGTATGTTAGGTAAAGCTGCAATATTTTCATCATCCCACATAGAAACAAAATACAACTCCATTTTAAGGCTCATTTTGGAGTATTTGGCTTTAGGACCAAACACTTTCTCTAGTTCCATCCAAGCCGCGTTTTCAAATTGCATGTCATCCAAATAATGAATAAAATCATTTTCAAGAGATGTCATAATAATACCTACTGCTTGCTCATCCTTGTGTTGTTGCTTGGTAGATAACGCTCTGGTAACTGCAGCGGATGTGTCTGCTTCGTCAGTTGATAACGGCTTGACGACGCTTCACAGATTCTTGCGCATCAGATATCCCTTCACTTTGACTTGCCATGTATTCCCACTTGCTTAGAGCCAAAAGGATAAAATAAGGTGGACATTTGGTAAAATCGATGTGAAAAGCCTCCGTAGCGGAATCGGGTAGAGAAGAACAAACAGCGCAATGCAATTTTGCTTATGAGGAGCCTGTAGAGGCTGAATTGGCAAGAGTTGCAGTGTTGAAATATCGTCAGTATCTCAAGGCAACCATATTGATGCCTAGTTTGCTCATTTTGATGTAGGTCGACAGCCGGCTTCCCCCTCTGCAGCAAGCACTCCACGAAGCTTTTTGAGTTGAGTCGAGGCCGGGCACCTCGCTCTGATACCAGTTGATGGTGTCGACTAGGGTGGATGGTGGCGTGTAGCCATGGCGAGAAGGGTGCAGGTGCAGAAACGAGAGAGAGAGAGAGAGAGAGAGAGAGAGAGACACTATACTCGATTGCATTACTTTGTTAAAAAGCTTACAATATACATCAAAAGTAGCCATGCAATCTAGATCTAAACTAACTGTCCTTTGCATGCTATAAGATGAGTTTCCCATGGGCAACCACAGGGCTTGAACCCAACAACTAGGACTAGCATAAAATGGCTCGTCCCACTTTGGAGGTGCAATGGTGGGGTAGTGAGGCTAAGATTTGTTTTACCTCAGTGAACTGCTGCTCATTCTCTTCACTCCAAGTGAAGATCTCTTGATGGGTAACTTGTTGCAAAGGAAGAACCACTTGGGAGAGCAATTGAATGAACCTGCTCGAATACCTTACCTTTTGAAGGAATGAAACCAATTGTTTGGCTGTTGTGGCCGATAGTAAAGACACCAAAGCTTGAACTTTGCTTGGGTCAACTTCAACATCCTTGGTTGAGATTACATGGCCAAGAAGAGTGACCTTGCTTTCACCAATATGGCACTTTTCTACAATGAGTTGGCCACCCAAAGCCTGTAGCCTACTAAACCTTCATGGACTTTCTATAAATGAAGAAAGCGAGAGCTATAGATACAAAATTCATCAATAAAAAGACGAATTGATTTGAAAAAATGGTTGAAAAAACAAATGTCACATAGAGTTGAAAAGTGGTCGGAGCATTGATGAGACCAAAAGGCATAACTCTATAAGCAAAACATTCCCATGGTGTGATGAAGGTTGTCTTTTTAAAAAATTTCTTCAGTGAAACTAATTTGGAAGTAGCCTGAGTAACCATCACATATCATGTAACACTCATGTCCTACTACCTCATCATGAATTTCATCTTGGAAAGAAAGAGGAAAACGGTCCCTCGTTGTGGCTGCATTAAAGGGCTTGTAATAAACACAAACCCTCCATTTACCATTCATCTTTGGTGTGACTACCATTGGAGAAACCCACTCAGAGTCTTCAACAAGATAGATGAAACCGGCTTCTAATAGTTTCCTTACCTCCTTGAGCAAGGCCTCTTGGTGAATTACTCCTAGCTGCCTGAGCTTTTGCACTACAAGTTTACTTCCCTCTTTGAGCTTAATGTGATGTTGAACTACTGTGATGCCAATGATTTTATCATATTCATTAATGAACAATGTGGTAAAATTACTTAGCATCAAAACATAATCTTCACGCTCCTTCCCACACAACTCGCTAGAGACCATTCGATGTAGCTTACTTGCTTCTACCATAGGTTGTATACATGGTGGCTCCCCTTGTTTTGATAATGATGCATCAAGCTGCTCCATCCCCTTAGGGTCCTTGAGAATGACCCCCATCACCTCAATGCTACTGTCTCTTTCTTCAGTCATTGTCGAATCCTCCTCCAAAGTGGTTGAAGAGTCACTAAAAACTCATGTTCATAGGTTTCTAGATCCATGTTACATTGTCAACGTATCTTCATGTCGTAAATTATTGGCTTTCCTTTTGCATCCTTCATCTGGATTATGCCAGTGTCTTAGTCGTGCTTAGCCTTCATAGCCATAAGCTAAGGCCTCCCCAAAATGATAGGATAGCCCTCCCCTTTATGTGGCATGACAAAGATGTCCACATCCACCTCGGTGTTGAACACCTTTACCCTAACTGCATTCACAATGCCAGCACATTGAACTTTTACATTATTTGCCATCTTGGCTTGGCATGGTGCTAGCCTACTCACTTCTAAGCCCAAACTGTGCATCAGTTTTTCACTCATGAAGCATATTTGTGGCCCACCATTGATGTAGATATTGGAGATGTGTTGCCCTTTGATGTGATCATCCATCACGGTACTATATCCTCTAGATTACTCCCAGAGATAGCCCCAACTATCTTTGGATTTGGTTGCGTCGTGCTAACCATCTTTGTCCATTGTCTCCTCACCCTAGGTGCAAGGTGAAGTAATTGAGGCCAGGTGATCTTTGGGCCATGCATAGAGACATCTTGAGCCAAATCATATGGTTAGAACATTCACCCAAAGAGAAATGTAAAATGTCAATTTTACATTGTGACTTGGACAGCTTTTTGCTAGATTCCCCTTTATTTTCATCTTTTCTTCCTTTTGGGAAGATTCACCATGCCTAGCAAGCTTTACCACCATGGCGTTGTCAGGAGTTTTTTGGAGCAAGGGATTGCGCATATGTACATACACATGCATGGTGCATCAAATAAAGGATTGTCCATTTTCCAGAGCCAGGTGGTTACGTGGGGCCCACATGTGTACAAGTAGGACAAGATGTACATAGTGCATCGATTTTCACTATCACCAGTACTAGTGTGTTTTTTTTACAATAAGGAGGAGTTGGTAGCACGTAAAACTTCTCGAGAAAGCTATCCGCGGGCCGACGAAATGAGGTAAGCAAGTGCGTCAGATGGCATCTAGTGGCGTCAGGACGTCGAATGGGGTCAATACTTGCACGCGGAGAAGTACGGACACAACGTGGGTGTTTTCTTGTGATACTTATGCAGAAAAGTCATCATGAGGACCATAATTTGGGGCCACTTCACGTGGTGCGGGATGCATTATTGGAAAAAGCTGAGTGCCAGGTGTGCGGATGATGCAAAAAGGTGACAACTATGCACTGCGAGGTCAGTTTTTGGCATGTTCCGGGTCCGTTTGAGGTCATCTAAAAGGCCAAGGGTGCCCAAGTAATAAAGCTAAGTGTGGGAACTGAAAAAACTGAGAGAAGACTAGAAAAAACGTGGAGAAGAGAGGAGGAACAGCCGCAAGTGTGTTTTTGGTGTTTTTTGGAGCATTTTTTGGCCCTAAACTGCTCATCCAAGGTCGGATTTGAGCACTTTGACATTGTAGACTGGGGTTTTGGGCCGTTCCGGACGCGATGGCGCTGTCCATTTTGCCAAATTCCTCACTGTTTTTCTGCTATTTTGGCTGTGTAAGTTTCTCCTATGAGCGAAGCTTCTTCTCCAATTTGTGATTGTATCTGGTATATTTTACCCATTTTGTGTGAGCTATTTGCCCCTTGGTGTTGGCCCAAGCTCATTTGTATCTAATTATTAGAAGTTCTCCTCTTTTGAGCTGATTTTTTGGGTGTGTGTGTGTGTGTGTGTGTGTCTCTGCGTGGAGTGGGCAAGTGGATAGTCTCTCTCCTCCCATTCCATAGGTGTGTTCCCTGTCTCGGCCAGGTGGATTGTGTAAGCCGAGTGGTGCCCCATAGTGTGTGTGTGTGTATCTTCCCAAGAGTGTGTGTCGGGTCGTTATAGAGGCGTTCTGTGTGTTTCCATCCCGCTCACAACGTCTACCCCTTCTACCTTGGTCTTACCCTTCACAACTCCTTTTATGTGTTCCTTCACTTTTGCCTCTCCCTTATCATCAAGGCTGATAACACTGAGTGTGTATGTGCTAAAAATTGGATGTTTTTAGCTTGTGTGTGTGTAGGAGAGAGATAGAGCTTTTTGTTGGTCAAAGAGAGAGAGAGAGAGAGAGAGAGAGAGAGAGAGAGAGAGAGAGAGAGAGAGAGAGAGGAGACAAGGAGGCCCCTCCCTATGCTTTTGTAAAAGTGATGGTAGCCATGGTTGTACAAACCATTGAGTGCCCTTTTATTTAACTAATATAGTTATCAATGATTTGAAAGTGGAGCCCTATGAGAAGAAAATGAAGGAGGGGGGGAATGATTGACAATGGCTTCGCTAGTACTTGGGGATGAAGACTCCTTACCATGCAAGATTGCCTGCTTTAGGTGAAAGCTTTTACTAGAGACTTTATTTATTTTGATCATCGAGTGGTAATTCACACATAGTGCACTTGATAATTTTCGACAAAAGGGGGGGTTCCATAGACAAAGGTGGTCCGAGTTTCACATGCAGTTGGAATTGGAAGGTTGGCCAAGATGGAAGATCATGCAGAATATGCCAAATGAAGTGTGACACACGTGTGTAATAATTGGAAAGTGCTAAATGGGGCTCCTAAAGAGCTGTATGAGCAGATATAAACCAAAGTTTTCCTTTTTTAAAGATTTTCTAATCCCCTATAAAAGGGAGTTCTTGCAAATTTGTAAAGGCTTTTTTGCCACTTTTGGAAGCCATGGATGTCTTGTGGATTGAAGATTGTTGAGCGGTTTTGTCTATGTAGAGCTGAGAGGGCTACCGGGTTTTGTCTTGAGCTAGCCAAGGAGTGTGCCGACTTGGAGCATATGGTTGTATATGGTCATTTTGTGCATATAGAAGCCATTATTGCCGTGATTTTGGTGTCGGTTCCACCTTCTATTTTGTGCTTGTGTGTGTGGGTTTCTAGGCGTGTGTTGACAGGTGTGCCCCCCGCCCACCCCCCCAGGTGAAGTGTGCAAAGAGAGACTGAGAGAAATTGTGTGTGGAGAAGGCAATGAATTGAATTGTGCGGATTGATTGGGCTTGTTTGGTGTGTTGCATCGAGTGTGTGTATGAACTCTAGTGGATTGGGGCATGTGTATATCCAAGGCTATAGAGAGGTGTTTGTTTGTGTTCCAGGTGTGTTCCTCTTTCCATCTTCTGATGCCCCCACTCGGGAGCGCACTTATTCTCCAATTTGAAGATCAATGGTGATGTTGGATGCTGACAAGCAGTTGGTGGATGGTTGAGAAGTGTTCGTTGGTCAAGTTAAACGGTGGAGCAAAGTTTTGGCCCCATATTTACAGGTGTTGAAGACATGGAGGACTGGGTAGCGGATTTTGAGTTATGGATGTTGTTGTTGCGGATGCAAACTGATGAAGAAAAGTTGCAGATTGTGCCACTGTTGATGCACAAACATGGAAAGATTTGGTTCGACGGTTTGAAGAGCGGTGATTGAAGTTCATAGCAGGAGTTGTAGAGTCAGTTTTTGAAGCGGTTTGGAAAGGTGATTACTCTGGCGGAGACTGGTGCAAATTTGAGGTGGTACACTAGGATCTAAATAAAGAGGTTTCAGTTTTCTTTGAGTAGTTTGAAGCCAGTTGGAGGCAACTAGGGATTGCTATGTGTGTCAAAGGCAATCAGTATTCAAAGTTGTCAAAGTTTCTTGAGTGCTTGCATTCAAAGATCAAGGAAAAGGTCGAGTGCGGTACATATAGCTATGAAGATATGGTGTATTTGGCCAAAGTGAAGAGCAGGAAGGTCAAGGAGAAGCTAGAATTGGGCTTGCTAAAGCTTGCAGATTATATGCATGTTGTGGCGATGGTGTGTTCTATGGTTCAACCAAAGGTGGTGCCGGTTGAAGGTAAGATCGATGGTCAATTATGTTCCTTGGTGGTTTCTAGATTGTGAAGTGCATATGCCGGTGGTGGACAAGCTTGTCAACGAGGATAAGCCCCTTGTTAAAGAGAACCTGTGTGTAGTGGAGGTAGCTGAGGTCGAGTTTCAAGAGCAACATGAAGAGGTAAATCCTGTTCTTTTGAGGCAAGTGCATGATGAGATATTAGAGCGTAGTTAGGTTGTAGATGCCAAGTACATGGAAGTAGGTGAAGAAAGTATGCAAAGCCAAGAGGATGGTCATGTTTTTGTGGAGCAGCAAGAGGATGAAGATGCTGATACAGAGTGGACATATGGTGCTCAAGATGAAGATACAAGCTTGTTTTCTATGAGACGAGTGAGGAGGACAAAGCAGATGAGTCCACATCCTATGACAAGGAAACAAATTCGGAGGATCATGTGCTGGTAAGGGTCAAGCTACCTTGTGGTTTGTTTGATAACATGGTGATAGCCAATGTGAAAGAAGAGCAAGTTAATGTGCCAAAGCTTGTCAAAGAGGACATGTTGTCAAAGAGACATGCAATACTATGGTGGTGACCATGCTGATGGGAGTTATAGTGGTAAGTGCTATAACAGTCGAGTTGGTTTGTACTTTTGTAGAAAAGGGCAAGCTCTTGTCTCAAGCGGCTCTACAAAGTTACCAAGAAGATAATGATCAAGCAAAAACCCACGGGGTTGGGCATTTTTCTTGTGCTCATGATGTGTTAGATGCTACCAAAGGCATGAGCATCTGGAGTTGTTTACGGATTGCCATGTTGATGTTCTTTGGACCAGGTATGCTTTGAAAGCGAGTCTGATGGGGATTTGATGATTACAAGGTTGATATGGATGAAGGGATACAAGTGTTTGTTGATGGATCCTTGACGAGGATACAATTGAAGGATGTCCAAGCTACAAGTTTTTTGCCTAGAGGTGTAGTGCTTGAGTTGTGGGGCATGTCGGTTGTTTCAGATCATCAATCAAAGACCAAATGTGAGAGTTATGTCTAGTTGAAGTTTTGCAAGGACGCGGTTCTAAGCCGGATAGACTGCTCTAGAAAATGTGCCATCATTTGTTTTTTTTAACTCAACAGGGTTCTGCGGTGTAATATGCATCATATCGAGTTAGCAAGAAGTGATGGCACGTCATTCGGAGATCGGAGGGCAAAGTTATAACAACCAGAAGTTGGCAATTGGTGAAAATCGTAAGGAATCTTACAATATTTTGTAGTTTTGGTGTGCGTTGTTCGAAGCCGTATTGATGTCAAAATGTGGAGTAAGCGGGTGGAATTGAAGTTGGGGAGGTGAGCTTTCAGTGGGACTTTACAAATAAAAAACTAGAGCCATGAGCATCAAATGACAAAAGTCCAAAGCAGGGGAAAAAAAGGTTTGTTGGAATGTTTCTTTTGAGGAGGCTTGGAGGGTGTTACATGGGGGGCCGCCACGTGTCACTAAATAGTCCCATAGACAGAGCCTGGAGTGCCGAACGCAAGGTATTTATACTGTAGGGGGGCGCCATTTCAAGCAACGAGTTGGGAGAGAGAGGCCCTTGAGGTCTTTGTCTATGGTGTTGGCCCATCTGGGCGCTACCGTTGGGCGGTGTGTGTGAGCGAGATGACGGCGCTGGTGGCCATGCCATGCGTGGTGTTGGTGCTATCGACGGTGCTGCATACCAGCATGTGAATACGGTGTTACGTGGTGTAGATTGTGACTGGGGTTCCATGTGACCCTTACAGACGCCCAATTCTTTTTATGAGGGTATGCTCCCGCCGTGGGGATGTCACGGCGCCGTGACAACACCCTGGGGCCCAAGAGGTGGTTCATGCATTGTGCAAGGAGAGGGAGAAAGAGCCCTAGTGGAGGCTCACATACAATTTGTTGGAAGGTTGGCCAAGATGACAAAGCATGCAAAATATGCCAAATGAAGTGTGACACGTGTGTAATAATTGGAAAGTGCTAAATGGGCTCCTAGAGGGCGTACAAGCAAATATAAACCAAAATTTTCCTTTTTGAAAGCTTTTGTAATCCCCTATAAAAGGGAGTTCTCGCAAATTTGTAAAGTCTTTTTTGGCATTGTTGCTTGTGGTCGTTGTTGTGCGGGGAAGCCATGGAGGTCTTGTGGATTGAAGGTTGTTGAGCCGTTGTTGTCTATCCGGAGCCGAGAGGGCTACTAAGTTTTGTCTTGAGCTCGCCGAAGAGTGTGCCATCTTGGAGCATATGGTTGTATATGATCGTTTTGTGCATATAGAATCCATCATTGCCGTGATTTTGGTGTCGGTTCTCCCTTTCCCCTTCTCTTCTCTGCTTGTGTATGTGTGCGCGTTTCTGGGTGTGTGTGTTGGCAAGTGTGCCCCCCCCCTCCCGGCGCCCCGAGGTCGGGCGTGCAAAGAGAAATTGAGAGAGGTTGTGTGTGGTGAAGGCAGTGAATCGAATTGTACGGATTGATTGAGCTTGCTTGTTGTGTCGCATTGAGTGTGTGCGTACGTTGGTTTGCCTGTGAGATTGTGCGAATTTGAAGGTGAACTCTTGTTGATTAGGGTGCTCTGTATATCCTGGGCTATAGAGAGGCGTTTGTTTGTGTTCTGGGTGTGTTCCCCTTTCCTCCTTTCCAACATGTCTCTCTATGTATATTACTTTCACATTGCACAACTAATTGCAATGTATGTAGGCATCAATGCTATTGCAATTATGCCCTACTTTGTGAGGTAAATAGAGACTGCCGTTTTAATAATGGTAAGACCGTCCTCAATGTCAATACACAAATGTATGCGACACCTACCAAGGTATCTCTCATCACTTGTGATGCACCACATATAGCTAGTCAAGCACAAGCAACCAAAGAATCGTGATCAAACAAGAACAACGACAAAAATCAACAAAAACATGGTGATAGCCTCGACAAATAACAAGAAAAACTTGACGACATGTGTTTTGAGGGGAAATCCTACAAATTACCAACACAACCCTTGTGTAGGAGAGGCTTGGGTTTGCCTACCTACTTTTGTGTGTGGGGAAGATTTGTGTGCCTACACCCTATGTGTCAAGGTGAGGCAAATTTATACTCCTTCATCCTTGTTTGTGTTTGAGAGGAGGTAATTTGTGTGAGTGCTATACCCTTTTGTGTTATGTGCAACAATACCCACAAGGGGGGTGGTTGTTGGGGTGTGGGCATTGTAGCATGGCACACTCATGGGAAAACCCCCTTTTTCAAAAGGCATTTGAACATGCATGTGTGTGCCATTGATAAAGGCAAGAAGTGTGTCTCAACAAGACGTGTGTAATTGAACACTAAGTTTATAAATCAACAGGGTTTTGTACTTCACCATTTTCTTGCTCATTGTATTGTCTTCGAGCAATAGATTTTGGTAGTACAATTTCAAAGTAATCAAATACAAGTCTTCTTTACTTCAAATTTCGTGCTTGGCTTGGTTTGTTGTTTTTGTGTTTTGAGGTTCTATTGGTGTCGAGAAATTGCGTCTTGAATATATGGTTGATGCTGGTTATGCCACCCAATTTTTTTAATGCAACAACTGTTAATATATGTGTTGATACTTATGGTATCTGCCTAGTCGATATAAGTCTCAGTATCATAGCCGATATATGCATTGGTGTCACAGTCAATGCATATAGCCACTATCATATTTAATTTATGCATACACTGACTTTGATAGTGACACACATAAAGATGGTTGGATGCCGTTTCTTTTATCGATGCTCTTACCGATGCCGCATGATTAAAAATATCCGTTCCATGGCATCGATATAACCATCAATGCCTTGAAGGCTCCCTTGCAGTAAAAAAACTACTATTTGGGATCATCGATTTGGAGCCACCTACATTCAAGTGCTCAACCTCTAATTGCTTACATAGATATGCAAACATGCTATATAGATGTTCTTCAATGTGGAAAGTTTTTACGATGCATCTTGCATAGCCTTACATGAGAAAATGTTAAATGATAGAACATCTCATAGATAATGCAATTATTGCATGGTTTGCACATCTCTACCACCCATTCTATTGTCAAATTGTGCTTTATCCTTTGTCTCTCTTCGGTACCTCTCTCATTATATCATAAACGTGGGGTTATCATGGTGAGGATTGTAGTATTGTACAAGGCTATCCTCTACTTCCTATGGAGGGTCTAGCGTTATACTTGCCTTCTTGATGGTTTGGCACGAATTAGGGTTTGGAGGCTTTGTTCTAGGAATCGATATATGTGCTAGATTGCGCTTGGATTTTCTTGAACTTGCCCTTCATACGATTCATGCACTTTTTGTTGCCCTTCCAATATTTTGAATAGTAATGAATGAAAAATAAGCAATTAGGTCTCACCAATCGGAATAAAACCTTTCAAAAAATCTTTAAGTGCAAAAGTGAGGGGTGAGTTTAAGAAATGAAAAGACCTATGAAGGTCAAAAGTTAAAAGACTTTTTGTGTTCATGTAGAGCTGTGGGCCGGGCTTCACAATGGTGCATTTTCGTTTTTTTTCTCCTTTATTTTTTCTTTAACGTTTTTTTCTCTTTAAGGTGTCCTTGCACTATGTAGGTAATGTTTTTTTTTTGAAGCCACTAGGAATACCTTATAACTAGCTTGCGCGATTCACCTATCGACAGGTCTCGTTCGTTTTTATCATCGACACACGTGTGTGTGTGTGTATTTTTATACATCTCTTCATTACACACACACAATGGACACTTGTTTACCTATGCTCAAATGCTTGTTTGTCTCACTCTATCTTTGATGTGTGTGTGTGTGTGTGTGTGAGAGAGAGAGAGAGAGAGAGAGAGAGAGAGAGAGAGAGAGAGAAGGAGGGGAGGGGGGTATAGAGAAGATAACATTTATGTCCAATACATATAAGTAAATTGTAGTTTTTCACTTATGCTTGCAAACATTTGATACAAATTGTCCTTTCCTCTTTAGATAGATCTTGAGGTCCCTTGGGATTTAAGACAGGGAGAGTATTCACACTGGAAGAGGTTAAACCATGCTTCGCTAAGAAAACAATATTGACATGGATGTAATTTTTCAGTTTCTGGCAAACTTACAAAGTGCTCTATCTACCCCTACCACTTTCTTTGATGGATGAAGCTAGAAAAATGCATAAATCAACATGCAAAAAAAAATCATTGTCATTAGCATGGTGCTATCAACACGAGACCTTCATAAACTACTACTGATACACGACTGAAAATGTGTCCCGTGTAAAATTGAAACATCTACGTGTCATACTCAATTATTATTCTTCGCACAAAACCCATTGTGTGTCAGCACAATGCTAATGATAAGTGGGGGGTCAAGGTGGTTCAAGTCTCATTGTGGCAAACATGGCAATGCTTGATAAAAAACCTAGGTTTAATGTGGGTCAAGGTGGTTCAAGTCTCGTTGTGGCAAACATGGCAGTGCTTGATAAAAAAACCTAGTTTTAATGTAATCCCACCTAGAAAATTTGAATTTTTTCTCTAAATTTTAATTTTATGGGTGATAAAACCTACAAAAATTTAAAGTGACTTAGTATAAAAACCAATAACATCAACCAAACAACTTCATGTGCTCGTGACCCATTATGTAGTAGACTATTACACATCCTAGTCCAATGAAATAACTCGATGTCATGTGCTCTCTCTCTCTCTCTCTCTCTCTCTCTCTCTCTCTCTCTCTCTCTCTCGCCTTGCACATGCACCTATTCGGCAAGGTGTCCGACAATAAAGAGGGCAACTAGCCCACCTTATTTTGTCTCCACAACTCTTGACCATATCATTCATGGGTGTAGGAGGCATCCTCAATGGATAATGGGTCGGGTGCTGCCATGGCACCATTTTGTACCTGCAATTACGTCACTGAGATGAAATGGAATAGATCCAACCTCCTTGCATGTGCACGATTACTTAATCTACATTGATCATTCCCTTCCATCGTCGAATGCTAGCCCTACATGTGCCTGCCCTATCTCTCGTCGTCTCTCTCTCACTTTACATGACCAACAAAGTAGTCAACCATCACATACCCCTTAAAGGAACACAATGCATCACCTCTCTCTCTCTCTCTCTCTCACACACACACACACACACACACATTGTGCAAGTGTGTGTAACCATTAAATAGATTGGTGAGGTCTCTAGGGAATGTTCCTACAACATTCAAACTTCTCCTTTCTTCTCTTCTTTTCTCTCATGTCTCTTGGGGTTATATCATTTCCTACAAACGAATGAGGTAATGGACTTCAGACTTATATATTGTTCACTGATTGCGAGATTTCAATCAATAGTGAGGCCATTTTAGTTGCATACTTTTCTTTAACACAACAAACTTGAATCAGTGCACCCCCAAGTCTCTCTTTGTTCAACCCTTTTCTACGAACTCAGGCTATTGAAGCTGAACTAACTTGGAAAACTTGATCCTATTGTACAATTTGGTTAATACATAGTTGGGAGCTGGCTAGTACATAGTGGCTTCTCGACAGCTTGTGCAACTTGTGGACATCCTTTGGAGAGTCAGCGTCACTACCTGTGGGACTGCCTCATGTCACAACATGTTTAATTTTGAGTTCTATGGCTAATGCCAGCTCTTTCCACAACTCGACAATACACTTGGGGTGTTGCAGCCTGGTCCACTCTCACGGGCTCTACGCTCTAGTTTGAGTTGGTTTCCACTAGCAAGATGATAGTGATCCAAGGGAATAGACCTACACTCCAGCTTGCGAGACAGAGCTTACCCCCCATGAGTGGTGCAATGAGACAGAGGCATGTTGGGAGCTCGCCCGTAGCCTGACACTCTGGTTCATCTGGTGGGCCCACTGCATTTGCATCTTCGAGGCTCGCCCTATCCCACTGACAGGGATTGTTCGTGACTTTTGGTTTGAGCCAATTCACACTCTCAAGGGTCAATTTGAGAGACTGTAGGGCAACTCCGACCACATGAGAGAGCACAGAGAGGCGTTTTTGTGATTTTGCTCCCGGGGTCCTTCTTCACCATGGTCCAGGGTGCACCAGTCACCAATGTGGCTTTTTTCTCCTCCAATCTTGTGATTTAGCCCTCATTGTACATACTTTGTTTACTCATTGGGAGAGTCTCCCCATGTTTTTGATGTAGCCCTCTTTAATAGAGGTGGTTTGTAGCCCTATGGGAAGCTTTATTAACTACTCGAATGATTTTTTTTTTGAGAAAAAGGAAAAAATTGGTTAATGTAACCTTATTAAAAATTGGTTATACAATGCATATGCAAGTGTAAACGATCCCTCCCCTGCCCCTCAAACTCCCCCTCTCTATTGTGTCCGGACACAATGTTCTCTCTCTCTCTCTCTCTCTCTCACACAGGTCTCTTCCTAATACCTTTGGCCTTCAAATATTTTTCAGCACAAGTGCATTTTCTCATGATTGAAGGCCCTCTTCAGTCACATGTCGCTGCTGGCGTGGCATTTGCAGGCTTGTACTTCGCTTCCTTCCTTCAGGGGAGCGCGATGATCAGCTCTAGTAACAATGAGAACTGCACGGACTCGCCTGTTTGAGAGATAGGCTTCTCTGTAGGATGGATCGGAATGGGAGGCCTTCTGAGGTCGTCAAGCCCTTTTTGCACCAGATTAAGCTGCGCACCTTAACAGTAGCTGCCGCACTCACCATCTTCACCAGCTCGCAGGTTCGTGAAAAACACACACACACACACACACACACACACACACACACACACACACACAGAGAGAGAGAGAGAGAGAGAGAGAGAGAGAGAGAGAGAGAGAGAGAGAGAGAGAGAGAGAGAGCAGCTCGCAGGTTCGTGAAACACACACACACACACACACACACACACACACACACACACACAGAGAGAGAGAGAGAGAGAGAGAGAGAGAGAGAGAGAGAGAGCCCATGGTGTCAACTATGTATCCACGTCTTTGTTAAACACCAACAAGGAAAAGAAATGTGTATCGCGTGCAGCATCTCTAACTAGCTTGCTATAAACGTATGCATATGATCAGCATGGGAGATCACTATGCCTGTCCTTGAGAGAAGCTTCTATAAACGTACACATAGGGTGGCCAAAAAATGAAAAGAGAACCAAAGATAGGTGTGTAGCGTGCAGCACCTCTCTGTTCCTCACCCATTCGCCCCTACCACTAGCTCACTATTGCCGTACACATATGATCGGCATTGGTGAGATGTCCTTTCTCAACTAGTAAGATGTGGTGGTTCACCTCCTTTCTCTGTTCTTGGTATCTAAATTGAATGTCCTCACCCTGTCTTTGAATGCGGTGGCGATGCCTGAGTCTTGGTTTGTGTTGCAAGCATGGTCGGGCTGTCACAGCCTCTACATTGTAAATTCCGTGGAGTCTGCTTGTTTGTGTGGCAGTAAGGAAGAGGAGTCAGAGTAGTGTGATTATGCCCCAGTGGCATGACTGCTCAAGAAGAGGGAGGGACGAAGTTGACAGCTCTATGACACTTGCTTAGAACTTTGCAGGAATGGAACTTTTTCAAGCAGCAGGATTAATATTTTCTAAGATCTCCTAGATATTAATTGTTTTGGAATCTGGGAGCTAATCATTGCTTTCTGTTTAAGTTCATGGACAAAGTAAGGTTTTAAATGCTATTGCATTGAAAGTCAATTAATGTAGAATGCCACTTACATTTTTGGAATCCAAACATGAGAAGAAATTAAAGTTCATACAAAATTTGAATTGTTATGGAGTCTTGAGCTGAAACCGTAGACAAGATCCTCAAATATAGGATACCACCTGACCACAAGGCCAGAAATTGACAACACATAGAAAGAGCATACTGTTTTTGAAATTTTTTAAAAGTTTGATTCATGGACTCAACAACTACTTTTGGTTTGGATATGTTTTGTGAAAATTGTAAGCCCTTGCTCCTTTGTTTGCCAAGTTGCCAATAACTATGGTTGGCTTGTGGAAACAATTTCTCATAGAGCATTCTAACTTAGGGTCTTTGCGTGAAATTCAAGGAAGTTATCTAGTTTTTCTGGCCTTGTATGCCATGAGTTTTGGAAGCATTGTGCAAATCTGATATGATTGCCAGACTGTTATGTCCATCCAACAATGAATTTATAGAAGCTGTCATGGTGTCTCTCCAGGGAATTTTAACCACATTGTCACAAACTGATGGAAAGTATTTGTATGATTATGGAACAGTTCCTCTACTGGCAGAACTATTGAAAGTAAGAAGAACTTTCAATACACCTCATTACATTGTATATGACACCTCATTACATTGTATGTGATGTCGTTTTTGGCAGCTCACTGTTAGCATATTCATGATTTGGAGGGAAGAGACAGCTACGGGTGTCCGGAGCTCTTTGGACTGGAGAACTGCCAGACTTTATCCAATTCCTTCTCTTATCTATCTCATTCACAACAATGTGCAATTTGCCACATTGACTTACGTTGATACGTCAACCTATCAGATAATGGGAAACCTAAAGATTGTTACCACTGGTATACTCTTCAGGTGCTTGATTTTGTGCAATCGCTTAAGTTTGAATGTTTCACAAATATACAACCTTTTATAACCATGGGTTTGATCGTACCACAGGATAAATTCCACCTTTCAGACATCTTCAAGGAATGAATTTGTAGACACCTTCTTCAATGATGAAGTTTTAGCATTCTGTTATTGATTCTTTTTGCAGGCTAATCTACTTGAGGTAGAGCTAACTGTATTCTATGGGTAGGTAGCTCCAAGTGTCCTGAGATTTATCTTTTATGCAACAATTTGGGAATCATATGGTTTGTAGGTACTACTTCACACATGAAGTGAGCTGTTTGTTAATGTGAGACACCAGGTCGTTCCTTTCTTATGCAGCTTCCCATATTTTTTTTTGTTACATAAGCACACGTCCACAGAGATCAATCAATTTCTTTACCAAAACTTGGACTTGGTTTAACAGACAAATGCAACAAACAATAAGATGCATAATGACAGTGGCTTCTAATTGTCCATACATAGATAACTAGGCTTGTATTCTGTCTTGCAAACAGTGAACAGAAACTATTGACAGCTGACAGCATAGCCAGTCAATTGCTCCATCGGTTGTTATAACTTGTAGCCAGATGTTAGCTGCTATACATGGTAGGTGATATTAGCCTTATGCCCTCTTTTTCATCCTGAGGCCAGCCTGCATTCAGGTTTCTGACAATTAGGCTATGGCACTCAAGGACATGGCAAAATATTTGATAGAGCTGATTCATGCTCTGCAAGACCAATTCGTTAAGCTCTAAGGAATTCAGATAACATGATACATTCAGGAACAACCTTTGGTCTTCCTACAGGATGAAGTGGGGTCCCTTTTGTGGAAGACAGTGGTAGATCAGTCTGACTTCCAGCAGCCTGGTTGCCCCTTTGGGTTTTCTATTGTATGGTGCATTGAGAGGTGCGCCAATCGTTGTTGTAATACTATACTCTCCCTGATGGGACTTTTTTACTTTCGTATTGGCTGCATTTTTTCAGTTAGACTAGGTATACTTTTTTGTGGAAGACAGTGGTAGATCAGTCTGACTTCCAGCAGCCTGGTTGGCCCTTTGGTTTTTCTATTGTATGGTGTAATGAGAGGTGTGCCAATCGTTGTTGTAATACTATACTCTCTCTGATGGGACTTTTTTACTTTCGTATTGGCTGCAGTTTTTCAGTTAGATTAGGTATGCTTTTTTATTGGTGAGATATATTGGGGACAGAGGTAAAAGAAACACAAATGCATGCATGACTCATTGCTGTTGTAATTCATGCTCTAGATTGGATTCTCATACATTCTTGGAAGAATGTAATTACCTGTGGTGGAAAGATGAGCATAGTCTATAGATCTTGTCTTCTTACGACAACTCCCAGAGTCCCATCATTTATTTCAAAGTAGAACCTGTTGTTTGTCCTACGGAATAGATGGCAATATTGATTTCTGAATTTATTGTGATGCCTAGAAGTTCAAACTCTGTGAATGATACAAGACAAAGGACAGAGAGCCAGGGTAAGGTTGGGCAAATATTTCTCTCAAATATCACGACCAAAAATAAAACCCTCACTGAAAAAAATGAAAGTGGCCAAAACAGGCTTGAAATATGCAAAGTGTAGGTGCAAACCCTAAGTGTGCCTGAGATCCCTGGCCTACAGGTGTATGGGTGGCCAACCCACGACCTAGGGCTAGTGCACGTGAGACAAGAAGCTTGTAAACAGGAGGAAAAGCATCCTTAAGGTGAACATAATGATTTAACAAATCTCTCTTGACACTCAGAGGAGGTTCCGTCATCAGTCTTGGTGGCTGTTTACTTTCTGATTACCGATTGCAGATTCATGCATTAGCTTGCCGTTGCCACTTGGACATGACACAATGTGCTCAAGAATTCGATTATTGATTGGAACAAGTTCTAGGTGCTGATTTACGTGAAAGATATGTACAGCTGGTTGTTGCTGTTTTTCATGTGCTTGTGACTGATTTGGAGAACGCTCTTCATCTCGCCCCGTCCTAGTGTCACGTGTGCATTGCACTAGAGCCACGTGGACAAGCTTCTGCTACAGTCTAGCGCCAGTCCTAGTTTAGCTTAGGACCTAGCTTGACACTTTGTGAGCCTCTAGCAGGACGTGCATGTCTAGGCAGGTCATAGTTGCATACTCACTCTTGCACAATACAATCATTCCAGCATACAGGCGTGTGATCAATCGCTTAAGTCATTAATAATAATAAGTGACTTTTTTTAAAGCATTAATCGGTCAAGGTTGTGGGGCTCAGTTTGTGACTGCTCGACTCAGCATGATGGAGGTATATAAGTGAACTTGGGGTCTCTTCCCTCAGCAAATCAGGACGTGCAGTACCAAGCACCAAAGTACCCACAGTACTCAGCAATCAGCCCATCTCCATGTAGTAGACCCAATACCCGTACCCACAGCACCTCAACCAACACTCCAGCGTTTTCAGCCATCTTCTAGCAGTACCCAACATCATCGATTTCCATCATCAGCCCAGTTCAGCGTTTTGAGCCACTCATTAGACCAGTGTGGGAAGAACCACTAAAGAATCCAAGAGAACCAAGAACCCAAAGAACCTCAGTTTTTTTTTTGTTCTCAAAGAAGCATTGCGCCCTGAGCTCGAACTTATTAGCCACTCCCACCTGTAGTCCATCGCGCATTGGGTGTGCTCCCGTCTTCATTGCTATGCCTTTGATTGAAGATCGACATCAGATACATGAAAATCCAGATCTTGAATACCAAGATCTACTTGCCTCGTATGCGGATATTGAAGGAATTGGAGATTGGATCCCTAACCCTCTTGTGCGTTTGCATTTGCATGTAGCGTGTGTCCACTTTTGTCGATATGGAACCATTGGAAATACCTTCTAGCACCCGTACCTTTCATCTTCACCCGCAATGTTTTCATGACTGGACTATTCGAGTGGTAGTTCTTGCTCGCAAGGCGGAGTCAACATCGAGGCTGGTATTCTCTGTCAGTAGTAAGGTTACCTAGGAACTCGTATGGTCGGTGTTTACATCACAACAATACCTACATCCATAGTATCCACAAGTTTGGAGGAATTTTCATTGGCTTATGCATCCACAAGCATGAGCTTCCATTCAACATCAGAAGTACAAATGCATCGAAAAGGAAGTTCGGCAGTTGTGTCTCACCTTTAACAGAGGGGGATGTAAGGTGTGCATTGCACTAGATCCACATGGACAAGCTTCTGCTACAGTCTAGTGGCAGTCCTAGTTTAGCTTAGGACCTAGTCTGACACTTTATGAGCCTCTAGCAGGATGTGCATGTTCAGGTAGGTCATAGTTGCATACCCTATCTTGCACAATACAGTCATTTTAGCATATAGGCGTGTGAACAGTCTCTTAAGTCATTAATAATAAGAAGTGACGTTTTTAAAAGCATTAATTGGTCAAGGTCGTGGGGCTCAGTTTGTGGCTACTCGACCCAGCATGATGGAGGTATATAAGTGAACTTGGGGTCTCTTCCCTCAGCAAGTCAGGACCCGTAGTACCAAGCACCAAAGTGCCCACAGTACTCAGCAATCAGCCCATCTCCATGTAGCAGAACTGGCACTCCAGCGTTTTCAGCCATCTTCCAACAGTACCCAACATCAGCGATTTCCATCATCAGCCCAGCAGATCAAGACCAGTTCAGCGTTTTCAGCGACGCATTAGACCAGCGTTTATGTATCCAAGCCGCAACGTCAACGTTTTCAACAATACTCTCAGCCAGCGTTTCCCTTGTACAGCCTAGGGCTTGCGTCTTGGGGGCCAAGTACCATAGTATCAAGTACCCATCGCCATCAGCATCCAGCATAAGCATTCAGCCTCAACAACAGCCAGTACCTCGTCGTCTTCATCAGTTTGCAGATTCAAGTCATAGAACCATTAGCGTTTTCAGCATTCAGCACCTAGCCTGCAGTACCAAGTATGTCTAGAAGGTACCCATCATCCTCTCAGCAGTACCGAGCATCTTTAGCAGGTACTTATTGGCATCTTAGTATCATCAGCATCTAGTATCATTGTAACAACATTGTGCGAGTAATAAAAGCAAGTACTTGCTTTGGTCACAAAGCAAGGGGGCCCTTGAGGGTGGTTGGGACTTGACATGCAGTGTCGTCTCTCTTTCTCTTGGGATAGTTTTCTACGACATTAAAATTCTCTTCTTCTTCTTGTTCTTCTGTCTCTCTCTTCCATTGTGTTCAGTTCAGTTCCTCTTTTCAAGTGAAGTAACCTTGTGTTTGTGTGGAGTACTAGATCCGAGCTAAATCCTTAAAACTCTTCCGCTGCATCTGACACCTAGCCTATTTGCATGCCCAAGTTCTCTTTGGAGACCATGGAGATAGGCGAAGGTTCAAACAGGGATACAACTTATGAGGAAGTACTTCACGAGTAAGGACAATATGGTGCGGAAATTGATGAGGATTTGGGAGATAGGTTGCAGTTCTACTCTGGTTTAGTAGACAAATCAATCATGATCTCTACTCTATCCACATTCTTGAGAGATCGACAATTGAATGGCGGCAACTATGCTATGCGGTGGTCTTTGACTCCCATGAACTTGGTGGCTTTGTCATAGATGAGTTAAAGAAACAAACAAATTTGACTAGTGCAAAATTGTGGAGGCGTGTCAATGGCCGGATTTGGTCATTAATCATTCTCAATAGTACTCCATTGGTAATGGACCACATCGATTGATGAAGAAAGTGAATGACTTTGGATTGACTTGCCTCTATATATGATCGAGTGCCTGCTATTATGGAGATGCAGTTGCGGACCCACTCCCTTTCATGCTTGGCATGGAAAGTCCATTGGTCACTTGCGTGTGTCCAGTTGCTTTGGCTTATGTTTTTGTGCCTCAGAAACAAGGCTTAAAGCTGGATGATAAGGCTTTGAATTGTATTTTTGTTGGTTACAGTGTAGAAAGCAAAGGTTATATGTTGTATAATCCGCAGACGAACGTATTTTGATTAGTCGAAGCGTTTTCAATTTTCAGCGCTCCCTCGCCAGATTGGCCTAGATTCGCTAACGCTAGGCCCTTCCCATTGCGGTCCAGTACTTCGGCAGCCCATCGAGCCTCCCTTTGGCCATTCCCTAGCTGGCATTGAGTGTTCCATTGCTGTCCATCATTGGCCTTGTCGAGATCTGCGTTTTCAGCCTTTCATCCCTCTCAAAATCAGCCCCTTGGTGGCCATGTGCAATCCCACATCGAGAAGGATCAAAAGGTGCATCAAATCAGCCCCGGAGGTGCCTCATCGTGAGGAGTTACCACGGCAAAAGTCATCATTCGAGTCAGTTTAGTCCGCACTTGAGGTATTGCATTGCGTGTACATTCCATTTACGCAATCTAAAGCAAATACCACATCAGCAATGGTGTGGGGGGTCCTTGAGAGGGTTGGTTGGGACCCCATCGGGTGTCTTTCTCCTCTTCTCTCTCTTTCTCTCTCTCTACACATCTCTACTGCACTCTCATTCCCTCTCTTCAGGGAAAAGTAAAAGGAATTATCTATCAAGCTGAAAGGAATCACTAACGCAAGGAAAATGAGTAAAGGATTGTGGAAGCGTAAAACCTAGTTCAATTCCGCCGCACCTGACATGCATTGATTTTGATGAGACTTTTTTGCGACTTATCGTATGATTGCCATTTGTAGCATCAGCTCATAATGGTTGGAATGTACATGAGTTGGACATAGAGATTGCGTTTTTGAATGGTGATTTATATGAGGAAGTTTGTGTATCATAGTCTTGTGGTTTTGTTCAAAAAGAATAGGAAAACAAGGTGTGCAGGCATAAGAAGGCATTGTATGTTTAAAGCAAGCTTCATGTGCGTGGTATGAGAAGATTCATGCTTATTTGGTTGCACATGGTTTTCAAAATAGTCCAATTGAGAGCACGTTGTATGTCAAAATATGCGGATGATCTATTTTTGATCGTTGTGCTCTATGTGGATGACATGTTGCGCACCGGAGCGATGAGGGACATATATTGATTTTAAGGCTGATTGTAATGCCTCATTTGAGATGTTAGATTTGGGGCTTTTGCATTTTCTTTTGCATACAGTTAAAGTTGGTTGATGGAGGTATTGCATTGTGTCAGACCAAGTATATTGAGATATTGTTGCGTAGATTTAGCCTTGAGGATTGCAAGTCTATGGCTACTCCTATGGAGACAGGTTTTAAGCTTAGTCTTCATGATGCTGAAGATTACTTTGATGTCACACTCTATCAGCAGGTTGTTGGTTGCCTTATTTATGTATGGATTGCGAGGCAAAATGTTCAATATGTAGTCTCTCAGGTGAGTAGATTTATGCATAGCCCAAGCTCTACGCATTGGAAGGCAGTTAAGCGGATCTTTTACTGCTTGAGTGACACCATACATCTTTAGTTGTTTTATCCCAACGGGGGATCATTTCTACTAGATTTACATGCTTTTTTAGCCTCGGGTTAGGCTGGTTGCTATTACACGCGAGTGTCCACTAGAATATAATGTTTTTGTTTGATATTCGGTAGCTCATGCATAACTTGGTTGAGCAAGAAGCAGCCTACAGTGACTACTTCAAGTTGTGAGGCTGAGTACAGGACAACTTTTACAGCTATGGTTGAATGTTTTTGGTTCAAGGCTCAAGCGCCTTTGACTGACGGGTGTTGGACAGCAATCTGCCACCACCATTCTTATTGATAGTCAGAGTTCTTTGGCAATTGCAAGGAACGCAATGTTCCATGCTTGCATAAAGCACATCGAGGTGCATTATCACCATGGATCATTTTGTTTGGGAGAGGTGGTTTGTAGGAGAGATCGGCTTGGCTTATGTGCCTACGCAGCCGATCTTTTCACAAAGGCTTTGCCTGGTTGAGGTGACGAGCATATCAAACAACCATGTTTTTGTTCGAGGCTTTGGAAATTGTACCTATGAATACATTTCCTCTGGTCCACCTAATGTAGTATATTCTCGAGTGAGCCTGAGAGAGAGAGAGAGAGAGAGAGAGAGAGAGAGAGAGAGAGAGATTTTGTTTTTCTCTTCAAGGGTGTTTTTGAGAAGAAAGCTATCAAATCTCCAATGGATGGCCATCGTATTGCTAACAGTTGGCACAACCACAAGTCAAGTACGTAAATCTTATCAAGACTTTGTGGTATGAGCCATGTGTGTGTTTTATTTTGCTATAAATGTGTGTGTGCATGCGTGCTAGATTTAAAGCCAACACTTCTTATGTATAACTCGATCGTGATCATAACTAAGTTATAGTTATTGACATACAACTAGACCTAGATTTCTGTTAGGTATCTATTGTTTACATTTACCTTTTATATGCATGTGTGTAGAGTTTTATTCTTTCTGTGATCGACTGATTAGAATTTCTTCTTTTAAGAAAAGTAGTTATCATTTCCTTGCAGATAAAAGGCTGCGGTGAAGGTAATTGTGCAAGTATGTTCTCTTCTCCTTATAAGGGGTACGTTCTTGGGATTGTCTCGGCGTGTCTGTCAGCATTAGCTGGTGTCTACACCGAATTCTTAATGAAGAAAACAAATGAGTCTTTATATTGGCAGAATGCACAGCTTTATGTGTAAGTATCTAAAATTGCACCTTCTTGTTCTTTTGATTAAAGATGATTGAAAAATGCTTGCAGTTTTTACCATTTGCAATTCATGTCTCCTTGAGGTGCATGCTGTTTCATGTGATGAAGGTGGAAATTTTTCTATATTCAGTTATATTTGAAAGTACACACACACGCACAAAAAGAAAGATCGTGTTAATGTTCTACAAAGGCCAAGCAACCTTTAAAACAAATCATATATAATGCAGAAATACATTCCACACTTTGGGGTGCCAAGATTGGCAAGAGAAAATATGTGAAATTTATGCAAAATCTCAACATCTTAATGAGTATTCTTTTCAAAGAAGCTCAACATTCTTCCAAAAGAAATTATATGTGATGATTCTACATGAAAAGAATTTTACAATGTGGAGATTTTTTACTCAGTGGATTGTCTGGCTGTTTGGTGTGTGTTTTGCATGTATGCATGTGTTGTGGTGTGGGTGAGTCACCGTGAGTCTGCTATGCTTGCATGCATTTACCATCTTGTTTTGTTATTTTCTTCTCTTGTTTTTGGAGTTCTCCATGGTCGATAGGTGTGGTGGGTTGTTGAGGGGTCTCTTCTCTAGGGGTCTTGTCTTACTTACTTGATGATTTGTATGCAAGCTTTTGCGTCATCAATTTGTCCTTGGACTCTGAAGATTTCTATGCAAGTTGTGGCGGTTTTTCTCTTTTTGTCTTCGTTGTCGACTTGTCTTGCTGCTGTGAAGATCTCTATGTAAGTGGCTGAAGACTTCCTCGTTGAATTGGATGTAGCGTGCTCTTTGGTGGAGCTATATGCAACTTCTGGATTACGCGTTTTAATAGAGAGCATAGAGTCTGAAATTGGAGATTCTTTGACAGAGTTTTTGATCTCTCATCATTTCAATTCAACTTTTTGTTTGTATCTCCCTATTTTGCAATTCTACATCCTTGGTAGTTTTTTTCCCTATGGCTTGTGTTATATCCCCATGGGTTTTTTGTGATGCCTTCGCACCTTGATGTATGTTGATTATGTAATATAAAGGGTACGAGCCCTCCTTTTTTGGGCAAGCGTTCTTGGGATGGGGATTGAAATTCTTAGGATGGGGGTTGAAGCTCTTGGGATGGGGGTTGAAGCTCTTGCACCACTAGACTTGGCAAGTGTCGTTGCTCTACTTGCCCCACTAGACTAGCTGAAATTACGCGTGGGTTTTGGCACATATTGGCCTTCTGTAGTTCTTGGACTCAACATTGAAGGTCTTGCACCATTGGATTTGGCAAAGTGTGGTTGCTCTGTTTTTGTTGCAACTTTTGTAAGTTGGACACAATACCTTCCGAAAAAGACTGTTGCATGGCTAGGCAAGATTAAGAGGCGGAGTCTTACCAAACTGTTGTGAGCTCGAGCTGGAAGAGAGCGAGAGAGGCACTCACAATATACAAGAGCTTTGAACTTGATCGCAACACTTAATCTTGATTACAAGACTTAATACTTTATTTGATTTTTTTTTTTACACAAGACTCGATACTTGATTAAGGAAACTTGCCACTCCCATGGAAACAGGTTTGAAGTTGAGTCTTATCGATGTTGGTGATCCTACCGACTGTTGTTGGTTGTCTTATTTATGTATGCAATACGAGGCCGGATATTCAGTTTGCAGTCTCACAAGTCAGCAGATCTAAGCATTGGCAGGTTGTCAAGCGAATCTTTCGCTACTTTAATGGCACTTTACATCTTGGTTGTTTTATCCCAAGGGGGATCGTTGCCGCCAAATTTACATGTCTTTTCGGACTCAAATTGGGTTGGTTGTTATGACACGCGAGTGTCCACCAGTGGTTTTTGTTTCATGCTTGACAGTTCATGCATATCATGGTTGAGAAAGAAGCAACCTACTGTGGCCACTTACAATTGTGAGGCTGAGTACATGGTAGTATTTACAACTACGATTGAGCTTAGACGCCTTATGGACGATTTGGATGTTGGACAAGACATTGCCATCATAATTTACACTGACAGTTAGAGCGCATTGGCAATTGTGAGAAACCAAGTTTTTCATGCTCGCACAAAGCACATTGAGGTGCATTGTCGCTATGTCAGGGAGAGACTCTCAGCAGGAGAGATGAGCTTGGCTTATGTACCGACACAGGACAACCTTGCAGATCTTTTCACAAAGGCATTGTCTCGTGAGAAGTTCAAAGCTTTCCGCTAAGCTTTGGGCTTACTCCCCTTTGTGGACTAATCATGTGCTCAGGGCATGGCACTTGCCTATCTATATGTGCCAGCTCTTGGTCACCGTATCACTTCGATGGGGGATTTGTTACCATATATATGTGGTAGTGACGTGTGTGAACACACTTAGGACCGCCGATGCATTTTTTCCCTCACTAGGAGGTTTTTTCCCCGTGCATTGTATATATGCCCATCACTCTAGGGCTAACTTATCTTTCATTGTGCACCAAGCAAGACTACTCTGTGTTGTGTGGCTTGAGCTTCTTCGTCTTGTCCAAGCTGTGTGTGTTTCCCTGCGACCCTATTTTCAACATTGATCACAGTGCGGCATTGGGTAGCAACATTAAAAAATGTACTGGTAGATGGCGGTTTTGGAGTCAATATTGCTACATGGGAAACAAGTAACAAGTATGGATGACTTGAATTGGAACCAGTTTCGTTCTTTGTTCGTATGGCGGATCAGAGAAGGGTCCGACCGCGAGGCATACTAAGAGGAGTGACTTTTGATATTGGGGGAATACCTTTTGCGGTGTCTTTTGTGGTGCTGGATCTCTAGGGGATGCAAACAGAATATCAGATGTTGTTGGGCCAACCGTGGCTGCGACAAGCCAAGGTGAAACAGAATCGGGGCACGCATACGTCGGAGAGGATCAAGGAACGTACAGGTTGTGTACCCACACACCAATTATGTTTGTGACGAGAGTCCACCCATTGTAGCCGAACCAGTAAATATGTTGGAAGGATTGACGGATGAGGAAGAAGCCGAATTCTCGCAAGCTAATCAAGATTCGATGGCTATTTGTACGGTGGATATTGAAGCCATTCAAAATCATTATGCAGAGAATGTCTCGACAAGACCATGGTGGGCAGAAGCCGAGTTGAGTTCTAACAGTAATGTTGGGTCGAAGCATGTAAAGGTGTTACCACTTTTTGCACCTTTTGGTGGTACCACCAATAGCCCCTAAAAGGAGGGAACTTTATTCTTTTTCAAATGTGGGAAAGAGAGATAGAGGGAACTTTCATGTTGCATGCAAAGGTATTTTTTGAGAAGTATGCAAAATCTAGGTATCTGTATGCGGGTTATATGGCGTGGCGTGGGGTCCTCGTTTTTCAATAACCTCATTAAGAACTGATGTGGCTGATGTGGCCCCGCTTGACGCCTACGCGCGAAGCTAAACTGCCTTGCGACATGACACTTGAGGCTGTGGGCTTGGGAGAGCTGTCCACTAGCAGGAGTGCAATGGGATCCTGGAGAGTGGTTTTGGAGGGACCCTTTCTCCTAAGCCGACCAATCAAGGGTCCCTTTCTTTCAGTACACTGTTCGACTGGGACGTCACTTACTGGCAGCACGGAGAGGCGCGTCCTGCTGCAACACGTCACTGGCAGGAGGAGGGTATCACAACTGAGTTCTTGTCAGTTTTTTGGGCGAGGTTGTGAGACGCCAAACAGCTGTGGCGAGTCACGTTGTTCCAGTGGCTGGTTGCACATAGAGCTACAACGGTGACATAGTGGCCTCTCCGCAGCATGTACAGCTTGTGACCATCCTAGGTAGCAGAAGTGTTTTTGTGGACCTCTCGCACTCAGCAGAAGTTGGAACATGCTATTAACAAGTGCCTGACTCAGGCCAAGTGTTGCTTGTGCAGCTGGCTCTGCTAGAACAGCTGCCATGTTAGCAGTTGGTTTTTTAAGAACCCTCCGGAGCCAATGTTCTTCAAAAAGCTAGAAAATTTTTGCTATCTTTTTCCTAAGTTCACTAAGTGAAACACATTAGTGTTAGATGACTCCTTGTATAAGATGTACTTCAATGATCCTTCTTGCTATGTGATTCTTCCGGGGTTGGAGCAACAAAATGAGAGGTAGTGGGAACATTTTTTGAAACAGGATGTCGCCGAATTTGTGTTACAATGGGCTGGGAGTGCTGGCAGAGCAAAAACCGTTAGTGAGTGTCCATTTGATGCCAAGCAGGAGGCTCTTGCACAATGGAACTCTTGCACAATGGAACTGGGATATTGTGGATTATAATGTACGGTCCCAACACAAAATTACCTCTCCGTCCCTCCCAAAAGTGCCCCGGACCATACTCCAAAAGCCCCATATAAGTGCCCAACAATGAGAAAATTTCCAAAGTCTTTATATGTTCACGTCGGTTTGTACCAAATATAATGAATCCAGACTTATATAGGAATGCTTTTGTGTTTGTGTCTACTTTATTCTTATCTTGAGTGTGCTATAAAGTGCTAGTCAAGTAGTGTGAACGTACTTTCAAGTAGTACAAAGTGCATAGTTAATGCTTTCAAGTGGTTATCAAACAGAACGTGCTGATAAGTGCTAGAGTATGTCTGTTATTAGTGCTGATAACTGCTTTCAAGTGGTGCTAAGTGGTGGCAAAGTGTTGGAAATGTACTGTCAAGTAGTGCTTATTGGTGGTGAAGTGCTGGAAAATGCTATCAAGGAGTGCTGTGTTTTGGTGAAGTAGTGGAAAGTAGTGCTCTGTGGGTGGTGAGGTCTTGTAAAGTGCTGTCAAGTGGTGCTTTTGTGGTGGTAAAGTGTTGGAAATGTGCTGTCAAGTAGTGCTTATTGGTGGTGAAGTGCTGGAAAAGTAGTACTCAGTGGTGGTGAGGTCTTGTAAAATGTTAAGTGGTGCTTTTGTGGTGAAGTGCTGGAAAAATGCTGTTACTTTGTTAAACTACTTCTATTGATTGAGCACAAACTACGGGCAAACTGTGAATGATCACATAGATAGAACTTACAAGTTCTCCTCTGGGGGCTTGCTATTATAGATTTGTTCAAATACATCATTTGACATATCATATACATGAGGCTCACCTTTCCTCGGGCACATTTGAAACCTGATGCATCGCACTAGGTGGGAGTAGATAAGAGCAGTGGGCTTGTTGTCCAAAAGGACATAGGTATCATCTCGCCCATTTACCTTGTCGTAGAATAGTCTCTCAACGACAAATGAATTTTTCTTAATACGGTTGTGCCATCCATCCCTTTTAGAGTTTATGGTCAAGTGCTTTGTCTTAGTGCATTTGAGGATGTAGAAGTCTGCGCTTGGCTCCTCTGCAGTCACTGCAAAGTTTTGGCCAACCATCAAGGCATTGTTCAGGTCGTCATGGTGGCTAGCGTGTATGGGGGCATATTCATCCTCCTCCTCGCTTGACGCTTGTCCGTCCCTTTCATCCCTAACTATCAGTTGTATTTGCAAGTACTCCCACCCCTCCACGTGCTCTTTGTTTGCGCATCTCCTCCATTGAGCTTTGATGCATGCATGGTAAAAGCAAGGAAATAGTCTGCGCCTTAGCCCGTGCATATGTGTTTGACTGTAGCCATTAACACAGTGAAAGGATCGAGACCCTTTGATACATAGCAATCTCACGCTGTCTTTGTCGACGTCATGGGGCTTGATCTCCCAGAATAAACGATCGACTTTCTTGCCTGTCTGTGAACATTCTTTTCTGAGGGTTGCATTGAGGAATGCAACAACGCTTGAAGAGTTATGAAGCACCCATCCGTTAGATTTCAATTGCTCATGTGTCAAAGCTCTTTTGAGCACTGCACCAGCCCCATCGTGTTCATCCTTCCCATGGCTAGAAGCAAAGAAATTGTGCATCATCTCGATATCGGTCATATTGAACAATCAGGCTACAAAATAGAATGGATGCTTTGCTTTGAATTGTGAAGCAACACCATCAGACCACACCCAGTGTCGCACTCATTGTGCAAAAGAAAACAGCGCTGCACAAACAAAGTGTCATGTGTTTTGTCATGAGAGATGTAGAAGTGACTTGTCTTTTGAATGGCACCAAGCGCATCACGTAAGTATGAAACGTGAACCAAAATTGTGACTTGAGTTGAATACCTATGCATTGAATGAATCTCATTCTACAGCTTGAAGGAGTAGTTCTTTGCAAAATCCACTACAGAGTCCAGACCCCACTACATCGTGAGGAAAGTTATCCAAACATTCTTTGAATTGTTGAGCTTGCCATCTGTACAGGTAGTTGTGTTTGATGAAATTCATTAATTTGCTTTGAAGCAAGGAAACGAAACACATCGAATTGACCTCTCGAACCACAAGGTCTTTTCGGGATTTTGTGTTATCTTTCTCATCCACTTCGTGCGTAGGGACCTCATCAAAAATTTTTATAGTCATCCTAGAGATGCGTCACTCTGTTCGCCTGGACACAGCGACAGCCTATCAATGCCATAATGTTTGCATGTTCCCAAAAGACATTTTCTGTGGTGATAAGCATTGTCAATGGGCTTTGGACACAATACAGACTCCCATAGGTATGTTAAGCATGGAAATGTGGCATTCGATATTGTGCACTTCCCTGTTTCATCACGGGAATCGTAAACAACACACTTGCAAAAGCATGACGTTCCATGTAGCGCCGTATCTTCCTTGGCGCATCTGATTGAAGGCTTCCTTGAAGTATACAAGCTGAACATGGTATTCATAGAAGCAAGTGTTGCGATCCTTCAGCTTACGTACGAAGTATGGCTTCAGACCCTCAAAGCATCTGAGGGACATCCTAATGTTAGGATGAGCCTCCTGGAACCGCATGTAGAAGTCTCTCTGTGAAAATAGAAGACACATTATTACTTGAAACTACTTGCAAGCACAGTAAAACACATATAGCTAGATCTGAGATGCACTTAGAAGCACTGGGAATCAGTCATGAGCACTTGGAAGCACTGAGACGCACTTAGAAGTACTTGGAATCAGTCACGAGCACTTGGAAGCACTCAAATGCATTTAAAAGCTTTTGGGAGCACCTGAAAGCACTTGAAAGCTTTTTAAAGCGCTTTAAAGCATTGAGAAGAACTTGCAAGCACTAGAAATCCTTCAAAAGCATCGGTAAGCATTGAAAAGCATTCGGCCAGCAATACATGGAAGCATTTGGAAGCAAACGAGAGCACTCAAAGGACTATCTTTAGAAGCACCTTGAATCACTCGAAGTCTTTCATTTGCTCCCCAAAGCACTCTGAGGTATTAGGAAGCTTTGGAAGCACTGAGAAGCATTAATATGAGCTTGGAAGCATTTGAAAGCTTTCAAAAGCATTCAAAAGCACTGGGAAGAACTCGGAAGCACTTGGAAGCATTCAGAATATTTAGGAAGCATTTGAAAGCACTCAGAAGCATTGGGAAGCACTTGGAAGCACTGGGAAGAACTTGGAAGCATTCATAATATTTTGGTAGCATTTGAAAGCATTTAGAAGCATTCAGAAGCACTTGGAAGCATTGGGAAGACCTTGGAAGCATTTGAAAGCACTGAGAAGCATTCAAAAAGCACTGGGGAGCACTTGGAAGCACTGGGATGAACTTTGAAGCATTGGTAGCACTCAAAGGACTTTCTTCAGAAGCACTTTGAAGCACTCTAAAGTGCGTGAGCGGGAGCATGTGTGAGTGTGTGGAGCAATGGAGAAGAGAGGAGAAGAGGAGACTTGTGTTTGCAGGGGCTAAAACTCACTCTCAACATGTGAGCCCCCTTATTCTATGATGTACATAATGAATAAGTATAGTGGGTGGGTGCTTGGCCTACCGGCCACATGGGGCTTTACCCCAACAACCTCCCACGTAAAGGCCAATGTGGCCATGAGGGAGAAAACAAAAGAAAACCTTACAAAACTTGTACAAGGCCATCACAAGGTCAAGTCATCCATATCCGTTATCATATCAACCAATGACATGCCCTCCTGCACAATTGTCTGCACAACTGGCTCAACATGCTCACAAACTGGAGCATCATGCAACCTATTCGCAAAGGAGACATTCCTCGTCTCTTTGCATTGCTGCATACTCACAAAGACTTTGGTGTCTTGCACGTGACGTACTCGCATTGTGCCAACACTAGCACCTCTCGCTATGACTAGTTGTCCACGATGCAATCTAAAACCGTGCTCGTCCAGCACTACCTGGCACTAACTCTCGTAACTGACTCACAGAGATCAAGCTCTGCGTCGAACCTGGCACATGGCGTAGTATGATGCACCACTCGGCAACTCGGCAACAATAGCTTGACGCTCCTGCACCAACTATGTCATGCACTGAACCATTAGCTAAACACACTTGTCTAAGCATACCACTAGAGCATATGTGCTAAACCACTAACGACTCGGCGTGACGTGAAACCTAGCACTAGCATCTAGTATCCAATGCGAAGGTAATGTGTCGTCAAAAACCGACATAAGAAATGCAGGAGTAAACATGGAAGCAAAGTCGACATCTCTGTCATGCGTAGCCACATATGCTACATATGCTCCCACATCATCCAAAAAGATAGCATCCCTCCTGTGCTGTTCCTGCATTGTCTCGTCCGTTGAAAACAACGCCTACGTACATGCCCTGTATGACCACAATGCCAACACACCACATCTCTTTGTTTGCAAGATCGCCCTTTGACTATAGGCATCTCTCTAAACTCATTTGTGCCAAAAGCATTGCACAATCTTTGCCATAAATCTCTAGCTGTACATGCATCCAAACCAATGCGATCGACAGACTCACCAAGGTGTAACATGATCGTCAAACGTGCAAGCTCATCCAAGTTCTCCCACTCATCGTCAGTCATAGACTCTGGCCTAGCATCCATGCCCTGTAGTGGCAACACTTGGCCCCAACTGAGTCAATGCATCATGCATACCTGCTTTCCAATGCTCAAAGTTTGAACCATCAAACTTCGTATTGAAAAGCATAAACTCTGACAATGATGTACATGCCAAATCCATGGCGATAACCTGTGACAACATCAAGCACAAATCGATCAACTGACAATAGCCAAAGCTTGGCTAACTCATACACCAAGCACTATCAGAATACAATAAAAGCTAGCATAAGTTGTCCAAGAGAATTGTCAAAAATATGGCTGTCAATATAACGAAACAAGTGAGCAAGACCACTCAAATGATGCCTAAAAGCCTGCCCTAATTCAAGAGAACTATGTGGCAATCGATGAATCTATCATCAACAATCTCCCTCCTGAAGAGATTACCGCATACATGTCAAATGACATAATCCAGTGAGAAAACACTCTCACAATGAGATGCCAAAACACTATGGCAACGCAACCACTGAGTGCCAAATGCAATCAAAACACGACTGCAAACCATGCACATAAATAAATAAACTTGCAAGAAAAATCCGGCAGAGTTTCGACAGTATTGGCTATTTAACCATAATAACCATACATGCCATAAAAATGCTTCATGAGCAAATCATGCGCAAAATCCGCACTAAAGCATACATGAGCTGTCCCAAAGTCTCAACTCCCTAAATGTGGAACACAATCTTGTAATCCAAAACAGAGAGAGAGAGAGAGAGAGAGAGAGAGAGAGAGAGAGAGAGAGAGAGAGAGAGAGGACACTAAGATGCTATGTTACAGAGACGAGCACAACCAAGGAGCTTGGAAGCACAGGCAATGGAGGAGAGAGAGAGAGAGAGAGAGAGAGAGAGAGAGAGAGAGAGAGAGAGAGAGAGAGAGAGAGGACACTAAGATGCTATGTTACAGAGACGAGCACAACCAAGGAGCTTGGAAGCACAGGCAATGGAGGAGAGAGAGAGAGAGAGAGAGAGAGAGAGAGAGAGAGAGAGAGAGAGAGAGAGAGATGGCACAGGAACAATTCTAGGGAGGAAGGGACTCATTGCGCGAGCGTTGCAGAGTCTAGAGAATGTTCAATAGCATTTGATGGTTCAAGTCAGTTTTCTATACGCTTAAAAATTCCAAGCCCGCCCGCCTTATTCCCTCCCTCTCTGCCAAAAGGACTTTATACTTTTACTTGTAACATTTGAAACTAAACAACCCACACCCCCCTCCCTCTCTCTCTCTCTCTCTCTCTCTCTCTCCTTCCAAAGGGGTGTCCAAGACACGCCTTTTTGGTACCACTTAAACATGCTTTCCCTTTGTTCTTGAATTAGTGGATGGGAGTAAATCAAAACCCAAGATGATGGACTTGAAGGAGTTATTGTAGCAGGAACGTGAATTTGAGAAGCAAATGAAAAAGGTTTCGCGAGTGGAGGAGGATAAAATCCAAGAAGTAAATCTTGGGACACAGGACAAACTCAACTATGCGGTTATGAAGGGTCTTGATTGTGGGTTTTATCAGCATCGTATCAACTTGAAGAAAGATGTGGTTCCGACCAAGCAAGCCAAGTATCGCATGAATCCGAATTATGCGAAGCAAGTTAAAGAGGAATTGAATAGGCTGTTAAAGGTTGGATTCATTGTCCCAATTGAAAATTCGGAATGGATCTCATCAATTGTGGTGGTGCCGAAGAAAAACAAGAAGTTACGGTTTTGTATTGACTACTGGAAGTTGAACGCAACTACGGTCCCAAATCCTTTTCCACTCTCATTTTTGGATTCTACTTTGGATGACGTGATGGTCAAAAGATGTACTCTTTTGCGGATGGTTATAGTGGGTACAATCAAGTCTGAATGGTAGTCGCAAATTAACCAAAGATTACATTCATCACGGCATGGGGAGTCTTTGCCTATACGGTGATGTGGTTTGGATTGAGAAATGCACCCAGTACTTTTCAAAGGGATATGCTGCAGATATTTGGCTCTTATCTCATTGATTTCATGCGCATTTTTCTTGACGATTTCTCCATTTTTGGGGATAAATCGAAGCATTTGCATCATTTGCGGCTTTGTTTTTGAAAAATGTCAGGAAACCAGATTGAACCTTAATGAATTGTGTTTTTGTGGTGGCTAGTAGAGTGTTGTTGGGCCATATCATTAAGAGAGAATGTATAGGAATGGTATACTCGATGAAGAAGTTCAGTCATTATTTGCTTGGAAAATTGTTTTACTTTCATGTGGACCACTCCGGATTGCTGTTTTTGGTACCACAACAGAATTTGGTCCGCCAATTGGTTAGATGGATGATTCCGCTATAGGAATTTGAATTTGAAGTGGTGCATCAACCCGATCCGTAACATGTGGTGGCAAACTATTTGTTCCGTTTGGATTCAGGAGAAGCATCCACCGATGCTGAGGACGAGTTGCCAGACACACATTCGTTTGGAGCGGAAGCAGAGGAGGAAGCTATTTTACATTCGGAATCTCTTCCATCTCTTCCATAGACATGGTATGAGAAGATGATGATTTTTCTCCAAGGAGTTATGTCGGCCCATTTGATGGTTGACTGGGGAAGCGAGTAGCACTGAATTGTAACAGGTTCGAAATTTTATTGGGTCAGCTTTATTACAGGGATCTTTGGGGTGTATTGCTCCGATGTGTTCTCAAACCCGAACAACGAGCGAATCTGGAAGAGGCCCATGAAGGTATTGCTGGGGGGTGTTTGTCTGGACTGTTAATTGCAAAGAAGGTGTTTCAAGCAAGACTTTGGTGGCCTACAATTCATGTGGATGCAATGAGGTTTGCAGTTGAATGCAATGCTTGCCAATGGGTTGGGTAGCCCATTAATAAGGATAGATTACCATTGAATCCGATTTTGCCACTTGAATCATTTCAGAAATGGGATCTGGACTTTATAGGGTGATCAAATCGGTCTCAATGCAGATATAATTTGACGTGTATCGATTACTGTACGAAGTGAGTTGAAGCTTGAGCGTTGAAGGAAGATAATGTGGTTTTAGTCGCCGAATGTCTGTGCTGGGATGTGTTTCCATGGTTTGGTTTATCGGTGGAATTGGTTAGTGATTGGGGTATGCATTTCCTAAATAAGGTGATCCAAGAGTTGTCACGGACTTTCCAGATCATGCATAAGAAGAGTACTGCTTATTATCCGCAAGCTCATGGTTTGACAGAAAGCAGTAATACGGTTATTATGCGGATGTTGACCAAGTTGGTATTTGCGGAGCGTGATGATTGGGATTTGAAGCTTCCAGTGGCATTGTGGGCACTGACGACGTTAGTGGGGATGTCGTGGTATTTAGTCAATACTATGCATGATGGAGCTGATGGTTATATTGTCTTGTGGATGACTACCATGGGTCTATACGTTGCACTTTCCTTTAAGGGTGAATCTGGGCTTATCCTGGATTCATCTAGGTATACCGTACCTCATTTAAAGTGGCTATGGGGTTAACTCGGATCAAGCTGGCATTTGGCATTGCTCTCCGTTAGAATTTGTGGTACCTAGTATGCAGATTGCGGTGTCGGAGTGGTTGCCGAGGATTCGGTAGTTTATCGGATAGATCAATTACTGAAATTGGAAGAGGACCGCTATACTAGCTTTATGATGATGAGAGAGTTCCAGAGTCGGAAAAAGAAACAAATGGACCGGGTAATGTGGATTAAGATTTTCAAACGAGGTGATTTGGTGATGATGTTGAATTCGTTGCAAGGGAAGCATAAAGGAAAGCTTAAGTTGCGGTGGCTAGGCCCGTATTGTGTTCATGAAAGTGCCGGTGCCAATGCGTTCTTCTTGTAAAATTTGGATGGAACTCTGGTTCCGAGCCCGGTGAATGGATTCAAATTACATTGGGACAGTGCCGAGTAATCATGAGGAGAAGACTATGGCGTCTGATCCGATTGTTGCTGTAATCATGTTGTTGAGAAACTTTGAATGTGGCATGTATTCTCGAGGGGATATTCGAGGTAGTATGAGATGGATAATGGAATGAATAGGCTAATTGTGACACGAGATGGTGCTTCATTCACTGTCACATGTGTGAGCCCAAGAACCAATGCATGCTGTGCGGTGCTTTACATGCAAAAGGAAGACTATTTAAGTGCGACGAATTTGTCGGGTTAACTTTTACTTGCCGTTTCGCTCTCCGTTTTCCCTGTGTGCCTGCTATTTGTCTCTGTTCCATTTTGCGTCGAGCAGGCCTCCCTCTCTGCTCTTTCTGCAATCCTCTGCCTACAACAGCTTAATGGCTCCTTCTGTAGTGTTGGCAAGTATGAAGGCCTTGACCCCAATCAACAACCAGATGACCGATGCGATGAAGATTTGGCCGGAGCGCAAGGGGCTGCTCGAGTACACCTTAATCGACTGGGCACATGTACAACCTCACCCACATACTCCTTATTCTACAGGAATTGTCAGCAAAGGAGAGTCAGGGTGTAGTGCACTTGCATGGGGATCCTCACCAGTTATCGGTTTAGTTGGTACACGAGAAGTGTGGACTCCCTGCTTCAGGCGTTCTATCGCAGCTGAGAAGACAACTATGCAGGAGATGATCACAGCCTATGGCAATCCGATGAGCAATGAATTTCGGTTACATGGTTGCTAGAATTTAGAGGTAAGAGAATATCTCAGATGGGTGTTGGAAGGAGTTTGGTTGATGGCTAAAGTATATAATATCTCGAGAGCCGCCCATGGCATGATTTCTGCAGCAAAACTGTACAGACAAAGTAAATTGAGCAGAATTGTTCATAGAAGTTGGGCGGATAGTTGGCACAAAGCACAGAGCACAAGCAGTAAACACCAAAGTGGGCCAGGTATTGCGGCTCCTTTCCCTAGAGAAGGGATATGAAGGCCCTACCCTTAGCGTGTCTACACCTGTTGCCACGTATGTTGCTCTGCCTGCAGTGGATGTCCTGGTGGCATCGATGCTAATTACATCGGGAATGGGAGAGTCCAATCGGGGACGGGCACATGAGGTTCCGGGGCTTCCGGATCTGCTTCTGTTGCGCCCACCACAACTGTTGTTACCGTCCTTGCAATGTCCAAGACAACCACAACTTCTCATGTGAAAGGACTACAACAACCACCTGCCAAAACTGGAAGTAAGAGATGATGGAGAGGTGGCTTCAAGCACTGTTGGCATCCCAATCTAAAGTAACTGCAACAGGACAAACCATGGATGCCAGTCGAACTGTGTCCGTCCCATTATCGGCTCCGATTTCAACTTCTGCGGCCCTTGTGTTTGTGCCAGCTCTTCATTCGGTGTCGACAATGGCCATGGTACCACCCAAGTTGCGTCAACCAGTGTTGTGGCCACCCAACAAGCAACAGAGATGGGGCCACCATAGTTTCTTGCGGCTCCAACAGCTCCAATTTGAATCTGCTCCGAATGTGGTCTACCCTTGGGCCCAGCCTGGTTACCAACTGCAGACTCACATGTTACAGACTGTCGCCAAGTTATCTATCAAGTGAGTAGCCACTGGCATGAGCAACAACAACAACTGAAGGAGTTACCCGCACAAAGACACCAGATTGCGGAGCTGACTACCCAGAACCAGTCCCCTACTCAACGGTTGGCGGAAATGGAAAAGAGGCTACACAAAGTTGAGTCTCGTGCCTTTGGATCTGAACAGTGTAAAGAGCAAGCGCGCTGTCAAGCACAAGAAGCTGTTTAGGCAGCGACAGCAACAGAAGAACGCCAGGCGGAGCTCGCAAAGTTTGTTTCGGAAGAACTAGCACGCTACCGTGCTGATTGCTCTTTGAAGATAGCATATCAAGAAAGCTAGCACAGATCTGCTCCCTCTAACCGAAGATGATTTGGATGTTGTGGTCTCTCTGTTGAAAGAAGACATTCAAGTGCACTGGGAGGGACATCACCAAGTGGCAGTCGGCACTTAAGTCGTTTTCCGGTGTTCTGGCACTTCCCGCACCAGAGGGCCAACCAGAGGGTGTTGGAAGGAGTTTGGTTGATGGCTAAAGTATATAATATCTCGAGAGCCGCCCATGGCATGATTTCTGCAGCAAAACTGTACAGACAAAGTAAATTGAGCAGAATTGTTCATAGAAGTTGGGCGGATAGTTGGCACAAAGCACAGAGCACAAGCAGTAAACACCAAAGTGGGCCAGGTATTGCGGCTCCTTTCCCTAGAGAAGGGATATGAAGGCCCTACCCTTAGCGTGTCCACACCTGTTGCCACGTATGTTGCTCTGCCTGCAGTGGATGTCCTGGTGGCATCGATGCTAATTACATCGGGAATGGGAGAGTCCAATCGGGGACGGGCACATGAGGTTCCGGGGCTTCCGGATCTGCTTCTGTTGCGCCCACCACAACTGTTGTTACCGTCCTTGCAATGTCCAAGACAACCACAACTTCTCATGTGAAAGGACTACAACAACCACCTGCCAAAACTGGAAGTAAGAGATGATGGAGAGGTGGCTTCAAGCACTGTTGGCATCCCAATCTAAAGTAACTGCAACAGGACAAACCATGGATGCCAGTCGAACTGTGTCCGTCCCATTATCGGCTCCGATTTCAACTTCTGCGGCCCTTGTGTTTGTGCCAGCTCTTCATTCGGTGTCGACAATGGCCATGGTACCACCCAAGTTGCGTCAACCAGTGTTGTGGCCACCCAACAAGCAACAGAGATGGGGCCACCATAGTTTCTTGCGGCTCCAACAGCTCCAATTTGAATCTGCTCCGAATGTGGTCTACCCTTGGGCCCAGCCTGGTTACCAACTGCAGACTCACATGTTACAGACTGTCGCCAAGTTATCTATCAAGTGAGTAGCCACTGGCATGAGCAACAACAACAACTGAAGGAGTTACCCGCACAAAGACACCAGATTGCGGAGCTGACTACCCAGAACCAGTCCCCTACTCAACGGTTGGCGGAAATGGAAAAGAGGCTACACAAAGTTGAGTCTCGTGCCTTTGGATCTGAACAGTGTAAAGAGCAAGCGCGCTGTCAAGCACAAGAAGCTGTTTAGGCAGCGACAGCAACAGAAGAACGCCAGGCGGAGCTCGCAAAGTTTGTTTCGGAAGAACTAGCACGCTACCGTGCTGATTGCTCTTTGAAGATAGCATATCAAGAAAGCTAGCACAGATCTGCTCCCTCTAACCGAAGATGATTTGGATGTTGTGGTCTCTCTGTTGAAAGAAGACATTCAAGTGCACTGGGAGGGACATCACCAAGTGGCAGTCGGCACTTAAGTCGTTTTCCGGTGTTCTGGCACTTCCCGCACCAGAGGGCCAACCAGGTGGGACTACAATCGGCTTGGCTGATCGGGGTAAGAGGAAAGCTGATGATGTAATCCTAAACACCAGAGCACTAATTTTTCAAGTCCTGTATTTGATGCTGACCCTCTTAACTGGTTGCAGAATCTGGAGGTGGCTTTGCGTGCGTGGAGATGGAGCTGGACACCCTCAAAACGTAAGTGATGCTGAGCAAGGAGGAGGAGGAAGATCTGAAGGAGGAAGTAGCGACGCAGAAGCATAATGTTCGGAAGTACAAAACCTCGTTCCGACGTATGGCCTTCTTTTTGAATCATTGTGCCAATTCTCTGAGTTTGTTCAATCCATTGGCTCCACCTTGGTGGACTGAAGCTTCTACACTGTTGCGGCGCCACTATCCAAATTACTAGCCCTTTGCACAATTGCGGACGTATGTAAACCCAAACCCACCTCCCCCTATTATTCCGCCTTCGGATCACTCCCCCTCCCCCCCCCGTTCCACAACACAAGTGGTAGGCTGAAACGGCATGTGCGCGGATTGGAAAAGGTGCAACTATCCGTACCGATACGTTGTAAGCCGTCTATAAGTCCAGGGCGATTACAATTCTTTCAAGAGGGGGCAATGTCACAAAGTGATAACGTGGCATGGCCAACTGAAAGAGAAATGACGGAGTGGACGAGAAATTGAGCCAACCAACTTAAAGAACTTTTGAGCACCGGCCAAAGGGCCTAGCCCTAAAATCCTCGAAGCTTGAACTTTGAGGATGACTTTCGTAAAACGTGTTGACATGTTGGGGTGGCAAGCAGTATGGATGATGACGTGGTAGTACCGTACGGATTTTCCTCGTTTTGCGTTGAGGATGCCACATGGCAGGCTGTACGGATTTTCACAAATGTACTAGCTGATTTTGGCGCTAGCTTTTCGGAGCAGATGCTTTTGGGGGCTCTTGTCAGGTGCAACAAATTGAATATGGGAAGATCTAGTTTTACACTTCCACAATCCTTCTACCTATTTCCTTGCGTTAGTGAATGTTTTGTGCTTCAATGAATGTTCCTTTTATATTCCGGCTGAGAGAATGCAATAGAGATGTGTAGAGGGAGAAAGAGAGAGAAGAAGAGAGCGACACCCGATGGGGTTCCAACCAACCCTCTCAAGGGCCCCCCACACCGTTACCGATGTGATATATTTGCTTTTGATTGCATAAATGGAAAGTACACACATGCAATACCTCAATGCAGACTCTACCGACTCGATTAGGGAATGTTGCCGCGGTAACTCCTCAAGATGAGGCACCTCCGGGGCTGATTTGATGCACCTTTGAAACTGTCTCAATGTGGGATTGCCGATGGCCACCAAGGGGAAGATTTGGGGCTGAGATGTGCACCCGATATGAGAGGAATGAAGGGCTGAAAACGCAGATCTCGACGGGTCAGATGATGGACAGCGATGGAGCACTCAATTTCGGCGAGGGAATGGCCGAGGGGAGGGCTGCTGAAGTACCGGACCGCATCCGTCAGTGGGAATCGTTGTGGATCTCTTGCACACCCGGCGAGGGATGGGCTGAAAACTGAAAAACGCAGGGCTGATCTGCTGCTGCCACAGCTCTGGGGCTGAAAACCAAAAACGCTGGCTGGTATGGCTGAGAATTGCCGGCGATGGGGCTGAATTGTGGAAACGCTGGCTGCTGGCTGAACTCTGCAAAAACACTGGATGCTCTTGCTGAGAAGACGCTGGCTGCCCTTTGCTAAAACGCTGGCTGAACTGGGCGCTTCTTCCTTCTTGCTTCAAGTGCTGGCAGATGGTTCCCTTTATAGGTAAAGTTTGCCGGTTATAAAGTTATTAGGCTTCAGGTAGGGCAAGTGTCCACCAAGTTTTCCAACAAATAAATCATAAAAAGGATTTATTAAAAATAGGTCCAGGGGTCCAGATCTGGGTGCAAGTGTCGCACATCCGCCCACCCGGGAATCCGATCGACGCGGGGAATGGCTCGTTGGATTCCTCTAACCTAGAACTACATGCACGCCATGCCAGGTGCCCACCGAAGTGTAATGACATCTGTCAAAAGGTGTGTACAAACCATGTATGCAAGAGGTTTCCAAAACTGGTAAACCTAATCTAATGGACTTGTCCGGACATGCAGGTCCTGCAAACAGGCTCACAAAATTGCTGGTACTAATCCTCGTAGGATTCTAGACATCCCTATCTAGGAAGAAGGGGAAAACTGGCTCTGGAGGTCGATGAAGTATGTCCATGTGGCACACAGAGCCATGTGAGTAGTATGTGCAGTGTGCTTGTGGGATTGTGTGTTCTTGCGTGGCAGTATGCGACGTGTTATGTGCATGGTTTTGTTTGCCTGTTTTGCTTGTTTTGGCTGCTTGTGCTCACATAGTTTTAGAAATGGCTCACTTCATCATCGTCCATTGTTTATAGAGCTCTTTTGAAACCTCGTTTATGGTATCTGGCTTGCTTGCTTTATCGATTCTTGGCGCCTTGATTGAGCAAGTACCTTCAAATTAGGTGTTTCTTAAGATTTTTCTGGCCTCACTGTGTCTCGAACTTGATTGGCAGGTTTGGTGTTCTTTTCAACTTGTTGAGACTAGTGCTTGAGGGCGGCTGGCAGAAGGTTTGGGGGTTGTGCAATGGCTATGACTTCGTGACATGGCTTGTGGTTTTAAACTTGGGATGCACGGGCTTGCTTGTGTCGTGGATCATGAAGTATGCTGACAACATAGTAAAGGTCTATTTATGCCTTAGCTTAATCTCTTTTTTGATTGGATACTGATGATTTTTGTGGTGAGGTTTTTGGCTGACATCGGTCTTTTTGTGTCTAGGTTTATGCTACCTCTATGGCCATGCTTCTCACAATGATTCTGTCAATCTTCTTGTTCAATTTCAAGCCCTCTTTGCAGGTGAAGAGTTATCATCACTTTGCAGCTTTTTAGAGGACTCTGATAGGCTAATTCTGACTAGCCACTTTTTGTTCTTGTGGCCAGCTCTTTCTAGGTATTATCATATGCACCATGTCTTTGCAGATGTACTTCACCCCACCACATTTGCTGTTAGATTCACCATCGCCGCAGAAAGATGCCACCACGAATCTAACAGCAATTAATGTAGAGAAGTCCAGTGGCAACACATAGTAGCTGGATATAGGAACCCTTTAAATGCTGATTTTATGTTAAAATTCTTGCCCTCCTTTGGCCTGCTCTGTGTGTGTGTGTGTGTGTGTGTGTGTGTGAGAGAGAGAGAGAGAGAGAGAGAGAGAGAGAGAGAGAGAGAGAGAGAGAGAGAAAGAAAGAAAGAAAGATTTTTAACGTCTATGTCAGGCCGAAATCGGCCTATGAGACAAATCAAATGTACATGGTGTGTATGTCATCCGTCCATCGGAAAGACAAATGAAACAAAACTGATACAAAACTGAACTGAATGTAGGTAGTGGGGTATCTGAGGAGGGATGGAGCTCTATCTCTAGGGGTTATCGTCCTCGAATGTCAAATATGAGCTATGGGACCAAAAGAAATTTATCATGTGGGGTGTGTGGAGCTGGTAAATGACTCTGCATGGGTTTGTAGTGGCTAATATAAATTGCATCTGCCACCAAGTATGTGTGCCCGATTCGCTTGTGGTTTTTCCTATTGGATTGATTTGCACAAGTTTGTAAGCATTCGAGTTTCCGAAAAGAATTGCTTTTAGGAATAAAAGAAAAATAAGTTTTGCTTAGTTAGGGTATCTTGTTGAGGAAGGCTCTTCTATTAGTCCAAGAACTAGGCAGAAATCCCATTTTGTCAAAAGAGATAGTCCCTTCAGAGCTTACGGTTGTCACTTTGATTGCAATCGTCCACTTAGACAATGTTACCAATAGACTGGACACAAGTTTAGAGAAACAAATCTAGAGAGCTAAAATATGGGGAGAAAATGTTAAAATGTGTATTCCATGTGGGTGGCCAATGGAATGTAGAATATTTTGTAGCTTTTTGAAGGTTGGCTATTCAAAGGAGCTTCCCCAAAGAGCTACCCTTAGTCCTCTTCCATAAGTTTTAACATAGTTCGGGTACATATAAGAGGTACTCTAAATGTGAGATTTGTCTTTTTGATGAGAGGCCATTAGACAAGACCCTTTGGGTTTCGTTGGTTCCTCGTCGAAGGGAGTTGGATGGATCTCTCCATCAATAGACCCACATCTTGATGCAATGAAGTCCATTTGAATTTCTACCTTTTGGTTAGTTTAGGATAATAACAAAGAAAATGTTGTGCAAGTAGGGCCGTTGAATTGTCTGATCGTTGCGGAGCCATTGAGTGCCTACACAATAAGCAAGAGCAGATTAAGGGAACCACACAAATGTGCACACTTCAAGAACTATCAGCGAATGAAAAACATAGATCTCTTGCCATGTGGCATGCCTTTTGTTGAGAAGCGTTTCTTCGATGGTGTTGCCTTCCTTCACTAGATGACCTTTTCAATGGTATCGATAAGGGTATCACTCTCATAGGGTTCCACACCAAACACCAGCAGGTTGTTGTAGAGTGTCCCTTTGATGGTACCACCATCACCTATAAGATCGCCTTTTTGATAATGTTGATGATGGCACCACCCTTATTGGGTCCCACACCTAGCACTACTAGGCCAAGGATCATCAGCATGGAGACAATCATTCTCAGCATCATTTTAAGGTCATTGATCCTTGCATGATAGTGACCCTTTCTCCTCCTGTGGTAGTGGATTTTGTCGAGATGCTTGCTTTGAAAAGACGGTGGGGAGGGGGGTTAGGATATCCTCTTCCACATGAGGGTGCTCATCCACTACAAATTGTCCTTTGAAGACCAAGGACCAAGATCCTAGGCATGCTTGCAATGCTGACCAATCATTGCGTGCTTGCTTTCCCAACTCAAGAAATGAACACTTCACAAATCAATGGTTTAATTGGCCACCCTATTTGAGTTAAGATGGGCGTGATTAATTTACATGTGATGTTTGCAAGTTTCAAAATAACATATCCATTTGGATGGTCCTCTTGGAGGGCCATCCAATTCTGTGCCATTATTTTTAAAACACTTAAGCATAGGTGAGGTGCCGTTATAAATTGCTTGCATATACATGGCTATATGCATGGGTGTTCATCCGTTCTTGGAGGTGATAGACCATCTCAACAAAGGAGGCCACAAGTTTCTCTTTCTAAAAGTCTGTCCTACTCCACAACTACCCGCACTATATTGTGTGCTTTTATACTCTGACAAGCATGAGTTAAAATAAACAATAAAAACCCTACTTTTATGAAATTTGAAATGAGAAAGAAAATTCAAAGACATAATACATAACACTAAAGGTCAAAGTGGTTGAGTCATATGCGTTTTTGGCTTTCTAAAACAAGTCCCAGTGAAAAATAGAGTTATGCATGCAATTGGCTTTTGCATGTGAAACATTGTTGTTTTAACTGATAAAAGGGGTCTTTTCATTTAAGACCCTTGTATCCTTTCATTTCTTTGGGCTTTCCCATAGCATTGATTAGGGTGTTGGGGCTACATTGAAAAGAGTTTAGAACAAGAAATCAAACTCTTTATTAAACTTGTACGCTTCAATTTTGTATTTTCCAAAAGACGATCAATCTAGCTCTTTGCAAATAACAAAAGAATACAAATTTCAAAGGCAAATTAGAGGCCTTGAAAGCTTCTAATTAAAGAAGGTATAGGCAAATGTACAATAATAAAGTATAAAAGCTTCTCATCTAAAGGAGGTTCTTATGTTAGATCACATTCGCATATGGTGAAGAACATAAAATAATCGTCAAAATTGATCATCTTTATTGGTCGTCTTTTGTCCAGGCCTAGTGATTTAGTCACTTGTTTGTTTTAGAATGCCAGTGTGGACCTTCACCTTGTTTGTATGGTTATTGTATGGAAATATACGGTTGCCAAAATAAGCACAATCTTTAGAACTTGACAACATGGAACCTTAACTTCAACTATGCACATGTATATATGTGAGTGACTTTTAGATCTATGTGTACATGTGTGTGTGCGCATGCGTGCGTGTTTTGTGAATAGTTGTGAAGTGGATTCTTGGTGGGTGCGAGGGTGGAGGTCACATACAACTCTTTTTCTCCCTTGCACCTAATGTGTAACCAATGAATGTGGGGTTGGATGTTGAGCAGAGAGGAACCCTCTCTCTCTCTCTCTCTCTCTCTCTCTCTCTCTCTCTCTCTCTCTCTCGTTGACTGGAGTTAAATCCATATGCTATTTTTTAAAGTATTTTTTGCAGTTTACATTGTCGGAACCGCTAATGCAACATCTATTTTTCCATTGTAAGTGATGCCCTTCATTTGGAAACTTGAGGGCAGGGACTTATATTTCATGTAGTGCATGTGCTCCATAAGTAGAAAGCAATCTCTCTTCAAAACGAGTTTAACTTTCTCTAAGGAAATATTGTATCTCCCAAAATATTTACTTTTTTAACATTATTTCTAAAAAGAATGAGTATCCAACAACACAATAATCACATCTGAATGTTTGAGGATGTGCGCACGTGCGCGCGAGCGCACACACACACAGAGAGAGAGAGAGAGAGAGAGAGAGAGAGAGAGAGAGAGAGAGAATACACATGTTCTTAGTCATGGTGATAAGAGAGGAGGTGGACTACTAACTCAAACATGGAAAATCTTTTGTTTTTTTTTCAAGGTGTCTTACAGTTTTTTTTCAAGGTGCCTCATCATTTTTGAAGAAACCAAAGACTCGATAATCTTGGTCAATATTTGTATGCCTTTCTTGTTTGAGAGGTTTTAGGTGGGTTGTTTTTCCCTTAAGGATTAATGAAAAATTGCTTTAGTTAGTGAGTTTAATTACCCACTCTTGAATAGGTTATTTTAAACTAGATATCGATAACTGATAGATGACTTTTTCCAAAGTTTATTTGATAAAAATTGGCTACCGTATGGTTTTTTAGGCATGATTTATTTTTAGGAATATCTTTGAAGAGAAGAGTGAAGAAATTGAATGCAATTATCATGGATTTTGATGATGAGCTAGCAAATTTAACTCTACAAGCTTTTGAGATCGAAGTTAAATCGATCCTACTAGTAAGAAGCCAGTTATCTCTATTTGTAGAGATGAAGGTAGCTCTCACAAGTCAAATACGGAGCTACATAGCACAAGCGTTAGGTACACTCAATATAGATCGGAAGAAGTATTATGAAGTCTCGCAGGAGATTTCTCAAATATGGAGCTACTTCATGTGACTTGATTTATTTGCTTTCTAGCACAAGCGTTGGGCACGCTCAATGTAGAGTGGAAGAAGTATTATGAACTCTAGCAGGAGATTTCTCATCGCTTTGCGCCAAAAAATCTCCAAAAAACACTGTAAAAAATAAGCTTACTTCCACATATAGCCATAAGTTTTGAACTTTCAGTGGGCCTTGACCCTTAACCAATTTGCATGTAAAAATCCACCCTCATGTCATAGTTATGGTGTCATTTGTGTGCCCCACCCGTGTGGGAGAGCCCCCTGAAGGGGAAGGCCAAGGGGCCGGCATATTTATGAAACTGGTTGGCTATAGAGTCCACAAACAACCAACCAATAAAACACCGTCAACGACATAGGGTAGGACCAACCAACAATGTGCATCCCCAACCACACAGGCCCAACATTCCATAGCCACAAGCTCCAGGAGCTCTCAAAGAGGGAGTCCTTTTTTGTGATGCCCATATAGTGCCCCCAACTTTTATATGTACCCTTGCTTCCCATGCGCCCATATGGTATATGGCATAAGCCTATTTTCACATGGCATCTTCCCAAGATCCCCCTTCTTCTCCCCGTAAAAAGACCTCCCTACTTCACAAAATTGACCCCTTTTGGCATCAAAGTTGACTACTTAAGGGCCCAAATCCCTAGTATATTGGCACAATTCACAAATCTGTTCATCAAGCGCTTCATAAGAGTTTTCAAAACATCCAAAATAAGCACCACATGTGGCATTAATATAGATAAAAATGCTGCTAACTCTAGAACAATTCCACAAGTTGTTTGACCCCCAAACTTACTCATCGTGGATACAAAGCATCACGACATCCACCCCCTATGAAGATGCGCATTCTCCGGCATGTGCGATAGCTTAGAAGTAATTCTAATCTAGTGATTCATATGATGCATCATCTACTTGTTTAATATCTTTAGTCTCATGTTGATCTAAGGTTTGCTCATCAAAATTGTTCTCCCAATCATGCCTTTTGAATTATTTGACCCTCTTTCGTGCTATAGGCACCTTCATCAAACTTGCATAAGAAGTAAGTCACATGTCATAACCATGTTCGACCACGTAAGGTCCAAACCATTGCTTTACCATTTTCCACAATGTAGTATATTGATTGTCAAGACTACAGTCGTAAAGTAGTACCCAATCCCCTTTCTTTAATTACACTTGTTTCTTGTCAAATGCCCTTTTATTTTCAATCGAGCTTCTTTTAGCTTGACCTTTGTATCTTCAATACCTTCAAGTATGCTCTATAATTGACAAATCCTTAAGCTAAGCAAATATTCCTATTTAATCCGATCTCTCGAGGTAAAATATTCCAAGTGATCACTGCTTCCTCTGGAGGAATAATTCGGCTTTTTCATATACATTTTCGTTGGTATACATGTCACAATACTATGAGTAGTAGGATCTACCTGTAAAGCGTAATGTAATGGCCTTGGCAATTCTCCAATTTGTCCTTAACTTGCCTTTGCAAAGGCTTTGATGATAGGGGGATGACCCTATTCACTTTTGCCATTTATTTTAGGGCTATACACTATAGTGAGATCCAACTTCATACCCATCTGAGTAAAGAACTCAGATGGGTAATAACTATAGTAAGAGCCAACTTCATACCCGGAACTCTCTAACTTCACAACATCCAATTCTCCCATGTTTGTAATAATTTTTTGAGTGCATCCATACCTACATATCACATCCTCAAGGAAAAATCTGCATACAATGCTTGTGGTCTTACTTCTTAAGGCTCTTCCTTCAACCAAGTTAGTCAAATCTTCCCTTTCAAGTACAATCTTTCCTTGCAAGTATAGTATAACTTATTCTGTCAAAGACCAAAGGCATGGTGATCAAATCCACAACCCGTTTTTTAATGCACACTCAAGGAGCATGTAGGTAGTAAACCATTTTGATGATGTATATTCGAGTAGATCTGACACGTGGCACAAGTTTCCACGAGTTGTGCAACATTTGTATACACATCTTTTCACCAATGGCGGTCTTTAACTCGAGCCTTAACTTTGTTTATAACCAACACATGAAACTATTTAATTACCTATTGTTGAGTTGCTTTATCACAAACAAATCTCTGAGATGATCCCCTTCGTTGCTTTGGGTAGAAAATATATGTATGCTTTCTTTTCTATCCTCTTGTACTCGAAATCACTCCTTCCTTTCTACTTGAAGAAGGTGCTCAAATAGCGCTTTTTAGGAGGCTAACCCCATCATACATATCTCATAAAAATACTATAGTGGCGTAAACTGTTTTCTCATAATCCATATGCATATGTGAAGAAGTAAAGAACTTCAAACCGACATCATCACCGTCAATCATATCTTCTCATCTTCACACTTGGCTTCCCATGCGGTTGTTTTCCTTATACTTGACATAGTTTCGGATGAGGCAACCTTTTCGTTTTGAGAACTGTACATGCGGTAAGCCAAAAGCTTTCTTTAGATTTTACTTCACCATCATGCTCTACTTGCAAATCACTACTACCCTGCTTATACCTACTACTTGCTCCCGTCGCTTTTTATTCATTCATTAGCCCACCCCCAACAATATCGTCGCTCCAAACCTTAGTTGTTAGTTGAAATAGTTAAAGGCTTCACCTTTTAAAAGAGCCTAGCCTAAGAGTCGAACACAGCCCCATAGAGAGGTTTGACTGTAGCACGTTTGTCATAATCCACTCCGATGCCCCCGACTCAATGTTGGCAGTCTCCCTCTAACATTAAAAATGAAAGGCACGGCAAGGGTTGAAACCAAGCCCCTGAGTGTGCCGAGATTGCACGTCTCCAGCCTAACCATATGGTGCAACATGTCCGGTTGCATTCTCAGGCAATGTGAATTAAAAAAAGCAAAGTCTGTTTTTCAGCCTCCTGCTACTTCATCCCCACCTCACCTTGCTGCTTTGTACCCGCCTCTTGTTTCCTCGCCCATTCGCTCTCTCTTCAGTTTTATTCCTTTCAGTGATGATGTGGTATCGTTGTTGATTCGCCCTTTCTTTCTTTTTTTGAAATGGGTACAACCTACTTGCAAATCATAAGCAGATGCTTGAACGACATTATTTTTAACCATCGTATCTTCCATACCTTTTTTTTTTTATTTTATGCCTTCCTTTATGAGACTTATCGTGAGAGGTAAGCATGTTGCCCTAAAGTGGATCTCTATCTTTCCTAAAAAAAAATCAGATTTTGTCTTAAAGATTCATTAAAGTCATCACATTCTTTCCAGAATTCTTTGGTGTAGGCTTTGTTATTACATTATTAGCTAAAAGCCTATAATGTAGTAAGAGTCACAAACCAATATTTGCATTGTTCAATCGCAATGATATTGTGGTGTGCACAAGAAGAGAGAGATGTACTCCAAACCAGCTTGCCTCACAATGAGTCGGCAACCTCTTTTATAAGGAAAAGAGAGTTGGTTACATATGCCAAGAACCTACTAGTGTCCTCCCACACTAGGTAGTCGGACACACAACCTAAAGGATCCACACACCACACCTCCCCCCTTAGGGCAAAAAAGATGGACATCTTTTTACAAGTTTGGATTGGGAAGGGACGCGACATGACTAGAGGACTGCATCAACTCCAACGCCTCATGTGGGGGGAGTGATCTTACGACGACTCGAGCTGGACAAGAAGCTCTGACGACTCAAAAGAAGGAGCCTCAACATAATTGACATCTTGCTTGTGCATCAACATCAAGTTGCTATCCTAATGTGATGGACAAGACAAGGAACAACTAGGGGCTACATCATAAGGACAAGGATGCGATCTTTTTGTGACATACATCTCTCCCGCAATGGGTTTGGCGTGGTAGTGCTTCTTCAACCAAGATACATGCTAGAAAAGAGAATGCTAAATAACGATGGGAAAGTAAATGAACTAACTAAATGTGAAAAACTGAGACAAAAAATTGGTATGATCTGTAGCTTCTAAATTTTTTCGTTGTCAAAAGGCTCCTCTGCAACACCGCTGCGGCAACTCCTGCTGACAAGAACAAAGCTCCATGCAATTGCAAATTTATTTTGAGAAAGGGCTAGAGGTAATCAGAGCCTCGCCACGAAGTTGGGCATGCAATTGAGGCTTGGACAACACCCTGAATTGCACCCTTCAGCAGTATCTTCGTTGGCATCCTCAGCTTGCTAGGAAAACTTGATTTAGGAAGATAACTGCTATGATTGCAGCAAACCAGGAGTTCGAGGAGTTCGAACTAAGGTCTCTGACCTACAAAACTCCATCGGGCTAGCCTGCGAGAGAGCGGAGGCCACAAAAGTGCTTGAGCTCAAGAGAGTTTCCACCAAGACACTGGTGATCAGCTAGCAAATGTGACTGACGTCGCCTACTAATTTGATCCAGATTCGAGCTTGTTGGTGACGCTCCTCTTGCAGCCCTCCACTAATCAGTAATAGAAAGACGTCATGAGGGAGGGCAATCGACTATGTAGAGCATGGTGCGTGCAACTTTGAATGTGAGGTGAGGTCAAAGATAGCAACTACGGGCCTGCAAGAAGATGAAGGTCTGCAAACCAAATGGTCTGTGTGAAGCTGGGCTGCTCTTGCAACCTTGGGCAGGGTCTTCTTTTGAGAAAGAGTGGGAAAAAGAACTAGCAAGAAGCTTTAGCCTGTGTCGAGCAAGAACCCCATGGCTGCTAGTGGAAGGAGCAAGAACTCAAGTGAATAAGTGAGTGAGAGAGTGCCCGCCGTCTCCACCAATGTGGTGTGCACAAGAAGAGAGAGATGTACTCCAAACCAGCTTGCCTCACAATGAGTCGGCAGCCTCTTTTATAAGGAAAAGAGAGTTGGTTACATATGCCAAGAACCTACTAGTGTCCTCCCACACTAGGTAGTCGGACACACAACCTAAAGGATCCACACACCACAATATATGCACAAGCACATCGATCACAATCATTCCGCACATGAAAAGGGTGAAAAAAAAAGGATATTTCTCTTATCATCAATATGAAAAAAACTATAAACTTCCTTTAATTGTGACACAAAACACAGACATAGTTCCTAAAATAAAATGGCTCTACTTCACTTTCATTTGTTGGAATCTACATAGATCCTCGCTAGCGTCCCGACTCCCCTCATTTGCCAAAGTAAACAGCACGCTAGCCCAAACCAAACCCGCACGATGTTCGCAAAGAAGTCCCTGCTTGGAGGAGTGCTCCTTGCCTGAAATTCGCTGCACGACATAACGTTCCGCCCGTGCTCCTGCAGCGTGTATGTGAGCCACTGAATCTTCTCCCACATCTCTCTCTCTCTCTCTCTCTCTCTCTCTCTCTCTCTCTCTCTCTCTCTGCCCTTGTGCCGCCTGACCTCCCTTTCTATGTGCCTTCGCCCACAGCTCGGAACGACATGAAGCTCCTGCCCTTCCCTTTTTGTTCTCTTGCTGTCCCAATTGAGCTACCCCGCGGAGATGCACTGGCCTTGCTCGTGTCCTCCGCTCCACACACACATACACACACACGCAGGCACACTGCCAAGAGAGATGTCCGTCGCCCACAACAAAAAAATATTGCATTGTCTCCACCCGGGCTTGAGACACCAGGAGGTGTTTACCTTTGTGAGGTCTTTGCTCCCTGTGAACCTGACAAGATTCTCTCTCTCTCATCCATGCGTCACCTCCCTGGCTTTTTACTTGAAAGACAAGAAAAAACCACTCCAAAAATCAAGAGCACATACTCTATCATACACGATGCTAAAACTAAAATTTGAGTTGGTTATGTAGGCTTTGGTGACGAATTGGTTCAATATTTTTATACATAATTGCCTTTTGTGCGAGGTAATTTGTGATAAATGCTAAGCACTAGAAAACGGATCTCAATTGTCAAACCGAATCTATCTCCCAAGATTCTCCGAAGATTCGATCCATAGATTTGCAACCACGAATGGGTAACTCAAAAAAATAAAATTGATGTTGCATCTTAGCCTACGCAACAACTATCTCTCCTCACCCCAACTCACACACCCTCCCGTTGGCTTGCCTTGCGATCGCTTGCATAACATGCCCGCCCCCCGCCGCCCCCCCCCCCCCCCCCCCCCCCCCAAAAAAAAAAAAAAAAAAACTCGACAGATCAAACCAATAAAGAAAAAGTTTTCCCTTTGCCTTCCGATTAAAACTAAAACACTCAACTTTATTTTACATCCCTTTGGTTTAAAAGTATCTCCTAAGATCCTACCTAAACAATTGCTTTCATTATTCTTAAAGTAGTAGCGGTAGCGTGCGTCTACTGGGTCTACGTTGAAGCCATTAATTAAGTTGCAAGATTCCATTATCCCTTAACTATCTCAAAAGCAAAAATGCCTCTCTCTCCCCCGAAACAAACTCCGCCTTTCTCCCCCAATGGCTTGCTTGAACTCCTAACTCTTGGTCTCAGATACACCCCACCATCGCTTGCCCTCCTCTCTCTCTGGTATGCTCATGTACATCACAAGAAGGCTGAGATGGAATCTCTCTCTCTCTCTCTCTCTCTCTCTCTCTCTCTCTCTCTCTCTCTCTCTCTCTTATTGTCTATGATTCGTGGATGAGCGAACCAGGTGGTAGTTGGAGTGTAAGTCCAAACAATCGTACGCAGGGCATGCATGTTGTGGTGCTGCAGTGCGTGTTTTTTTAAAGGAGAGAGCGTCGCACATAGGGTGAGGAAACTGTGGCGCTGCAATGACCTAGGACAGCTGACTTCGACCGAACGCAGAGAGAGAGAGAGAGAGAGAGAGAGAGAGAGAGAGAGAGAGAGAGGCGGGCCGTGTCTGCGCCTCCCTCCAAGTGCCCTCTACCTCCGCCTTCACCCTCTCCTCTGTCCTCCCTGCAGCTTCCATGGCCTTCACCATCATCCCCACCATCGTCAACCTCCGCCCTGCATGCTCAGACACACACTAGCGTTTCCACCCTGCAGTTCGTGCACATCCATCAGCCCTCTACTGATGCTCGCCCCTCACCATCGGTGTTGTGCTTGCGAGTTGCCCTTGTGCTTTGACACGATCTCTCTCGCTGACAGGATTGACGCCACCCCTTCCTTCTCATGCACTAGCCTATTCTCCCTCTCTTGTGATCCTCATCACCACAACTCAACAAAGTTGAGCCAACCTACTCGGCCAACATGGTGGGCATTTTGTAAGAGCGACAGGTAGAGAGAAAGAGATGGTGTGCCCACAAAACCCCTCCCCCCAAAATCTCCCTCTCTCTCTCTCTCTCTCTCTCTCTCTCTCTCTCTCTCTCTCTCTCTCTCTCTCTCTCTCTCTCTCTCTCCGTTCGTCCTGCGACCTCACTCATAGACCATGTCCTCTCCCTCTGTCCCTCTCCCTCTCTCTCTCTCTCTCTCTCTCTCTCTCTCTCTCTCTCTCTCTCTCTCTCTCTCTCTCTCTCTCTCTCTCTCTCTCTCTCTCTGCTCAACCTGCAACCTCACTCCCATGGTCTCAAAGCAACGTCCACCGCTAGCCACCAAAGTCAAGAAAAAAAATGGAAACCTCGGCCATCTCTGCCTATTGTCGTTGCAGACAACTACCATGGCAGCTCTTGTCGGTGGTCTTGTGTAAAACCAGATAGAAAAAGATATCTCTCTCTCTCTCTCTCTCTCTCTCTCTCTCTCTCCAACTGGCAGCCCACACATGGCATCTCCCTCTTTCTGTTTCTTCCATGTGTTGGATCATCACTTTTTGCCCTTAAACCATCAAAGAATCTGTGCCATCCCCCTCCCTTTTGCCCTCAAAGCCACACTAGCATCTCTTTCAAATCAACCCGAAAGCAAAATTGGCAGGGCCTACGCAAATGAATTAGTTACGGAAAAACTACATCCAATTTTAGGTGGGGAAAGAGCTTAGAACTACCCTAAACCCTTATCCGAATTCATAGAGCAAAGAGTGGCTTTTACCTTTGCAAGGAGATGAAACCTCTTGTGTACTAACCAAAAGTTTCAAGTGTATAAGATTTTGTCAAGCCAAAAACTCTTTATTACCATGTAGAGACATGTTTGTGTGATTTTTGGCACACCAAAGTGCTTAAGCTCTTTGTGATATTTTGTCAAGCCGTTAACTCTTTACTATCTTAGTAGCAAGTGAAGGCTATGATTTGACCACGAAGACCAACTAAGAAATCACAATTTTTGGCTTGCTCAAAACCCGCTCAAAAAGGCCTTAGAGAACAACGGATAAAGGAGTGCATCCATAGGAATTTGATCCCGTAATGTGAAATTTAATATTTCCTTAATATTTTACTTTGTAAAAGAGTCCTTATATTTACAACCTCATAGAAGTCCATTTTATTAAATTGTTTTATTATTTCTTATGCTAACAAGACCTACCTTTTCTTATGACCGTCATTAACCACCAGTCCGCGTAACTATGCAGTGCCCGCAAAGAGCCGCCATAGCTCACAGGAGAGGAGAGCTCACCTCTCTCTCTCCCTTTGTGCTTTATGAATGGGGACCAACTCTCTCTCTCTCTCTCTCTCTCTCTCTATATATATATATATATATATTTATTTATTTATTTATTTATTGCGGCCTCTAAGGCCCGTGCTCCATATATGGGACCACATGTAGGCCACATGGCAGCCTACGATTCACTACCCTCAAGTAACTTCATAAAATCCCTTGCAAGCTCCCTAGTTAGACCTCCTTACTGAGCCCACTTTGTCCTACCTCTGTTTACTTCTCTGGGCTCGGATCCCTCTCCTAGAAAGCCACACGAGAACTTCCCTTGGCCGAATCCAAACCCCATAATCCTTGCCGCATCTTGACCTTACCATGGCCTCTAACAACACATCTAAAAATTGGAAAAAAACATTTGTACCCATCTGCTCGGCACTGGCTCGCAACTTCATCTTGCCGTATCTTACTAGCCGGGAAGTGCTTGCCGTGTCAATTCCTGTTAACTCCACACGGTGACACTAACTTTTGAAACCTCTTCAAGCCCAAAAAAACACCAGATGGCATGCCTACCAATGCAATCAATTTGGCCCATGACTGGCCGTCGACAAATCTTCAACTGACCTTAACTTGCCCGTTCGAGCTCTGATTGCCGATCCAAAAAAGAACGACACGCATCATAAGATAGGCACTTAGGCCTATGTATTTATTTTATCTCTGACCCATCATCTGCAATTGTCCAATCCGGTATGGATCTGCAAATCACTTTGAACTTCAAGCTGCCATAACTTTCACCCCGTAGCTATGTTTGAGAGGCAGTATGGACCAAGCTATAGACCATACTGAGGGTCACCGTTGGCACTCTCATTTTTTCACTTTGCACACTTCAACCATCCACTTGTGACAAGAATCATAGCATAGCATTCTGGCCCTGAAAACCACATAAAGCATACATATTCGCTGCTCTTTGCCTACTTTTGATCTTCCCAGCCGCCCAATCACATTGACATGCCCTTGAGAGCCCACCATATCCTTGCATTGTACTTTTTGTAGCACCGACCAAGTTTAACTGCAAACAATGTGCCAAAGGCATCCGACTACCCCTCACTTGTACATACTTTATTATTTACTAGATATAAGAATAACGGCCTCTCTCACATAGTGTGGTGAGTTGCTCCACCCACACTTGCGCTCGCTCTCTCTCTCTCTCTCTCTCTCTCTCTCTCTCTCTCTCTACGCGTGTGCACTACATTTGCGCACTCTTCAACTAGGTCAACAATATATTAAAAATGCACTTTTTTGTACTTAATGCTATGTTCAAATTTTTCAAAGGTATATAGCAACCATGGACTTTGGTCAAAAACTTGGAGAATTTTGTACCTTGTGTAAAATGGGTTTGACCTTCCAAATATGTTGTTTTTGGTCAAATTGAGCACTCCTTTGGCTTTGAGAGCTCCTCACGACCAACAATCAAGTGTTTCTTATTTTTTGCACTTACAGTGTGGTGAACTTTGAGCTAAAGTATCCAATTTTTTTCCAAAACCTTGAAAGGACACTTGTATGTCCTTATAGGTTACCGAACTACTGTTAAAGGTAGAGAAGGCCAGCAAGATTTTGGCTTTCACGCTCATGGTGAAGAAGGCTAGTTAAGGGAGTAGAAAAGAGGATAATATGGGTATTAGGGTTGGGTTTCCTCTTTCTTGATTTCTCTTTGGATCTTTGAATTGGGTTTTGGCTTATTGTAGCCAGGAAGAAAGTGGATTTTGCGGTCTTCAATTATGGTTTTAAACCTCTAGTGTCCATTGCAAGTGAGTGCACATAAGAATCAATTTCATCAAAAATTTGTATTAACTTCATCATTTAAGGATACAAAATTCAATTTGATTTTCAAAGCGTGTTTCTTGTGTCATGCATCTTCTACTCTCCCTTACAACCCTCATAGGTTAGCAACCCGATGTTGTCCTAGCTCACCTCCTTGACACCAGTGAGGTGTCTCACATATTCAGACTATCCACCATTGTGCAAAGATGACAATACCTTTGTGATGACACTACCTTCATGATACACAATGCGACGGGATATGATCATGGATCTTGATGCCTAAATGATGAGGGCTTGGCACCCAATGTGTTTAAAGAGGCTATTGTCTTCTTTAGCTGCTCAACCTAAGACGGCATAGCCTGAAGTTACTTGTGCAAATTTTTGTACACAAGGATTCTATGTCTGCTTTACTCTCCAATGATCCCTGCTTTACTCCAATAGTTTGGTTTGCCTTCTTTACTGGGATCCTCTGTTAATTTGTTGGTTTTCCCTCTTGGTTATGGCCATTAAGTAATTAAAGGCCTCATTGGTCATGTCCTCTTTTTCCTACCTTATCTAGAATTAGAGAAATCATCTAACAAGGTCTATATCCTTTGGAATATGGCAAAACAAATACCACCTTCTATGGAAGTTTCTACAAGGTTTGGTTATGTATTGGTTTCCTTAGTGTTTGGAACTTTTTTTCTCTAAATCTTTTTTTTTTTTTAATAGCAAAACTCACAATTGTGAGTGAATTCTATCGAGCAGCCGAAACAATTACAAGGTTTTGTCATGCTCATGTTAAGCCATGACAACATCCAGGAATCATAATTACACCGGCTATTAGGGCAGCCACTCCTACCGATGGCCAAGGTTTGCCCCCGTCCCAGGTATTCCGTCTGCTGACAACAAGGCACAAGTAGTCCTAGACCAATCCTCCGAGTGATGCTTGCGCTCGAGTGCCCATATTAGCACTTTGCTTTCCTGTATACTTTTTGCGAAGCTTGCCACCTCAAATCCTCCATCAAAAACTTGTTTGCCATACATTATGAAAGAAGAAGTATCTGACAATCTGGGTGCTGACGAGGAGTGCAGGACTACCTGAGTTTTTACCTCCAAAGCATAGGCCAGTCTTGAAAAACCTAATTTTCCATGTTCTCTGGACCCACTTTCATACTTTCCCTACGAGGCCTTTTATAGCTGGGCAGTCCATGAAAAGGTGGGCCAGATCCTCACTAGTCAACATGCACCCCAAGCATCGATCTAACCCAATCCCTCTCTCTTGAATCTTCACACCCATCGGTAGAGCACCCCAAATAACCTTCCATAAGAAAACCTTCATGTACTGTGGAACCTTTGGCTTCCATATGTTCTCCATTACATGCTCCCACCTTTCCTCCAGCCATTGCTTTTTCCATAGCTTATTAAGGGGGCTAGACCAGTTCTTCTTTTGCATCATTGTCTAATAAATGATTTTGGTATGGGGTTTCCCCAAGAGACTGCTTCCGGGCCATTTCCAGGCTTTCTAGTCCAACTCCGAGTCACAGATTGGCATCACTAGATTGTCAAGTTCTTTCATCACTTTGTGGACAAGCAAGACCTCCAAGCTATTGAGTTGGTACTAGGCAATCATAAGGTCAATGGTTTTCCAACTCTTGTTGACACTGTCCCAAAAGTGCTCAAGTCGGATCAGACCCTTATTATTCAGCTTCCTTGCTGTCTCAATCCAATAGGGAGTTTGTGGCAGATCTACAACTTTGGAGATCCAGGGGGACCAATGTAGGATGGAGTTCTTGAAGTATCTGGCTTCTTCCCCCCACTTTAAGACTCGTGCTACTATATTGCATTTTCTTACCAATTCTCCCGAGCTGCCCTCCAGTCTTAATGTAGACCACGCCAGGGAAAGTAGCTTGTCATGAACCTCCACCCCTCTCCACTTTCCTCCCTTCGAGCCAAGTTTAGCTGCTTCTATCATCACTCTGATCATAACTGCCCAAACTTGATCCTGTTTAGCCAAGGAAACAACAAATTTGGTGCAACAAGCTTCTGCATGGGTCACAGGGTTAAGAATCCTGAGGCCTCCTTGATTCCCCAGCCGAGCAACCGATTCCCAACTGGCCCATTGCCATGGCCCGGAAGATTTCGTGTTATTTTTCCATAAAAATGTTTTTACTGGTTTTAAGAACTCTTTCCAGTGACACTTAGCCATCTTGAGAAGCGGGCTAGTGAAGGCAATATAAGGAATCGTGAAGGCATTCATCACTTTTATCCGACTTGGGAATGGGAGAAGAGCATACTCCCACCTTCTCATTTTTGTTTTGATTTTTTCAAGTACCCACTCGAATCTTTGCTTGTGAGTTGCTTCCACCCCCAAGGGGGCTCCTAGATGTCTAAAGATCTTTCCTTTTGTAACAATCTCCCTTGACTAGACAGAAGGATCAAATGAGTCATTTTCTGATAGAGAAATCATCCTTGACTTCTCTATATTACACTGGGACCCCGAAGCTACCGAGAAAATTTGTACAATCTCTAGAGCTTTTCTGATGACCTGGGGGCACGCCTTCAAGAAGAGGAGAGAATCATCTGCAAAAAGTTTTGCCAGGAGTTGTCTATTTCTTGGTAAAACAATGCCTTGCACCTCCCCGCGTTCCGCACTAGCTTCGAGCGTCGTGATTAAAGGATGTGATCCTATGGCAAAAAGTAGGGGGGCAAGAGGGCATCCCTGTTTAATAGACCTTTAACCTCAAAAGAGCCCACAATTCTACCGTTAAATAGGAGCTCTAACTGGCTTCCAGCCCCCATTACATGAACCATCCGACAAAGGCGCGGCCCAAAGCCTAGAGCTTCCATGGTGGCTTCTATATATGTCCATGTTATTCTGTCATAGGCCTTGTCCAGGTCCAACTGCAGCAGAATGCACTCCTGCTTTGTGACATTTGCGTATTCTATGCCCACCGTTGCTGCCAAGATGTTATCGTATATGGACCGTCCTTTAATGAAACCATGTTGATGGGGGGAGATGATCTTGGTTAGTAAGGGGGCTAGTCTTAGGGCCACTGCTTTAGCTATAATTTTGTAGGCTACTGACATCATCATTATAGGGTGCCAATGTTGAAGTTTAGAGCAGCAGATTTGTTTTGGGATGGGCTTGATAAGCCCTCTCTTCACACTCTTCTCCAACGACCCTTCGACCATGGCTTTATTGGCCAAACTTGTGATTGGGGCCTTGAGATCATCCCAAAATTTTGCGTAGAATTCCACCGTCATCCCATCCCAACCATGGGACTTTTCCTTGCCAAGGGCTTGCAATGCTAGTGAACATTCGTCTTCGAAAAATGCCCGTTCCAAGCTATTAGCTTTTGAGTGGGGAATTTCCTTTTTAACACTATGTAGTAAGGTCCCTCTGGCTTCCTCCACTTCTTAGGACTGGGTCTCCGGCCGTCCAATGATTTGATTGAGATAGCTCAGCATCATACTAGCCATTTCATCCTGGTTCTGAACTGCTGTCCCTTTCTCATCATCGAGCGAGCGGACGTGGCCCCGGCTCTTCTTGATTTTTAGAGCTCTAAAAAAATGAGCTTGATTGGAGGCTTCCGGTTGCAAATAAATCTCCCTAGAGAGAAGTCTAGCCTTTTTGATATCTTCTACCTGCTCATTAGCGAGGTTTGATTTGGCTTCAAGCCATCGTTTGTCTTCGCCCTCAGTAGCATGCCCATTGGCTTTTATAACGGTAAGCAATTGTACCTTTGCTGAAAGATGCAACAGGTGATTCTCCCTAGCTTTCTTGATTTGGGGGCCCGAGGTTTTTATTGCTTTCTGGATGCTCCGAGCAAAGAGGTCCCACGCATTGTGCTTGTTGAGGTCGACATCTTTTTTTAGCTTACCCAGTGCTTTCTTGGAAATATTCCTGAATAGAGGGTCTTTGAAAAGGTGTGCCCCTGTGACCAACAATTTTTTTTAACCTCTTGGGGCCTGCTCCTCCTCGTTATTATTCTTAAATTGAATGTGCAGAGGAATGTGGTCCGAGAGGATTGTTGTTGGGACTACCTTCATTTCCATCAGCGTCGGTATCCAGTCAGCTTGGTGTGAGCAATAGCATCTGTCCAGTTTGTAGGCAGTGCAGGCGTACTGAAGGCTTGTGTAGGTGAACCCAAGCGTGCTGTTCCATGGGCCAACATCCCATAAGAAAATCATTGCCCACTTTTCGCACAAACTTTTCCATTTAGACCTTTCTGAGCCAGCCAGCACACTGGAGGATCCTGTTCTCTCCCTGCTCTTTTCTACCATGTTAAAGTCACCAACCAACAACCACTCCCCTTCAATAGGGGTATCTCTGAGATGCATCCATAGTTTGGCTCTATCTTTTGCATTGCAAGTGTCGTACACATTCACAATGGTGAGGGGACGCCCTTCCCATCTGATTCTAATCCCCAGGATCCTGCCGGATGGGTGGTTAAGAACCAACTTTGGCTCCAATTCTCTGTCCACAATACTGAGGACGCCACTGAAAGCGTTATTTCCTTCTCCATAGAATACCAATTTCTTTCCTAGCATCTGATTTCTCTTGCTATGGGCGTCTAGATGGTGTTCCTGAATGGCCCAAAAGTTGATTGTCTTCTCCTTTTTTACTTCCTCCCAGAAAAGGGTACTCTTCTTCCGGGTTTTCAACCCCTTTACGTTCCAAGATTGGATAGTGAGTGACTCCATCATTAATACGGGGTTCATTGCAATAGAGGAATGAATTCTTCAGCATCCAAATCATCCCCCCCCCCCCCCCGTTCTCCTTGGTCTTAGGAGAATCCGGGGTTTCCAAGTCATAGGATTTCTTTTCTCGCAGTGTTGCGAATGGATGTGCAGAGGGATAATGAACCCCCCTCCTTTCGAAGGGGTAGAGGATGAATTAGATCCTTTCACCTCCAGTGTTCTGACGACTTGCAGCACTTTGGAGTCTCTTGCCACCGCCTTCACTCTTTTGGCTCTTTTCAGACCGAGGACTTGGACAGCCATCGCCATTGTTACTATCATAAATTTGGGGGTAGCAGCGGGAGTAATGATCCTATTAATATTGCATGTACCTTCAGAAGCTCGTTGTATGGGAATCGATTCTTCCACCATCTTTTCTTGCATCTCCGTATCCATTTTCTCACACACCATCCCTCCTTCATCCTTCCCTGTATTTGTCCCTTCATTATTGTCTCCCTGCTTCTCCGGTCCTCCCATCGGGGATTCCATTTTATTGGGGCCCTGTACAGCCGGAGCTATAGTATCATTAGAATTCAATGGGAAATCCTTGGCGAAGTGACCAAAGTTGTTGCATTTAAAACATGCCCCAAAGTAAGTTCCAAAGTTTAGCGGAATGGTAACAAGCCCAGCTCCGACATTGATAACCATGCTTTTAGGTGGCGTTTTAGACGAATCCCATCCTATACAAACCCTGTTTGAAGTTCTGCCAAACCCTCTCTTACTAGGTATAAATAAGGGAGTGCCCAGTTGGCTAGCAAGCATCATGAGATTATCCCACAGCCAACTAGGCAGGCCCACAAACTCTACCCAGACCGAATGAACCGCTTGCAAAGATTCAGCTGAGTCGAACACTGGCTCCCAAGGCACCACACACACCGTAGTCCTATTAAATACTAGGGGCCCTTTGTCGAGGATCTTCTCCACATCGGAGGCCTCTTTGAATCTCACTGAGCAAAAACCTTTAGCTAGGTAGGAAGTACTTTCAACTGCTCCTCCATGGCCAAGAATTTGAGGGCCCTGCAGCCATTGGATCATCTCAAACCTGTTCGGGATTCTTCCACTGAACCCAAATACAAGTGTCATCTTAGCTTGGCTGGCTAGCTTTTTTTTTATCAGTGCTTGTGGAATCGCTACAGTAATAGCCTCGACTACCTCCACATGCTGTGGCAAGGACTTTTTTAAAGCAGAGAAGGCTCAATCTGCCAACCCGTCTTCTACCAACCCACTAAATTTTGAATGGGAGCAAGTTCTTTTGTTGTTGTTAGGGCCGGCCTCAAGCATTTTGTTGACTTCCAATAGCTCTTGTTGCAGTCTAGCTTTTGTATTCTGCAGGTTTTTGACGTCCCCTGCACTTGACATTCCTTCTACTGAGCTTTTTCCATTATCCCTAGAGTTAGGCCCCTTGAGTATGCTAGCAAACGATACACCTGGCCTGCAAGTAGCCGATGAACTTGACGCTTTATTTACATTCGCACAGATTGGTCCCTGAGGAACCTCGTCTTTGATGGTTTTCACTTCGAATTTGAACCCTTGCGCTGAGCCCATTTTCACTCCTGTTTCCTCAGAGGGGACTTTTTCGGTCGGAGCAATTTTGACTTCTTGCATGGTTGATACCTTTGGCGAGCTGGGGCTTGACATTTCCGTGTCATACCTTTCCTTGCCGCTAACATCTGCGAGAATTTGCAAATGTCCTCACTTACGGCCAGATTGTCGACTTCCATTAGCTCAGAACCTTAAGTAACTTATCACTGGCTCAATTTCCAATTGGGCCAACCGCAAACTACAGGCTTTAAGGCTATGGTGTGAAAGGGGTACAATGCAAAAGGGAGGTCTCAAGGCTTAAAGGCTATTGTGCGAAAGGGGTACAATGCAAAAAGCTGCCAACGATTATTAACACAAGCTACCAACGATAATTTACGTATGCTACCAAAGATTATTGACTACTATTCTCACATCAATTATTTGTGTGATGAGATCGCGATTATTAATTGCTCAGGTACCGAAGCAAGGAATGGAGCCACCTAACTCAAGCACGGAGCGACCTAGATCAAGCACAGAGTGAGCAGCCCGTAGCTGCACTGGACACTACGCCACTCCTAGATCAATTAGCACAGACCAAGATCAGGTCAGCTGCTGAATAGTGCTGAGCCGAGCAGGAGCTCGCAAGCTACACAATGTGCGTCACCCAATAGGGCCGGAGCACGCAATTGAGGACAATAGAACGCAGGAACTCTTCGGCTTCATCTTCAGCACGAGCTAAGAACAGGGTCAAATTTTTTTTTCTCTCTCTAAATCTTCTACAATTTGACACGATATGCATTTTAATATTGATGTTGCTCCTCCTCATTCTACATGTAACCAAGAATTTGATTCGAATCATGTACCCTATTGGACCAAATTTGGCCAAATGAGGTAGGAAATTTGTTCACCGACCCTATTGGACCTCCTTTGGCCCTAGATTCTATAGAAAAATAATTTCACGTTGTAGCTAATATGATCCTCACAAGGGAAGGGGGGGAACTCACTATATGCTAACCGACTATATGTGCACAAGGGGTATTTTGAAAACCCTCTATCTATAGACTTCTTTGGCCTTTAAAGCCCCCTTACTTAACACTTTTTATAATAAAAGTATCCCTCATGTATCAAAATAGTAAAATTTACTATTTCAAATAAGAATCCCATATGATACATTTAAGCCTTACGTTGAACTCACATGCTATCTTATATGTGTTTTTTTAAAGGAAATCTACATGTTTTTTTAGGGAACCCCAACACAAACCCGACCCCCACCCCCCCCCCCCCCCCCCCCCCCCCCACACACTCACACACACACACACACCCTTGCGCCCCGATGGGAGTTGGGAGGGAATTATATATGCATGCAAAATTGCTGGCTACAAATAAGAATCATTTTTTATTGATAGACTTATAGGTCAAACTTTGCTAATGCCTTCCTCTTCTACCATTGTTTATCTTTCTTATGAGTGAGGGTTCATGTGGAGAAAAAGTAGACCCTTGTGATTCACATGTTACTTGTCTAAATTCTTTAGATTCTTCATGATGATCTTCTTGGAATTTCAAGGGACTCACCCATGTAGATGAATTGATTTTTAAAGAGAATTTGGTAAAGCTCATTTAAAAGTTCTAATTTGTCCACTCAATAGCATCATCATTTTGCTTTTGTATATCCACAAGCTGCATTTTGTCTCGGGTTAGCCTTTTTTACAAATTTTTTAATATTGAGTGGCAAGTCTTTATAGACTACAAACTACTCACTACAACAATAAAGATGAAGTTCCAAGATGAAATTCTTAAAAGCTATAGCTTGTGCATTAAAGAGATATTTATAAAATCCCTCTATACACACACTACCATTAAAAAAAATGAGGCTTTTTTTTTATAAACTTGTATTTTTTTTTTAAATTTCTATATTTTTTGTACATGTAATTCGATAACTTTTGAAATTTGAAAACCCCCTTTGGATAAGCTCGTGTGCGATAACATGTTTAGGTGGGCCCCTTGGGGAAATATGAGCAGTAGCTTAAAGAATTCAAGAAAATCCTAGGCTCCCCTAGCATATCACCTCCGAAGTGGGAAGAAATTTTTTATTTGAACCCCAAAATGGGGAGTGATTTGATAGGGGTTGTATTGCTACAAAAGGATCGGAAAAGTTCTTGCATGCAAAATATCGACTTCATCTTCACCTTGATGATTGCAACAGAAAAAGAATACATTGTTGTGGAGCATATAGTGATGGCTCTCATATTTTCCATAGGGAAGCTTATGTCTAACCTCTTTCCAAAAGAAGTTTGTCATTTTAATGTTAGAGCATCTAGTAGGCTGCAAAAAACGATTTTGGGGAGATTCTATCTAATGAAAAACAAAAGTGGAGCAAGTATGTCTCCCTAATTTTGTAAGTAGGAGAAATTATAGCGAATCTGAGGAGATGCGCACTTCAGAACCAAAGCAAAAGGCAATGCCCAGCGAACAGAGAGCATAAGATGTTTTTTTCTTTTAATATTAAAAAAAATGGGGTGACAGCTGTATATGCACGCCCGTCGGAGCCGCTTGTAAGGTAGACTACGGACGGCTGGCGGTTGGTAGCTCCTGTGAGCAGTTGTGAGACAGGAAAGGCTTTTCAGGGTCCTCATAATGCAAGAGCAGATGAGAGATCAGGATGGTGAATCGATCCAGCGGGAGCAGGAGCAGTAGCTGATGGAGGAGGAGAGTAGAGAGGGAGCGAATACAGTCTCTCGGTCTCTCTCTTCGTCTGATATGTAGAGGACTCTCTCTCTTTGACGCGACCATGAGCGATAGGGCAAGGGGAGTCTCGACGAAGCTGATGGGGAGGAGGACGAGGGGGAAGAGGTTTGCATGTTTGCATGTTTGCGTGCGCCCAACAAGCCCACTGTTGCTCCTTCAACAGGGCTGGTTTGACGGCTCACAGGACCACAGGGCAGGCTGAGGCGGGTGTGAGGGGCAAGGGAAAAATGGAGCGCGTGAATCAACGCCAGTTGAATGCCTAGTTTCAAGACTTAAAGTAGTAGGTGTGCCCAATTTTGGAACCGGGTGGATTAGCGGGTATCTTGGGAGATACTTTGGATGAACTTGGAGTGAAAAAATGGGAGCAACCACGTGGAAAGAGAAAGGAGGGGAGAGATAGAGAGAGAGAGAGAGAGAGAGAGAGAGAGAGAGAGAGAGAGAGAGAGAGAGAGAGAAATCTCATTTCGGGATGCAGGAGCAGGCACATGGAGAGAGGAAAGGGGAGAGAGAGAGAGAGAGAGAGAGAGAGAGAGAGAGAGAGAGAGAGAGAGAGAGAGAGAGAAATCTCATTTCCGAGGTGATGTCGGACTGCAATTGGCGGATCGGGCCTCAGTCATGCGATGGCGGTGGTGAAGAGAGAGAGAGCAAGAGAGAGAGTCATTGTCTGACTGCAGGGGCGTCTGGCCATGGCTGCGCACGTACTGCAGAGGGCAAGGCGAAAGAGGCAGGGAGAGAGGTTGTCTGAGCGGGTGTCTGACTGCAGGCGTGTCGGGCCATGGCTGCGCAGGTAGGATAGAGGGGAGGGCGAAAGAGGCAGCGAGAGAGATGGCGACGGAGCGACTGTCTGATTGCAGCAAGGTCTGGCGATGGCTGCGTAGGCACGCCACAGATGGAAGAGAGGAGAGAGAGGGATGGGGGAATCTGGGGAGATTCCACTTAATGGGCGCGTAGAGCCATTAGGAGCTGGTAAGGACAATCAAATGAAGCTTATTGAGGAGTTTGATGGGAGCGTATCGTCTAGTAATCCCTAAGGGGTGCACCTTGTATGTAGGTTTATCATGTGTACTCGATAGGATGGCTTATTATGCATAAATCTACTTATTGACACTTACAAGAGGGGCCTTTAAATAAATTCTTAAAAAAGAGTCATTTGTAAAAAAAATCACCAAGTTGGTTTTATTCAAAGTAACAAATGTGTGGAGGGAATGAGTGATGATAACTAAACCATTTTGATGGTCGTGTGGGCTTCACATTGGGGCACATGGATAGTGCTACATACCGTGCCCATGCATCAATTGCTACCTATTTGGCTCTACTACTTTTGTTTTTCATTACATAGCATCTCCAATTAGCATGTCCATGCACGTCACCATTTAAAACCAACCTTAATGAGTAGCATTTGAACTCATCAGGTACATACTATGAAACTCAACCTAAACCACTAAACCACCCCCCCCCCCCCCCCCCCCCCCCCTACCTACCCTACCCCTACCCCCCTTTCTCCTTTCGCTTTTTTTTCCCCCACCCTTCCCTTTTCCTTTCTTCCCCCCCCCCCAAACTAATTAATTAATAGTTTGTGAAAAAGTCGTTTTGGCTGCCTACTGGCATTGCAATCAACACTCAAATTCCGTATGTAGTGAAGTCCCTCTATCAAAGCACCATCATCGTCTTCGGGCCCTCCATCTATCACATAGGTTTTTTCTTCATCATCTGAGCCTTAGAGATCATAATTTCGCCATTTCATTTTTTTAAAAAAAGGGCAAACCACTTGCTCCCACACAAAATATTCACATAATCCATGCCACAAAGTCCACTTAAGTCAACCTCCTTAAACCTCTCAAGCTCAAGGATCCCGCGACTAGTCCCCTTTTGCATCATCATCACCAATTGTATACCACACCACTAAGCATAAGGTCTTGTCTAAAGACTTCACGCCAATTGAAAATCAACTTAACACAAATTAAAAGGTGTTGTCACACAAAACACATTATTTGGCTTTAAAATTAAGGAATTTAGGCCAAAAGATGTTTTTTTTTCCGTAGGAGCCTCTTGCAACTCAAAATATCCAAGTAATGTATGCCGCATCCTCTACATGTAAATATATTATTTTGTAACTCAAGAGGCTTAAACACTACCCAGATAGTTGAATGCGACCTTCCTCACACATTTGCGATGTGTACAATCATGGGGCAAGATTACAATGTAGATAAATTAAATGACTGGACAAATAGAGAGTTTGTATTGATGTAAGATAATTATAGAAGGAGAATAGCTCATATCATAACCTCCATTTTGTTTATCTATCTATTTAACTCTCCCATGTCACGTCACATTAAGCCTCTTTAAGAAGGAATACACAAACTCTTCCATGGTATGCTAGTGCAGTCCTACATTGTTCCTACCTTGTATTCGAGTGTGTTAGGGTTCCAATTAGGGTGTTTCCTCTTTAGAAATGTGTGTGGGTCTATCTATGGAGTGCTTAAGCTTTCATGAAATGGCCTCAATGAGGAATCGAAGCAAGAAGAAGAAAATTTTGACGGGGCAAATATTCATTGTAATTGTGCAATTGGGATCATTTAAATTCTCTTGATTTTACTGCGAACCCTTACAATTAGAGGCTTGATGCTTTCCTAGCCACACAACACCCACCAAGAAAGAAAGACTCATAGTAGAGGGAGCAAAACACGTAGATATATGGACAAATGGCTCACTCTATCCTTTGAATCCTATGACCAATGTCTCACTTGCATTTGCAAATCCCACTACTTTATTGACCTTTGCAAGGGATGGAGAGAGTGGTTTGCTTGGCTATTGCAAAGCTCTGATTGGGAAATGAGAAATTCAAAAAAGCATAGTTCATCGTCAATCCTACGACTTTCTAATTTGCATTTTGTAGACTAGAAAACCAGTGTGCAATGCACACAGGAAGTACAGGTCTTACAAGAAAAGATGCGGACCTTACAAACAAAAGATACAAGCTTACGTGCTCGTGTGCAAAAGAAGAAGCTACAGAATCTTGAAACCTTGAAGGTTGGCTCTGGCGGTCTTAAGGAAAGAATCCAAACATTGAGGTGAGGATTGTGAACCTTTTAATTTATTTCACATATAGTGGTAGTTATGCCTACTTTGTAGACATGCTATATAACCAGACAAAGAAAACATAGATCCGAAGGCCAATGTAGGAAAGCAGTTGAAGCCATTGATATCTAGTGGTCTTGAAAATGATATAATCCATGACAAAAAGTTTAAGGGACTGGTTGACCGTTTTATTTCAAAGAATGCAGTGCTTGCCAATGAAATACAGGGCACACTTGACTTCCTTGGCATGATTAAGAGAGGGTACTCAGCTATTCAGCAATCTATCTCCTCCATCTTTGTGAAGTAGGGAGTAAAGTCTAAACTTTTACCAACATCAGCAAGTGTCTAGAAAGAGAGACTTCAACTCAATCATGCACAAAGAGACTTCACTGGATGTCCATTTCATATTGATGGTATTTATAGATCTTAAGGAACAATTGTAACCTATGATGACTATAACAATATCTTCATGGAACTCACATTGTTGCAAACTAGAATGGTTGAGTTCTACAATTTAACATTTGAAGAGACGTGTGGCATTCTACATTTTGTTTTGAAGCTAGATGAGTGTGAGATTCTTGAAGAGAAAAAGATAAATGAGTGTGAGATTCTTGAAGAGAAAAAGCTAGAGCAAGTGACACTAACATTGAATAGAGCTCTTTCAAAATTCCCTACTAATGATCCTTCATACTCCAGGGTTCAATCAGAAACAAACATATGGTGGCTTGGTGCTTTTCAAGTAATCCACTTCCATCTATTCTTCAGCTCCGACAAGCCCCCTTTTGATTTAATTTTATATTTAATTTCCCATCTCATAAGGATTTAATCTTGCAGGTAAAGAAAGAAGACCATGACATTTAATAGTGGGTGTTCCACCAATCCCCTATTCCTGATATAATTGGTAGACAAATGAATTGAGGAGAGATGTTGGCTATAGATGGGAGGGGAGACTTTCAAGTCCAATGGCATCTTATAGGTGATCTCAAAACATTGAAGTGTATGTATAATTGTGGAATGGGTGTCATGGCAAAGTCTCCATGCTTGTATTGCATGGAGCTTGCAAAGATGATGGACCCAAAGTGATGGAGCTTGCAAAGATGATGGACCCAAAGTGATGGAGAAAGGCTAGTACTTGTTACAATGAAGATCCTAACTTTTGCCTAGTTCTGGATAGTCCACTTGTTAATGTCCACATTTGTCCAATTCATGCTTGTTGTAGAATTGTGGGGAAGTTGGTGTATCTATACATTGGGTTTGCTTGGAAATCAAGAAGTCAGTTGAACGGCAAGTTGTTGTAGAGGCCCTTGAACTAGCTTTGTCAGATATGGGTCTCCACGGGGACAATGTGAAAATCTAGCAGGACAAGAAAAGGTCAACCAATGATAAAGATGTACCATGCAAACCATCCATTGGTGGAGTGAAGGCAGGTTGTTTTTTATCTAAACCAACACGCATGAAAGAATCTAACCAAGCGTGGAAGGATATATCAGTCCACCTAGGATAAAGGGGCCAATAAAAAACCACCCCCCAAAGAAAGGACAATGACACCCCCAATAATAAGACAAAGCTGAACCAACTTTGTGCAATTCAAAAGAATGCTCAACGTTCATCTTTTTTGAAATGCAACCTTTTCATTGGGCAATGGATGACTTTAACCCTTGTTGGCACCCATGTCTTTCTTTTGGGGTTGGTGTGTCTTCTTTTTCACACCCATTTTTGTTACACAGGAATGCATAAATGGATTTATAACTTTCGGCTCCGATCATCAAAAAAGTTGAGATCAATTTATTCGTAAAGCTCTCGACGAAGCGAATCAAATGAGCTACTGACTGGTTATAATTGAGCTCGGAGATCGGAGATCTAAGCTCCCTCTCTTAGGTGGCCTTCAGTTGGGGGTTTTACCCTATGTCAGCAAAATTGAGTTTCAGTAATGAAAAAATCTAGATATGGCAGTGAAGGACCAAGAACCAAGAACTCGCAATGCCAAGGGTGATGTGTGGCGATCACTTGATGCGCTTTTTCAGATGTGTGACAAAGATGATTGGTCACAAAATGATCTCAACAAGTTTAAGGAGAACCTAACAAGTTTAAGGAGAACCTTCAGCTACTAAAGAAAGCATTTAAGACAACATAGACTGAAACTCAGATTACTGATTACATGGTATTGTTAAAGCACCCTTTTAAATAAAAAGGACTAAGAGGATGTTTAAAATTCTTGACAACTTCTTTTATTTGAGGCACATCATTTTCAATCACTTACCATACTTCATTAAAAAATATGGAAACCCAGGCATATGGAACACCCAAGGCTTGGAAAAGTCTCAGTACATGGCCAGGAATGCATATTTTAAACACACACACACACACACACACACACACACACACACACACACACACACACACACACACAGCATGGTGGCTCTTGAGATAAGGCAAACAATTTGAAAGAGTTGTTTCAATGGTTTTATTGCAGAATCCTTCACCGTCTACAACAAAAACATGTATTGGAAAATTTAGCAACAACACAAGCAATAATGCATTTGCAACAAAAGAAAAGGAAACGAGCAGAGGCATTCAACAACTCAAGTGCTCGTAAAGGCCAAAGAAAGTGGAGAGAGACAATGGAATATGTTAACCATAGGTGGACCAAGAGAATTTTGATTTTAGGTCACAACATGTATAAGAGATGCCGAATGATTTAACAGATCCTGTACAAGTCACAAGTCTCTCGACTTGATGACAGTTTATTAGGGATATCTTTTGGCACATCACCCTTGTATCGAAGCATTAAATGTTTGCCATAATCAAAGAGTTCATTTGGGTTTTGTTTCCCTAAAGAGAGTTCCATTGCCGTGTATGTGTAATAATAATCCGCACAACCACCTGTGTACCCCGGACAATATTCAAAACATTCTCTTGCAAAAACTTTGTCGATGAGGATAACTTTGTTTGCATTTTGTGGTAGCATTGGACCACCTAGGAAGCCCGAGAGCGTCTTGAAGATGAAATTTGCAGTATTACCCTCTTGGGACATTTCATTGTGAAAGACTAGTACGGGTACCTCACAGAGTTTGGCTAGATATTGTCCTAGTACTGCATCCCTTCCATGATACTCTTTCGTCCAACGACAAAGAAAATCATCGTTTTCAATAATCCACGAATGTACACACAAAGATGAGTTAGAGAGTGAGAGAGAGTGAGAGGGAGGGGGGGGGGGGGGGGCTTACCATGAGGCTCTCATCCTTCAACTATAAGTCATCCTTCCATAGGTCCACTGACCTTGTCGACCATTGTGCAGAACGCATGAACTAGTCCTCTAATTCTTGATTATTGGTTGATGGCTTGAGGTTTTTTTAATAGCTTGGAAGGTAGCCTCATCCAGGAGTGTCTCTCCATACTTTTTTGCCTTGTCAAAGTAGAGTTTGATACACTCCAGTGGGTTACTGGAGGTTTCCATCGCCTCATCGTCACTACTGTCATCAGATACAAATTCACTCCTCTTCTCTTGAAATTTGGAGATGGTGGCCAGTGCAAAGTCCTCCCTTAAAGAAAATATACTTTAAATATCATGAAGGAAAATGTATGATATCTCACCATATTTGAATTCTGGCAGTCTAGGTAGCATCAATGTGGCTTGCTTCTCATTGAAGCTAGACACATCTAAAGATAGCTTGATTTCAGATGTTTCAACTAAGAGGATTTTATTTCGTTCCACCTCTTTAGCATCTGCCTCAAGATTCATAGCCTCCTCAATCTTGGCCACCTCATTGAACTCCATGCCCTCCTCCTCCTGTTCATCGAGTGGTAGATCCTCTTCCTCCAGGACCTCTATAGTCTCCTCAATGAGACTAGCAAATATAGAATTTAAGAATAGAAGGAAGCCAAAGGATTCTTGGATTAGCTTGAACTTTCGTTCGTGCATGGGACACCATGAGGGTCTATAAAAGAGAGGCAATAGATGGTACTTCTTATATGACCGTCTTTTGGAATCAGAATCTTTCAAGTGCACCACCATCATGTCGGCAAGAATTCCCTTGCCCTTCTGGACCTTAAGCTTAAAACTATCTCTTTCAGACTTCAGGAAACCACTATTTTGAGCTATAAGGTCATCAAGAATGAATGGGGCATTAAAAATAGAAGAGACCTTGTCAAACATATGACCAGCTCCTACAGATACTGCAAAACCAAATAGTCTTTCATTGATAGTTGCAGGGTCTTCAACAACAACTACCTCTTTTTTCTTCACCCCTTCCTCCTTACATTTTGTAGTTGGCTCACTGGCAGAAGAAAAAATAATATCCATCTTTTTGGTGCTACGCAATTGAAGCTTCAGGATTACAAGGACTTCTTCATTTTCTGATGCTTCTAACTCATTAGGAGGTTCTTCAGTCCCCATAATATCCTTGCCAAGAAATATATCCGTGGGCTCTACAAAGTCCACATTCTCTTTGACGAACCTCTCAATAACTAAGGTGGTCTCTCTTCTGCTTCTTCTTGACCAAAGACAATCTCTGGATCTTTTCTTTGGTTCTTCCTTATGTAAGATCTTAATCTTGAAAAAAACATAATGTGTGCAATAATAGGTACGTATTTGGACTAAGAAGATTCACGAACATACCAATATACCATAGGCACAAATATAAAAAGAAAAAGAAATACATTCAAATAAAATTAGGTAGAAAATAGATTACAAGCAAGGTGTGGTCAAAACTAGCAAGGTGTTGGTCTCTTGTTTTTGCTAGCATACATATGCTTTTAGAGGATTGTCTCTCTCTCTCTCTGAACCATGATATGCATGAAATACTGAGTATGAAACTAAAACCACTTGTGGACACTCACGTGTCATAAAAACCAGCCCAATTTGAGTCTGAAAAAGCATGTAAATTTGGCAGTAATGAATCCCCCTTGGGATAAAACAACCCAAGATGTAAAATGCTACTTAAGTAGCAAACGATCCTCTTGAAAGCCTTCCAATGCTTAGACCTTGGGCTATGCATTATTTTGCTGACCCGTGAGACTGTAAATTGAATATCCGGTCTTGTATTGCATACATACATAATGAAGACTCAATTTCAAACCTGTTTCCATGGGAATAGCAATAGTTTTGCAATCCTCAAGTCTAAACTTACAATTTGATTCTATGTGGCTTGTTTGACACAAGGTAATACCACAATCATACTGCTCAAATATATGCCCAAGTAATGATGCAATAGACCCAAGTTTTTCATCTTGAAAGTAGCATTCAAATCAGCCTTAATCTCAACAATATGTGTCTCATTTGGGCTACTAATCAACAAATCATCAACATATAGAACAATGATGAGAAATGCATCACCCTTACACTTTACATACAAAGTGTTTGTTACGAAAGCCTCGGTTAACTAAATGAGTGTCATCTTTCTTATACCAAGCACGAGGAGACTGCTTCAACCCATACAAAGCTCTCTTACTTTCTTACACATTAGGAAAATTTTGGACTCAAATTTGGGCCTTGTAAGAAATGCCATGTTAGCATAGAGAAAGATAATGGGAATTCATTCTTCTCTTTTTTCATACATGTTTTTAAAGTTTGAATATCCTTTTAATTACAAGGTACATGTATTAAGAAACTGAAAGTAATCTAATCACGATAACACTTAACTGTCTGCGGCTGCTAAGAATTCACTATCAAATATCTCAATCTTCTGCATTTTTGAAAACTAAACTCTACTTTTTAAACTCATATTCCCGCCATTCCCCCCCGTGTGCTCTTGCACGCAAATATTAAAATTTCTTTCCTCCATTACCCTCACCTTCTTCTGCAGATGATTTCAATTAGTCATGTCTCAGTTCACTCTTATAGCTTCTCCACGAAGAACTTTTACAAGGAATCAGAGAGAGATGTATATCATATGCATAGAGCTCTCACGAGAATATGATCCCTTTTGCAAGAAAAGAAAACAAGACACCATTTGAGAGAACTTCAAATTGCAGGGCATGAAAAATGTGGACCTTTGGCTGGACGACAAACTGTATCCCAAGCATCCCATCACAAACCCTACTCCATATTTCAAGGATATAGCTTCCTTGGTAAACTATGTGGGAGATGGACCCAATGACTTGTACGGATACACCAAGAAGTTGGCCACAAGAAGTGATATTTTGCAACAAGAGGAGATAGAGCGAGACGTTGCATGCAAGAAAAATGTGCGCTTACATAAAAAATTCAATGTGTTCGGTAGGTTGAAGGTATCAAGGAGACCATGAAGAAGCTTACTCAATAAGTTGAAGAAAAAAGAATAGCTCTTGGTCTTTGCCAAAGAGAAAGAAGAATGGATACATTGAGGACTTGAAGGTTGGCTCGTGAGAAATCAAGAAAATAGTGCGAGCCATCAAGTAAGTGCATCTATGCATATATCCTTGCTAGTTTTACATTCCTAAACTCTCAGATATATCTATTACATTTGATATGCATGCCTAGATCTTTGCTTCACCCTGAAAAGGAAGTGGAGCACAACACAACAACATCCTTGGTACCTTACAACCTCATCCTAAATTGAAAAAATAGCGTTGACCTATTGGATGACAAGCACTATGGTAAGATCATTGCCAAGCAACTTGATAGTATTTTAAAGGAGAACTAGCTATAGGCATGGGATGTTCAGTCAATTTTGGATTAAGTTGGAATATCCAATAAGGGATGCACTATAATTTACAAGTATGTGGTATCATTTGCAATTTTATTAAGAAAGGGTTTAGCATCCTAACTCCTTGTACTTAGGTTTTTGCAGACGCAGGTTAAAAAATTTCATAGCAAGCACACCCTACTTCCAAACCCTTACTCTATTCAGAAAACAAGACTGGAAGTGAACGAGGAGGTGCTTCAAAACTCTGGGTGGTACTTTTCACATTGATTCGACATACAGATTGTAAAAAAGAGAGGAAATGTTATATAAAAAGTATAAAAATACTTTTTCTAATTTGATCGCTTTACAAATATACATTGTGCAGTTGTCGATGTTACCCCTCGAAGAGTGCAACGGTGTCCTAAAGTTTGTCATCAAGCTAGATAAGTGCGAGCTTGTAAAGGAGATGAAGGTTGAGTGAGTCATAATGACACTCATGAATAGAGCTCGACATGGAAGCACATTGGACCAGATGATCTCAAAAACTTTAGTGTGCAATTTGAGAGAAACATTCTCCATCTTGTAACCTTCAAGGTGAGCTGATGTTATATTGAAGCTCAATTAACATTACAATTTACTTGTATGCTTGAAAATGCGCATTCCAAAAACCTTAAAATTATCTTTCTAGGTGCCAGCTAAGAACTTTGATATATTGAATTGGGTTTTCATCTAACTAGAATCCCAAAAATTATAAGCGAACAAAGAAATGGAAAGAAGCTGGATGTGGAGGGCATGGGCTCCTACACATTGGAGTGGCACATGGCAAGAGACCTAAATACCTCAAAATGCATGTACAAAATCTCCAAAGGAGAAACTTTTCCAATGCACTTGCTTATATTGCATGGGATGGGTTCACATCTTGGACAAACTATATTGAAGAAGAGCTCCAAATAGGCATCTTTGTGACCCAACTTTTGACCCATTTTGGATATCCCACTTTCCAAAGTTCACATATACACAATGCATGCACTTTGTAGGATAATAGAAGAACTAATTTTTTTCTATATTTGTTTTGCTTGGACCACTCGACCTCTCCCTAAAAAGCAAAGGGAAATCTCAATTTTGGAGACAGTCTTTTCATAGATGGGTTTGCACGGAGGACATGTTAAGATAGAGCAGGATGAAAAGAGGCCTAAGAATGGTCGAGACGTTCCAAAGAAATTATCTATTGTTGGTGTGAAATCCCTCTCTCTCTCTCTCTCTCTCTATGTGTGTGTTTGTGTGTGTGTGTGTGTGTGTATGTAGTCTTCTAGTCACTATCTCCCTCTTTCTCTCACTACTTTGCTATACAGCGTACGTAGTCACTATCTCCCTCTTTCTCTCACTACTTTGCTATACGACGGATTGTAAACGCATCGACATTTTAAGTTCTCTATCACCCTTGGAGAGGGGATTCCCATGTAAAGGATTAATATCATGCCATTTTGGTCATTAATAGAAAGTTTCTTATTTTGCCAGTTTTTCAACTTTGATGAACTAGTGATGAATATATTGATGTAAGCTTTTCAAAAATAAAATTTTTACTTTTTTATAACTTTTATCCAAATATAGTAAGTTTTGAGGTGCTTGCATCCACCTAAACGCGACCGTCTCGTCTAAATCTACCCCATCCTGAATTTCCATAAAAATAGCTGCCTGCTCCAAAAACTACAAAATATAGCAGGTGTGTGCATCTGACACTTTAGTTTGTCGTCCTCAAACTCTTCTTTTAATAGCAACTTTCACAATTAAATTTTGATAAGCTAAGCTCACTCTAGAAAATTAATTTTCATCCTAATATTAATAAATCAATTCCTAAGTCAAGGTATGTATGTGTATGCATGTGCATGTGTATGTATGTCCATGGATGCCCATAAATGACACATAGCCATGGACCCATCTCTTATGGCATGATTGACTCTAAGCATGTGTAAGTACATGAGGGGTATCACCCAAAAGGGTAAAGAGGGACACCTCTAATGGCTAAGTGGGAGCTTGTGACACCTCTACTCATCCTTTTAGCAAGAGGAGTCAAGCAAGGGAGGCATGGGACTGATTTGGGCAACAAGGCACCTCCAACTCTCTATATAAAGGGCATTCTCCGTCATTTTTACGCACATTTGAACACACATTGGAGATAGGGAGACTTTGTTGCTGTGGCTACTCGTTGGTGAAGCTTCTACAAGGCCTTGAGAGATCAAAAACTCCTAGGCACAAGCTTGTAATGTAAATTTGTTGCATCAATTCACTTCTACATCTTTATTCTCTTCTCTTCTCGAGAATTTCCAATCTACTACTACCATTCTTATGCTTATCTATCTAAATCTCGTTGGGTTACAACGGAAACTCTACTTATTATGCTCTAATCTATGATTCTCAAGATGTTGCAAGATGGCAACAATCTAAAGCATATGTTTTCCTTGCACTCAATTGTGTGGACATACACAAGTCTCTTGTTCAAATTTGCACTAAAAATTGAGAGAAAGGAAGTTAGAAATCAATCATCTTTACTTGTGGTAAGTGAGGTGCATAACCTAAACTTAGTATGCATTAAGCTTGCCAAAGTTGTATTATGGTCATCCACAAATGCATGGGAGTGAGAATATTGCATGGGTTATGGTGTATGTGTATCATAAAACTATGAAATAATTAATCAAAGCATATGTTGGAGTAATGTATGTCATAACCATAAATTGTTGGTATTGAAGCACTTAAAATCAATTACCTTACTTCCATTGGGTTCTTTACACATTAGTTTACAAACTTCTCAATTTAAGTTAAGCATCTAGTAGTGGGGATGGCACCCAAGAGAACTCGCTATGGTGGATCATACGATCAAGAAGCCAAAACTAGTTATGGTAAAGGCAAAGGAAAGGTCTTGATTGTTGGAATTAGGGTTGCAAGAAAACACACACAGCTTGGAGAAGGAGAGGGAAGCTCAAGGCACACAACAAAGAGTGTATTACTTAGTGTGCAATGGAAAGATGGATAGCCCCAGAATGATGGGCGTATATACAATGCACGGGGAAAAAACCTCCTAGTGAGGGAAAAAAATGCTCCGACGTTCCTAAGTGTGTGCACACACATCACTACCACATGCATTATGGAAATCCCCCCTGGAGTGATACGGTGAACGAGAGCTGGTACATAGAGAAAAGCAAAGTGCCATGCACTAAAGACGTGATCATTCCACAAAGGGGAGTAAGCCCAAAGCCTTGCAAAAAGCTTCAAATTTCTCACGAGACAATGCCTTTGTAAAAAGATCTGCAAGGTTGTCCTGTGTTGGCACATAAGCCAAGCTGATCTCTCCTATTAAGAGCCTTTCCTTGACATAGTGGTAATGCACCTCAATGTGCTTTGTGAGAGCATGAAAAAGTGGGTTCCTCGCAACTACCAATGCGCTCTAACTATCAACGTAGATAGTGTTGATAGTGTCCTGTTTCAACACCCGAATCAGCCATAAGGCATTTGCGCCATACACACTCAACCGTAGCTGTGAAAATTTCCTTGTACTCGGCCTCACAACTAGAAGTGGCCACAATAGGTTGCTTCTTGCTCAACCTTGATATGCATGAGCTACCAAGCATAAAACAAAAACCACTTGTGGACACTCGTGTGTCAAAACAACCAGCCCAATCTGAGTCCAAAAAAGCATGTAAGTCCGGCGACAAGCCCAATCTGATCCCCCCTTGGGATAAAACAAGCCAAGATGTAAAGTGTCACTCAAGTAGCGAAAAATCCTCTTGAGAACCTGCCAATGCTTAGACCCTGGGCTATGCATGAATCTGTTGACTTGTGAGACTGCAAACTGAAATTCTAGCCTTCTATTGCATACATAAATGAGGCAGCCAACAACAGTTTGGTAAAGAGTGCCATCAACAAGATCACCAGCATCATAAAAACTCAACTTCAAATCTATTTCCATGGGAGTGGAAATACGTTTTCAATCCTCAAGTCCAAACTTACATAGCAATGTCTCTATGTAACTTTTTTGAAACAAGGCAATACGCCGACACTCTCTCCTCATTCTCTCTCTCTCTCTCTCTCTCTCTCTCTCTCTCTTTGACAGGTGCACTGGGGGAAGCCAAAGGGTGTGAGGAGGGGCAGAGGGAGGAGCAACAAGGAAGCAAGTGCGGAAGAGGACGACCAAGATAGGAGGGAAGACATCACAAGAGAGGGGGAGAGATAGAGTCCTCTAGCTCTAGTTTGCTCTACGGCATGTGCACGACTACATAAGTGGAGTAAACGCGTCCTTGCATGCCGTGAGACAAAAAAGTGGAAGACACCTTCCCTTTTCCCTCTCTCCCTCTACTATGCTCTATGGGCACGCAAGGCAATCGAAATTTTGTAAACCTCCCGAGGCGTGCCGTGGGGACAAAACTCTCTATACCTAGTGGAGGGTGCTAAGATGGACACACACACACACACACATAGAGAGAGAGAGAGAGAGAGAGAGAGAGAGAGAGAGAGAGAGAGAGAGAGAGAGAGAGAGAGAGAGAGAGAGAGGCTATAGTCTTACATGGAAATGATAAGAACTAAGGCAACTACTATGAAGGCAAGCAAAGATCCAGGTTTGGTTGCTAAAGTAGGGGGAAGTTCTACCAGTAAGTAGAAGAGACCTGAAAAGCCCACGAAGTTTGCAAAGCTCCAAATATGAAGAGGCACAACAAGATGTTTAAGGAAATTAGAAAGGCTCAAAAATGCATTGAGCTTCTTGTACCAAAGCTTCCATTTCAGACGCTAGTTAGGTCAATGTGTGAGGAGGCATGTTTTAGCACGATGAGGTGGAAACCTGTTGCACTGTTGGCACTCAGAAGATTTCTTGCTTGAATCCTTCAATGATATAACTATTGTTGTAGCACATGCACACATGGTAACCATTATGGACAAGGATAGTGAAACCTTGAAAAGAGTAAGGTGGAGATATGATAAACAACTTCAACCCAACAACTTTATAGACAATAAAATGAAGGAAATTTTGCTTATTCCTCCATCAAGGCCATAGTCAGAGGTGAAGATTGTGGAGGTCACCCATGATGTGAATACCAGGGCCAGAGCTCAGTAAGAAAACCAATGTGTTGAGGAGATGAAGAGACTAAGAGAGAAAGAATTAATAGCTACCACACTGTCACTCATGAAATCGATGCCAACAACAATTAAATTTTATCATCTAGGAAGGAAGGATTAATAGCAGATGTACACTAGCAGATAGTTCGAGGAGACTTGCACTAGATTTTGTTGATATCAATATATTGAAGGATCCAGATGCTCAAATGATAGATTCAATTGTCTATATGTGCCTAAAGTAAGATGCTTTCACTAGCTTCATCATTCTTTTATTCAGTCTTTAGATTAGAGAATAACTTCCAGTAATTGTCTTGTAGTTTGATCAAGGGCCAACTACCTGCACAAAGTCAGATAGAAATATATATTATGGATCCTCAATTTTCTATCTTTCTTAGAATGAAAAACACCCCTCGAGGCACATTCAAGAAGTGGCTTGCCCATTGTCAAATTGCTGGAAGTCACAACCATCATTTTTTCATATAAGAGCAACCACCACTCGAGCCTAGTTTGCATCCAGCTTGACAAGCCAGGTGTCTGGATTCTATATTCAATTCAAGGACTGCATCCAAAATTAAGACTGTGAGTATTCAAAATTAGAATTTGGATTGATGTGGAATAAGGAATGCATACACTGATATTGCTGGTTTCATACCAAACTTGTCTGCTTGCAGCTCCATAAAAAGATTGTTGCTCGCATATGGCAAGTTGTGCGAAAGTTACGAGCTGTACAAGTCAAAAATTAAAGAAATCACGGTTCTTAAACAGACGGACGCAAACTCATGTGGATGGAGGTGCCTCCTACTTGTTGAGTACATACTGCAAAGCTTCTTTGCACTACAGCCATTCATGTCAAAGGTAGGCATTTTGCAAACCATTACTTGGGAGATGGTGGTTGTTGCAATATAATTCTATGTTAGTTCCATTTTCTTTTGCAGAGTGCATTGGATAAGTATACACTAGAGTATTTGCAGAGATATCATGCCACTCTGATCAAGCATCTTCTTTCTATTTCACATCCTTTAAGCATGGTTGCAGAAGACACCCTTTTGGATGACCATATTATAGAGATAACAATGAATGATGAGGGACACCAGCAAACAAATCTCATAAGATCACTTGATAAGAGACAGATAAAGAGGAGGAATGGACTTATTAGAAGAGAAATCATACAGTGGAAGAGTTTGACAAGGGGAAGATGCAGGATGAGGGGAAGGGTAGTGCGAGCACAGAGGAGCCATGTCATGCACATGGAGGGGCTGAGGAAGAAGTTAAGATTGAAACTCCCTCTGTGCTTGGAGGGTTTCAGAAGGAAGAAGATAATGCAGAGGGAGGGGCAGAGGAAGAACACACCAACCCTGAAGCAGACCATACCACTCCCAATATTCCATTGGTAGAGCCTGAAAATCATCAACAGTCAACGATGCCCGACCCTCAAATAGAGCATAGCACGTTTATAAGCTAATTCTTCAGCTATGGAAAACTTTACATTGGAGACACTAGAGTCTTGGATGGCAAAAGAACAAGGAAAAGGTGAGAAAAATCTCGAGGATGTCAACATTGGAGTGGACAACCTCCACAACAGCCAAACCCAATATGGACCTTTGTTAGACATTGACATGATTGTTCCGGTAATACCCAATGTAAAAAGAATTTGAAAATCATCCTGTTGTCTAGCCACTTATTTGTTTTACAAAAATTTTGCAGAGACTAATTATTCTTGACATCAACGGATTGTTGCTTTTTTGAGAGCCATATCATTCAAATGCGGGATCTCTCAACCTGCGCAACTTCCATGTAGTCGGAACCAGAGTCATTTTAGGGCCGGAGACCAAAGAATTTTTTCTATTTCTTTTTCCAAGGTTTTGCATCGCAATATGGTCTTCGATGCAGTTGAGAAACCTCAACCCCCTCGTAGCCATAGTTTAAAACATAGCCAAAGTCGAGCTTTGGAAATTTAATTTTGTGTATTTCCAATCATTGTGTGCTGTCATCAATGGACACTACCACCCTGCAAAACCAAATGTACGGCTTTATTAAAAACCTTTTTCTCAAATCCATGTTCCATTTGATGTTGACAACACTCTGTTGATAGACCAGACACCACATAAGGGATTACTTAATCCATCAGGCACAACTCTCTCCCTGCCCTCATTTGAAGGGCATGAGCATGATTTCTACCTAAAGGACATTTTGATCCCTTATTTGCAAAATTTTTATTGCATCCCATTAACTGTTTCAAAATTTGTACTTACAAATACTCTTTGAAATGCTAACTATGTACATTAATATGATTCTTTATACTTGTCAATGTGGTGCCATGGATGTGAGAGAGAGAGAGAGAGAGAGAGAGAGAGAGAGAGAGAGAGAAGACATCAAACTCTACATATGTTGTACAAAATGTAAAGAAATGACACATACTTTCAAAAAGGGAGAGAGATAGACAAACAATTTCATTCTAGCCAAATGGTCGGAATCATCTCACAGTTGAAATAAAAGATTTCAATTGAAAGAAGCCTCTTTCCTCTCCTCTCTCGTCGTGCCGATGATGCATTCTGCTCTAGGAGGTGCATCTGCATGTGCTCTCTTACTCTTTCTCTAGCTCTTTGTCTCTCTATGTTCATATATAGCTTTGATTACATGCTTGTGTAACTCTCCAAAGAGTCTCCGGGTATGGAGATCTAACGAGTTATGGCTTGTAGTATGTTATTTTGGGTATTTTGTAGGCTTGCCTTGTCTTTCTGTTTGTGGCAGAGTGGAGCATTCATGGTTAGAATTAGAATACCTAGGAGGATGGTGCACAACCCCATGACCATTCCTTCATCTGCTTTGCCCACAAAGCCCTCTGCTATAGATCCTTCTACCTCAACATCTTTGCCTCCCATTGTTATGCATGCAAAGACCCCTGTGCATGCCTTGTTTCTATTACCTACTTCATAGCAAGTTATTCTTCTCCACTCAACCACTTTCGTAGAGCTTGTACATGGGGAAGCGCATCATTGTATCTTCATAGGCCATGAAGGCTATTCTTGATGAGCAAGACAAGGCTATAGAAGACCTCAAGTAGGGATTAGCACTGAAGCAACCTCAATTGATAGTATCTTATCAACCTATTGATAGAACTGGGGAATGATGGTCCTTTTGGAAGCTACAAAACTACCTATCAGTTTGACCATCATTGAACAAGTAATAGAAACCTTTGATGTTGATACAAGCACTATTGTGGTTAATGGTTGCAACCTTTAGACAAATGTTGCTACTATATCACATATATTCATATTGCCATTTGATCGAGAATTGGAAAAGAGCACGCTTTTGAAGCGAGCGCTTTTTCTCTTTTTCCTTAAATTTTGTATTTTACCAACCATGAAATGTTGAAACCATTGAAATTTTTCTAAATGAAATGCCTCAATCCGTGAAGAAGAGAAAGACAAGAGGGCAAGACATTTCAATGTCTACATTGGAACACATGGTAGCATACAAACTCATTGTGGAGGCCATAAGTCCCAAAAAAAAGAATGTTTCGAAAAAACTTTTTGACATACTTTTGGCAAGAGCTATAAATAGCAAACCCCCATCAATCTCAATTCGATTATGTTTCATAGTGTGGTGACCTAGATAGCAAACCTCAAGACATTTACAGCATGGTATGTGTAGCAGTATCGGTATTAGGCAACCAACATCCCAGAGCATGTCAATGTTAAAATATACTACTGAAGTTGAGTGGGGCTAAAGCCCAAAAGGACCATATGATGGGTTTGGAAACCCCATAGAACAGACAACACTCATCATGTAAGACACAAAAAGAGATATGGAAAAAGAAGGTATGGGAATATCAAAACTGGCAACCAAAAAGAAAAAACAGACAAAATAAATTTGGTATCAGATCAGTGCTAGGGCAATGAAAGCAGCAACGGCCCCCGTCAAATAGAAATCAAAACCCTCAACTATGGAGTTGTAGACACTTCAGCTTCCATAGCCATCGTATTGCTTGGTACAATACCAGAGATAGCTATAGAGATCCAAAAGAGCCCAGAGCAAACTGACACATTTGAACAAGCTACCATGGTCCTTCCTACCATAGTATAGAGACCAGTAGATAGGTTGCAAGCTTTATAAAAAGAAATGGCTAGTCAAGAATCTAGTCATTGATGTAGCAAAAAGATAGTGGTAGTTTCTTACAATGTTTCTGTGGGGGATATTTCTAGGCGAGCAGTTTCCGACGAGCGCTTTTTAGGAATCAGGTGAGCAGATTCCTAAAAAGATTCTCTCTTCCTCTTTGTGGACTATCTCTATCTCTCTTTGAGATAGAGAGAGAGAGAGAGAGAGAGAGAGAGAGAGAGAGAGAGAGAGAGAGAGAGAGTCAAAGGTATGGAAGCTAGACAAATTGTTTCAAAAACAATATAGACAAGGGTACTTAAAACAAGAATTCCCATTAATAATAAAAAAGTTAAATCTTATTAAACTTGCATTACATAAACAAGAAGTGTTCATCTTCTGGAAGGCCCGGTTTTAGTAGTTGATGTGCTTCCTTCGATTGCAATATTAAGATTCACCACGTTGCTTAGCTGTTGCCTCATTTCCTCCTCATCCTCCTCTGTGATGAGCCCAATTTTCTTCCAGCAAGAGAAAGCTAGTTGTCCCGTCTCGTTCAAATTGATTAAGCTCCGCATATTAAGTTCCTTGCGGCATTGATAGAGGCGATACACGTTGATGGTTGCCTTGAGAGCCTGACGAAACCAATCGGCTCCATACAATGCCTCTCCGTTTGGAATGGCTTCCATGGCATCCCACGCATGCTTTATTTTACTCGCAAGATCGTCGGACATCGTGAAAGAAGGAGAGGTGTGCTAGGAAGCTAGTGGACGCTTTCACAAATATAACTCAAGCTATGGCAATTTATAGCGACTGTGGTAATATTATATTATTTTATACACGATTTGACACATAAACAACCAGTATTCAAATATGAAAAAAAGTTGCAAATGAATGTATCCCAATGTGACCATCCTAAGATAAAATTAGAAAGTAGTACAATTGTTTAGGTAAAGCATATTAAGAAGAAGTGAGCATTGCCAAATGCTATGCATCCATGCCTGGATAAGTCTAGCTTCGACTTAGTGCCCTGAAGATATCAACATATGCCAGGATTGGTTGATGGATAAACATGTTCTCATTTTGGCTTAGCCCTAGCACACGCAGATAAATAAAATACAAATGTTTACATGCAAGATATGGTTTTTTCTTTGACATCCGTTCCATGAAGTCTAGGCATGTGCATGATGGCTGGTTGCTAATACAAACTTTGTACATCCCGACATGACCATCTTCACTGTTCGTCTCTAGTTTGAAGACCTCACTAACACCATCTGCTGCCATATTCCCAATACAAGTCATTTCAACGGGTACATACAAAAGGCAACTGGACTTGGGGAATATTGTAAGATTGGAGATAAGAGCCTTACATGCCATTTTTGTAAGGCAATTGCTTTTTGTATTGCAACATGTGATTGTGTAGTATACTATGTCATGCCATCCGATGAGACGGCCACTAGAGTCATGATTCATCGTGGCACACATCGACACGATGTGCGCAGCAGCACATCCAAAACACTAACGGACAACACCAAGCTGATGGTGCAAAGGATTTTGACTGTTGACCCACACGCAGGAGCCAGGAAGGTTCAAATGTGTTTGGCAAAAGAAATTATAAGTACAACACTTCTTCGCAACAACACCAATGAAGGTATTTTAGGCGAGCAACAGCTATTTGCAATCGCTGAGGAGTTGGGCACATTGGTGCAAGATAAATGGTATGAGCATTTCGTAGATTCTTATTTCGATGCAAACCTCTATGCTAAATTATTTTTTAATCTAAACACTTTTAACATTGACAGGTTTCGGAGGTCAGTATCTATTTTACGTAGAGGGGTTGACAAAGAATCTTTTGGCATTGATGCACTCCTAAAACTGAAGCGAGACTACACATATGAGTTTTTCCATGGAAGCCGGTATCCTGGTCAAGGTATGGAGGGGGAGAAATGTTATGTCTTCAAAATGTCCACAATTGGTCCAGCATCCGGTGTGGACCTAGTCAACCGAATGAGACAAGATCGGGATGGTGATCTTCGACGTGCGTGGATCCAGTTTGATCACACCAAACGTGTTAACGATTGGGTGACTATGGCCTGTCATGTCTATGATCCAAGGTACATGGCCTATCTTAAGAGCTTTGTGGCTTTCCATTTACTCTCTCTAAAACAATTTGCTTGCAGCATGCAGGACCTTTTGACTATTGCAACTTGTGAAATGAAACGGGAAGGCATGGAAACGCTATGTTTGTTTTGGGAGTGCCTTAATGATGTAATGATATCATGTGGGTGTGACAAAGCAAATTTCTTTGGCTACATGGCTGATGAAGCTCAAGCAAATTGGAATGCAGTTCGAATTGTTTTCAATGGTGGTGACAAGACCAATACAATGAGCGGCCAAGAGCGTTCTTGTCTTTTCCATTGGAACCAAAGCTTGAATCAACACACAATGAAGTATGTGGTGCAAGCTTCTCAACACACACACAAAGAAATGTGTGAGAAGTGGAGGCAAGCACCAACAAACCAAGCGGACACATTGTTCATTCATGCACTTGAGAGATCCTATGCAATGACTAAGACGCACTACACCTGCAAATACAATATTGGATGTAGTAGGCTTCGACCACAAATGAGGATCATACTTATGATCCATCGCATCCATATGGTGCAACTTTCCCATGGTAGGTGGAAATTCTAGAACGAGATCTCCATTGTAAGACCTTGGAATCTCTGTAACTTGTTCCACTACTTTGATTTGCATTAACAGCTTTGTCAATGTGCCCTTCTTCTCGGCCTGTAAGAGCTTTTGTCTTTTACTCCTTTTGAAGCTGTTTAAGGGCAAAACTCGACGGGGGGTACATAGATCTATTAACTCCTTTGGACCGAATTGCATCTTTTACGGACTATCCACAATGGAAATGGGAATCATGCTAGGTGAGCCGTGTTTGATGAGATACGTTGACTTTGTATTTACGTGAAAGCTGCTCATCCAATACATAGATGAATTCACCCAAATTGTTGAGAGTCCTCTCAAGAGGCAAATTCATTTCAATATCACCTACTTCGATAACAGCATCTAAAGTTGTAAATTGCATTGGAGAAATTAATTTTAAAAGAAATGATTCAGATATTATGAATTTACCATTGTAAAAAGGATAAGAAAACTCTTTACCCAAGAAAAATACAGAGAAAGCCATAATAATATGCTAAGCAAATAATTAAGCACAAGATCACATTGTATAAGCTAAAACAAATTGATTATATACTCACGTCTAATAAGTAGCCATTATAAATTTAAAATTAATATTATTTTATTAAATTAAAAATTAATGTTAAAAATATAAAATATTTTTTAAAAAAATTTACAAAATATTTGTTTGTGACTGTGTGTGTGATCACGGGCTGGAGCGTTTTGCGTGGACGAAAGCAAGGCACTAACGCAAGGGGGGCGGAGGGAGAGAGACCAGGGCAATGGACGGCCGGGTTTTGCGTGCTGGGCTGCCAGTACGGACAAAGGCGGAGGTTGGGTGGGGGAGGAGGTTTTGGGGGACAATGGAGGCGGTCTCAGGCGGGCGGGGCAGGGTGCCAGGGGGGCGGAGGCGGCGGGCGGAGGCCGCAGCTTGGGTGGGGGGGGAGGCCGGGGGGGGGCAAGGGGACAGCGGAGGCGAGGGCGGGCAAAGGCCGCAGATTTGGGGGGGGGGGGGTGGGATGAGGGGGCAAGTGGGGGCGGGATGAGGCGGGGGCAGGCAAAGGCCGCATGTTGGGTTGGGGGGGGGGGGGCAAGTGGGTGCAGGAGCGGAGGCGGGGGCGGGATGAGGGGGGGAGGAGCAGAGCGGGATGGCCTGCATACTCGCCCATGGCCAACGCGCTGGCCGTGGGCGCGTGGGCGCCTCTGCCTCTGGCCAACACATGGCCAGAGACAGAGGCGCACGGGCCCACGGCAGTCCACGTGGACACAGTGGTGCGCGTGTCCACTCCACGTGGACTAGCCACCTGTACCGTCGTCAATCGACAGTACACGTGGCCCGCCACGTGGTCACGCGCACAACCACGCATGCAATGAGCTGGCCACGTGTCTTGCCATGTGTACTGTTGCTGGGCGACAGTACACGTGGCAGGACACGTGGCCAACGACAATACACGTGGCCAACTCATTGCCTGCGTGGCTGTGCGCGTGACCACGTGGCGGGCCACGTGTACTGTCGATTGACGACGGTACACGTGGCCAGTCCACGTGGACTCGCAACGGCCACCTGCGCCGCTAGCGTGTCCACGTGCCTTGCCACGTGTGTGTGTCCACACACACACACACGCAAAAAGCGTGTGTGTGTGTGAACACACACACAAACACAAACGCACACACACACACACACACACGGGCGTCACACACACACAAACACAAACGCACACACACACACACGCGCGCCTCAGTGCAGCGTGTGTGTGTGTGTGTGTGTGTGTGCACACACACACGCACACGTACACACGCACACACACACACACACACACACGTTGCACGTACATGCACACACACACGTTGCACGTACACATACACACACACACACACACACTGCAGGTACACACAAACGTACACGTACACACGCACACATGCGCGGCCATGGCAACACACACACACACACATACACACACACACACACACACACTCCTCTCTCTCACACACACAGTCATTGTTTTAAAAAAAAATTAATAAAAAATTAAAAGCTTTATAAAGTGACCTTCTCTTCTTCATTTTCTTCTTCTCTATTCTCTTTTGCTACACAGATCTCTCTCTCTCTCTCTCTCTCTCTCTCTCTCTCAAGTTCACATCTCAAACTTCCAACCTACAAATTCTCATAAATCATCCTATATCTATTTCTTATAAATTATCCTTCTTTCTCGCAAGCATGAGAACAAGAAACCAAACAAAAAATATTGGTGCAATTGATGAGGTGGATGTTACTACCTCACAAGAAGTACCTCTGTTAGGCACACAGGATACCCAACAATCTCAGGCATTGAGTTCTTTGGATCGTATTGTATCCATTGTAATTGGAGTGGCTGGAACATCACAATCAAGCGCCAGACCCAGTCATCGTGTGGAAACAGGTACCGCTATTGAGAATGTCAAAGACGAAGTGTTTGGAAATGTTGTCGACAAACACATTTCTTTGGGTTGGGTGTATTCTCACAGAGTACCATACGATGGGAAACTTCCACGATTGCCTCTTTGTCGACTTCTCTCAAACCCCGCCATCCGCACGCATGATGACCATGTGGCCAATTTGCAACTCTCTTTTGCAAATAAAAGCTACCAACCAACGATGGCAAGATTTATTGTTAGTGAACGAATTCTTGGGGAGGATCACAAACAATTTACTCGTCGTGGTCACGCTGCGAGGGATCTTGCAATGTCATATGATTTGGATGAAGAGCTTCGCCAAATCCCCGAGCTTAGTCACATGGTCGAGAGGTACTTTGTGGTTTGGGATAGTAATCACCGATTGGAGGCATGGATGCGGTGGATGAACAAGAATGACATTCCAATTGAGAAAGCCCCAAATGTGGAGTGTGTTCTAGTTGACTTTCAGCCACATGAAGCAGCGGAGTTTCTATTGGTTTTGGGTATATCAATAGGTGAGCCCTTTGTTTTTTTGCTGATGTAAATACATCTTATTTGTAAACTATATAAATTACAATCGATTGTTAAACAGGGCCACGAGGGTTTCAATGCCTCACACGACTGCTCATGATATTTCCATGATGAGAAAGCTAGGGTTGGTAGACCCTACATTACTTCTGCAAAAATTCCCCGAAAGAGCGCGTTTGGCAGCAGAAAGGGCTTTGAATTTTAGAGGTCTAAATAAGTCTAAGTGGCTAAAATTGCCAATGGCTGTCCTTGCGCAACTACTTTGGAAGGTATGCTTCAAACCAATTGTATATGAGAATATGTTTTGATTATGAAATCTTATTATGTGTATTTTGATTGAGTCTTTTGAAAATAATAGGAAGAGTTCGATCATATGTTTAGTAGTAAAATGGAAGGGCTGCCATCAAAAGGGAGTTTTGACTACGAGTTGGCACCTGACGCATACGAGGAAAGCATCAATCTAGCGCTTTCTCAAACGGAGCAATACTTTACGCGCAAAGGGCTAGAGATAGCCACCATTGCAAATCCAGAGAATAGAAGCGATTTTTTCCAAAAATGTATTTCATTTACAGATTGGGGCGAGAAGACCACGAAAATGACACCCTCGAGAGTGGCAGAGGTAGCGCGTGCACACATTAGCCCAACAGAGTAAGTAATAGTCGTTTAAATCATTGGATATATTTCTCTTTTTATTATGTTCACATAAAAAATAAGTCTCGCTTTTCCTTTGATAGAAAGTGCCAATTGCTTGATTTGCTCCAAGGCAGTGATGCATCCTTGAAGGAGAAGGGCATCGGTTTGACGGAGAAGGCCTGGATCCAGTGGCTTCGATATCACGTGTACTGGTGGCATTTGGAAAGGTTAGATTTAGTGAACATTTGCACCAACTAGCAATTTTTTATGTAACTTGTGACTTATTATTTGCTGCTGCAGGAGAGTGCTTGAGATGGCCGAGAAAATGGAGGCCGAGAATCATGATGTTGCTATCCAACATGAGAAGGTTGAAGGTAGGCATGCTTGCACGCTTGCCCACACATTATTGACATACAGACGCAAGCACTTTGAGAAGGCCTTCAAGAAGTGGAGTGCTCGGATCAAATCCACACATGAACCCGAAGAGCAACCCCATTTTGCTTGTACGGCACGACACTTGTTGTAAAGGTTCGACATCTTTAATTGAAAAATAAGAATGTAGTAGAATACACTAATCTTGTTCTATGCAAATGAAAACATTGTGGTCTGTCTTGTAGATGGTGGAGAGATGCTCTTGTCTTTCCCATTCCCGATCACCCCAGTGATGCATGGTGCAGGTCGGAGAGAGAGGAGACGGGCTTATATCCTGACAAGTGGATAGATGACTTGCGGCCAAAGGGAGCGTGGCTCAAGTGTCCTTGGTGGCTGGACTACTCGGACAAGGAGTACCCACCCGAAGAGGAAGAGCTATACATAGGTATGCCTCTATGTTGTTTTTACCTTTGCCATGAAGCAATAGAATATATGCTCAATAACTCTTCTTCTTTTAATTAATAGCGGAGCATAGTGCGTCACGGAAGAAAGCGGTTGTGATAGAGGATGCTCTATCTCCAAACACATCAAAGAAACCAGAGAGGAAGAAACAGACCTCAAGGAAAGACTCGCATGCACAACAAGCTGACAAGCAATGTGGGGAGAGAAAGAAGAGGGCTGTAGTTTCGAGCGACAGTGAGAGCGAGCATGTGGTTGTGGAGTATTCTGTAGAAGTCAGCGATAGTGCTCATAGCCTTGGTGCTATGAGTCACAGTGTACTGACACTATCCTTCACTCCCAGACCATTGGGGGGCATCCAGGAGTCCCCTCCATGTTCACCATCACATGGTAGGGCTGCAGAGGACCTATTAGACATGGCCAGAGTTGTGGGAGATAACCATCCAGGTACGTGAAAATGCTTAATGTTGTGTTGTTCTCTTTAGCATTGCTTGAAAGATATTTTTGATCTTATGTTGCTACATACAGATATGCATGTAGAGCCATGCCACCTTGCAGTGCATGCTAGTGCCAAAGAGTTGGCAAAAGCTATTCCAGATGTGTTGTGCAATGACAGGTAGGCCATGCTTATTTACAATCATAGTTATGTGCACACTTATAGTGCTAACAAAAACTGCATGCAGTTCTATGCAGTCACTACGTAGATTCTTGGGCTCTCTATCAGGCACAGGGTAGATGAACCCCAGCTTGAGATTGGGTGGCGTACGTTTGGTGTACATGGCCTTTCCCTTACACACTAGGCCACATGCAGCTAGCATAGGTGGGGTTCCTTTATGGAACCAATGGGATAGTGACCTTCTGGATGCTGCATTCCTTCTGACATCCGAGTTTCTTTTGGTGGATGGCATGATTGTGGCAACATGTCGTGCAGAACATCTTTCCATCGTCACTTCGAAGGCAGAGGGAGCTGGTTTCCAGCTGTTGAGGATATTGTACTTACAGCTACCGGAGGCTAGTTGTACGACTGTTCAGGACTATTTAGAGGGGGTATGTTGTTTTTTTGTTTTGATAATGAATAGTAACTTCGATGTTTGTGGGTCAAAAAATAATGTTTTACTTGCTCCCTGTTGTTGGAATTAGGGTTGCAGAGAAACACACACAGCTTGGAGAAGACGAAGGAAGCTCAAGGCACACAATAGAGAGTGTATTCCTTAGTGTGCAATGGAAAGATAGATAGCCCTAGAGTGATGGGCGTATATACAATGCACGGGGGAAAAAACCTCCTAAAGAGGGAAAAAATGCCCCGGCGGTCCTAGTGTGTTCACACACATCACTACCACATGTATATGGTAACAAATCCCCCCTGGAGTGATGCGGTGAACGAGAGCTGGCACATGAGTAAAGGGAAGTGCCATGCCCTGAGGACAGGATCAGTCCACAAAGGGGAGTAAGCCCAAAGCTTTGCGGAAAGCTTCAAGCTTCTCACGAGACAATGCCTTTGTGAAAAGATCTGCAAGGTTGTCCTGTGTTGGCACATAAGCCAAGCTGATCTCTCCTGCTGAGAGCCTCTCCCTGACATAGTGGTAATGCACCTCAATGTGCTTTGTGCGAGCATGAAAAACTGGGTTCCTCGCAACTGCCAATGCGCTCTGACTGTCAGTGTAGATAGTGTTGGCAGTGTCCTGTCCAACACCCAAGTCAGCCATAAGGCGTCTGAGCCATACACACTCAACCGTAGCTGTGAAGACTGCCCTGTACTCAGCCTCACAACTCGAAGTGGCCACAGTAGGTTGCTTCTTGCTCAACCATGATATACATGAACTGCCAAGCATGAAACAAAAACCACTTGTGGACACTCGCGTGTCAAAACAACCAGCCCAATCTGAGTCCGAAAAAGCATGTAAGTCTGGCGGCAATGATCCCCCCTTGGGATAAAACAAGCCAAGATGTAAAGTGCCACTAAGGTAGCGGAAAATCCTCTTGACAGCCTGCCAATGCTTAGACCCTGGGCTATGCATAAATCTGCTGACCTGTGAGACTGCAAACTGAATATCTGGCCTCGTGTTGCATACATAAATGAGGCAGCCAACAGCAGTTTGGTAAAGAGTGACATCAGCAGGATCGCCAGCATCATGTAGACTCAACTTCAAACCTGTTTCCATGGGAGTGGCAATAGGTTTGCAATCCTCAAGTCCAAACTTACATAGCAATGTCTCTATGTAACTTTTCTGACACAAGGCAATACCACCATCACACTGCTTAAACTGTATACCCAAGTAATGATGCAACAGCCCCAAATCTTTCATCTTGAAAGTAGCATTCAAATCAGCCTTAAATTCAGCAATATGTCTCTCATTTGGTCCAGTGATCAGCAAATCATCAACATAAAGAACCACAATGAGAAATACATCATCCTCACGCTTTACATACAATGTGCTTTCTGTTGGACTGTTACGAAAGCCTCGTTTAACCAAATGAGTGTCAGCTTTCTCATACCAAGCACGAGGAGATTGCTTCAACCCATACAAAGCCTTCTTACATTTGCACACTTTGTCCTCTTGTCCTTTTATGACAAAACCGCGAGGCTGCGTTACATAAACTTCCTCAAATATGTCACCATTCAAGAAAGCAGTAACAATGTCTCATTGATGTACATCCCAACCAAAATGAGCTGCCAATGCACATAGAAAACGCACGGTAGTCATACGACAAGTGGGAGCAAAAGTCTCTTCATAATCTATGCCTTTTTGTTGTGCATAACCCTTTGCAACAAGTCGAGCCTTATGGCGATCGATCTCACCATCCGGCTTGCGTTTCAACTTGTAAACCCACTTCGTACCAATGGCCTTTTTGCCAGGAGGCAAATCACATAAAGTCCATGTGTCATTCTCTATAAGTGCATCATATTCTGATTTCATGGCAGCAATCCAATTTTCTGAATTCTGTGCTTCATCAAAAGACAGAGGCTCCTCAACATCATGTAAACTAGACACAGCCAAAGCATAACAATCTGATGCATAAGATGCATGGCGAGAGCCTGAACGAGTACGACTAGATAAAGGTGCATCCAATTTACTGTCACGCAAAGTGTGCACCAGCCATTTTGGCATACCTCTAGCTTGCTCATTTTCAGCCCTTTCCTCATCAAGTACATCATGTACATCTGCATCAGTAATAGGCTGTTCTAAAACATTTTCAGAAACCCCCATAGGCTGTACATTTGCCTCATTGGAACTTACATTCGTATTTCCACCACTGAAAAGAGGCAACAAAGTGTCATAAATGTCCTGTGAGCTTACATTACTGTCTCTAGTACATGACAGCAAGGGTTGAACAGAATCTTCCACAAACACTACATCCCGTGAAACCAAAGTACGTTTTGTTTGCGGATGATACAACCTGTAACCTTTGCTTTCAGCACTATAACCAACAAAAATACATTTGACAGCCTTATCATCCAATTTTCTGCGCTGCACTTGTGGCACCAAAGCATATGCCAAACAGCCAAAAACACGCATGTGCTCAATAGAAGGTTTTCTATCATGCCATGCTTCATATGGAGTAATAGACTGCAAAGCTTTCGTAGGACACCTGTTAAGTACATAAGTGGCACACATGATGGCCTCAAGCCAAAAAGAATGCGGCAAAGCTTGACTTTTGACCATACATCGTGCCATTTCCGTTAGTGACCTGTTTTTCCTCTCAGCAACACCATTTTGCTGAGGTGTATAAGGCACTGTACATTGGTGTTTTATCCCACGACTAGCCAGAAATGCATTAAATTCATGAGACATATACTCCCCCCCTCGATCGGAACGGAGGGTGCCCATAGTACATTTTGAGACATTTTCAGCCATAGCCAAAAATTGTTTGAAGCACATAAAAACTTCGGACTTCGCTTTAAGCGGAAATACCCACGCATGCCTGGAGTAATCATCAATGAAAGTCACGAAGTACAGGTAATTGCCCAAGGACGGAGTTTGCATGGGCCCACAAACGTCACTATGCACAAGCTGCAACCTGCATGTGGCCCTAACTGAACCATCCTTTGGAAACTTAGAACGCTGCATTTTACCCAGAATACAGCCTTCACAAACATGTTTGATAGGTGCTTCAAGAGGCGGCAAAGAAGCAACCATATCAGATTTCTGCAAACGCAGCAAACTGGCAAAATTCAGATGACCAAAACGTGCATGCCAAAGTTTTGCATCTGAAATAGCCCTTGAATCTGCAACAGCATTTGCAAAATTTTGTCCACACTTGTCATACAAAGTGAGCTTATACAGCCCACGTCACAAAAGCCCAGATGCAACAATTTCATCACCAAAACTGAGATCATGAACTGTACATCTGTCATCCACAAATTTGACTACAAGTCCAAGTCTAGCAAGTGCGGATACAGACAAGAGATTCTTCTTGATCCCAGGTACATAAAGTGCATCAACAAGTGTGAAGGAACTGCCATTAGCAGCAGTGAGCACAATCTTTCCAACTCCCTGAACTGGATAAGAGGCGTTGTTGGCACAAGTGACTGAATTCCCATGAGGGACAGACTCGAGAGAGGTAAACAATTCACGATGTGAGGTAATGTGCTTTGTAGCACCACTGTCGAAATACCACACATGTGAATCTGCAGCAACTGACAAGCATGCATCATGGACAGCAGGATTGTAAGTGCACTCTGCGCTAAAAGCCCATTCTGCATCAACATCAGCATCACAATCTCCTTTCACAGAAGACTCAACAATGGCTGCATTTGTAGTGGAACCAGCATTTGCAGTGGAACCACCCTCTTTCTTCTTAGCCTCTTTGGCCTTCAACTTAGGACACGACTTGATCAAGTGATCATTGGCTTTACAATAATGGCAACGCATCTTCTTTTTGCCCTTATCACCAGAATTGCCAGACGAAGTGCTGCCAGCAGAAGCATTAGGAACAGAATTTTTGCCACTCGCAGCAGAACCATAAGAAGTGGCTGCATTACTGTTACCACCCTTTCTTTGAGAAGCAATAAAAGCCTGTTGAACTGCACGCTGCCTAGTCCTGTTTTTTCTAGAAAGTGACTCTTGCAACAGCAATGTGCATAATGCATCAAACTTGACAACTTCAGGATTTCCTTGGGTCATCAGTCTCCAAGTACTAGCAAAAGTCTGGTAGGAATCTGGTAAGGCATCAAGAACAGTCTGCACAAGGGAACTGTCAGAAATGACTTCACCTGCAGAAATGAGTTGCTCATTGATATCCTTGACACTAGCAAGGAAAGTGTCCATATCATCTTCCTCATGCATAATCTTCGACTCTAGCTCTTTACGCAGCAAAGCAATTTTAGCCTCATTGCGGCTTGCATAAAGACCTGCTAGAATATCCCAAGCCTGTTTTGCAGATTTTGCTGAACGGATGTGAGGAATAATGGTGCGCTTCACAGACAACGCAATCAATGCATGAGCCTGCGCATCCTTAACATCCCAACGAGCTTGTTCTGCTGTAGGCAAAACAACTCTAACAGCTGCAATCCTTGCAGCAAGACCTGCAACATCCTCAATATCGCCTACATCTTCAGAACCAGGACGTACATCAATGCCCTGCACAATGTTCCAGACACCTTTTGACACAAGAACGTGTTGCATCATATAAGCCCACATAGGGTAGTTGTCCCCATCCAACCTGTCCTCAGCAGCAAACATCTTGAACACATCTGTGTTGTTGTTGTCAGCCATGGTAAATGCTGCACCTGATGTGAAAACTGCCCGAAAATAGGAGAAATGGAGCGGGAACAACTTGTGCTATATAGCACAAACCGTAGAAGACTATAAGGCACCTGTTATGCAGAAAACGGCACTGACAGAAAATCTGCACAAAATGACGAAATAACCTGTGCAGTACTGCCCGTAGTGGAAACGGAGGCCGAAATGAGCCCAAATCAAAATTTTGAGCAGACCGAGCTCTTCGAGCTCACCCAAAATATTTGTCGACCTGCGAACGCTTGCCAAAGCTCACTGAAATCGGAGAAAGTGAGCAGGCGTGTGCTGGAGCAGCTGGCGACTAAGCCCGGGAGGACGTAACCTGCTCTGATACCAATTGTTGGAATTAGGGTTGCAGAGAAACACACACAGCTTGGAGAAGATGAAGGAAGCTCAAGGCACACAATAGAGAGTGTATTCCTTAGTGTGCAATGGAAAGATAGATAGCCCTAGAGTGATGGGCGTATATACAATGCACGGGGGAAAAAACCTCCTAAAGAGGGAAAAAATGCCCCGGCGGTCCTAGTGTGTTCACACACATCACTACCACATGTATATGGTAACACCTGTAGGTTGGTACTTTGTTGCTAGCCATTTTTTCACCCCCTAGAATTGGTGGGTGTCAGCTTCCGAGGTACGATCGAGCGGATGGAGAGATTGTAGCGAATGTACGTGGCTTCTCTACAGATGACGACATGTTCTGGGAGAAGCTACCAGGATCAGATTCCACACAGTGGACGCTTGATCGTATGGGCCAGCCTTATCGTAGAGGTGTTGAGAGGAGTCCAGCGTTTGCCAGGTGGTAGAATTTTGTTAGCTGTTTTTATTGTTCTTATAAAATTATAGGTATAATAAATCTAAAGGTAACTTTTTTTTTTGTAGATGGCTACTAGGTACCTTCACAGACAAGGGAGATGCTATGTTGGATTGTTTTGCAGGAGTTGGGACATTGGCAGCAGAATGTTTACTACTACGTAGACATTGCATCAGTTGTGAGAAGGATTGGGCAGTTTTCAGTGCTTGTTTGGAGCCAGCTCAGCGTCTACCTTCCGATTGAGGCTCGACATTGATGTTTCATAGGAGTGTTAGAGCTCAGGTAACTGAGCAACCGCAGCAGGTGTCCAAGCAGCTTCAACGCTTGACCCACCGTTCCCGACACCACTCAACAGTCAGGGCGGGGCAGTAGCAGCACCATATCCCACTTTCACAGCCCCATTTTTGGCATGGCGTGCAACTGGACCATCTCCCAGTGCATTCATTGCCTCCACATCCGAGGCCCCACCCGGGGTTGATCCATTGCCTCTTTCACTACCTGCAGCCCCCCCCCCCCCACATATAGTTCATACCCTTTGCCATTTGGAGTAGTTCCCCCACCATTTGGTGCACTGCCCCCGTTGGCACGACCTTTGTTTCCTCCCAGAGGATATGGCCCCCCACCGCCCTTCTTTCCTCCACGTCACCCATGATGTATCACCCCCCATATGTATTTACTTTGGATGCAATGGAACTCATAGATTTGGGGTTTGCTAGATGAAATAGACCCTAATTGTGTGTAAGGAACTTCAATTTCTCTTATTAATAGTGTATTGAATGATTCACCGGTGTTTCTTGTTTGAATGTAAGTTGGTCGTGAAATGACAATCAAATTTTAGTTGGAGAGAGAGAGGGAGAGAGAGAGAGAGAGAGAGAGAGAGAGAGAGAGAGAGAGAGAGAGAGATGGGTAGATTGTCCCTTCTTTTGAGAATTCGCTCGCCCGATTCTTAAAAAGCGCTCGCCAGAAACTGCTCTCCCAGAAATCGCGTCATGCCAAGGCTACGATCGGATAGGGCCAAGGGCCAGGATGAACATGCAGTCAAGGGGGTCCCTATGTTTAGCAGGCCAAGGGCCTTTATACGGCATGGCTGGGTGGTGATGAGCATGCTCCGGTCCCCTCTGCCTTTCACTGGTATCAGAGCACAGGGGAGGGGAGAGCTATGGAGGAGGGAGGAAGGCTTTGCATGGAATGCATTGCGTTGCATGTGCTCTCTCTCTCTCTCTCTCTCTCTCTCTCTCTCTCTCTCTCTCTCTCTCTCTCTCTCTCTCTCTCTCTCTCTCTCTCTCTCTCTCTCTCTCTCTCTCTCTCTCTGGTCATGGACAAGTCCTCTGGAAAGGGAGGAGCTGAAGGTCGTGGGCAGGCGCCCTAAGCAGGAGATGGAGGGGTCGTGAAGGAAGAAACGTGGGCATGGTCTCCAAGGGCGGAGCTTTGAAGTTGGTGGTTGAAGATGGATATCCGTGGGAGCGGCGACTTGGAGGAAGGTCGGCCATGGCGACCTGAGGCGTTTGCAATAGGATTGGCCCCAAAGAGGAGCACCCTCGCGAGTTGGAACTTTCTCGAGTCTGCGGCATGTGGAGAAGAAAACCCCGAATGGCGCTACAAGCAAATTTGCCTTGCGCAGGCGTCGACTGCAGAAGTCCGCCATGGCTGACATTGGGTTTACATAATTCAAAAAGGGGCACCCTATTTTGCCCCCCCCCCCCTCGCCCCGCGCAGACTAGGAGACTTTTCCCACGCCAAAGAGCAATGGGGAAGCAATAGGATTGCATGTCAAGTTCCAAAGCAAGGCAATGACAAAGTGCAAAAATTCTGATTGCATGTCAACCTCGGGCACACACTCAACAGTCAAAGTGTTAGCACCCCTCGGCATGTGCACAACTACGTATGCAGAAGGGCTACAAAGTGCATATTTTGGAGAGATGGCTTGGCATGCATGATCATGTGGCATGTGAGATGTTAATAACAAGGATAGAGCCTACCGTGGATAAGCCAGTTCAAGAACCATGGAGGCTCAAACACACAAATCATGCAAGGCATGTCAAGTGGGGAGCGGAAAAATTGAAAGCAAGAAAAGAGCCTCGATATGAATTAGGATTAGTCAAGGTAGGGCCACAATCAACAACGATACTGAGGATCGAGTATAAGGCAACCATATCTGACATCAAGGTTTTCTCGGTTTTCTTCTTCCTTCGATTAGTACAACGGTAAGACTGGGCGGCATGAGCACTTATTGAGGTATTTATGTTGCTGTGCATGGTAGTGCTTGAGAATCTCATGGAGATTGGCACGGTCTGTTGCTAACCTTGATGAAGGAGGCACAGGTACTCGCAGGACCGGCCATTAATGACCATTTCAAGAAGCCATCAAGCAAGTTGCTAGGGCTTGTCTTCTAGACATCACTGGAGCAAGGCTTTGTCTACGTAATCAAGTCAAGGAGGTACGAGGTACATACTTTGCAAGAAATTTTGTTGCTTTTCAATATGTGGTACAATCCGACAAGGTCAATTAGTGAATCCTCGACACGGTCGACTTTCTTTTGCTATGCCATTGTAAATTGGCAAGAGTAACCATTAGCTATGCGCACAAGAACTCCATGATTACTTATGTGAAGCAAGACTTCCCTTTTGGTATTTGGCATTGTGGTTTCCACAGTTTGGAATATGCTCTTAGCATAAGAACTTGGGAAAACTTGCCAAGATGTTTGCAGGTTTTTACAGCCCACGAGGATGTATACGATACATATGCTAACTCACTCAAGCAGTACATATGGCTATGAGCCAGATTCAAGCAAATTACAAAGATCCTGGGCACGAGTGGGCAACAAGGTTAGTTAATGTCAAGTTATGTTTTTTTTGTCTATTTTTTACTTTTCATTTTGCAAAAGATCTCTCTGCTCTACAAAGCAAAGTGCTTGGGCAAACTCCATACGAAGTCGCAGTATAATGCAAAGTGCTTTGCCAAATTTCATGCAAAGCAGCAAAGCAAGGGTTCTCTTATGTGCATAGGTATTATGGATTGACTTTAGATCAACGATAATGGCACACATCTTTAGCACTACATGGATATAAGCTCACAGTTTACGCAATGGCACACTGTGATGTATCCTAGCAGTATAATCGTGCAACACATCCATTTTTGAAGGGCTAAGCGTCCCCTATCTTCGAATGGCTAAGAGCCATCTGTTTTTAATCAATAAGTGATCGAACAATTCTATTAAGTTGAGTACCCATCGATTCTAATGCACAAGCAAGAGTCTTGCCATTATCATTTTTTTGGGCATTATCTCTACCAAGGTGTATAGATGAAGCCAACATCTCAAATAGCATGGCTGCTCAAGAAAACCCAAGATTATGGATTTTTGGGTCCGAAAAAAGATATAGTTGTGAATACGATTCCAACTTCAGTGGATCTCCTATTTTATCTATAGCACTAAGAGTGTTTATATGAGTACGATTTTGGGGTAAGACCCTGTTCATGATTACTAATTCACTTATTAAGTGTTGATGGTCAATTCTTGGAACCTTCACACTTGCGCTTTCAAGGAACAAAGTCCACCAACTGCCAAGGGGTAGTGGATAATTTAAGCTTTCGAAGTCATACGGGCAAACCCAAGGGGGGTCACGAACACAGGCCAAGGGCCAGCTGCTAGTTGAGCATTTTTCTTGCAAATCTTAACCAAGGGGTTTGATAATGTCCATTTTAACCAAGGGGTTTGGATTGCAACGGCAACATCTAGGGTTATATGGGCCATACTACTTGAATTTCACTGATTTTAATTAATGTTCCTAGGGCTTTGCAGGCGGCAAATTTGGGCAAGATAAGTGAACACTATGTTCAACCTCCTGGTATGCATCTCATTTTTGTTTGCTTTTCCAAGTAGGATGCATAAACTTTTATATTTTCATCCATTTTTGCTCTTCAGTGAGATGACAAGGTCATTTAAGAGCCAATAAATTTGGGTTGTAGTGTCCAAAATAAGAGTTTTTAATGAAAATGTTTCATTGTTTGTACCTAGAAGTGATTAATGTTTCACCTTCTATTATGGTTCAAACGTTTCAACAAGGCTTGCAAATGATTGCAGTAGAAAGTATTTAGTTTCTTTTTAGAACTATGTATATTCCTCTTTAATGTGTGCTAGGAGCATCACATTCGCCATCGGTATTGGCAAGGATGATCATGGATTTACAGGTTCGGATCTATTTTTTGCTAAATGCATGCACACTAGGTTTTACGGGCCCTAGCGTTTAGCAAATACTAATTTGGAGTGGCATGCATATTCATCACATTAGTGCTATGAAGCATTTTGCATTCTATGTGCAGTATCTCTATGAGATTATGTTTGGATCTACCAATCACCAATAGAGGTCATGGCTCGATTTGGGTGCTTGTGGATCTTTCAAGTTAACCAAGGTGGTTATGCATGTCATTGTTGATTCCTTAGCAATCTTGTACGACATTGTGATCCCCGTTGTCACTTTGGATGATTGTATGTACACCGTGGGGAAACACACCTCAGTACTGTCAGTTATCCAAAGAGGATAGGCAGATTACAAATGTAATCTTGTAACTTTACCAGTCACTTTGGACGAGTATATGTACACAGTGGGGAAATACACCTCAGTACTGTTAGTTATCAAAAGAGGATAGGCAGATTACAAGTGTAATCTTGTGCTAAAGGATATGCAAAGCGCATACATTAGAACCAAGCAATCCAATTAGCAAGAATGTATCACTCTAGTTGGAGTTTGCTTACAATAAGGTACAGTATGTTTGTGACTCAGTTTAGTCCCTTCATGTTTAAGTCAGGTCCTCAACCTTGAACACCAGTTATGGTGGGGTTGTCTACTGATGAAAATTGAGAACAAGTCAAGGATTCATATTTTGATGATAAGTTACGTCAGCAAGTTACTTTTATGAAAAGTGAAAAGATGTACTCTTCTGGGTACATCTTTGTTGTGATAACTCGTTATCATGCTCGTATATGTTCTAAATGGAGTCTACACACTATGTTGGATGGGAGTCGGTAACACATGACAGTTGCAAATGGACAAGAATGTGGAAAATGAAGATGTTAATCTTGGTTTGATTGAACCTCCTACTAAACCTTGTTTCGGTCAAGCAAACATCTGGATCCATGAAGGATGCCATTGTTGAAAACATTAGTGTATCACCACTCTTGTTTTCAAGGACAAAAACGCTTCTCCAAGGGGGGAGTAATGTCATGCCAAGGGTAGGACCTGGCAAGGCCAAGGGCTAGGATGGACATGTAGTCAAGGGGGTCCCTATGTTTAGCAGGCCAAGGGCCTATATAGGGCATGGATGGGTGGGTGGTGATGAGCATGCTCCAGTCCCCTCTACCTTTCAGTTTCAATGCTCAAATACAAAATAGAAAGAACGGATTCTAATACTATTACTAATGATTGTGTGGTCATCATCTAGATTGGGTGGAAGACAATTGTCAATGCTCATGGATAGATGATGGAAGCTCGGAGCTCCATCAAACAATTTGATGTGACCCCAAGCTAGAGCAACAGTTGTAGCAAGAAATTGTCAAATAAAAAATTTACAGACATGACATACTCTAGCTTAAAGAGTATCTCATTGAAAAGGAGTTTTGGAGAGTGCAAGATATAAAAACCATCAAAGAGCTCCAACAACAAGCAGAGCAGTTGAAGCTTCAAAATTCAAGAAGTAGTTTGAAATAAGTCAACAATGTACTTAAACAATCAATTCTTGATAAGTACATCAGTCAATCATTAGTGGACAAAACGAAATCTAATGGCAATTTAACTCAAAATCTAGAAGACCTACAAACTCTAGTAGAAATGGTAAAGGAATATTTGGAGGCCAAAAGCTCTACATATACCAGTACTTTGGTAAATCAAGCACTCATGGAGAACTTGCCCACAAATGCAGATGATGATGATGAGGATGAAGAGGAAGAGGAAGAGAAGGAGGAAGATAAAGACAAAGAGTAGGATGTAGAGAATGGGAGACCAATAGATAAGAAGGATGATGATGATGACCCTCTTATGTTCTTGAATCTACTCAAGGGGGAGATTAGAATGCTTAGAATCCTGGCAGTTCTCTTCAAATCAAACAATTGACAAACTAGTTGATTAGACCAAAGGAGGACACAAACAAGAACCTCCACATCAACAACCTAAAACCCGATAGTAGACAATGTTTATAGGTAAAGAAAAAGGAGAAGATGTACTAATAGAGCCAAGCTCATATTGTAGCTCTGAATTCTCCAACCAATGTTTGAGTCTAAGCAAGAGCATTTGTAAAGGCACTTCAAATTTGATCATTCCTAAAGGATGATGTTGTATATTCAAATCTAGAGAGATACCATATGATGTATGTTGGGTCCAAAAGAATGATCAAGAAATGGAAGGTCATTAGCTACCATGAACAAAAAACCTGAAATTTTCTAGCACACACTAATGCCATTCAAGTTTTGGATAGAATACTAGGATTTGTTTTAACACAAGATGACTTGTTAGTGAACCCTCAAACCAAGATGACTTGTTCGTGAACCCTCAATCCAAGTAGCTCACTACAATGAACTTCTAGAGCTTGGAAATCCAATTGGAAGTCTTATAGGGAAATAAGGCAGTGTATAAATGTATGCAAGAGATCAGAACAGAGATCAAGGCACTATTAGTGAAGATGCAGATAGCCAGAATACTATTGGATCATAGGTTCACAATTCTATTAGAGAACAATGTGTCTAGTAGTCGAGGCCCAAAGACTCAGATGACCTTCGAGAATAGGAAAATGCTCTAAAAAGTCTTTTTTATTTGGTACAAGTTCTGAGAAAGATGATGTAGCAAGAAAACCAAATCATCCTTAACTACATCGAGGCAATACCAGATTCACTGATACTAATGTATGCAATCCCCATGAAGGATGAGGAGCTACCAAAGGTTCTATCCATCCCTCTATCCAAGTTATAATGAAGCCATTGATCAAATGAGGTACAACTAAATAGTGGATCAAATTCAAGAATGGTATGAGTAGAGCAAGCCTTTGTGGGTGGCCTGTAAGTTTTGTGCTAAGTAATACACAACAAGTACAATATCAATATTAGAAGATGATTTGGTCAATTTTAGGGGCATGATGAATCAATGGTGGGGCTTGATCTATCTACTAATCAAATACACGAATGAATTGCTACACTTATTATAAGAAGCCTTCAAGATTCTTGAAAACAAATTTGCAAATAAAGATAGCTTTGAACCCTAGTTTAGAGAGGTGACTGAACTTCTACTTGAAGCCCACATCAAAGCAAACCAACCAGATCCAGCAAGTCCTTACACACACACTCCCCTTGCAGAGTAGGTACCCATCTTTGATGGAAAATTTCTTCATCAACTCAGTTCAACACTTGAATGAGGAGGATTATCTATGGAGGAACTAGAAGCAATTCTAGCATTGCAGTGAGAAGAATCCTAATTTCAACATGGCTCCACACCATGGAGTAAGCCTCATCATGATCACATCTCCCATTTAGAGATGCTAACAAAACTCTTTGTATCTTTGTGGATAAGATAGTTAATATAGACTAGCATTCTATAGGAAGAAAACTTCAGTGACACAACAAGTTGCAAATAAAAACTTACTCTTTTTCATTATCTGCATCAAGCTAGGAAATTTAACTTAAACAAATAAGGGATGAGGGAGGGATGCTCTTTTCTCCCGAGAGGAGTATGTGTGAATCATTGTCTTCAAACATCAAAATATTGTGATCAAAGCTATGGTGTAATGAAGGACCCAACCCATGAAACCTTTCTCAACATAGAATCGTATGAGCCATAACCATGTTCATAAGTTGGAAATCTAAGCTCTTACACTATGTCCTTGCACTTCGAGGTGGACATCTTCAACTACAGTATCCCAAACCTTGGTGTCATGCCTATTGATCAATGCTACCTTGTAAAACAAACTGAGATAGGAGTCTATGGTGGAGTGAAATTTTTTACTAAATTATACTTAAGAAATAGTTGGGATGCATCATCATCTACCAAAATCCACACATTGTGCCCTTTGATGGTGATGTGCATCCTCACAAGATCGTGTGGTCCAAAGGTTGGTTGTCACATAGAGGCATTCTGACAACAATAATGAACCTCTTTCATATGGAAAATTTCCACTTTGGGATACTCAGAGGAAGAGTCTCAAGAAAGTAATTGCACCTTGTGTACTCCTTTCTCCTTTCCTATACCTTGTTTTTTCCCCTTTGAACGATCCTTCTTTGCATGATTTCTTGATAAGTAGTTGAAATAGAGGTTCGCTTTCAAAACATTCCATAGAGAGAGGTACTTGAGCCTTATGGGTTTCAAATAAAGGAGATAATTTAAATGGCATGTGCTCAAAGACTATTATAAAAAGCCCTATATTTAACATGCTATGAGGTAATATAATGACCCTTTCTCTTAAGAAACTTATGGGTTTATTTCCAAAACGAAATTAAAAACCCCTACTTGTAAATGTAGTCCTATAAAATTTTAACAAAAGTTTCAATTACAATATCCCTAGTTTTGAATGCACATGGTACACCTACATTTTTGGAGGTGCACCCTCAAGCCTTGAGATCCTTGGATCTCTTGGATTTCTGACTTGTATTGGTATATTGAATCTATATCTTATTTTTGACATGAGGTGATACACGTGTTATCATTGTTATTTTGCATGGTGCGATGTGCCTTATGCAATGATAGTACAAATGGCTTATTATCATTGGGATAATCATGAACGTGCTCTTGAACTATGGAATCTTTTAAGTTTTGGGACCTTTTATCTTGATGTACTTCTTAATCTTTGGATTAGACCTCTAATAAAACCATGACCCATTTGGAACACTCCAATTTTAAGATGACACGCAAATGATGAGAAACATATTGGCTCAATGAGCGGTGTTATTGCATCAACCGTGAATCCCAATCTAGCAAATTCCAATCCTTATCTTTGGTTGGAACTATTTTTGGAACACTTTCTCAAAAATAGCCCATGTTTTATGATGTCATCCACCACTTGTAGGCCTTGCCTTCAAGTCAAAGACTTGCATGCATTACTTGAATGGATCCAGATATCCCCATTTACTTAGGAAAGTTTACATGATATCTTTGTTATAGTCCTTGTCCTCAACATGGAAGTTTGGTGGTTTCATGATCTTAAGCTATCTGGCCATATCTTTTGGGTCCAAAGAAGACAAGAAATCATTATCGGCGCTCCAACCCCTTATGTGGGTTCCCCAATTAGAGTTGGTGCTAGATTGGGTGTATTGTACTTGGTTGCAAGCTGTGCTCTTGCTACTACTTGTTAAGCCAGCAAATGAAAATATTTAAAAGATTCTTTTCTCTAAAATTTTTACACGTACAATACAAATGCAAGGCACGATGAAAATGGGATCTATTTTTGACAAGGCAGAAATGAAGCATACATACTTATGTTTACTTTTTTACAACTATTTGATATAGTTGTAGGCTACTAAGCATGTGAGTGGAAGAAAGTTGAATCATATGTTTAGCAGCTCAACTTGGTGCTAAGGTTGTACATTTGTCTAAAGCTATCAATTTGACTCTCAATTATGAAAATAAATATCGGGTGAAAATGCCAAAATGATGAATTTTTCATTACTAATGGGAACAAAATTCCTACTTTTTCTCATGATTTTGATAGAAACAAGATCACAACAAAAGCCAACAAGGCTTCAAAAATAAGTGCACCAAATAGTGTAATACATAATCTGAATGACAAAGCTCCTCCAATAGAAAAAAAATCTAAAGCAGACTATGGTGAGGAGTATGATCATGAGTATGAGATAACCGAAGAAATTTTCTAGGTACCTCTCTCTCTCTCTCTCTCTCACTTTACAATTTGCTTAAAGTGAAGGGCATAATACAAGGCAAGGATATCACAATTGTTACCATATACATGTGGTAGTGATGTGTGTGAACACACTAGGACCGCCGGGGCATTTTTTCCCTCTTTAGGAGGTTTTTTCCCCCGTGCATTGTATATACGCCCATCACTCTAGGGCTATCTATCTTTCCATTGCACACTAAGGAATACACTCTCTATTGTGTGCCTTGAGCTTCCTTCGTCTTCTCCAAGCTGTGTGTGTTTCTCTGCAACCCTAATTCCAACAATTGGTATCAGAGCAGGTTACGTCCTCCCGGGCTTAGTCGCCAGCTGCTCCAGCACACGCCTGCTCACTTTCTCCGATTTCAGTGAGCTTTGGCAAGCGTTCGCAGGTCGACAAATATTTTGGGCTCAAAATTTTGATTTGGGCTCATTTCGGCCTCCGTTTCCACTACGGGCAGTACTGCACAGGTTATTTCGTCATTTTGTGCAGATTTTCTGTCAGTGCCATTTTCTGCATAACAGGTGCCTTATAGTCTTCTACGGTTTGTGCTATATAGCACAAGTTGTTCCCGCTCCATTTCTCCTATTTTCGGGCAGTTTTCACATCAGGTGCAGCATTTACCATGGCTGACAACAACAACACATATGTGTTCAAGATGTTTGCTGCTGAGGACAGGTTGGATGGGGACAACTACCCTATGTGGGCTTATATGATGCAACACGTTCTTGTGTCAAAAGGTGTCTGGAACATTGTGCAGGGCATTGATGTACGTCCTGGTTCTGAAGATGTAGGCGATATTGAGGATGTTGCAGGTCTTGCTGCAAGGATTGCAGCTGTTAGAGTTGTTTTGCCTACAGCAGAACAAGCTCGTTGGGATGTTAAGGATGCGCAGGCTCATGCATTGATTGCGTTGTCTGTGAAGCGCACCATTATTCCTCACATCCGTTCAGCAAAATCTGCAAAACAGGCTTGGGATATTCTAGCAGGTCTTTATGCAAGCCGCAATGAGGCTAAAATTGCTTTGCTGCGTAAAGAGCTAGAGTCGAAGATTATGCATGAGGAAGATGATATGGACACTTTCCTTGCTAGTGTCAAGGATATCAATGAGCAACTCATTTCTGCAGGTGAAGTCATTTCTGACAGTTCCCTTGTGCAGACTGTTCTTGATGCCTTACCAGATTCCTACCAGACTTTTGCTAGTACTTGGAGACTGATGACCCAAGGAAATCCTGAAGTTGTCAAGTTTGATGCATTATGCACATTGCTGTTGCAAGAGTCACTTTCTAGAAAAAACAGGACTAGGCAGCGTGCAGTTCAACAGGCTTTTATTGCTTCTCAAAGAAAGGGTGGTAACAGTAATGCAGCCACTTCTTATGGTTCTGCTGCGAGTGGCAAAAATTCTGTTCCTAATGCTTCTGCTGGCAGCACTTCGTCTGGCAATTCTGGTGATATGGGCAAAAAGAAGATGCGTTGCCATTATTGTAAAGCCAATGATCACTTGATCAAGTCGTGTCCTAAGTTGAAGGCCAAAGAGGCTAAGAAGAAAGAGGGTGGTTCCACTGCAAATGCTGGTTCCACTACAAATGCAGCCATTGTTGAGTCTTCTGTGAAAGGAGATTGTGATGCTGATGTTGATGCAGAATGGGCTTTTAGCGCAGAGTGCACTTACAATCCTGCTGTCCATGATGCATGCTTGTCAGTTGCTGCAGATTCACATGTGTGGTATTTCGACAGTGGTGCTACAAAGCACATTACCTCACATCGTGAATTGTTTACCTCTCTCGAGTCTGTCCCTCATGGGAATTCAGTCACTTGTGCCAACAACGCCTCTTATCCAGTTCAGGGAGTTGGAAAGATTGTGCTCACTGCTGCTAATGGCAGTTCCTTCACACTTGTTGATGCACTTTATGTACCTGGGATCAAGAAGAATCTATTGTCTGTATCCGCACTTGCTAGACTTGGACTTGTAGTCAAATTTGTGGATGACAGATGTACAGTTCATGATCTCAGTTTTGGTGATGAAATTGTTGCATCTGGGCTTTTGTGCCGTGGGCTGTATAAGCTCACTTTGTATGACAAGTGTGGACAAAATTTTGCAAATGCTGTTGCAGATTCAAGGGCTATTTCAGATGCAAAACTTTGGCATGCACGTTTTGGTCATCTGAATTTTGCCAGTTTGCTGCGTTTGCAGAAATCTGATATGGTTGCTTCTTTGCCGCCTCTTGAAGCACCTATCAAACATGTTTGTGAAGGCTGTATTCTGGGTAAAATGCAGCGTTCTAAGTTTCCAAAGGATGGTTCAGTTAGGGCCACATGCAGGTTGCAGCTTGTGCATAGTGACGTTTGTGGGCCCATGCAAACTCCGTCCTTGGGCAATTACCTGTACTTCGTGACTTTCATTGATGATTACTCCAGGCATGCGTGGGTATTTCCGCTTAAAGCGAAGTCCGAAGTTTTTATGTGCTTCAAACAATTTTTGGCTATGGCTGAAAATGTCTCAAAATGTACTATGGGCACCCTCCGTTCCGATCGAGGGGGGGAGTATATGTCTCATGAATTTAATGCATTTCTGGCTAGTCGTGGGATAAAACACCAATGTACAGTGCCTTATACACCTCAGCAAAATGGTGTTGCTGAGAGGAAAAACAGGTCACTAACGGAAATGGCACGATGTATGGTCAAAAGTCAAGCTTTGCCGCATTCTTTTTGGCTTGAGGCCATCATGTGTGCCACTTATGTACTTAACAGGTGTCCTACGAAAGCTTTGCAGTCTATTACTCCATATGAAGCATGGCATGATAGAAAACCTTCTATTGAGCACATGCGTGTTTTTGGCTGTTTGGCATATGCTTTGGTGCCACAAGTGCAGCGCAGAAAATTGGATGATAAGGCTGTCAAATGTATTTTTGTTGGTTATAGTGCTGAAAGCAAAGGTTACAGGTTGTATCATCCGCAAACAAAACGTATTTTGGTTTCACGGGATGTAGTGTTTGTGGAAGATTCTGTTCAACCCTTGCTGTCATGTACTAGAGACAGTAATGTAAGCTCACAGGACATTTATGACACTTTGTTGCCTCTTTTCAGTGGTGGAAATACGAATGTAAGTTCCAATGAGGCAAATGTACAGCCTATGGGGGTTTCTGAAAATGTTTTAGAACAGCCTATTACTGATGCAGATGTACATGATGTACTTGATGAGGAAAGGGCTGAAAATGAGCAGGCTAGAGGTATGCCAAAATGGCTGGTGCACACTTTGCGTGACAGTAAATTGGATGCACCTTTATCTAGTCGTACTCGTTCAGGCTCTCGCCATGCATCTTATGCATCAGATTGTTATGCTTTGGCTGTGTCTAGTTTACATGATGTTGAGGAGCCTCTGTCTTTTGATGAAGCACAGAATTCAGAAAATTGGATTGCTGCCATGAAATCAGAATATGATGCACTTATAGAGAATGACACATGGACTTTATGTGATTTGCCTCCTGGCAAAAAGGCCATTGGTACGAAGTGGGTTTACAAGTTGAAACGCAAGCCGGATGGTGAGATCGATCGCCATAAGGCTCGACTTGTTGCAAAGGGTTATGCACAACAAAAAGGCATAGATTATGAAGAGACTTTTGCTCCCACTTGTCGTATGACTACTGTGCGTTTTCTATGTGCATTGGCAGCTCATTTTGGTTGGGATGTACATCAATCAGACATTGTTACTGCTTTCTTGAATGGTGACATATTTGAGGAAGTTTATGTAACGCAGCCTCGCGGTTTTGTCATAAAAGGACAAGAGGACAAAGTGTGCAAATGTAAGAAGGCTTTGTATGGGTTGAAGCAATCTCCTCGTGCTTGGTATGAGAAAGCTGACACTCATTTGGTTAAACGAGGCTTTCGTAACAGTCCAACAGAAAGCACATTGTATGTAAAGCGTGAGGATGATGTATTTCTCATTGTGGTTCTTTATGTTGATGATTTGCTGATCACTGGACCAAATGAGAGACATATTGCTGAATTTAAGGCTGATTTGAATGCTACTTTCAAGATGAAAGATTTGGGGCTGTTGCATCATTACTTGGGTATACAGTTTAAGCAGTGTGATGGTGGTATTGCCTTGTGTCAGAAAAGTTACATAGAGACATTGCTATGTAAGTTTGGACTTGAGGATTGCAAACCTATTGCCACTCCCATGGAAACAGGTTTGAAGTTGAGTCTACATGATGCTGGCGATCCTGCTGATGTCACTCTTTACCAAACTGCTGTTGGCTGCCTCATTTATGTATGCAACACGAGGCCAGATATTCAGTTTGCAGTCTCGCAGGTCAGCAGATTTATGCATAGCCCAGGGTCTAAGCATTGGCAGGCTGTCAAGAGGATTTTCCGCTACCTTAGTGGCACTTTACATCTTGGCTTGTTTTATCCCAAGGGGGGATCATTGCCGCCAGACTTACATGCTTTTTCGGACTCAGATTGGGCTGGTTGTTTTGACACGCGAGTGTCCACAAGTGGTTTTTGTTTCATGCTTGGCAGTTCATGTATATCATGGTTGAGCAAGAAGCAACCTACTGTGGCCACTTCGAGTTGTGAGGCTGAGTACAGGGCAGTCTTCACAGCTACGGTTGAGTGTGTATGGCTCAGACGCCTTATGGCTGACTTGGGTGTTGGACAGGACACTGCCAACACTATCTACACTGACAGTCAGAGCGCATTGGCAGTTGCGAGGAACCCAGTTTTTCATGCTCGCACAAAGCACATTGAGGTGCATTACCACTATGTCAGGGAGAGGCTCTCAGCAGGAGAGATCAGCTTGGCTTATGTGCCAACACAGGACAACCTTGCAGATCTTTTCACAAAGGCATTGTCTCGTGAGAAGCTTGAAGCTTTCCGCAAAGCTTTGGGCTTACTCCCCTTTGTGGACTGATCCTGTCCTCAGGGCATGGCACTTCCCTTTACTCATGTGCCAGCTCTCGTTCACCGCATCACTCCAGGGGGGATTTGTTACCATATACATGTGGTAGTGATGTGTGTGAACACACTAGGACCGCCGGGGCATTTTTTCCCTCTTTAGGAGGTTTTTTCCCCCGTGCATTGTATATACGCCCATCACTCTAGGGCTATCTATCTTTCCATAGCACACTAAGTAACACACTCTCTATTGTGTGCCTTGAGCTTCCTTCGTCTTCTCCAAGCTGTGTGTGTTTCTCTGCAACCCTAATTCCAACAACAATTTGCTTGCAGATGGTAGTAACCATCATCTTATGTGTATTGACTATAGGTCCTTAAACAACATCACTATCAATAATAGATCCCTATTCTAGAGTGGATAACCTACTAAAAATGTAACATTTAATGGCCTAATAACTTGTGTGTAGCGGAAAATAGCATAAACATAGTGAGCATTTCATTAGAATAGATTCCTAATGAGCATAGCAAGAGTGCTTAGATGGAGAGAGCAACAAAAAGCATAACACCTAGTTAGATAGGCATGAACAATACTTCAAAAGAGAGAAAAATTAATCTATTGACAACAGTTGAGGACCGGATTTACATGGAGCCGGTCCCCCCTCCTAAAGGCTTTGTATTATAGGTTTCCCCCGTCAAGGGAGACATTTTACAATACAATACTTTGTGTTCCTTCAATAACTTGCTGATGCAATGAATATGGAAGCTTCAAGCACCATGCACACACTTATAAAACACAACATCAATTCCCTCACGGTCTTAGACCCAAGACCTCAGACACCTTCGAAGATGGTACGAGCTAGCGGGGTATGAGAGTAGATTGAGAGGAAGAAGGAGTAGTCTTACGAGAAAGAAGTATATCTCCTCACATAATCACTCATAAAAGCTTAGCATAGCTTAGTAATTAGCATGGTAGAGGAGATGAGCATGCATTGAAGCTTGGCTCTTGGTTGGATTTGCATCACAAAGCCAAGAGTTGTTGGTGTAGGCCTCCCTTCTCACAAGCTTGGAGTAGATGATGAGCTTTCCATTAAAGCTTGAGAAGGAGAGAGAGTATTCTTTGCTTCACACATGAGATTGTGTGAGTGTGTGTGTGATAATGCCTTGCCAAAATAAGCCCCCTCTCTCTCTCTTGGTCGACCCTTCTTGGATTTTACTCATGCTGGCATCCCAGTGGACCCTGCAAAGCTTAGCCAATGATAATTGCAAAGCATAAGTGATAGCCTTTTGACATGTGTCCCCCTTTCCCCTTTTGTGAGAGCTTTAGGTATTTAATTAATGCAATTAAACTCTGATTGGATCCCTTTGTCTTCTCTCCAATAGGAATCAGGCAAGCCATTGGGTTGCTGAATGCTCATTGGACCCCTTGGGAGACTGTCCAATAGTCTTCTAGAGAGATTAATTCCTATTGGTTCTTTTATCAATTGTTTTTAAATGAACTAAAATAAATGTACTCTAGCTTAATTCTCATTGGTCCACCTCTATGGCCATCCAATAGGATTTGAGTGCACCTTGGGGGCAATTGGGCTAGGGAGCTGACATGTGTCCCCTATTCCCTTTTTGTAAAGGGCTTGCAAGAGTGTGTGTGTGTGTGTGTGTTTCTCTCTCATCCCCTACTAAAAGGGCTCGCCCCCTCCCATCTAGGGATTTGCAAAGACTTTTTTGGTCTTCTCAAAGGTATCCAATTTCCCTAAGGTTTGACCATTGGACTTTTTATTGAATTTTGGAACCTTAGCATTTTGGAAGTCTTAATGGGCTGAACCTTAGGGTCTTTGAAGCCCATTGATGCACATTGCTCTTTTGCACATGGCCCCCCCTTTGGATCCCTATTTTCCCTCCTTTGGATCCCTACTGTGATCGGTTTGCCAGCTTAACCAATATTCTAGCTTTTTCTCCCCTGTACCTCCCCATATTAAATGATCAGTTTAACATGAGAAAATCATTTAGGAGAATTAGATATTAGTTATTATGACAAAAAAAATAATCAAAGGGGCTACTATTTTCAATAAAATTGTCCTTAAATATGGGGTAACGCTAAGTAAGATGATTAAAGAAGATGTCTACAAAACTATATTTAGGACCCAAACAAGGCATGACAAATTTCGTATCATGTCATTTGGACTCACAAATGCACCTATTACTCTCATACAAATGATGAACATAATCTTTGTTTATTATCAAGATTTTATGTGAAGAAGAGCATAAATAATGTGTTTGGATCACTTAAATCAAACCAATTATAATTAAATCTAGAGAAGAGTATATTTTATTGGATTGAAATTGAGTACTTTGAACATACTGTTTCTAAAGAAGGATTTCATGTTGAAATGTCTCTGTCTTTTGTGTGGTGTCCCCTATTGCTACCTTTATCTATAATTAAGCTCTAACTTCTTGAAACTCAACATCATACAGTCCATTCTAATGCATAGTGCCACTACCACGTCTCCCTATACCACAAGAGCGGGAAAAGGTTGTAGTTGCATCAACATGAAAAGCATCCATAAGCTCTATTGTACGCTCTATCAAAGATGCATGGGGATCCACCTCTAACAAAAATCTTAAGATGGAAGTAATTAGGTCATGGCCAAGACCCAAAAGTTTTCTTAAATGATATTTTGTAGGCCTTTGGAGTTGATATAGGAAGTTTGCTAGCATTTTTGCATAAAAGTATCATTGTTTGACTCTCTTATTGAAGAAAAATACTCAACATATTTAAATTGATTTACAAGAAATTTCATTTAATGTACCCAAAGCTGCTTTGACTAATAAATCAGTTTTACAAATTCATAAAATCCTTTTTTATTACCATTTTTAATATGAGAGAAAAGGGTATTGATGCAGTTGTCATGCAAGATAATCATCCACTCGCGTTTGAGAGTCACAAATTTAAAGTTTTAAAGTCTAAATGCAATATGCATGACAAAAAAATGGTGGCTATTGTCCTTGGATTGAAAATGTGGAAGAATTACTTGACAGGTGCTAAATTCATTATTAAAATTGATCAGAAAATCATTAAGTAATTATTGTCTCAATCTTTGATTGATGATATACACATTAAATGGGATGAATATCAAAACTTTCAGCATATCATTTAGTATTTCTCAATAAAAAGAATTTTATAGTTGATGCTTTGAGTAGAAAACCTTATATTTACCATCTATCAACTATTGAGGATACATCACTTGCATTTATGCCTAACTTATGTGTAAGATGATTTAAGGCCACACGGCTAAAATGAAACTCAATCATTTTTTGAGTATCCACTCCAAGATAGTTTTCTTTATCTGAATCATAAAATTGTGTCATTCCTTTTTGTTCCATGATTATTGAAGCATTGAGATGCATGGAGCTCAAAAAGAGCAATAGTGGAGCATAGCATCCATGGAGAGCTTTGTGTGTGTGTGTGTGTGTGTGGAGAGAGAGAGAGAGAGAGAGAGAGAGAGAGAGAGAGAGAGAGAGAGAGAGAACGATCCTTTCAAGAGGGAGAAGCTTTGCTCTACATGTTGTTGCAACTAGCCTCCTATGCAACAATAACTTGCTTTTTTCACCCACTTTCTCTCCTTTATTCTCAACACAAAAGTTCTGGATCCTTTTGTTTTTTATCTAGATTGCATGCCGCTTTTAGAGATTGGTTCAATTCCATAAACTATGCTTTATGGTCATAACCAGATCTCGACTTAGGATTGATGGGTATGCTTGTATGACCTTGGCTCATTTTGCTTTGGAAGATTGCTTCTCAAGCGATCATCATAATGAATGATTACTGATATTAACGTGTAGATAATGATTGTGCTATAAACACGTGGAGGATGGTCAAATTGGTTGAGCTTGGGTTTTTGGATAATTACCTTGGAAGACAACCTTTTTGAGCTTATTGGCTGGATCTTTGCTTGATCAAACAGGGTGTTTTTAATTAAATAACCTCTAGATAGGTTCAGGTTGTGAAAACCTAGAAGATGGGTGACTAGTGTAACTTTGGTTTTGTATAATTACATTTGGTTGTTTTTAAGCATACTAGCTGGTTACACCAGCTATAAATATTTTGGGGTATATTATTAGGTAATCAAGCGTGTATAGCAGATTTGGATAATTGGTTCCTCTTATCTTTGACACTAAAAAGGGTATTGGGCTTACACTTTTAAGGCTAACTCGCTATACATATGGGTGTTTTTTTAGGGTGACATCATACTGGTACTTGCTCTAATAGCCTAATGGCTTGTTTAAATAATATGTACCTTAAGACAAGGACCTAGACTATTATGTAGTAGTAATTTGATTTATTCGGCATGCAGTGATGAGACATGAAACACTATGGATTTATTCTTGTATTGTGCATCTATACTGATTGGTTTTGAATTTGGCATGGCACCAAAGTTTTGGGAATGATTATAACAACATGAATAGTTGCTACTAAGGTTTAACTGTTTGGTCTACTAACATGTGGACAATAGAATTGTTGATCTCATTTTGATGTTCTAAAAAATATCACATAAATACATATTTTATTTTTTATTGGGAATATTATGGACCCTTAGTTCAAAGCTATACAAACCTTTCCTGGTCTCCTTGACTTTGGGCTAGTTGAATTGTTCGATCTAATATTGATTTAGCTGGAAGCTGATTCTAATTAGTTGGTCAGACTGGGAGTGATTTTCTTTCTTCATTGAGAAAAGTCTTTTACTATTGAGCTATCTTATGAGTATAATACTTTTATATTCTATTGATTCTTACGCTAGCTTTGCTTGAGTATTTGATCATATTTGGTTAGCTTAAAGTTTGGCTCATCGGGGCTGTTTGGTTGAGGTAGGCGGTTCTCATCCTAAATGGTTTGCAATATGTTGGATTTATAAAGAATTGTGGCTCTCCTTAGTCCTTGATTTTGGGCATAGCTTCTCTACAAGCTCTCCTATGTTTTTGACTATGGAAATATTCTCTCCACTAAGTAGTTTTTGTCCCTCTTTTTGAAGGGCCTGACTCTAGTCTATACAATATGGTTGTAGTTGCAAAACATGGCTTCTCAAATCACTCTTTTGTGATTTTGCATACAAATTGTGGTGAACTTGTGAATGGTTAGAATGATTTTTTGAAATTTTGGCTAAAATTCAAGGAGCTAAAATTCAAGGCTACTTTAAGGCTTTCAAGATCATGTGGAATTTACTATGTAGTTTTAGAGATTCAGCTCAAGAAAAAGTGGAAATTACTTGAGATTTTCTCATACCTCTAGACTATTTAGGACAGTAACTACGCTAAATTTTTTTAATTTTGATATGGATAACAATTGATAGGTTCTTTGACACCTATCATATGTAGCCAAGTCTAACAAACTTGTTATCTTGACTATATGGATGGAGGTGAGAATTCTATCTTAGCTTAAATAGGTCTAACAATGTTGCAATCTGACTCGATCCCTACTCATTCATCTTGGATGACGTCCATAGCTCCATCACTTTTGTATAGAATCATTGAAATGATGCCTCATTCTTATTATAATTTACAAAAATGAATCTAAGACTGAGTCATTTTTGTGCAAATCATTGTCTGAAGCCGGTGTCTTTTGAACATTAATTCTTTTGTGTATATGTATTAAGTTTAATACAACAACACACACATCCTAAACACAAGAACCCCCCAGAGAGAGAGAGAGAGAGAGAGAGAGAGAGAGAGAGAGAGAGAGAGAAGATCAAGAAATGACTGAGTCACTAAGTTTGCAAGGAGAGCTATGCATACACTTTTGCCTTAGCCTCCCTTTTTCTTGCACAATTGACATGGTCTCCCATTGGCACTCGCTCGATCAACTTCATTCTGCCCCTTCCCTTGTCACACACACACACACACACACACACACACACACACACACACACACACACACACACACGGTCGGCCACAAGGTTTCTCTAGTGCAGGCAGCAGACACAACACCGCGGCGTAGGCTTGGCGCAATTGCACAAAGTAGTTGGAGCAAAGGGGCACGTGGACGAGGAAGGGGATATGGGTAGTTTCCAACGTTATTGAGGCAACTAGCGGGACCGATCAAATTCGTTTATTGAGCATGCATGCGGTGGGGCATTGGAGGTTTTGCACGCTATGGGGAAGATCCAGGTGCAAGAAATGAGCGTTGGAGCAGGTTTCGTCCAAAAAAACGAGGAGAGAGAGAGAGAGAGAGAGAGAGAGAGAGAGAGAGAGAGAGAGAGAGAGAGAGAGAGAGAGAGAGAGGTACACTATCTCACACGGGCATGGGCAAGAGAGGATCAATGGCCCACACCCATTTCGGGGATCGGGTGCAATCTGGGCTATCCGATGCGCTTTGTGTAATTCGAGAAAATAAGTAAACTTGTGTGCAGCAAAACTTGTAGAGTCAGGCATCCCCCCCCCCCCCCCAGCCGCTGCATTCGAACTCGGGATGTCACCTTTGCAAGCCTCTCTCCTTAACCACCTCACTTGTGCGTGCTTGTTGAAAGCATTGGGAGAAGGGTCTCTTCTATGATAAACGTGCCGCATTGTAAATTCGGGATAGTTTATAAACTCGTGCATGTTGGTAAATTTGGGACGTGCCACAAGATCGATGGCTCACAATGATTGGGATCCCCAAAAAAGGCGTGGGCCATGCCTGTGTGAGATAGTGCGGAGGGGTCTCCCCAATTTTTATCCTGGACATCCCTCTAAAAATCAAGGGACTGCCTCTTTCCCCACTTTGAGGCTAGACAATCATAGGCAAGCCTCGTGATTTTATCACTCATAATCCGATGAGCTAGTTTTAGTAACGTTCAAAATTTTGTTTAAGACGCTCCACTCTTCCCTTCTTAGGGCAGGTTCACAGTGGACCGCATCACAACTTCCCAACGGGCTGCACGCACGCACGTCAGCATGCCTGTTCATAGTGCGCGGCGGCAATGAGCTGCATCAAGTGCCAGCAGAGCAGATGGCAGAAAAAGCTTGGTTTGCTTCCTCCCCCCCCCCCCCCCCCCCCCCCCCAATACCACTTCCACCCTCCACGTAGCCTAACATTTTCCTAGTTGGCTATTCAGCCTTCCATTTTCAACCCCCCAAACGTTAGTGCTTAACATTTAAGAAAAAAAACAACCCCTCCTCCCCACCCTCCAACGTTCATGCTAAGGTTAGAAAAAAAGAAAAATTACTGTATGAAAATTCCCAAAATACCCAAAATATTTTCTCATAAATTTTCAAAATGCCCTTCAAATTTTCCAAAATTTCCAAAACACCTCTAGTTGCAAGATTTTATATTTCCAAAAATTTCAAAACACCGTTGTGACATTAAGTATTTCCAAAAATTCCCAAAACTATGTGCTATGGTTTGTACTATGATTTATTGATGCAATTGGCAGATGTTGCTTCCTTTCACTCTTTGTTCCGTTGTTGCCCAATGTTCACAATACACGACGGAAGAAAATAGAGCCACTTTTTGTTCCACCCTCTATGTGAGCAAATGGGTGGCGGAAGTGCGCATTCTGCAACTCTTCCACTAGAAAAAAACACTTTTTGGAGTGTTTCTTCTGCCTCCTTAATGTGAACCCAGCCTTAGCGCTCTCTCTCTCTCTCTCTCTCTCTCTCTCTCTCTCTCTCTCTCTCTCTCAAGTGTGGTAGATTGGTTATGCAATTTCCCTCTTGAATAACAGGTCTTGAGTTTAACTCTCGTCGAATAGATCTTTAAGGTCTCTTGGGATAGTTTCCTATGACGTTAAAATTCTCTTCTTCTTAGGTGTGTGTGTATGGATGTGTGAGTGCGTGAATAAAAAGAGAAAAATGGTATAACCTTTTTATCACCCAAGTGTGGTAGATTGGTTATGCCGTTTTCCTCTTGTATAATAGGCCTTGAGTTCAACTCTCGTCGAATAGATCTTTAAGGTCTCTTGGAATAGTTTCCTACGATGTTAAAATTCTCTTCTTCTCGGGTGTGTGTATATGAATGTGTGAGTGCGTGAATAAAAAGAGGAAAATGGTATAACCTTCTATCACCCAAGTGTGATAGATTGGTTATGCCATTTCCCTCTTGAATAACAGGCTTTGAGTTCAACTCTTGTCGAAGGTCTCTTGGGATAATTTCTTAAGACGTTAAAATTCTCTTCCTGAGTGAATAAAAAGAGGAAAATGCTATAGTCTTTCTATCTTTCTATCACCCAAGTGTCGTTAGATTGGTTATGCCATTTCACTCTTGAATAGGCTAACAGGTCTTGAGTTCATCTCTAGTCCAACGACATTGATATTCTCTTCTTCTTTTCTCTCTCCCTGGCTCTCTCTCTCTCTCACACACACACACACATTTCCCGGAAAATCCAGCAGCAGCCATGAGCGTGACAACGCAGAGCCTGCAGCAAACGCTGAAGCGCAAGGAGTCTATGAGCACTACAGTCGGAGGAGACAAGCTCGACATCACGCCTCTGGGAGCCGGCAATGAAGTGGGGCGCTCCTGCGTCTACATGACTTATAAAGGCAAGACTGTACTGGTGGGTCTCTCTCTCTCTCTATCCTCCCCCCCCCCCCCCCCCCCCCCCCCCTTTTTTCCTCCAACCAGGAAAAAAAAAAAGAACATTCTGCGATTCGGGCAGCCTGCTCATTTCCGTTGTTTTTCTTGACCTAGCTCCAAAACTTTGCCTGCAACGCTCTAGATTTTTTGTCTAGGGCACAATTCTCACGGTTTCTGGTGGGTATAGAGGAGGAGTGCCATTATGTGGCCAGCTTCTGGTGAGACTCATTGCCATCTGAGATTTAAGGTGGGCATTGACATCGCCACACAGCAACAGTTTGAGCACATTATGGAGTCTGTTTGGAGAAAGCTCTGCATTGCCTCTTGTAGGCAAAGCTTATCAAATTGCAGTGGAAGGTGTGGTGACATGAGAGAGAGAGAGAGAGAGAGAGACAGAGAGAAGATGGAGAGAAAAAGAGAGATATTAGACAAGCCCTTTGGGCAACTCTGCTAAACAAGAGAGTATATGGCTCTCTCTGCACTAATTGTCAGAAGGGGGCGCCCTCTCCCCTATAAAAAGGTGTCTCTCTTCCACATATAGGTGGCTAAGTAATATGCCCCACTCCCAGCAAAGTACCCCTCGACCCAAAAATGTGGGAAACTCGAGTGATTGAGCAAAAAATAGGGCAATTAGCCAAATGTGCCATAGATACCGGACATCCCCCTGACCTTTAGAACCTAGTAGAGCCTCAGAAGGCTGAATACAATAAAAAAGAAGCCATTTCTCACTAGATCTCGAGTAGAAACTTGAGATGACCTCCAAAACTCCGATCCTAGGTCCACAAGACAAAGGATCTCGGTCCTAATTGAAGAAAGAATCCAAATAGTCTAGTCCACCATTGCATCGAGCACACCACCTCTCTTGGAGAACCATAGGGTCCATGCTATACAATTTTGTCCACTAGTGGCAAATAAGTAGGGTCCTCAAGAGCCCTTAGTGTCGGCTAGGTCCATGGAACTTCTATGAGTCATACAAGCGAGATCTCCACCAATGCATTATGCCATGTGGGCATGTTGTTGGGTATATAGCCTTTGGCATGTGGTCTATACCTTCCCTTGTCTTTTACTATTGTATGTGGCATTTTGTCACGTTACTTCTATGTGATGTGTATGAGTTGTACTAGCATCCAAATGAGTTGTATAACCTTCCTAGCCTCATGGGTCGTTCTCACTTTTGTAGGGCTGATTTGGGGTGCCTCTTGGTGCCCCTAGGGGCAAATGTATTGGTGCTAGCACTTTGCACTACACTAGCTACTGCTGCTTAAGTAGTCCATCTTGTACACACTTCTTGTGTGAGTTTATGGTCAATAATATAGTTCATTTTTAGCTTGCTACATCTTGTGTGTTGTGCCATTGATCATTGCTTAGTTATCATTATGAATGCTACACTTATCAAGCCCCCCTTTATCCTTACAACTAGTATCAGAGCCATGGGAAGTAGTTAACTTCTTATGCTTGTAGCATTCTAATTAGTAGTCATTCTCACCAACCAAGCGCTTGATCAATCATGTGTGGCATGTTAGAGTTATGGCATCTCTCTAGATTTGTCTAGCCGGTCCTAGTTTCTCCTAGGGACAGGTGTTAGGGAGTGAGGGCTATTTTGTGGCTATGCTCCAATGGAGTGAGGTTGTTTTCTTATGTCGGCATATGTCTAGCCATGTTTAGAACAACTCTTTTTCATTGCCTGCACCTATGATGTGATGCTCTGCAATTGGATGATAGCATTGTCTTTGTATAGATGCCCTGAGAAGAAAAACGCAAGGTGGAACTCCGTGCTACACATGAAGCATAGTTACCTGGAACGGGAAATCAGAACGGGGAACGGCAACATGCATGAAATGCCATTCCTTGTTTCGGATACTCACGTCTGAAACACGGAACGGGGATCCGGAACGGAAAATTAGGATGGGAACGCGGAACAGGGACCTGAAAATGGCCATTCCCTGTAACTATGACATGAAGATTGTTAGCATGCTGCCTTGGTGCTGGTGATCGTGACTGCGTGGGCTGCCAAAAACGCAAAGCTCGCTCCTCTAAAAACGCTAGGCCTCCAACTAGAAAACACTATGCATGCTGCCCAAGGGGCATCGTGCAACTTGGGCTTGTGCACACTCTCCCCCTGTGCCCTTGCCCACACCTACATATCTCCAGAAGGGTAGGTCAGTCAACTGTCCACCAGCTCTCATGACTATAAATAGGGGAAAATGGGGCAGAAGGCACTTGAGGCCCTCTAGGGCAACGAAGAAAACTTAGGCAAGGCTGGAAAAGATACTCCCAACCTGCAAGAGCCTATTGGCCATGGAAGGAAGCAAAAACCCCGAGCTCATGATCTCTAGATGGCAGCCATGCCCTTAGACATGTCCCCCTCCAGATTAGTTCTCTTGCTAGGAGGAGATTCCACCAGAGCCTTGCTCACATAGGAGGCTAGGACAGCCCATGTTGAGGCCATGTCAATGGTCTCGTGTGCATGAGTAGATGGCAGTAGCAATAGCAGCTGTGTGTACCTTGGGTCTATCCCAATGAGTTCTATGTTGAATCACCCTTGGTCACTTGTTTGAGCATTTGTTATTAGCATGGAGAGCCTTCTTCCAGATCTCTCTCTCTCATTTTTAGAGGTCCTGTCTCTTCTTCTTTTCTTGGGGGGGGAGGGAGGGGTTGTATTTTGTATACATAAGAGACCTTTGGAGATGCTCAATGGCTTATCACCCATAGGAAATACAAAATTAGGGTAACAATGTGTAGGCTATGTAAATATCAAGGTGGTTTGTACGATGAGTGAAATGAACCACTATGGGGGTGGATAATGCCATGTGATGTGGGCATGATCCTGGCTGAAAAGAACCGATGATCTCGCCTAGTGTGAAGAAAGATGCATCAACGTTGCTCCGCTACCCTGGAGGAGCTGTTTGAAGAGTCCCACTGACTGTGAAGAGTATGCAGTAGCTCAATCCAAATGGCTGTCAAAATGGTCGATGTAGGGGAGGACTGTGAGCCCAGAATGTGGGCACATCAAGCCTTCCACACGGTCCAAAGCGTGATGCTTCGTATCGTGGTGAAAACTGTCCTGTTGGCAGAAATCCAATTGGTGACCTGCATCTGGGATTGTTTGTAGAGTGCCGATCTATATCCTAAGGGGAGTAAGCATGAAGATTGTATTTGTGGACAAGCCTTGAAAAAAGGTGTTTCTTCTCTCTTGCTACCTTAGTGATCTCTGTTCCCCTGTTCATGCATGTGGCATTGTAGGCGTAGTAACAGGGAACGGGCGGAACGGGGCCCTCCCGTTCTCGGAACGCGTTCCCAAGCCCGACGCCTCCTCGAAACGGAAATGGGACCGGAACGCCGTTTTCTTCCCAGGCATAACCGGAACAGCAGGCTGAACGGGGGCCAGAATGGCCGGAACGGCATCCGGAACGCGGAATGGCAAATCCAGAACGCCAAAATTTAAAAAAATTACAGTTTGGGGCAAGTCTTTCGAACTTTTGGGGGGTGTTATTTTCATCCTCTCCTATATAAAGAAGGGCTTTAAACCCCCTCTCTCAAGCTCTCTACCTCACCCTCTCCCTCAATGCTCTCCCTCCCTCCCCCTCTCCCTTTCCCTCAAGGCTACTGTTCCGCCACCCCGAGGGCCCCCCGTTCCAGAAACGTCCCGGACCCCCCCCCCCCCCCCTTCCTGTCCCCCATTCCCTGTTCTCGTTCTGTGTAACTATGATTGCAGGTGCTCTCTAGAATCTTATAGGAAGCGAGCCAGATCGGAGTCCAGGTGTCCATCGGATCGGAGGCCAGTTCTTGTCTTCATTGCACCTTTTGTTTCCTATATTGACATGATATCAGAGCCCTAGGTGGCACGACCACCTTGGATGCTGGGTATTACCGTTTTGGACTTGATTGAGATAGAAGCTTGATCGAACAATTGCTGTGTATTGCCGTTTTGTATCCAATTTGGGGCTGATTTGGGTATGTGGTGGCTATGGACCCTCGTCTATGACTTTCCTGTTTTACACCCTTGATTACCCCAACCTCTCTTCACCGAGGGGAACCCCATGGAAATTTCAAGATGTGAAGCATTGCTGGATTGTTCCGGTTTTCCCAGATGGAGATTTGTTGGCGTGCCTTTCCGCAAGGGGCCCATGCATGCGGCTTTTGGATCCAAAGGGGGAACAATTTCTTTTCTAGCCTTCTTTTTTAGAGAGGAGTGTTTGGCGTCTGGACAATAGTAGGATCTTCTTCAACACTTCTAGAGTAGGTTTCTATGGCTATGTTTTCTTTAAAGAGATGGATTGGTAGATTTGCTATGCCTTTTGTAATTGTACGTCTTTCTTGGAATTGTCGATAGAGCTATCTACCTGATGGGTAGTAGGTTGGTTGCACTTTTGTACAAGGTTGTGGATTATGGATGACAGAGGGGGGTTTCACTCCTAGAAGTAGAGGACGTTATTTGATTTTTTTCTTTTCCATCCAAGGATGGAAGTTCTACTTGTAGCTTAAGTGGACTCCCGTTCATCCGATATGTAGCAGACCAAGTGGATGTTTTAGTGCATGTTGGAGTTGTATTTGACAGGGAGAGGGGGATTCTTCTATCTCCAAAACCACTTCTTGTATGTGTCAAAGGTGCAGCAGAAAGAAGGTGAATCAGATGAGAGACTCGTCTGCAACCGCGATCAAGACACCTCCGTGATGGGCAGCCAATAAATCCAGAGTTACCCGGATCGTGGAACGGGAACGGCGACGGGCCTCCCTGCGGAACGGGGGAACGGGAATGGGTCCGGAACGGGAACGGCGCGGAACAGGAGGCTAAAAAACACCCAAATATTGTTTTTTTTAGTGTTATGTGTTTGAATACAAGTAGTACTAGAGTCCTTTGACTCTAATACCCACAAAAAACACGATTCGAAGACCGTTCAACCTTATTATGACTTGATCAGGATGTGCGGCGCCCAAAGTACATAGCACATACACAACATTTAGCAAACACAATGCCCAGGCAAGGAAAACATCAGTGGCATAAGCATCAACACATTGGTGAGATCTCTAAATCTGGAAGTACATCATGACTCTTGTAGACTTGTAGTACTCTCCACTTACTCCTCTTGCAGTAGCATTGTTCAAGCTACATAAGATAAAGTTGGATACAAGAAAACGTTATGCTTCACATATTTTTGTACTTAGTCTCATTCTATGTTTTGTTGAATCTTTCTATACAAGAAAATTTTATGCTTCACATCTCTCTATACCTAGTTTCACTATGTGTTTTTCAAATTTCTGCATCTATTGCCCGTGCAAAAGCTTTTGCAAGCTTAGCCTTTAGGGCTATTGTCAACTATATCTACTTGTGTCACTAACATAGATTTTGGAGGCTAAGGGCTAGATAGAGGCTTCTATTATGAAGGAATCATCTATGATGATAGTATGGTGTGTCCAATACCCATTACCTCTAACCATCCCATCGTAGTAGTCGCATTTGTTCCCAATTCACGTGTGTCTACTATGAGCACAATTTTCAGGGCTTTCAAAACATCCATAGATATGTCCATTGTACCGACCGCATTTGTTCCCAATGTGCACGTTTGTTTTGAGCAAAGTTGTAGGGGTTTCCAAAACATCCACAAATGTGTCCATAGTAGCAGTCGCATATCTTTACAATCCATGTGTGTCTTTTTTGAACAGCCGTTCCAGCCGTTCCGGACTTTTCCAGCCGTTCCAGACCGTTCATTCCGATTTCCAGCAGACTGTTGGAACGGCTGCCTCTGGGGCGTTCCATGAGTCTCCAGCCGGCCGGAAAGCTGTTCCGGCGTTCTAGGCATGAATAAATCCGTTCCTCGGTAACTCTGAATAAATCTCGTATCTATCGCGATGGATCTCCTCGTTATAAAGACACAAGCGCGTACTGCCCACCGAACGGGCACCACATCTCACCGAGGGTGTGGCACCACCTCGAAGGTGTGTAGACCGCTTGGGAGAGGAAGCGCTAGAGGCTGGAAGAGAGATTGAAGTGCAAAAACGCAAGTATGTGGAGATCGATGTGCCTGCAAGAAAACGCTAGAGAGAGGATGAGCAACGAACTAGAAACGCTAGAGAGAGAAAACGTTAGGGAGACAATGAGAGCCCAAAACGCTGGTAATCTACATAACTCAACATATAGGACAAACTCCAGTGCCCTACTTAGCCAAGAGAACCCCACGACCCCATAATTGGGTAAAATAGCTAATAAATATGCAAACTCACTAAAAGTGACTAGGGACACACATATTTAGTAGTATGACTGCAAATGACTCAAGACTCTGACTCTGGGAATCCCTAGGAACGGGGGTCCGGCCTCATGCCAGCCTACTGGGTGGGCATCATAGTAGTGAGGTGCATCGTCGAGAACAGGTACGTCTACCTCAGGTATGGCCGGGCACAGCCACAAAACAACCCCCACTCCCTGATCTACTCCCTGGGAGATATCGGAGCTACCACTGGACAGAAAGATGAACTCTCAGCTCCTGGACGTGCAAGGAGTCCAAGGGAGCTGGCATGAGCGGATAATGTCGTCTATGGAAGAGGTTTGGTGAAGATGTCAGTAGGGTTATCCGAAGTCAGGATCTACTCTAATCGGATAGAGCCATCCTTGGTCTCTGACGAACGAAATGGTACTGAATCTCTATATGCTTGGTCCGGGCGTGAAACACCGGGTTCCTCACAATGGCAATACAACTCTGGTTGTCGGAGTACATAATGGTCGTCTGCTGCGGAAAGCCCATCTCCAAAAGTAGCCTCCCAATCCGCACGGACTCACATGTAGCACTACAAACAGCTCGATACTCTGCCTCTGTGGAAGACAAGGCAACTGTTAGCTGTTTCTTGCTGCTCCATGAAACTGCTCCTGAGTCAAAAGAAAAGGTAAAACCTGTGGTTGACCGTCGTCCATCTGGATCACCTTCCCAATCTGAATCACTCCATCCTCGTGGAATGACCTGGGAATCTGTACCTCCTGTCGCATACTGAATGCCTAATGACTTGGTCGCCTTCAAATACGCAGGGTCCTCAGGGCCTGCTGCATGTGTAACTTGGCGGGTTTCTGCATAAAGGAACTGAGAAGACCCACGAGGAAACTGACATCAAATTGGGTGTTGAGGACCCAAATGAGAGAACCAACCAATTTTCGATACTCTGTTGCATTTGCTAAAAGAGGAAGATCAGACCGTGCCAACTTCTGATTGGGATCCATGGGAGTAGAGATAAAGTTGCAATCGGTCATACCAAATGCTTCTGATAATTTCTGGATATACCGCTCTTGAGAGAGGAAGATGCCTCCCTCTGTCTGCCAAACCTCCAATCTAAGAAAATGATGAAGCAAGCCAAGATCTGTCATCTCAAACTCCTCTGCCAAGGTTGCCATAATACTGCGGATGTGCTCAACATGGCTACCTGTAATCACAAGATCATCGACGTAGAGTATAATAAGTGTCACTAACCCTCCCTCACGGTAAATGTACAAGTCTACATCAACAAAATATCTGTGAAAGGAGTGTTGTAGGAAAAAGGAATCAATCTTCTAGTACCACGCTCGAGGGGATTGCTTGAGGCCATAGAGGGCCTTAAGCAACCTACAAACCATGTATGCAAAGTCTGGACCCTGATATGAGAAGGCCTTCTCTTTCACCCTCTATCTGGTCTGCTCATGTCGTAGGCGTATCTCCGGGATGGCCCGGTGATCTACTCTTTGGGCTTGGTATCCTCTTGCTCGTCGATGTTTGAGAGCTCAACAATCTATGCTTGCTGTAGAGTGATCCTTCTTTGAATGTCAGTGGGTGGAACCAGGGGAAGCTCTTTGAAAGAAGCCCGTGAGCTGTGCCCCCACCATTGGTGGATGTGGGTGACTGGAGGAGAGTCTCTCTATGTCTATGAAACTCTAGTAACAAGCGACCCAGCTGTTTTCCAATAGCATTCTTAATTGTGGGCTGTCCTGTGAAAATGATCGTCTGCATACATAGTGTTCCTCGTCCTCCACCCCACCTCCACATACCATGCATGTCCTGAGATCTCTGTCAATATGTGCTGCCCACCCAAGATATTCTAATCAGGAAAAGCTTGCCCAAAAACAACTAGAAGAAAGTAATGTTTTCTTCTCTGCCCTATCTGCTTCTGCAAGATCCACTAGTATATTCACCACTCAGGCAAACATAGGGCTACGTAGCTGTTAAATACCTCAAGTCAGTAAAACGGAAAACTCTCCCCGTAGGCAAGTGGGAAAAAGAGGCCAGTTTTATGTACAAACTGGTACTATTACATGCAATTATGTTGTGATACAAAAAAGTTTGTAGTTAGTACAAGTGCACTCATGTCGTGAGGGGACGAGGTGTCTGCTATGTACAGTATCTGGCTGATGTTTATGTATCATTTTCAACATTGTTAGTCTAATGATGAATAGCCCATCTTGTAAGAGATAACAGTCTGATGATTATTTTGTACTGCTTGCCAGTTATTAAATAGATAAAATAGCAGGAAGGGTGTTGGATTGTTTGAGGGTTGTATGCTGATGTGCTAATGTATATGTTTTCTTTGCGTGCCTCTAGTTTGACTGCGGAATCCATCCAGGGTACTCAGGAATGGCTGCATTGCCTTATTTTGATGAAATTGATCCTTCGACTATTGATGTACTGCTAGTTACTCAGTAAGTGGCATACTTTTGCAAGTAGATTATTATTTAAAGGTAATCCTAGTGATCAAGGGAAGATATTGTCGTGTGTTTATAGTTAGTTTGTGTGTGCTTGAAAAAAAATAAGAGTGTGGTATAATGGCATGGGTAAGGTGAGAGAGGATGGAAGGACATGAGCATATTTGCAGGGCTGGACATGACAATATTGGCAGGGCTGGAATCACAATTCGACCCAAGTGACATAACTGAAGTGCCATTGACTGGGTTTAAGTGACAAAATTGCCATGGAACTAAGAGCCATTGATCGTTTGGCTCCTGGCAAGTATGAAGCTTAAAAAAGTTATGTTCTGATGAGAGAGCCTGAAAAAAGTTGTTGGCACAAAAAGTTACTTAACTGCAAAATTAGTTTGGTGTTAGATGTCATAAAGATTACGGAGCATGCATAATGGCTCAAAGACTCTTATTGTAAATGGATACCTGACGGCATTTTAATATGGAGAAGGTATATTTATCTGTGGGTAATTGTTGGCAGCATTGTCAACTTAATTTTGGTAAGTCTTCATAATTTGTGGGCATGTTGGGGGCTTCAGCCCTTCTATCCTTGTATAGTTTTATGGGGCCTCATCCTCTAGGCCTTGTTGAGTTCTCTGGATTAAAGTGCGCTTTCTGCTCTGCTAAGAACGACATCACCCTTGCCCCTTCACCCCGGCTCCCCCCTCCCCCTTCTTCACCCCCTCCCCTGCTTTCACAGATCAGCTCAGTCCTTGTCTGCGTCTATGCAGCCACACACGTGCACACACACTACCCTGCCCGGTTCTGCATGCACAAATCATCACATTGTGGCGCGCACACGCTTTCCCGTTGACTCTCGCTTTGTGATGGCTCTCCTATGCCTGCTTCTCCTTTTGAGGTATTCACCCGTAGCAGTAGGCACAAATGGAAGACCTGGCTCTGCCTTCTCAGAAAGACTGCAGAGGAAAATGTGAGCTTAGGGATTGAGGTCAACTGTCTCCCTCGTACGTCTGACTATACACATGCCTCGTAGCAGAGAGGAAGTTCGTGATTTGGTGCAGGGTTCTCCTTACTGAGGTGGGCAGATCATTGATGTGCGGATTGTCGGCTGTGGCTACTATCAGATTTGAGTATCAAGCCCCAGACATGGTGCTTGAGACAAGTCCTTTGGCTTTTGGTGCCACGTAGGCACACATTTGACGCTGGTGCCGTGAGTTCAATCCGGTCATCAATGGCAGTCTTTCTAGTTTTGGTCTGCTTCCTAGTTGTTACTGGGAGTATGTTCCTGTGCTGCCTTGACTTGCTGATCTTACTGGTACTTGCTTTGATTTCCCTCGGACTGCTGCTTCATTTTGTGGCTTGCAAGGGGATGTAGAGGGTGGAAAAATTGAGAGGGGTGCATAGATAATGCATCTACAGTCAGTCACTACAATGGATATTTTGTTGGGTCTGTGGGCTTTGTTAAATGACCCCTCTCTTTGTTATCTCTTGGTGTATGTGCTAGATTTTTTTCATCACCAAATGCTTCGCACCCTGTCTACAGGCTCCTCACTTTCACGTGCACTGGCCGTTGGTTGTGGGTTGGCCACCCGTACACCTGTTGGACAGGGATCTCAGGCACATTTAGGGATGTTTCAGCACATTGCCCAGTTAGACCTGTTTTGGTCACTTCACATTCCCCCATTTATATTGGAGGGTCATTTATTAGGTAGGGTGATTTATTAGGCATTTGCCTGACCTGCCCCTATTCTCCTATATATAGGAGCAAGGGCGCCCTCTTTTCCATTGTCTCATCATTGTACGTGTTCGCCATTTGGAGTATATTGGCTTGCCAGCCTTTCACCATCTCTCTCTCTCTCTCTCTCTCTCTCTCTCTCTCTCTCTCTCTCTCTCTGTGTGTGTCTCATGGTGTTCCATTGTCTCCATCCTCTCCCCTTCCGCTACACACTCTCACATGGTATCAGAGCTTCTAGGTTGAGGATTTGCCATCGCCATCCCCTGGGAGGACCTTGCGGAGGATTTCATCGCGAAGGATTTCCCTCCTCCACCAGCGACTTTTTCCTGGCAGCAGCATTTTTGCTTGTAGCCCCAGCGTTTTGTGGATCTGTGGCCTCTTCTGCACCCCTCTGCTATCGCCAACTCCCTCCTCCTTGATCGCCACCTGCTGCCCCTCCTCTGCACCAGCGTTTTTCAGCCAGCATTGGCACTTGCGTTTTTGTGCAGCAGACAATTTTTTGACCTTTCTCCTTTGCTCTAGCGCTTTTCGCGAGCTTTTGTCCTTGCGTTTTTGTTGCAGAAGGGCAGCCAAAAACGCAGGACAGCAGTTCCTTTGACCAGCGTTCCTCATCTGCTTCAGCCTCCTCTTCCTCCTGATCTTGGACAGCCGGAGCCCCGCTCCTTGCCCCTTGGTCTCTTTCACAAGGCAGGCACCACGTGTCAATAGAAAAGAACAGACTGAACAGACTTTTAGCACTTCAATAACAACTGAACTGAGAGAGAGAGAGAGAGAGAGAGAGAGAGAGAGAGAGAGAGAGAGAGAGAGAGAGAGAGAGAGAGAGAGAGAGAGACGACACGCGACAAGGAGTGGCGAAATTCCACCCCAGAGAGTATTGGCCCCAAACCTTGGTGCCCCTTTCGGTATTTCTTTATATTACTGCTGATTCGCAAAGTACAACACCCGGGGAGCACCTCCTCTGCAATCTGCGTGCTGAAGAGTGCCAGAGAGGGCCCCCAAGGCTCATATTAAAGGCCCAAAGCCTAAAAGCATCAAATATGAAAAGCTGACCCCAAAAAATCACTTTCCTAAAATTTCGGGATTTCCCTAAAAAATCCGCCGCGATTTCCGGGACGTCCGTACAGGTGCCACATCATCATATTTTGATGTGCAAAGTCTTTTGAGTGTGTTCTGCTTTATTTTTAATGCCTTTATGCCACTTGGGACCCCATCGGACGGGATCCCCATAAGTTGGTAGGACTTCTTCTTCTGTTGCTTGTTCTTCTTAGGGTTTCTAGAATTAGGGTTTGCAGGTTTTAGGGTTAGGGTTTCAACAGTTAGGGTTTCTGGCAGAAATTAGGGTTAGGGTTTCTGCTCTCATCTGTAAGTTGGCTCCATTCTTTAGGCTTTGACACGTCAGCTGTTTGTTACAGTCTCAGTGTATTTACAAGCCATCACCTTACCTTCTCGGCATCCGGTAATTCCATCAACTGGCGTTTTGCTCAAACCCCTACCTCATGGATGTTTCTTGCTTTGCTGGTCTACTCGGAGGCTATGACTTCTACATCTCCGGTCATTCTTCCCCTTGCATCCTCTCAGTTGTCCTCCTCACCGCATTTGATTACCTCTCAAGGGGGGGATTTCTTTCTTGACGCGTGTATTCTTGACTTGCACTTGCAGACTCTCTCTTGGATATTTTTTGTCCAGACCCCGGTGATGGATGTGCTCCCACAGGTTGACTTTTCCCAGGATCTCCTCCTTCTCTTTTGTCCAATATTGTGTGTACCATGGAACGACAGATCATATTGCAACTTATATATACCCCCAAGACGATTCTTCTCTCGGAAGATTGCAGATACTACGGTCTCTACATGGATGGATTGCTTATCCTGTCATCTTGTCTCCTATGGTGGACGATGCCTTCCCTATTGAGCCTCTTTTTCCTGCTCTTCCTCCCTCTTTTGCTCGAGCTTCTTTGACTTGGATATGCTACCGGTTTCCCACCTTGGCAGTTTTCCTCTCCTTGTGGTCAGAGTGTTCCTCTTCAGTGCGGGTCCCCACATTTTCCATGTCTTGTCTCATGTTGCTACACTGGATTTTCTCCATCTAAGTGGTGATCATCACCAATGAGCTATTGAACGCTCATCTTAGGTCACTTCCTTATATATATACTCTTCAGCGACTTCTTCCGTAGCTTGCCACTTCATCAGCTTCCTTGTGTGACTTGATCAGATTTGCCTTACCTTCGGTCATCATCACATTGGTGCTGTACGGATTGTCGTGTTGTTTGGCTGGCGTCATCATCCTCTTCTCCGGGATTCACTTCTTCTCCAGATTTACTAGGTGTGTTGCATTTCTTCCTCGACAGCTTCTCCGCATCTGTTGTTGAGGGGGGGTGTTAGATTTTTGTCATCACCAGATGCTTCGTACCCTGTCTACAGGCTCCTCACTTTCACGTGCACTGGCCCTTGGTTGTGGGTTGGCCACCCGTACACCTGCTGCACAAGGATCTCAGACACATTTAGGGTTGTTTCAGCACATTGCCCACTTAGACCTGTTTTGGTCACTTCACATTCCCCCATTTATATTGGAGGGTCATTTATTAGGTAGGGTGATTTATTAGGCATTTGCCTGACCTGCCCCTGTTCTCCTATATATAGGAGCAGGGGCGCCTTCTTTTCCATTGTCTCATCATTGTACATGTTCGCCATCTGGAGTATATTGGCTTGCCAGCCTTCCACCATCTGTGTGTGTGTGTGTGTGTGTGTCTCATGGTGTTCCATTTTCGCCATCCTCTCCCCTTTTGCTGCACACTCTGACAGTATGTTGGTATGTATCTACCCTCGTCTACCTGGAGCTTATGTGGCAGTTACCCATGTGATAGACATGTGGATGCTTGTCTACATGGAGCTCATGTGGCAGCTACTCATGTGTTTAGACATGACACATGGATTCATGTGATGTCTAGGTGGCGGGTCTGCTTGTATATGGAGCCGAAACTTATCTTTTATAGGGTCGACCCACTCTTGTAGGGATGCTTATTCCATTGTACTACAGAGTGTACTAGCCCTGGATGCCATTTCTCTCCTACGTAAGGAGCATGCTTGTATCCACTTTTAATCTTTATGTAAAGCTAGTGTATTTTTGTTTCTCTATCATTGTGTCAATTAAGTGTTATCTCTTAATCATGAATGCTAGTCTGATTATTCCTCCACAGGCTCAAACAAGCTGTATCAGAGCTTGCAAGAGATTTAATCCTTGCCCTTGATAGAAAGTGGATGGAGGAGGAGGACCAGGCACATACACTAGAGTTTTACCTTGAGGTTTTTTGCTTAGCTCCGACTATTCCAGAAGTTGACGTTGAATCTAGTGTGGTGCATGCTGCACGAGAGAGGAGCCACTCCACTCCCTTTGTCACAAATTGCCCAGAAGAGAATAGAGTCAACGAACTTCTCTCAGAGATTTTGGGGGTGCTGACAGGCTGAGAGTACTCTACTGAGTGACTTTATGATATGTACATAAAAGTTGATTATAATTTGTGGGATTGTGATTTATGTACTCTTACAATTGTTGTTTTATCTGAGTGTGTGAAAGATGAAATGACTACTTTTTATTAGCATTAATCTCTAGCATTATCTCTGCAATTCCTAGTGAAACTACTCAAGCTTTAACATTCTTGTGGCAATAGACATGAGCCAATAGACATGAGCCACTATCCTTCTTGATCAGCTAGCTAGTGTCAAGGCTGGGAATTTCTGTGTTCTCTTGTGTTTTTTTGTGGTCCATTGCATATTTTTTGAAGGGTAGTGGCTTGTTGTGAAAACATGCCTGGTGATAATCAAGGAATGAATGGAAACATGTTTTCGCTATGGTTGTCTTTTAAAGATACTCCAAATCATGATGTCATTTTCTTGAGCCTTTTTTGAGAAGCTTGTGCTATTCAAATGTTATTGAAAACGGATATGTTTAGCTTTGCATGTCTTTTAAAAAAACTCGGTGTCTTTTAAAGAAACTCTGAATCATGATGTCATTTTCTTGAGCATTTTTTGAGAAGCTTGTGGCATTCAAATGTTATTGAAAACATATATGTTTAGCTTTGCACGTATTTTAAAAAACTCGGTGTTAAGTTGACTTACGATGCCATTGTCTTGAGCATTTCTTGAGAAGCATGTGGTATTCAAGTGTAACATTGCTTTATGGATCTTACTTTTTCCCATTGCAAAATAGTTTTCCTCCTCTAACCCCAGTTCTGTTTGCAGCTTTCATCTGGACCATTGTGCTTCTCTTCCATACTTCATTGAGAAGGTTAGTTACTCGGCATCTAATGGAATACATTTGCGTCTCTGCCATCACAGTTTGTACCAGTTAGGATCTGTTATTGACTTGCTTCTGTTGATGCAGACCACATTCAAAGGACGTGTTTTCATGACTCATGCAACCAAAGCGATATACAGGCTCATACTTTCTGATTACGTAAAGGTCAGCAAGGTTTCTGTTGAAGATATGCTGTACGATGAGCAGGATATAACTCGGTCAATGGATAAGATTGAGGTGCCTTTTGTTTGATGCAGAAATAAATGGGTTCTGACTGAGGGCTCTTTAGCCCCACAGCTTAATGTTTACATCTGAAGGGAGTCTGTGTCAAAATTTTGCAGGTCCTGGACTTTCACCAAACTGTAGAGGTTAATGGGATCAAGTTTTGGTGTTACACTGCTGGACACGTTTTGGGTGCTGCAATGTTTATGGTTGATATTGCTGGCGTAAGAGTTCTATACACTGGTGACTACTCTCGCGAGGAGGACCGCCATCTAAGGGCTGCTGAAATGCCTCAGTTTTCTCCTGATGTCTGTATAGTTGAATCTACATACGGCGTTCAAGTTCATCAACCACGTGCAGTGCGAGAGAAGAGATTCACGGATATAGTTCATCAGACTGTTGCTCAAGGAGGGCGGGTGCTCATTCCTGCTTTTGCCCTTGGCAGGGCTCAAGAGCTCCTCTTGATTCTTGATGAGTACTGGAAGTTTCATCCAGAGCTGCATAATGTCCCAATTTATTATGCATCACCCCTTGCCAAGAAATGTATGGCAGTTTACCAAACATACATAAATGGGATGAATGATAAAATACAATCTCAGTATGGTATTTCTAATCCTTTCAATTTTACACACATTCACCCTTTAAAAAATATTGAAAGTTTTGATGATGTTGGACCCTCCGTGGTCATGGCAAGTCCAGGAGGTCTTCAGAATGGATTATCAAGGCAACTCTTTGAATTATGGTGCCAAGACAAGAAAAATGCTTGTGTGCTACCTGGCTACGTTGTGGAGGGTAGTCTTGCCAAAATCATCTTGAACGAGCCTAAGGAGGTGACACTGATGAGTGGGCTTGTTGTCCCTCGGAATATTCAGGTGGAGTATATATCTTTTTCGGCTCATGCCGATTTTAACCAGACAAATGCCTTTCTAAGTGAGCTGAGACCACCCAACATAATCCTTGTGCATGGTGAGGCCAACGAGATGGCCCGCCTTAAGGCAAAACTGCAGACACAATTTGCAGAGCAGAATGTAAATGTCCTGTCCCCGAAGAATTGTCAAACAGTGGAAATGTTCTTCAAAGGGGAGAAGACAGCGAAAGCGATCGGTCGCTTGGCTGAGAAAGTTCCTAAAGAAGGAGACTCAGTGAGTGGGTTATTAGTAAGGAAGGGGTTTACATACCAGCTGATGTCTCCAGAAGATTTGCATGTCTACACTCAGCTGACCACGGGCAGTGTCATGCAACGCCAGTCTGTTCCCTACAAAGGAGCATTTATTGTGCTGAAGCATCGGCTACAGCAAATGTTTGAGAAGGTGGTAATGTTGCCTGAGGCGGAATTCCCTTCTTTGAATGTACATGATAAAGTTACTGTAGGTCAGGAGGGAGCAGATTTTGTCGTTTTGCAATGGGTGTCAGATCCAGTTAGTGACATGGTAGCTGACTCTATTGTGGCCACGATCTTAAAGCTGAACACTCGTCCCCTCTCTTTGCCAGAGCCGAATGGTGTAGATCAAAAGGAGAGCGCAGCTTTGAAAAATGGTCTCAAGATAGTGCAGTCGTTGTTTACATCTCTATTTGGGGATGTAAAATTGGACCAGGAACAGCAAAAATTCACAATTGCTATTGATGGAGTGTCTGCAGTTGTAGACTATGTCACCAAAACCATTGAATGCGAGAATGAGAACGTGAAGGAGCGGATAAAGTTAGCATTTGGAAGGATACAAAGTGCCTTGCACCCACTAAGTTTGTAGACATGGTTTACGGTGTCAAATGTTCTCTGGCCCTGAATATGTCTGTCCATGTCCTTGTGAACCATCTAAGTTTAAAAGCTGAAGATTCTACCATAGAAGGAAAACATGTCAGAATGGATGGAGCAGAGTCAGGGGACCATATCAAGCTGAAGCTTCTTCCTTACAATGGAAAACGGGCTTTGAATGAATCAAAGATGCACACACATGTCAAGATGAGGGTCAGAGATGGCTGTACTCTTTGATAGATATACAAATCATGTCCAAGGAAGATAATGCTTTCAATGCTTGGATGGCCAGTGCATTGCTTTCTAACTTTGTGATGCCTCCCTCGTGTGGAAGGGTATGAGTGCCTTTTTTGTGCCCCCCTCATTGCACCTGGCTGTCCTACACTGCCCTCGACTATACAAGTTTGTTTGTTGGTGATACCTTTACATCTTGTTTTACATGCGACATCAATGTTTCATTGTCATCGTTGTACCGAGGCTAACTTTTTGGCTTGCAGAAAAAGATATTTCCTCCACTTATTTGACCTGCATTTTCATGTGAACAATTGAAATCTTTTTTGCTTTTAGTTTATCAATGAGTCCCTTCATTTTAATTTGACCTACATTTTCATGCGAACAATTGAAATCTTCTTTGGTTTTCAGTTTATGAACAGGTCCCTTCATTTCACAGCCTTACATGACTTCTCTTTCATTTTAGTGTTTTATGATGATAATGAGATGTCTACTAAAAAAGGAGAAGGTTTCTTTGTGATGTGTATGTTGAGCCTTTTGGTGGCATGTTTAGATATGCCTCAGAGGAGAAGGGACAAAGGTGTACAAATCTTTTTTGTGCCATTGTAAAGGCATTGTAAAGAAAGTCAATGTGGTCCTTCAATAAAAGGACCCATTCACCAACTAAAGAAGGCTTCACCTTGTTTTTGGATTGTGGTATAATGTTAAAGAGATTTGTTTGTAATAGGGGCATGGAGTCCACATGCGTTTGTATGCGCAAATTGTTGGTTGGGGGGGGGGGGACGAGACCATGGGCAGCAAACCCTTATTGCCTTAGGGATGGGTACACTTAGAACTCACAGCTCTTATAAAAAAAGCATCATTCATCCAAAATGCCACTTCTGCTTGTTAAAAAGGTTAATGGCTCTTAAATATTAGCCTTTAGATTTTTGCTCAATGAGTGAAAAGATCATATCCCAAAATGGACGAGTACACAGTTATATGAGAGGGCCTCACACATGATTATCTTGTTCTTCGTTTGTTTTCTTGGCATAAACAATACACTGAAATTGCAAGTATCATGATTGGTCAAAAGGAACCTCAATGAGGCAATTACTGAGCTTACAATGTTCTTTTATGTTTGGAGTCAACTTATTAATCATCTGTTGGATAGAAAATTGGGGTTTTCTCATGATTTTTAACCATATTGTATTCAAGTTTGTGCCATGTCTTCTACAATGTCATTTTTTAGACCTTTACAATAGGCAATGCTCAAAAATATGTTAAAAAAATATGAGTTTCTAGGCATGAATCATATATGTTTGAATAGCAAATCACTTGTGAGAGAGACTCAAGAAGCTAGAACTCGCATTGATAGGAAGCTATTCAAAGATTTTTAATGTACCCTTTATAACCTAAAAGTATTGATAAATGTAGATTCTTTGAGCTGGTAGATTAGGTTAAGCAATTTGACTAAAATCTCTAATTTGGCAGCTAGTTGCAAGTGCTTTGTATCTTGTACAATGAGTGCTTCCAAAATTTGGTTACACGTTTGTAATAGGGTCCTGTGTTTGTTCTTGTATTTAAACGTTTGCATGTTGAATGTTGGAGGCATATCTCACGGTTTCTCTTGTGTGTGTTTTGTCGCTTTCATACCATAAAAAAATCAAATCTAGGCTATCGATCGCATTGGTTTTTCTAGCTTCTCAATCAAAGCTGTCTTAATGTTTTTATTTATCCATAACGAGACATCAATACAATATGATTCTTATAACTATTTGAAGTCTTCTCTATGAATGAACAATTAATACAAGTACCAAGGTAAGCTTGAAATTCAATGTATTTGTATTGAGAAAGTTTACATTCCATTGTAGCTTTTTGGCCTAAGAAGGCCATAGAGAAGTGGTAGAGAAAAACGTGCAAATCTCTCATCATCAAAAGTTTCACTATCACATTAAATGTAATGTACCCTTTGTTTGCACTTTAGTCTTTTCATTACCATTTGATTACATACAATATGATTTTTTCTTCATTTTAGTGTTTTTAAAAGGTGTCTCTATATTGGTGTTGATGTGAGGCATTAAAAATGTATAAAAAAGATCCTCTCCCTCTCTCTAACCGAGGAAAATAAGGGTAAACTTGAAATTCTTTTGATTTTTAGGTCAAAATTTGAAGCTTTTGCCGGTAATAACACTAAAACTTGTGTAAATTTCTCGATTTTTTTAAAAGCAAACTCAAAATATAACTGAGATTTTACAATTTTAGCCAATTAAAATACATTGGACCCCGATTTTTTTTCAATACTACCTCCCCCCCTCTCTCTCTCTCACTCACTCACACTCTCTCTCTCTCTCTCTCTCTCTCACACACACACACACACACACACACACACACACACACTCTCTCTCACACACATGCACACATACCAATGTTCGATTTTTTTTAAATAAAAATAGAGTAAAATTACAAAAAAATTACCGATTATTTTGTAAAATTTCTTCTTTGAATCTACCCAAAGGAAATTTTGTATGTTTTTCAAAATGATTTTTCTTGAACTTTGATGTATCTCTCTCTCTCTCTCTCACACACACACACACACACACACACACACACAATTTATTACAACTAAAAATATTGCCTTCTTGAGGCCATCGTAAAAACTTTACCTTGTTTTAATATGAATTGTGTGCAATTATGCTTGTTTATAGGATATATCTCTTCACTATAGCTCATTAGAAAGACAATGTTTTATTCAAGGAAATTTCATCTAAAAAATCATTGCAAACATCGTAAGCACTTTCACTCACAATAATTGGTCAATGTTTTCATGCTCATGTGTGTACATGAATTGGCTTTCAATGCTAAAATTGATGTTTTGTTGTGCTATCTTGCTACTTTCTTTGAGCCATTAATTTCTCATTGTGCATAGAACTATGATGCCATTATTTACGTGTTTTTTAACACATTAGAAATGTTTTTACCAAAATTTTCAGAGCCGTAGTCTTTCAATATACATTGGCATTTAACATTATGTATGTTTTTTTTTAGTTAATAGAAAAAGTTGGTAGAAGGTGCAATGTGTCACTACAATTGTACCTACAAAGAATTTCCATGGAACATAATATGTAAAGGGAAATGTGGCTTGAATGGAAAAACGTGTTGTGGACCGTTGTCAAGCACATGGAGGCATTGGAAAAGCCTCCATAAAAGCTTTGCAGAAATTCACAAGGCAACAATGTACCCTCTTCATTCTGTGTTGCCTCAACAATCGTCGCTTTAACTGTGTTGTTTACCAACCATCCTTACTTATTAATACCCCGTACAAAGAATTTTTATGGAACATAATATGGAAAGGAAAATTTGGATGAATGTAGTGTGTTTGTTGTTAGCCCCAGGAAAACACTTGTGTCACATGGAGACATTGGAAAAGACTCCATAAAAGCTTTGTAGAAATCCACACAACAGAAATACAACCTCTTCTTCTCCCATCAATGAGGTAGTGCAGAACAAAGATATGGTCTATGGTGGAGAAAGCTTGTCTGAAACTTGCATGGCATGGAGCTCTCAACCCCTCCCTGTCTTAATATGAACTGAGCTCTACCTCAAGCACTGCCGTGTAGAGCTGGACGATCATTATAGTCTTGTAGTTCCCTAGGTCTAGGGTGTCTCAAAATTTGTGAATAGGCACGATGGTGTGCCTGGTCCACTCCTCTAGAAATCCCTCAATGTGACCAACGGGGTTATGGTGTCGACTACGTATATGAGGTGCTCAATCTATAGTCCTGTATAGGAAGTGCTCACTCTATAGCCCTCAATGTGACCAACGGGGTTATGGTGTCGACTACGTATATGAGGTGCTCACTCTATAGTCCTGTATGATTAGTATATCTAAAATGATATAGTCAATGGATGGCTTTCGCCACCATATGTGCTACAAAGAGGTGGAGCTGGTAGGTTGTGGCTCTGGGGGCTCAGGGATGGGAGGTTGTCTTGGTTCCTCATATAACCTCTCTGTGTTGTAATGCCATGTCAATGGCTGTGGTCGGGCGGGGCTCTTTAAGAGAATGCCATGCTATCACACTATCTAGGTCCATGAATTGATGGCAGGGCTCAAGCTCTTGTGCCTCCTCAAAAGCTCTCTATTTATGGCATGTGAGAGTCTTTATCTGGCGGTGGCCTCCTACTCTATGATCTCTCCAAGCATTCTCTAAGGTTGTATAATACAATATAGGTCTATGCTTTCATCATCATATTAATGATTCTTAGGCATAGTCCCTAGGCTAGAAGATGGGGGGTCTGGTGTGTGGGAAGGAGCTAAGAGCTAATGTGTGACACTAATGATATCTAAGAAGTGAGTTGTAGATGGTTTGGTGGATGGATGAAGCCTACAAATACCCGCATGTACCTCAACTAAATATATGGAGGCTAGATCATGGGTAAAGTGAATGGTAGTGTGGGGGGTAGATGTAGTACGTGTGAGTATGGTGAGTCTCCCATATCTCCCTCCTCCTACTCCACAATTAGAAATTTCTCTAGTACGACACATACAACTTGCCATGAAGTAGAACAAGAGGGTGCTGAGTGTATCTTGTTGCTGCAAGGGTTCCATTGTTTTTTAAGATTCGGGCTCACATTAGGGCTTATAAGTTTAGCATTTGGCCAATTACCATACAAGTGAGGGTTCACACCCCACAAAAAAATAACTTGTTGTTCAACATCTGGACAAGGAGCGTCTTCACACGATTCTGAAATATCACAATTTATTATTTCATTTCAGCTTTACAACCAAAATCAACGATTCTCAAAGCTAAATTTGATATTTATGAAGAAGTTCTTCTTCGACAACCAAAGTCTACTATGAATTTAATTAGTTAATCATCGCTAAAATTAAATTTGCTACTACTACAACTTATGAAGATACCTAACATATCAAACAAGATTCATGTCGAAGGTTTTCCTTATGGACCAAAGATGAGAAATAAGATTTTCAAAGAGCTGAGTGATCGTAATTCTCATGTGAAGTCCATCCAACCATTCATCATCTGTTTCAACCTCGTCTTCTGCTAAAGCTTTGAGTAAAGTGGAGGGTTTGAACTTGTAACATGTTCACTAGTATGAGCTTTTAAGCTGGTCACATTGCTGCTTCCCTCTTTAATACCTGAAGGCGAGCCTTCTCCTGAGCCTCTTCTATAACCTGTTGGCATCTAATCTTCCGTTCTTGTGCTACGTGCATTCTTTGTAAAAGATCATTGCTTAATGGTAAATTATATTTTCTCTGATTGGTGTGATGTAACTTCCAAAGTGTTCCATATGCTACATAATACCTTTGCAATCTCTCGTAAGCTTCAAATTATCATAAAGATGTGTATGCTTTATTCACCAAATCAATGGTAATCGACATGCTATTTGTATTCATGGTTTATACTGTCATCATAGGAAAGAACCAGCTGTTGTTATCTTTGATGATGTTCAAAGAATTTGCATGCCAAAATTATACCACGACAAATTAAATTGATAACTGTGATCGTTCAAAAGTGGCGTAGACATGATACTTTTGGCTTGTTACTATTTTTGTATGAATATCACACATGGAAGTCATTCATATATTATGAGTTTTTGTCCAATCAATACATGTAAAAGGGATAGACATTGTCTCCAAGATGGGCTAAGATCTCCTTCATACATAGCATGTACACAATAATAAAAGTTGTAGATCCATCGCTATGGTCAGCCATCAGAAGGATAAATCCAAGAGAGCACAAACATCACTCCAAGGGGGGACAACTCTCAAGGTTCAAATCATGAAGAACTTACAATTAACTGAAGGTGGACAAGAAGCTGCTATAATCAAAGTGGATAGTGCTTGCGAAGGGGGATTGTTAGGAAATCAAGTGTATCCACAACATGAAGGAGTACGAGCGGAAGTGCGACGCGAGAGAGAGCGCGAGAAGAAGAGCACGGCGATATGGTGAACTCGCTCTACTGTAATGTGTAGAGCATAGTGAGTTCTTATTAGGTTTTTACAAAAGAATATGTGTACATACCTGGCGGCCCGCCCACTTACCTGGGCGACCACATTGGGCTTTATACCCAACAACCTCCCACTTAAAGTCCAATGTGGTACTTTAAGTGTGAGAGAAGCTACTATACAAGCTAATATACAAGAGATGTAGAGAAGTGATGTACTACCCTACACCTAACTGCTTGCGAAAATGCGCAAAGCTCTCTGAGGGAAGTCCTTTTGTAAGTAGATCAGCAGGATTTTCTGTGGTGTGAACTTTGACAAGCTGAAGTTGCTTATCCTCGAGCATTTCCCTGATGAAATGATACTTCACATCCACATGCTTTGTCTTTGAGTGATAAACTGGATTGCGAGCCAATTGTATAGCACTTTGACTATCACAATATAACACAGGCATCTCTTCTTTGATTCCCAAATCTGTTACTAGTCGATTAAGCCAAATTGATTCTTTGCATGCCTCTGATGCTGCAACATATTCAGCCTCTGTAGTAGACTGAGTAACACAATCTTGTAATCTAGAACGCCATGATACTGCTCCACCAGCCAATGTAAAGACATACCCTGACGTAGACCTTCGATTGTCTAAGTCACCTGCATAATCTGAGTCTGTAAAACCCTTTACACTTAGCTCCTGACTCCCATAGCATATATGCATACTCTTTGTAGCTTTCAGGTATCTCAATATTCCTTTCACTGCCTCCCAATGTTTCTTGCCTGGGTTTGACATGTATCGACTTACTACTCCCACTGCAAATGAAATGTCTGGGCGAGTGGCAATCATTGCATACATCAAACTACCCACTGCAGACGCATATGGAATCTTATCCATTTCAGCCTTTTCTTCCTCAGACACAGGATAATCTTGTTTGCTAAGTTTCACATATGGTGGCAATAGAACACTCAATGCCTTTACCTTCTCCATATTGAAACGTTGCAAAACCTTGTCAATATACTCTGTTTGAGATAACCAAATCAACTTCTTTGATCTGTCTCTCTCAATGCGCATACCAAGTATATGACTTGCCTCACCCATGTCTTTCATGTCAAACGATTTTGCCATCTTTGACTTCAAAGCTGAAATTTCTTCCTAGTTCTTGCCAGCAATCAACATGTCATCCACATACAAAATAAGGATCAGCCAACTGCCATCCTTAGCCTTCTTTGTATATAGACAGTGATCGAACTCACTACGTTTGTAGCCTTGAGAAAGCATAAACTTGTGGAATTTATGGTACCATGCCCTCGGTGATTGTTTTAAGCCATAAAGACTCTTTAACAACTGGCATACCCAATCTTCCTTGCCTTTCTCAACAAACCCTTCTGGCTGTTGCATGTAAATTTCCACATCTAAATCACCATGCAAGAACGCTGTCTTGACATCCATTTGGTGCAACACCAAATCTAATATGGCAACCAATGCAAGAAAGCATCTCAATGTAGTCATCTTGACCACCGGAGAGAAGACTTCATCAAAGTCAATGCCTTGTTCTTGCTTAAAGCCCTTGGCAACAAGCCTTGCTTTGTACTTTGGCTGACTATCATGAGCGGTGATCTTATACCTGTAAACCCATTTACAAGGTAGAGCCTTTTTGCCCTGTGGTAATTTAACTAGCTTCCATGTCTTGTTTTTATGCAGAGCTGTCATCTCTGAGTGCATGGCCAATTGCAAATTCCCGGAGTCTTTCATTTGCACTGCTTCCTTGTAACATGAAGGCTCATTGCAATCAGTCAACATGACATAGTTCATAGATGGAACAAACCTATCAGGAGGTCACGTGATACGTCCAGATCTACGCACAATAGGTGGCTCAGGCTCAGCCACAACCTGTGGTTCCACTCTATCCTGTCCTTGCTCCTCTTGAGCCCTGGCATTTTGTCTTGCACGTGCAGGTCCATCTTCTTGGAAGACAACTCTTCTAATCTCCTCAACCCTCTCTGGTTTAGAATGATATTTGGATTCATTAAAGTGAACATCATTGCTGCGGACAACCTTTCTGGATTCGGGATCCCAAAGTCTGTACCCCATCTCACCAGAATTACCATAGCCTAGAAAGATGCACTTTCTACTCTTTGGCTCAAGTTTGTTCCTAAATTCCTTTGGAACGTGAGTATATGCCTCACAGCCAAAGACTCTGAGATGCTTGTATGAGGGCATTTTGCTTGACCATACCATCTCTGGCACTGAATCCTTCTACAAAACCTTGCTAGGAGATCTATTTACAAGATGAACAGCTGTTGATACAGCTTCAGCCCAAAACCCATTTGGCAGCTGTGCATTAGACAACATACTTCTGACCTTCTCTTGTATGGTCCTATTCATCCTCTCAGCAACACCATTTTGAGGAGGATTGTAAGGAGCAGTAAGTTCACGTTTTATACCTTTTGGCTCACAAAAGTCCTGAAAGGCCTTTGAAACATACTCTCCACCATTGTCAGTGCGTAAGCATTTAAGCTTCTTGCCACTCTGATTCTCCACAAGTGTCACAAACGTTTTGAAAACACTAAACGCTTCATCCTTGTGCTTGAGAAAGTAAACCCATACTTTCCTCGAGTAATCATCTATAAATGTCATAAAGTAAGAAGCTCCCCCTAGAGATAGGTTAGGCATAGGTCCACACAAATCACTATGAACAAGTGCCAACTGTGTATCTCTTCTACTACTTCTATGCTTATGTGGCTGCTGTGTTTGCTTACCATACAGACAATGTTCACAGAATTCAAAATCATTAAATGAAATGCCAAGCAAATAACCAGAACGAGACAAGATTTCCATTCCCTTCTTGAACATATGTCCTAACCGGCTATGCCACAAAGAAACGTTCGGCTGCTTGGTTACATTGATTACATTTTTAGAGACATTTGATACATAAATCATGTAAAGTCCTCCAGACTTTACTCCATGTGCTACTGTCATAGAACCCTTGGATATCTTCCACATGTTCTGTCCAAAAGTGGTGACGTAGCCAGCATCATCAAGTAAACCTGTGCTGATCAAGCTCTTTGTAATTGCGGGAACATGTCTCACATTCTTCAGCGTGAAAGAAGAGCCATTCTGAAACTTCAATTGAACATCTCCAACACCTAAGATCTCACATGTCTGCCCATTGCCTAGCCGAACATGATCTTTAGTGGTCACATAAGAGGTAAACCACTCCTTGTTTGGAGACACATGAAGTGATGCCCTTGAGTCTATAATCCAGTCACTCAGTGCATTTCCATCAGATGCTGTAAGAAGAGCTGAGTCCATTGTATTCTTCAAGAAGTAGATGTCTCCTGACACTAGCTGTCATCCTCTGCAACAGTGCTTGTCACATCTATTTCTTGAATCTTCACTGAGGACTTGTTCTTCTCACCATGGTCTTCAGCTTTCTCTTTGCCTTTTTATGCTTTCCATTCTCTGCAGTCTCTTTTCATGTGACCCTTCTTGCCACAATGGTAGCATTCTATGTCACTCTTGTCTTTAGCACTGCGGGACTTGCTACGAGACTGATTCCTCTTTCCACCTTTGTACTTTTCTTTGGTCCTTCCCCTGACAACTAAGGCTGTTCCTTTGCCTTTGTCCATTGTCTTTCTATTGGTTTCTTCAGTAAGCAGACTTCCTTCTACACCTGCTATGTTCAAACCATCTGGAGGTGCATAATTACTCAAAGCTGTGCGAAAAGTGTCCCAACTTTCCGGCAATGTGATCAACAGGAACATAGCTCTAACAGGTTCATCAAACTTGACACCTTGAGCTGACAACTGACTATAGATTGTGTTGAATTCATTCAGATGATTGGACATAGGTGTCCCTTCTTTCATCTTCAAGTCAACAAGCTTCTTAAGCCAGTATACCTGTGAAGCTGCACTCTGCTTCTCATAAAGATCACTCAGCTTTATCCATGCTTGATAAGCCGACATCTCGTCTGCTACATTGAAGTAAACGCTTTCTGCCAAAGTCAGCATAATGGTAGAAAGTGCCAATTCATCCATTTCGCTCCATTCATCTTCGTCCATATCTTCTGGTTTTATCCCCTTGAGCTTTATAGGTTTTATCTGCTTCTTTTGTACCAACACGTGCCAAATCTGCTTCTTCCACAATGGGAATTGGTTCCATCCAGCTTCTTGATATTGTAAAGAGCAGTGTCCTGTGATCCAGCCATAGCTACGCTTCACAGTAGTTTACTTTTCTGGGAAAAATTTGGCAGAGTTTCCCCTGTAAACTGACCTCTGAACCAATATCAACCTGTCAAATGAACCAAGAAAGCTTCAGCTTCTGCAGAAATTTTGGCGGAGTCTCCTTTGTAAAATGGCTCTGGTGTACTAAAAACAGACCAAAAAACAGCTTAAAAAACACTGTCTCTCTGACACTGTAAGCTGTGGGTAAACCTGTCCTGCACCTGTACTGTCCTGTCACTGTCCTATAAGCATAGACTGCGACAATGCCTCAACGGCAGTAAAGCAAAGATGCAATCCCAACTGTCTAACTCACAGTCGATACATCCTAGCTGCCTATCTAAGGGTGCTCGAGGGATCGCTCCAAGACCTGTATCACCGAAAGGATCTCAACATTCGAGAATCCCCCAGCTCAATAAAACCTCACTCGACCCTCAACAAAGGCTGCAGCAGTAAATCTGACAGTACATAGACTTCCCACAAAGTCATACATCCACAAATTTCCCCCTTTATGCTGTAACCGCTGCGGCGGTTGTTTGCTGCGTGACTCACAGCCAGCAAACCCTCAACAGACATACATCATCTTTGACAATACATCCCACGTGGAAGTACCTGCAATGTCAGGGTGAAATCTGGAATATCAAGCAACAAACACAAGCTACCTGATGAACTAGTGGATGTCACCTACAGTTTATGTGTAGATGCGCCCGTGTCGTATGTGACACACCTCCAAGAACTGTGAGCCGTCCTTCGATGTGTAGACAGCCACAAATCAACACTCTGGGAGTGTCGATATCCTTAGCACCTGCAGTCGTAGGCCGAAAACCCCAAATTTGCAGAGTCGGATCTGCACCCGTCGAGACCACGCAGTCGAAAATGGCTTGCGTAGACCTTTGTCGAAGCCGAACGGTGGCCGAGATGACCTCAGAATGAAATTCTGACAACAGAACGAGATTTGGGGCCGCGTCTTCGCCTGTCGAATTTCACTCCAATCTGAGCTGGTGACTCTAGCCTCCTGCACTGCTGCCCCGAGCCTCGATTTGAGCTCTGATACCAAGTGAAGGAGTACGAGCGGAAGTGCGACGCGAGAGAGAGTGCGAGAAGAAGAGCATGACGATATGGTGAACTCGCTCTACTGTAATGTGTAGAGCATAGTGAGTTCCTATTAGGTTTTTACAAAAGAATATGTGTACATACCTGGCGGCCCGCCCACTTACCTGGGCGACCACATTGGGCTTCATACCCCAACACAACATGGGAGTACACCCTTATTAGATGCATCTTATGCATCTGGTCGACCTTATTGCATGTGCATGCACACGAGCCATGAACTCTATAAAGAGATTGTAAAGGGTCCTTATTATTTAGAGATTTTTTTTTGGTTATTTTTTTTTGCATGTCTACATTCTCATTGAGTTCTTTGTCTCTTCCACCTCATGCTCCCTCTCCATGTCCCCTTTTTCTCCAATAGAAACCTTATAGTTTGGAAGAAGTTGAAGGGTTAATCAAAATAGACATCAAGATTAGAAAAGAGATGGGACGAAATTCTATCCTTTGCCTTCTTCTTCTTGTTCTTTCCCTCTCTCGTACTCTCTCTTTGTGTGTGTGTGTCTCTCTCTCTCTCTCTCTCTCTCTCTCTCTCTCTCTCTCTCTCACTCAGTGGACATCAAGATTAGAAAGGACATGGGATGAAATTCTGTCCTTCACCTTCTGCTTCTTCTTCTTTCCCTCTCTCACTCTCTCTTTGTGCATGTCTCTCTCTCAATAGTTTCTTATGTGCATGTGTTTTCTTTGGCGGGTTTCAAAGCAAACAAAATCGTGCTAGTGATCGTTGCTTGTTGTTGCCCTTGTATTGTTACATTAGCCTGCCTCTAGAGCTCTCAATGCTTGTGTCTACATGACCTCCTAAACTTCTAGACAATGATGGGGTTCCATTGTAGGATTTGTCACATTTTGTGGCAATCTTAGTGTATCGGAAATCTTCAAAGGTATTAGTTTTATTTATTTCAAATCCAATAGTAGGAATTACCCGTTAAAAGACAGACAATGAATTAAAGAATCATTGCCAGTGATTTAAAAGATCAGCACTTGAAGCTATCATTCCCTTTTTCTTTGCCCAAAGGCTTTCTAACACAGGCCATACGGGTCTACGTTCGAACTTGGAAGGAATTTCTCTCTCTTAATGTTCTCACTCGTGCATGGCATTTGAATTGCTCTTGTTCTTATGCTAGCTTGCTGCTGTGAACGAGAGGATGGACGGCCTATTGGCGCAGATCCGGGCGGAGCTAGCCTCCAATGATGCAATTCGACAGGCGCAAGCGCTGCTGCAGGCGCTGCAACTGGCCGCGGCAGGTAAGGACATGTCGTCGGTTTGCAGGGCTGCTTGCGATGAGATTATTGCCAGCCCTGCCAATGCAGTGTGCAAGAAGCTGGCTTTCGACCTCATCCGTGCCACCCGCCTCACATGGCAGCAGTGGGAGACTGTATGTCGTGGCATCAAGAATGACTTTGACTTCCCCGATCCAGACGTGACAGCTGCAGGAGTTTCATTCCTGGCTGCCATCCCATCCTGGCGATTGGGAAAACTCATCACTGATTGCAGCAAGGAGATCTCCAACTGCATTACCAGCGAGAACAACCACCTTCGTTATGCCATCACAGAAACCCTCGGCTCCATCCTCGCCCGAGATGATGTTGTCAATCTATGTGAGGCCAGTGCCCCACTGTCTGACAGGGTTGCCACTTGGTGGAAACAGATCGGACAGACCATGCTGGATGTCTCTGATGCAGTCTCGCGAGTTGCATTTGAAGCTGTTGGTCGCCTCTTATCTGAGTTCACCACAAAGAGAATGAGCCGCCTTGCTGGTGATAAGCTGATCTCCACAGAGGCCTCTCTTGCCATTCGTTCCAACTGGGTTATTTCCATGTGTAATTTTGTATGGGAAAAGAGAAATTTGCTCATGGCTCGCTCGCTCGTGCTTCCAATAGAGAGCTTTCGCTCTACTGTCCAACCATTAGTCTTTGCCATTAAGGCTGTTGCTACAGGCATGGTTGAAGAAATGCAGGCAATTTCAGGAGGCAACACTAGTCCCAGAGGTCCTATGGGGGAGGACTTTGTCAATGCGGAAAGGATTCTTGCTGTTTCTGATCTTGTTTCTCATCTGGTGCCCTTCCTTACATCTCTTGATCCTTCGTTAGTTTTCGAAGTGGGAGTTAATTTGCTCTCTCTCGCAGATGTACCTGGGGGCAAGCCAGAGTGGGCATCTGCTTCTGTCACAGCAATTTTGACTCTTTGGGACCGCCAGGAGTTTATGGCAGGAAGAGAAAGCATTGTTAAAGCAGTTGTTCAAAATCTTCAGCTACTGGATTTACACATGCAGGTTTCTCTTTTCAAGAAATTGCTTACAATGGTTAGAAATTTGAGGGTTGAGGCAGATCGCATGCAGGCACTGGCGTGTATTTGTCGAACAGCACTTTGCGTAGACCTTTTTGCAAGAGAGAGTGTGAAAAGAGGCCAGAAGCCTCTACCAGGCACAGATATTGCATCCCTATTTGAAGATCCTCGCACCAAAGAGGACCTTACTAGTGTAAGCAGCTCTAGTCTTTTCCGAGAAGAGCTGGTTGCTTGCTTAGTGGAAAGTTGCTTTCAACTATCTTTGCCTCTTCCGAGGCAGACAGCTACAGGGACAGAGAGCAGGGTGATTGGTGCCTTGGCTTATGGTGCAGGTTACGAAGCCATGAGTTGGACTCAGACTGCTCTGGAGGTTGTGGAAGTGTGTAGGCCATGTGTAAAATGGGATTGTGAAGGGAGAACTTATGCTATGGATTGCTATCTGAAGCTTCTTGTGAGACTTTGCCATATCTATGATACAAGAGGTGGTGTGAAGAAGGTGAAAGATGGAGCTTCTCAAGAACAAATTCTGAATGAAACACGCCTTCAAAAGCTGCAGCGGGAGCTTGTAAAAGATTTATCTGAGGTCAGTGCTGGGTTTGAAGAATCTTTTTCCCTTGTTTTTGTTTTGTTTTGGTTTTAGGATTTTGTCCTAAAGAAAGCATTTTGAGAAAGATCCTCTTGATAGGCGTTTCATATAATTGTATGGAACTGGGTATGATAGGAGTTAATAAGTGTCATGCTTGTTATGGCACAACACAAATTGTAAGGTGGATCTTTAAGTGAGAATTCTTAAATGTTTTTGTGTTGATCAGGTAGCTACGTCAAGACTTTTGGCAAGGTTAATCTGGGCATTGGCTGAGCATTTTGACCTAGATGGCCTGGATCCGTTACTTGCAGATGATCCTGAAGATCCTCTTAATATCATAGTTGCCAATGTTCGTAAAGTGCTCTTCAATGGGGATTCACCTCTAAATGTAGCAACCAACAGGCTTCAGGACATCCAAGCCGTCCTTCTTTGCTCTCAGCATCTTGGTTCTCGCTATCCCCGGGCAGCACAGCTTTTCACAAAGGAACTAGAAGACTTTCGAGCTAGTTCGTTTTCTGATTCGGTGAGCAAACATCAGTGCCGTCTAATTTTGCAGATATTTAAACATACATTGAAACACCCAGAATCCAGGTTGGCTTTCTTGTAGCTCTCTTTTATCACTCTTGGTATATTTATTGCTTTTCTGGTCGTCGTTTTAACTCTTGGTATGTATCATTTCATTTCATCATATCTCTCGCTCTCTCTCTCTCTCTCTCTCAGTAATTGAAGAGCTTGACACGATTAAGGAACAAGTGCGGGCCATCAAAGAAGGTGGGGAGCAACAAAAAGAGGAATGACGACCTCATGGGTAGATGTCATCACAAAGGCCCAACAAAAAGCAGAAAAGGCCGAAAAATGGATCGAGATTGTCAAGAAAGGAAAGGGCAAGGAAATAACCCCCACCCCCGCACCAACCATCATTAACTTGACACTGAAAGAGGAGCAAAGGAGACGTGTGCAGGCCTTACACGTAAGGATATGTGGACTCAGAGACCAAGATAGTGTGGATGAAGAGGTGAAAGAACTCATGACTCTGGTGGGGGTTAACGAGCAGACGCATACGAGGGCTTGGAGGGTGGGCACTAAGAAAAGTGGGAGCAACGGAGAAACCTCGAAAGAAAGGGCACTCATTCTCCTCTTCCCCTCCATGGAAGCGAAGGACTTCTTGAAGAAGAGACCGACTCTAAAGAAGACTAGCATCTCTCTTGGAGATGACCTCACCCTCTCGCAGATTGCTCATATGCAAGAAGTAATGCCGGAAATCAAAGCAACAAGGGAAAAAGGGAAGATTGCTTTTTACAGGGATGGAAGGGTGGTGATATTGGAGTGACGCTCCGCCTGACAGTGCGAGACCTATGGGACCACACTAAAGATGGCAACCTGGAATTGTAATGGGTCACTCCATCTTGATGTAGGGGCCTTTGAGGATAGCTTCACAAGGAGAGACATCATTTTCTACTCTGAGACGCATCAAGCCCCTGGGCAATCCATGCCATAGGTGAGCGGTTATAGATGGGAGACAGCGTGCAGACGGGAGCCCAGATCAGAGCATCGAGGTCAGGGCTCAAGGGGAGTGGCAGTTCTATTCAAGGAGGAGTTGTAGCCATTAATATATATAGCGCGCAAGGATGAACAAGCTAGGTACATGTGGGTGAGGCTCAAGGCAGAGGCGGGCAGATACCTCTACATTGCTATCTGTTACTTTCCTCCTAGTACGTCAGTATATGCATCACCTAGAGGACAATCCCTTTGCTATTTTGGATAATGACATATGGGAGTTTTCCAAGGATGGTGACATTATCATACTAGGGGACTTCAATGCTAGGACTCCACCACCCGACAATATTTTATGATACTTCCGAGGAGATGCTTAGGGAGCTTGACGTTACAGAGATGGTCTAGAGGCATACCCCCACATCCAGCCTACACGGAGACGATCTGGGAGCATGCCCCAGAACAGTTGGTATGATGAGGAGTGTGGAGAAACGAGGATCAAATTACAGAGGGAAGTGCTCATGGGTATTACCACACATAGACAATGACGTATTATCTTTCGTCGCCTAGTGCGACGAAAGAAAAGGGCTTACCTATCTCAGCTAGAGCGGGATCTGTATCAGCTATTTATGAGTCAAGACTCAGGCGAAGCATGGAGGCTATTCCACGAGCATTCGCCACCACCAGTGGTCACCTCCACTGAGACATGGGGGGAATATGCCACATCTCTCTTTACAGCATCAGGGCAACCACCTTTGCCGGACCCACTAGAGACATGCCCGGAGACATGTTCTTTCTTTACTGCTAAGAGGAAGCCAATGACAGGATGAAGACTAGGAGAGCACATGATCATGATGGTCTGGCAGCAGAGCACTTCATCCATGCCAGGGATATGCTCGCAGAGCTCCTGGCGATGATGTTTAATCGAGTCGTGTATGAAGGCTTTCTTGAGACTTGGAGTATGTCTACGATTGTGCCTATTTTCAAGTCAGGAGATCCCATGATTCCCCGGAATTATCGCACCATCATGGTTGGTCACACATTAGCTAGTCTGTATGCATCCGTTCTTAAGCAGGAGCTGAGTAGATGGGTAGAGCGAGAGGGCATACGAGCACCAGGGCAAGCAGGATTTAGGAGAGGCTTCTGCACTCTTGACCAGATTCTGACACTTAGAGCTATTATCGAGGAGGGTAGACACCATTGCAAGAGGATCTATTGTAGCTTTGTGGATTTCCGCAAAGCTTTTGACACAGTGCCGAGAGACAGACATACGCAGACTACAGGACATGGGTGTGCCTACAGAGCTGATATGGGGTATTCAGGCTCTATACAGGACAGTGATGGGATGGGTATGCACCAGTGAGGGAATGTCTAACATGGTCCACTCCACTATTGGAGTAAAGCAGGGATGCCCCCTATCCCTAACTCTTTTTGGGATGTATGTGGATGAGTTTTCGGACTATGTAGAGCGTCAAGGAGACCGAGGGGCTCTACTAGCAAAGACATGGATTCCGTTGTTACTATATGCTGATGATATTGTGTTAATTTCTGACTCTCCAGAGGGGATGCGGTGTCATTTGGATGCTTTGTATACATTTGCTCGTGACAGTGGATTGTCTGTCAACCTGGGGAAAACCAAGGTTATGGTGTTCAACACCACACCACAATGGGCCAGGAGGTCAGCATCCATATTTACGTATGGCCAGGAGACTGTGGAGTACACAGATGCATATACTTATCTTGGGGTAGTCTTCGGTGGACCGGTGTTTTCACTGAGAAGAGCGTCAAAGACTAGACTGACGAGAGCATATGTAGCCTTGGGAGGACTGGAGAGGATGTGTTCGCAGGTTATGTTTCAGGAACCGCTAACAAAGCTATGGCTTTTTGACACTCTGTAGTGACTTCAGCTATGCTCTATGGAGTTCAGGTATGGGGACCCTCAGTAGACCACCATGGGAGATCTGGAAACACAGATGGATGGAGAGGTATGGAGAGGCCTCTGGTCTTTATGATCGCTCGGATGATTCGGACTAAGGCCTCAGTGCCGCATGAGATTATCCGAGCCGAGGTAGCCACCCCATCCCTCGTGGTGGAGGCATTGACTAGATCAGTATCCTCTATACATGGTCTGTGGGATCTCCCCAGGGACAGATACGCTCGGCTTGCCCTAGTGTCATCTTGACAACTAGTGCTACAAGGCGATTTAGCATGTTGGTATGGACAGACGACAACATGGTTTCGGTCACATGGTTTCAACATGGATATATATATATATATATATATATAGAGAGAGAGAGAGAGAGAGAGAGAGAGAGAGAGAGAGAGAGAGCCTCCCGTTTCAATACTCCCTAGATGCACCCTCCCTGTCTTTCACACGAACAGAGATCACCAGACTCATACGTCAGGATCTGATTGAGGATTCTAGGTACTAATCCTTAATTAAGTACTTAAACTCATGATTAAGACTTAAGAAACTTGAACTGAATTCAGAAACAAGACTTAGAAGACTTTATGTTGATTGATTGATATGACTTGTTGAAACTGAGTACAATAGGCTCCTTATATAGGAGACAGAGACATAAATGAAAAGACACGTCTCCTGGTGAAGAGACATGACTTTAGACGTAAAGACACATCCTTTCGGCAAAGAGCTTCAACCATTGGGCGAACAGTCGCACCCTTAGAGCGAAGGGGTGTGACCAGTCGTCGAAGGAGTGTGGCTTTTAGCGAAGAGGCACGTCTCTTGGGCGAAGGGGTGTGACCATCCAAGCGCAGGGGTCCTCCTTGGCATGGCACTTCGCGTATCTGCAACTAGGAGTAGATGTATTGCTGTTAACATAGTCACAATCGTGACATTCCCTCCCATTTAAAATGAGAGCCCGTATCAAAGTAATGACTTCTGATGTTGATAGAACTCTGGAAAAGCATTGAATCTTTGAAAATCTTCAATCTTTGAGTTATAGGAGACCTTTGTCTTAACCTTTGCTTCTTGTGAAACCTTTTTGCTTTGATTGCTAAGTCCCATATCATTGCTTTGTTCAAAGACTTTTTAGAGGAATCTGGCATAGTCAGGTTAACTGCAACAAGAGGTTGATCTTCAAAATTCTTCATGCGATGTAAGATTTCTGGTTCAAAATGTTCCAGTAATTGCGAAATATTTTGGGAAGAGGAAATCTTCTCAAGGTACTCTTCAGATGGGGTAACTTCATCTTTATGAATCGCTGGAGAGGATTTTGGCTTGAGACTGTAATCATCTTCCAATAATGAATCCCAAAATTCTTCATAATCATCTTCAGGAACTGTCACTTCATGACGTGCAATTGGCATATCATCATCCAGTAAAGAACCAAAGAAAGCTTAGTCGTCTTCAGACTCAGAATCTGCAACTATCTCCTTATTTTTGTCTTCAGCATTTGATTCAGGAGATGTTAATGAATTCAAAAATTCATCAATAATAATATTTGCATCTGCATCGGGGATCATATTCGTTTCATAATCCACTGTATCATGCTGTTTGACTTGTATACGTTGTCAGGAGTTTTTTGGAGCAAGGGATTGCGCATATGTACATATACATGCATGGTGCATCAAATAAAGAATTGCCCATTACAATAAGGAGGAGTTGGTAGCGCGTAAAACTTCTGGAGGAAGCTATCCGCGGGCCGACGACATGAGGTAAGCAGGTGCATCAGATGGCATCTAGTGGCGTCAGGAGGCTGAACGGGGTCAATACTTGCACGTGGATGAGTACGGACACAACGTGGATGTTTTCTTGTGATAATTATGCAGAAAGGTCATCATGAGGACCATACTTTGGGGCCACTTCACGTGGTGGCGGGATGCATTATTGAAAAAAGCTGAGTGCCAGGTGTGCGGATGATGCAAAAAGGTGACAACTATGCACTGCGAGGTCAGTTTTTGGCCTGTTCGAGGTCCATTTGAGGTCAACCAAAAGGCCAAGGGTGCCCAAGTGATAAAGCTAAGTGTGGGAACTAAAAAAACTGAGAGAAGACCAGAAAAAAACGTGGAGAAGAGAGGAGGAACAGCCGCAAGTGTGTTTTTGCTGTTTTTGGAGCATTTTTTGGCCCTAAACTGCTTATCCGAGGTCGGATTTGAGCACTGTGACATTGTAGGGTGGGGTTTTTGGGCGTTCCGGACGCAATGGCGCTGTCCATTTGGCCAAATTCCTCACAGATTTTCTGCTGTTTTTCTGTGTAATCTTCTTCGGTGAGTGAAGCCTCTGCTTAACTTTGTGGTTGTATCTGGTGTATTTCCTCAATACTGTGTAAACTATTTGCCCCATTAGTGTTGGGCTGAGCTTCATTGAGTCTAAACAATAGCAATTTGCCTCCTTTGAGCTGAATTGAGAGTGTGTGTGTGAGTGTGTATGTGTGAGTGTTGAGTGGCCAAGTGGGAAATCTCTCTCTTCTCACTCCGTCTGTGTGTTTCCTGTCTCGGCCAGGCTGGTTGTGTAAGCCGAGTGATGCCCCATAGTGTGTGTATCTTCCCAAGAGTGTGTGTCGGGTCGTTATAGAGGCGTTCTGTGTGTTTCCATCCCGCTCACATTCTTTTGGCGCCCCCATGGAGGATCTTCTTCGAGTACCTTCTGCTTTGAGCTTCAAGCTTCGAGATTCGGGGCTACAGGTTTCAGGTTACAGGTTACAGGGACAGGTACAGGTCCAAGTGATTCACACAGGTACAGGTAGCTGGAGTACAGTGATATACTAGCAGTGATGTCACTTGCAGTTGTTATGGGTATGCGTCACTTGGCGCCTACTTGAGCGCATTGTCTGCTGGATTGTACGTTACTTGTGGAAACTGCCATTGTTCGCATTTGTGGAGCCATACTTGGTTGTATTTGGCAGTCCCAGCCATTTCTGAGACTTGGCCTGGAAGATAGTCATTTCTGAGACTTGACTATACGCGATTTGCATTAGCCTTCGTGTGAGGGTCGATAGCGTGAGGTTTTTATTGAGCTGGGGGATTCTCAAATGTGGAGATCCTTTTGGTGATACAGGTAGCTGGAGCACCCTTTTCGTGACCTCGCCATAGGCTATATACTAGTAAGTCCTATTTGATGCTCGGGTTCTATTGTTGACAGTTTATGCATATATATACAGTCTATATTTTGGGTTCCTATTGCTTTACTTCTGGGGAAACTCTGTCAAAATTTTTCCAAGATATGATGGCTGGTTTTTTGGTCTTTTGAGCCATTTATGCTGTTATGTTGCTGAAATTTTGGCAAAATCAGAGGATAAGTCAGGTGTGCCTTCTTGGGAGCTGCATGGTTGGCTTTAATGGATGATCAAAATGGCCCTCAATTCACTCCATTTCATTTAACTCAAAGAATCTAGATAAATGTTCATGTGTCCAGGAAGATTTTTTTCCAGCAGCGCATAGTCTTTATGTTCGGGCCAAGAAGATTACGAGAGATCTTGGAATGTCCTTTGCCTGTTGTAATTCCGATGATCAACTATGAAAACTCATTTGATGTGCATATGTTTGTCCTTATCTAAAGTTGAGCTCCATTGAAGTATCTGGGAATTGAGTCAGTAAAAGTTTTGGGTTCCTGCACGTGTGTTCAAAGGGGTTCTCAAAGCATTGTAACTTGGGTAGCCATGGCTCTCTCTTATCCGGAGTTTCATGGAAGAAGTGATGAAGATGTGGAAGATTTTTTGGAAAAGATGGAGGTTGCCTGCATTAGCAACCAGATTCATGACCCTGCGCAGATGTTACGTCTTCTCCAAATTTGTTTGAAGAGTGATGCACGAGTCTGGTCCAAAACATTTGAAGAGGAGTTGCGTGCAGCGGATCCACCTGTAAGATTGAGTTGGGACAATCTAAGGCATGGGTTGGAAGTGGAGTTTGTGAAGATAGAAGATCCTGACAAAGTGTGGCAAGAAGTACAAGGTTTAGTGCAAAAGGAAGGTGAGCCAGTAGATGCGTACATACGTAAGTTCTCATTAGCATGGGAGCGGATGTGCAAGGCCTTAACACCACAAGTACCCCCGCCTGACATGATGAAGAAGGACAGGTTCTTGGATGGTCTTTGGGAGAATATACGTTGGAGAGTGGAGCTAAAGAAGCTTAGGACATATGAAGATGCACTAGAGGTAGCAAGGAACAAAGAGTGGAAGTTGAGGAAAATGAGCCAGTTAGGGGTAGAGTCTTTGCCCATGAGGTCTGAATTTCAGCCTATAGAGTCTTTACAAGGTCGCATGTCAGGGGTTCATCATGAACCAGTGGTTCTTGTTACTACTCAGGTTATGCCAGCAGTGGTCACTACATCGGTGCAAGATGATGGGCTAAGGCAAGACATGAGGCAAGTGGTAGATTTGATGAAGAATCTCAGCCTAAACATGCTAGGTCAAGTGGGAAATAATCGAGGTCGAGGGAGATTTGCAAATCAGCCAGGAGGTGAAGAAAGGCCTAGGAATGGTGTTGGACAAAGCAATGGTAGGTTTTGGAGGCAGACGCCAACATGTTATAATTGTGGAGAGTTGGGTCACATCAGCCCGCAATGTGATAAGCCACCAAGGATGGGGGGAGACATGTATCCATTGCCAAGACAGGTGTTAACTAGGTCAAATGATTATGGCATCGAAATTAAGGGAGATGAAGGAACAAGTGGATTAACCCAAGAGGAAAAGGAAAAGACTAAAGTGCTAAGTGTAGTCACCTTGGAGAAGGCATCAAAGCTAGAGGATACATTAGTGATGCCTATTGGGAAGAGGACCACAAAGGATAAGGAAGGAAGAAGTGCCCCAGGTCCTAGTAAGAAGAAAGGAAAGAGCCATGAAGGCGAGGATGTCAAGGCCAAGAGGAAAAGTAGAGCTCGTCGAAAGTTTCATGTTTCAGATTTTCCACTAAGCGATGGGCAATTAAGCTATGACTTGAAGGAGGATTTGACGAGCAGGAAGGCAGATGTTACTTTTGGGCAGCTTATAGAGATGGTGCCTAAGCTAAAGCGACAGTGGAAGAGGATGGTTAACCCAATGGAGAAAGAGCCAGAGAGAGGTTCAGTAAAGGTGTTGGCAATGGATGAGCTACCAGACATTTGTCCAATAGTAGATGTGTGGCATAAAAGGAAAAATTTGGGACAAGGTTATGTGGATGGCGGAGCCCAAATATGCGTCATAACACACTCATGCGTTGAGAAGATGGGTCTCACAGTGGCTGGGGTGTCAGGTTTCCGGATTAGATTGGCAAACCATCAAAAAGTAAAATGCTTGGGTGTTGTAAAGAGCTTAGAAGTGGAAGCATATGATGCAAAGGCAGTGGTTGATTTTCATGTGATGCCAGCAGGGTTGGGAGCATATCCTATTATACTGGGCAGACCATGGCTACCTGCAGTGGAAGCTGTTCAAGATTGGCGACGTGGTATGATTAGCCTCTATGGAAAGACAGGTACCAAGAAGCTTTATAATATGGACACAAGGAAACGATTAAAGGAGCTTTATGAAGATGAGGATGAGTCTAGTGATGAAGACTATTCCACGGTGACAGATGAGGACAGTGATAACACTACCAGCAGTGATGGGGATGCTGATGTTCCATTTCTTTTGATGGATAAAGAAATCCAGGAGTCTGGTTTAGTTGCATTTGCGAATGAAGTTGAAGATGAAAGTGAAGGGCCTTATGAAGTGATTGAAGGGCTGATGCAAACCAAGGTTGAATTGTCAAAGAAGCAGGAATTGATGACACAAATGATCAGTGGAAACCTCTCAGCTATGGAGAAGGATATATATTTGCACATGCTAGCTAGTTTTCCGGATTTGTTCATTACTTCATATGAAGAGATCAGAGGGTTCAAGGGCGAAGAGATGCATATAGAGCTGAAAGAAGATGCTAAGCCAGTGCGGCAAAGGCTAAGAAGGATCGGTCAAGAGCAAATGGAAGCCTTGCGAGAAGAGGTGGACAAGTTATTGAAGGCAGGGTTCATAGTCCCTGTGGAGACCACAGAATGGGTGAGTCCAGTTGTAGTCAGTCCAAAGAAGGATGGGAAGTGGAGAATTTGTGTAGATTTTAAACCCTTAAATGCAGCTACTAAGAAGAACCCATATCCTCTTCCATTCATCGATCAAATCTTGGATTCAGTGGCAGGTTCTGAGAGGTACAGTGTGTGTGATGGTTTTTCAGGCTATTTTCAATTGAAGATTGCTCTTAAAGACCGCACAAAGACCACTTTTATTACGCCGTGGGGCTGCTATTGCTACACAATATTGCCATTTGGGTTGTCAAATGGACCTTCCTTCTATCAAGAGAGAGCAAATTGGGTGTTGGAACCATTCATTGGTAGTTGTGTTAAAGCTTTTATGGATGACTTCTGTGTTTGTAGCAGCAAGGCTGAACACCATGAGAAGCTGCAGACGGTATTGGCTCGATATGATGAATGTGGAGGACAACTAAATCCAAAGAAATGTCATCTAGCACAGCCAAGGGTGAAGTTATTGGGCCACATGGTGTCAGAAAATGGCATTGAGACTGATCCAGACAAGGTTAAGTCTATTATTCTTCTTCCATCACCTACGAGTACGAAGCAATTGGCAACCTTTATACACAAAGTGAAGTACATGGCAAGGTTTATTCCATTGTCTTCTTAGATTCTTTATCCATTACAACAAGTGGCAAAGCATGATCCATTGCAATGGGATGACGAGTGTGAAGAAGTGTTTCAAGAGGTGAAAGAGGTGTTAGGGGGGTTGTTAGCCATGCAGGCTCCTGATTGGGAGAAAGTTTTTTATGTAAATCCCTCAGTAGGGGATGATGCCATTGGAGCCATGCTATTGCAAAAGGGGAAGGGCAACCATTATATGACGCCAGTGTATTGTGCAAGCCGAGTGAAGTTGGTAATGGAGAGAAAGTTCTCGGAAGTAGAGCTAGTGATGGCTAGTGTAATATTTGCTTGTCGACGATTTCGTCATTACTTGCTACCACGACCTTTTGTTTTCTTGACGAGTTATGCCTTTTTGCCACAGTTAATTAATGGCACTAACATGTCAAATGTGGTGAAGAAATGGGTAATTGAGTTGCAAGAGTTTGAGTTCTCTTTTCTAGTGGAAGATAGTACAAGGGCTATCCTAGCTGATTTGTTGACCTACAAGGAGAATCCCCTTATTGTTAAGGAAGAGGTGGTGAGAAAGGTAGTTGAAGAAGTGCCACAGATCAACAATGCACATGTGTTGTTCTCTGATGGTTCATACAGAAAGAGCCATGATGCAGCTTCAGGGGGTATAGCACTTTATGATCCAGAGGGGAAGCTAGTATGCAAGAGAGGGTTCAAATTGGATGCTCATAGTAACAATGAGGCTGAATATGCTACTCTGTAAGTCGGATTACACATTTGTTTGAAGCATGGGGTTCGAAGGTTGAGCATAAAAGGTGATGCCTTTTTAGTGGTGAAGCAAGTGCTGGGTGTGTGGAAGAGCAAGAACACCTCATTGAAGGAAATGTGCTTCAGAATTAAAGGCCTGTTAAAAAAGTTCGAAGCATGGAGCATCAGACACATTGAACGTGCTCTAAATGGAGAGGCACATGAAGCAGCTCAAGGCATGATTGGGGAGCTATTTGTGTTGAGGACCCCTTTACCTCTTTATTATGGCCGGGAAAGTTTGGCTCAAGAAGAGGAGTTTTTGCTAACAGGAATCATTCCAAAGGAGATTCAGAAGTCTAAGAAGTATGGCTTTGTGCGTAGAGCATACAAGTACAAATTGATTGGTGATGTCTTATACATGAAAGGGGCTGATCTCGTGTTGAGACGTGTACCTTGGCGGGAGGAGCTTTACAGAGTGTTGGAAGAGAATCATGAAGGCGCATGTGGTGGCCATTTTGCTCTAAAGATCACCTTGCATAAGATTTTGCAAGAGGGGTATGTATGGCCTAGTTTGCACAAGGATGTTCACCATTGGTGTAGGTCTTGCAATAGGTGTCAAGCATTTGGGAAGAGAGTGTTGAAGCCAGAGCTACGAAAAACCATTATGGCGTTTGATGTGTTTGAAAAGTGGGGGATTGATGCGATAGGCCCGTTACCTATCACAAGTAGGGGCAAAAGCTATATTTTGACGGCAGTGGACTATCTTTCTAGATGGGCAAAGGCTATAGCAGTAATTTAGATCACTGCAAAGGATGTGGCAAAATTTGTGTATGATGAAATATGTTGCAAGTTTGGGGTGCCATTAGAGCTACTTTCAGATAAGGGGCCAGGATTTAGAGCTTAGCTGCTAGACTTCTTATGCGCAAAGATGAAGATTAGGCACCAACATACTACTCCTTATTACCCACAGTGTAATGGCTTAAATGAAAGATTCAATGGTGAGTTGGTACAGATTCTTTCGAAAGTGACAGAGCACCAAGGAAAGAATTGGGATTTGGAATTGCCTAGTGCATTATGGGCTTACCGTACTTCGGTGAAGACAAGTACAGGGTTTACTCCATTTCATTTGGTGTATGGAAAAGAAGCACTATTGCATGTGGAAGTAGAGTTGCTTGCGGTCAAGATGTTAGAGAAGTTGCTTGGGCCGCCTAGTGATGCATTCGAAGAGAGGCTCTTACAGCTACAAGAGGTTCAGTTGGATAGGATGAGTGCATTGGAACATTATGGGCAGATGCAAGATAGGGCTTTGGCAAAGATAAATGAAAAGGTCAAAAGTAAGGGTATCAAGAAACATGACTTGGTTTTGCGCTACAACAGTAAGCTGGACAACACCTTCCAAAAGAAGTTTCAAATTAAGTGGGAAGGTCCTTTCAAGGTAGTGGAGTGTTTTCCAAATGGCACATATTAGCTGGCTAACCTGGATGGTGTTCTACATAAGTCAAGGGTAAATGGATTGCGTCTTAAATTGTATCATGCTAGATTGATGATGGTGGAGCAAGATGAGCTGTCTGTGGATCAAGCAGTGTTTATGAGGGATGAGGAGACCTGTGATGCGGCGAGTCTCATATCTCTCTTTGCTGCTGCTGATCATGAATGATCTAGCAGGCTAGGGGATGGGCAAATTATGTCAGGAGTTTTTTGGAGCAAGGGATTGCGCATATATACATATACATGCATGGTGGATCAAATAAAGAATTGCCCATTTTTAAGAGCCAGGTCGTTATGTGGGGCCCACATGTGTACAGGTAGGACAGGGTGTACATAATGCATCGATTTTCAATATTACCAGTACCAGTGTGTTTTTTCTACAATAAGGAGGAGTTGGTAGCGCGTAAAACTTCTCGAGGAAGCTATCCGCGGGCCGACGACATGAGGTAAGCAGGTGCATCAGATGGCATCTAGTGGCGTCAGGAGGCTGAACGGGGTCAATACTTGCATGTGGATGAGTACGGACACAACATGGATGTTTTCTTGTGATAATTATGCAGAAAGGTCATCATGAGGACCATACTTTGGGGCCACTTCACGTGGTGGCGGGATGCATTATTGAAAAAAGCTGAGTGCCAGGTGTGCGGATGATGCAAAAAGGTGACAACTATGCACTGCGAGGTCAGTTTTTGGCCTGTTCGGGGTCCGTTTGAGGTCAACCAAAAGGCCAAGGGTGCCCAAGTGATAAAGCTAAGTGTGGGAACTAAAAAAACTGAGAGAAGACCAGAAAAAAACGTGGAGAAGAGAGGAGGAACAGCCGCAAGTGTGTTTTTGCTGTTTTTGGAGCATTTTTTGGCCCTAAACTGCTCATCCGAGGTCGGATTTGAGCACTGTGACATTGTAGGGTGGGGTTTTTGGGCGTTTCGGACGCAATGGCGCTGCCCATTTGACCAAATTCCTCACAGATTTTCTGCTGTTTTTCTGTGTAATCTTCTTCGGTGAGTGAAGCCTCTGCTTAACTTTGTGGTTGTATCTGGTGTATTTTCTCAATATTGTGTAAACTATTTGTCCCATTGGTGTTGGGCTGAGCTTCATTGAGTCTAAACAACAGCAATTTGGCTCCTTTGAGCTGAATTGAGAGTGTGTGTGTGAGTGTGTATGTGTGTGTTGAGTGGGCAAGTGGGAAATCTCTCTCTTCTTACTCCGTCTGTGTGTTTCCTGTCTCGGCCAGGCTGGTTGTGTAAGCCGAGTGGTGCCCCATAGTGTGTGTGTGTATCTTCCCAAGAGTGTGTGTCGGGTCGTTATAAAGGCGTTCTGTGTGTTTCCATCCCGCTCACAACGTGAGGCTTGAATCACTCTTTCCTTATGAGAAAGCCCGTGTAAAGTCAATTCACGTCCATCTTTGAACAAATTGATAGTATGTCCTCAAAAGCTAATTGCTGGATCATATTGGAATAACCAATGCTGACCAAGAATCATGTGGTAATAAGATAAAGGCATGACTTCAAAATCCAGTTGATCTGCATAAGTTTGAATCTTGAACTGCAGCTGTCGAACTGTCTGATCACAAGTCAAAATTGATCCATCTGCTAATTCCACATCATATAAGTGAGATGTCTTCTGAGTTGGTAAGCCAATCTGTTGAACTATCTGAGTGCTGACAAAATTATTCGAGCATCCGCTGTCCACCAAAATATTGATGGAGCAACCATTGAGTGTTCCAAGAAGGCTCAAAACTTGCTTTGAGAGAGGCTCCAAAACTGAAGAATTGCACTGAGCATGCTTCATAAGAATAGTCCTATCCTCTGAGACACGAATTGTATTAACCACAGATTTTCCTTTATCCTTAGCAGAATCTGGTTGTTCAAAATTCGATGATGTTTCCGCGTTGGAGTTTCTTTTCGAATTAGACGGATTTGGTCTCTTTGGACATTGATACCATCTATGGTCACCACCGCAAATTGTACATAATCCTTCCTTTTTTGAAGTGGAAGATCCATTTGACGAAGAGCCTTGCTGAGTATTGGAATGCCGATCTTGAGAAAAATCACGTCCTTTTCCACGATCAAGTGGAGGAACATGTGAAGAAGATCTGCTTTCAGATTGTCGATCTTGAGAATAGAACCTTGAAGTTGAATAAGGTTGCGTTGCTTGCTGTCTGAACTGAGACTGATGTTGCTGACTTTGGCTATAGCTGTCTGTGCGATCGCACTATGAAAAGCGAGCGGTGTTTGAAGATCTATCACCAAGGAGAAAATTCCGTGTAGGGCGTCGATTATCGCCAATACGCTCCACATAGGCAATTGCAGCATCCAACAACAGGACGACTTCGAGAAGTGTTTTGCGTCTGCATCTCATCCAAGCGGTGTGAAGTGATGCGAGGCTTATGGAGAGTGTGGCCATGTGCTCCTTGATAAGAGTAAGGGCATCGTCAGATTGACCACCTCTGTCCTGAGAATTCGGCATGGTTACGAACACGTGCAGGAGCAGGTTCTGAACAAGTACTTCGGGAGGAAAACGTTCGTGCTCTAGAGTCGAAGAATCAGAAACAATTATTACGTTCGGCTATGACAAATCGGGAATCTCTATAACTTCCGGTTTTGGAGTATCCAAAATAATTATGACTTCGGTGTAGTAGGAATTTCCGCGAGAACGCTGTCCGGAGTCTCCTCTTTGTATGAAACTTAGGGGATGTCCACTTTGAATTCAACGTTTGCCATGGGTACGGTGCCGATGGCGCACTGAGGAGAGGACGAGTGTGAGAGGAGGAACCAGTGGGGGGCAAGGTGGCAAATCTGGAAACTCTCGCTAACTATCATGCTGGGTTCTTCACATTTTTTAAAGTAAGTTGGGTTCAAGTGAAAAGGGGCTTTCACATGGTCTTTAAACAATATGGGGTTGGGCGGCCACTTATAAAATTAAGGGCCTTGTGCTTAGCGTAAAAAAAATGTATACGTTGCTGGTGTTTTAGTCTTTACGTAAGAAAGCCAAAGAGCGTCAAAAACAGCCAGCGCATGATTTTCTACGAAGGGGCAGCCAACGCATGAATTCGGCCAGCGTTTCAACATGGGCAGCCCAGCGTTTGCAGAAAACTCAGCCCAGAATTTTCAGAGATTCAGCCTCCAATTTGCGTGACTCTTAGGGAAGGGGTGCGATCTTTGGGAAGGGGTGGCGAAGAGGTGCCCTCTCGCGAAGAGGTGCCCTTTGGATATGCAGCAGCCAACAAAGGGAATTCAGCCCCTTACCGAGTGAATGGGCACACAGGCGAAGCGACACACCCGTATGCGAAAGGGTGCGAGCAAGGTGAAGAGGTACCGTCCTTTCACATGAAGAGGTGCGCGCACAATCTCGAAGGGACACCACCCGATGAGGAGGCCAGGTACGTGGCACTCCCGCACACCCACATTTGCATTGTTCTATATGTATGTAATTGGAACATAATAGATTTAAGTTACCTCATGCTTGTATGCACATGCGTACCATCTTTCTTTTGCTTCCATGCAACTGTGGGAAGGGTGGGAGAGGGTAGCGGCGAGGGTGAGAGACTCACAACCTTCGGGTCCCGTGAAAAAATTTGCTCTGATACCACTGTGAGGATTCTAGGTACTAATCCTTAATTAAGTACTTAAACTCATGATTAAGACTTAAGAAACTTGAACTGAACTCAGAAACAAGACTCAGAAGACTCTGTGTTGATTGATTGATATGACTTGTTGAAACTAAGTACAATAGGCTCCTTATATAGGAGACAAAGAGACATAAATGAAAAGACACGTCTCGTGGTGAAGAGACATGACTTTAGACGTAAAGACACATCCTTTCAACGAAGAGTTGCAACCATTGGGCGAAGAGTCGCACCCGTAGAGCGAAGGGGTGTGACCAATCGTCGAAGGAGTGTGGCTTTTGGCGAAGAGGCACGTCTCTTGGGCGAAGGGTGTGACCATCCAAGTGCAGGGGTCCTCCTTGGCATGGCACTTCGCGTATCTGCAACTAGGAATAGATGTATTGCATTTAACATAGTCACAATCGTGACAACATGGATACAGTCGACACAGGAGTTGGGCACGAAGATGGCCTTCTACAGAGAGCATCTTCTCCAACTCACGGAGGACGGTTTTGTGACTAGGCCTGGATACGTGGATACACACTTATCTCATGGGATATGATGCGCTATTGGGCAGATACGTACATCCTCACATCAGCTCCAGATCGAGATTGGCTGTTTTCGGGGGGTGCCAGCAGGGGCAAGGATATGTCACCTATGTAACTCAGAGCGAGAGACAGAGCTGCATTACACATGCCATTGCCCGTCGTACTATGAGATACGCGGCTGCTTCCACTGCCTGTTCAGAGAAGGTTTCGGACCTTTCTCTAGAGTCATGAGATACAAGGATCAGAGATGTCTCGGATTGTTCCTGCTAGAGTTGCGCAGACTTAGGGAGAGCTTGGTGAGGACATCAGGGGAAAGACAGTCTCAGAGACGAATCACAGTTTTCTTTACACCAGCTAGGGGAGAGCCAGAGGAGCAGTCATCATAGTAGATCTCAGAGCCACACTAGAGGTATGCTGCTCGACCGAGCCACTGAGCTAGGCAGATCTAGACGCCCAGGACCTCGGGGGGTCTCCCACCACCGACGAAGGTTGCAGCAGAAGATACAGATCACCCTAGCTCGACATGCAAGATGCCCAACCAGAGTACTGACCATGGAGGAGGTTGATGAGGTTTGACAGTGAGCGATGAGAGATTTCATTTGAACCCACCAACCCCCCCCTCCCCCCCTTTATCTCGTCTCAATCCCGAATCAGCCTCATATTTTTTTTTTCCTTAGGGATTTTTTTAGTATTAGTGTTAGTTCTTTGTAATTTCCTTACTCAGACATGATATCAGATTCACCAATTGTAACTTTTTGGTCTCATAGGTCATTTTGGCCTTTCGAAGACGTTAATATAACGTTTCATTTCATCTCTCTCTCTCTCTCTCTCTCTCTCTCTCTCTCTCTCTCTCTCTCTCTCTCTCTCTCTCTCTCTCGGCGGGAAAGCCATCATCCACGAGTTTTTAACTCCAAAACCAGTTTCCCCTCACGTGACCCTCTTTAGGTTTTGTTCTTTTACCTTTTACCCCTCCCCCCCCTCCCCCCTCCCGATGGACCCTCAATCCTTAACTGATATGTATCCACCGCCTTCACTTTGAAGGAGCCGTTGTTTTTGGTCTCATGGATCATATGTGATCTCAGTGGACGATAATTCAATCTATCTAATATAATCTATCTTTGTTCACGTGTTTTGAAGTGCTAAAAGTCTCTTCTTTTCAGTTGGCATGTGGTGCCCTTCCGTTACAGTAGTATCAAAGCTTCAATCGTTTGCCCTCTTGACGAGCAAACCGGTCCTACATGAACCTACAATTGGAAGCTATGGAGTTGGATAAAGAAGAAGCGACAATAGAAGGAGGAGATAAAGGAACTGGAGTTCGTTTTTGCCTTAAAAACCTGATTTTTGATGCTTTTCTATGTTGCCGAGGCTCCCATAAATCTCTTAACAGCTAAGAATTTGGATATGCGGCAAAAGTCAATGTTGATCCTCTCGATGAGCCCTACACATTGGCACGAATGGATTTTACTTTCGACAATTCTAATTTTGAAAAATCAAGGTTTTCGACAACAAATTAGGTTTCTACAGCGTGTGTTAAAAGTATGTGCAGACACTAGGCAGTAGGATGGAGGAAGCCGGAGTAACAAGCATGGGAGATCGAAAAACCAACGAGAAGAACCACTTATTTGAATTTTGATTGAGATATTGCATGCTATTTGAAGATTGTTTGGAATAAATTTTATTTGGTTTAAACTCGTCTTGATGCTGATTAAGTTTCTTTGATTTTGGTTAAATGATGACTTCAGTGGTGTTTGATAACCTCTGGATGATGCAGATTGTGGTCTTGGGAGGGTCTAGTTGTACTTGGGACCTCTAAATGACGCAGGATACGGTCTGGGGAGCGTTTAGTTGTCGATGGAAACCTCTGAACTACACAAGCTATGGTTTGGGGAGCGCGTTTAGTGGCAGTCGGAAGCCTTTGAACGACGCACGTTGCGGTTTGGGGAGCGTTTGGTTGTACATGGAACTCTCTGAACGATGCAGACTTTGGTCTACTTTGGTCTAGGGAGCGTTTGATTCTATGTCTTTATGATATGTGTCTGCACATGTGAATTTTGAGTCATCTATAAAGCATTTTGTGAAGCATATGAATTTGGTGCATCAATAGTTTGAATATGGATGAGATTGCTTGGGTGTGTGATCTTAATGCATCAAGACACCTATGAAAGGATTAGCTCGGTGTGGGTGTGATGGCTAACATTGCTATGCTAGAATATCAAGAGCTTTGATGCGGTTGAGATGTCTGGATGAAAGTTTAAAAGTTTGACTGGATGAGATGATTGATTGAAAGTTTGATTGTGGAACTATATGGTGTAATGTGTATTGGAGAATGTGCCTTCTAGTAATGATGGACATTTGCATGCATGCTAAAGGTAGTGTTTGCAAAAAAATTAGATTTATTTTTGCAAGTCTAATCGCAGATGATTACTCTTCTTTCAAAAGGGGAGTATGTTACAAGTTGGTGATGTGGCGTGACCTCGAAGGGGTTAGAGACACTAAAGAACCCAACATTGGACAAATCTAGTGAAGATCAAAAAACCCTAAAAAGTGCTTGCGTGGATGACAGTATGAACTAGGCCTCCTTTTGCAGAAGGTCATGTTATCGTGGAAAATTCTACAAACGGTGGGCCCGCGAATTGCGGAAGTAGCCCTCTGGGCGAATCCTTTTCACAAGAGAGCTTTTGGGAGCTACAGCTTGTCACGTGCACCTCAAACCTTGAGAACAAACTGGAAAGTGTTCTGCCATCCTTGTGAACTTGTATGAAGGACATGCATGTCCAGGCACTTCAACGTAGTTGCATACCCTCTGATTGCACATGAGCACCGCTAGTGTCTGCTAGGTGTAGGCACTGGAGAGTATTCCCATACTATAGCATTAGTACTTGGCCTAGGTAGGTTAGTGCATTGGAAGCACCTTTTATTAAAGGTTCATTGAATTATTAATAAGTGACATTTACCAACTTTATAAAGTTGTGAGTTTTCTAGCAGGTTGCTCGACCTAGGCCTTCGACAGATTTAGCCATCTCGGAACCAATCTTGGAAAGAAGCGGGAGGGCCGGTGAAGCAGACCGAGATGGGTAAATCTGCTTCCTTGACAAGAACATCGGTAGCTGGGTCAAAACCATGGCACCACTGCCGGAAATGAGCCCTGACCGCTCGGATAGTCAGTGGCTCATTGAGATGACTTTGGCAACCATCTCGGGAGTCTCGAACTCGATTTGGTGGTATCCTCGCCCGAGAAGCTGTATGTCGATGATCTTTCCCACCTTCGCTAGGAGGCGGACCTGGAGGAGGTCGCATACCTCTCCTCGATCGAGGTGACCTGGAGGCGCTCCTCCTCTGCTGCAAGGCTCGCTTGCTCCTCTGGCAACAGAGCAAGTCAGATAGTGGGCTCGACGGGGTTGGACGAGGGGACTTCGTGTGAGTCCCTCTAGGGCGGAGCACGAGCCTCCATCTATGTCTGCTAGTGCAAGGAAGTCTGGGTTAGGCGTTTTCCTGCTGGCGTGGATGGCGACCAAATTAGTAGAAAAAAACTCCAATGGCGAAGAGGCTGCAGGGCCAAGAGAAAGGAGGGGGGGAGGGTATGGTGTGCCGGATGCAGGGAAGCGGGTTGCGGGAGGGTAGGGGTGAAGGTAGTGGTGGATTAGAGGGAGAAGGTGGGAGCGGCTAGAGCAGGTGGCAATGCGCGCAATAACGAGCAGGCCGGGGGGGGGGGTGTCTGGCGATGGCGAGCGAAGCAGCAACAGCGAGCACGTTCCCCCCTAAAATCCATAGGCCTTTTTCTTCTTCTTCTATTTTCATGTACCTGTTTCAACCTGTTTCCCTCTTTTATGGCTGGGACTTGCATCACTCATGTCATGATCTCTTGTAACCCTCTTATCTACAGGCATTACCAATAGCTCCTAAATCATCCTCGCTCTTCTCAAAACGGCTTATGCTTACCACCTTTGTCTTGCCCTTTTCTTCAGCTGTCAAATCACTTGGTCTTGCTTCCTCTTTGATCTCCATACCATAATCTTGAGCTCGAGAAGGAATCTGTGAAGGAAGAGGAAGCATATCACCACCCATTCTCTTTGGTTTGTCACATTGAGGGCTCTTATGACCCCATTCACCACAATTGTAGCATTGAAACGTATTCCCTCTCCAGCCATGCCTCTTCCTCTACCATCTTCAAACCCCTCATTGCTTCCATAGCCACGACCATATCCATAGCTTTGACCTCCTCCACCTCCCATCATATGTACATTGAGATTCTTCATATGACCTACCACCTCTTGCATCTCTTTGCGAAAAGCATTCATATCTTGAGAAGCTTGTTGATCATGACTTGGCTCCCTGAGGAGGACTGTTGGTTGCTCAACTTTCAGTTCAACCTATAGCTCTACGTTGATTCCAAGTTCATTAAGACGCTTTTCCTTCCACTCTTTATTCTTTGCAATTCAATCACCTCTTCAAAGGTCCTTGGCTGTTTGAGCTCCACCTTCAAGCGTAGGCCTCTTCTCAAGCTTGCAAGAAACCTATCCTTTTTTAACATGGCTGGAGGAATTTCAGCCCCCAAGGATGTGCACCACTTTGTCCATAATGCATTGAATGCCTTCACAAAGTCGTCTATAGTTTGGCTTTCACCTTGCACTAAGCTTTGAATAGACTACCATACCTTCTGTGGGTCTTCCACATGTTGAAATTGTGTAAGGAAAGCATGCCTTTCTATTTCATAGGTCATAACTTGAGGAGGTTGGACTGATTGCAACTCTTTTTCGTAGCCTTCCAACCTCTCTCGAGCATCTCCTTCAAACAGAAGTAAAAGATTTGTAGCACCAACGTTGGGTCGTGCTTGTCAGCAAGAAGGCAAGCAAACTCCTTATGCTCAACGAAACATTTGGCAATTTTATTCTCTTTTAATCTCAAACTCTTGACGGTTTTGCGGGGTAGGCTTTCTTTGCCCAGTGTGTAGAAAGTTTGGGTCTACGCTATCGGCGCCATCCTATGTTGGGATGTCAGGCCCATAGCCTATGAGGGTCATAAGCTCGTTGCTTTGACACCCTTACCTTCTCGGTGTCCGCTTGAGGGTTTGATTGACCTTTACTATTCGATATATGTCTATGCCCTGCTTGAACTTTACGATTGCATGGCAAGATGGGCGGAACTGTACAAGTTCATTATCGGAGGAGCGCAATACCATGATTGCTGATGATCTTAGCTGAACCTTGAGGTCATATTCTCTTGTTTATGGAGACCTTGATTGACTTTTATCTTTATCTTTGAGAGAGGTGTACGCGTAAACGTCACATTTGTGGGATTTCGTAGGGCGAGTCCAAGAGGGATTTTGAGCTAAGGCAGCTATGGCAACGTCCAATAGGTGGCTGGCCGCTACACGGAGAAGGATAGACAAAAGGAAGTCCATTCTCAATGGTCTACTTTCCAAGCAAGGCGAATTGTGTCTGGCCCATAAAGTAGGATATTCATTGTGCAATTTTGTGCTGCACTTAGTGTAGGGCTCGTTGGTATATATAGAACGTTGGCCTTGGTAAACTGATATTTCTATTGCACGTACGAAAGCCTTTATTGAGCGCTATGAGCAAGACTAAGTGCAGTTGAAGCTTCATAAGGCTAAGCATGAGAAATGCGTCAAGATCTTATATCCTCTCGAAACTCCGCATCAAAGGTAGCCTTTCATTGGACTTTGTGGCTGGACTTTCTTGCAGTAGACTGTAGTAGAGGTCATTATGCCATAAGGGTTGGTTGTGGCCGCTTGAACCCATGGCAAGGTTCATACCTACTAGCACCACAATGAACATAAGCTGAACTCTTCGTGGAATACGTGTATTTGCTTGTTGCTTGCTTTAGGGATATAACAGTAATTGTGGAACGGAACTCCCTTTTTCTCTTTGGCAAAAGATTTTTGTAAGTTTAAAAATCTAGTCGTGCGTATCGTCCTGGGAGCATCTTGAAAGTGTTGAACAGGCACAATGAATGCACGTGATAATGGGAGACATGTTCCACACATGTGTCTTGTCATCAAAGTAAATGGGAAAAGTATTTCCTAGAAATAGAATTGGCTTATAATATTTCTATGTAGGCGGCATTTAGCTATGGTCACTACGTTCATATGTATGGTTATAAGTCAAAACCACTTGTTGCTATAGGAGTCAAGGGAGGCAAGTTGCAACTTGCAATTATAACGGATTTTTTGCAAGCTACGTAGGAAATGCTCACGACTTCCAAGGAAAGCATAAGATCGCTAGGGATCCCGCAACCTTTTTGATGCTAACAAGCATAGGCATCGTTGAGATCTTCGAAGCGAGCATGTGGATATAGCTTAAATACCCAAGGACTTTGAAACTCTTCGCACTAAGAAGTACTCTACATTTTATTTTGGGTATTGTTGACCATACCAAATCCTTTAGAAGATGTGTGGTGTCCTATAAGCTGGAGCTACTCTCACACGTTAGTGTGATCTGATGTTCCAAGTTAGCCATTTAGAGGAACATTTGGGTCAGGATGAACACGCTAGTCTCCTTGAGAAAGTTAATATATTGGAGGATACTAATCGGCGTGTTTCACTTCAATCTGAGTTGGTCCTTGACCAAAGGGTAAAGCTGTCACAAACGAGGGAATCGTAAACCGACTTTTAAATGCAATTCAAATACTCAAGAGAAGTGGAGAGAGAGAGAGAGAGAGAGAGAGAGAGAGAGAGAGAGAGAGAGAGAGAGAGAGAGAGAGAGAGAGAGAGAGAGAGAGAGAGAGAGAGAGAGAGAGAGAGAGAGAGAGAGAGAGAGACATGATTGGGGACGTGAAGATGGGTTGGTCCCCCCCCCCCATAAAGAGAATATCTTTATCTCTAAGGGAGAATCTTTACAAGCACAGGAACGGGGCACAGCCATCACAAGACGGGCACCACGTGCCAATAGAAAAGAATAGACTGAACAGAATTTTAGCACTTTATAACAATTGAACTGAGAGAGAGAGAGAGAGAGAGAGAGAGAGAGAGAGAGAGAGAGAGAGAGAGAGAGAGAGAGAGAGAGAGAGAGAGAGAGAGAGAGAGAGAGAGAGAGAGAGAGAGCACGTGACACGGAGTGGTAGAATTCTATCGTAGAAAGTATTGGCCCCAAACCTTGGCGTCCCTTTCGGTATTTCTTTATATTGCATCAACACAGTACAAGTCGGTACTCCAGACTTCGCATCTTTGTCTAGAAGCATGCCAGAGAATGAGCCCATGGCCTCATATTTAAAGGCCCTAGGCTCAAAAGCAGTTTACATGAAAAGCCTTCAAACTCAAAAGCATTTGGTTCAAAAGCGATGCCTAAAAACTGCCAGCGGGATTTACAGAAATCCGTACAACTGCCACGTCAGCAGTGCAAATCGCGGAAATCCGTACAAGTTGTCACGTCAACATGTCAGCGCAATTTACGGGCTGTCCATACAGCTGCCATGTCATCAGTTTCTACGTTGTGTGTGTGAGGGTCCAGCTTTATTTTAATTCCTTTATGTCACTTGGGCCCCATCAGACGAGGTCCCATAAGTTGGTAGGACTTCTTCTTTTGCTATTGCTTGTTCTTCTTAGGGTTTAGTCTTTTCGGCTGTGATCTAGAGGTTGGCTCTGCTCTTCAGTGACTTGAAACGACATCCCCCCTTCTTGAAAGAAAGTAATCGTCCGCGATTAAAGCATATCTGCAAAACTGTTAGACTTACACCACTCTGCTGCTTCACAGGTCTAGGGCATACATGTACGGCTATTATGTCTCCGGGCTGGTCACCCATAGTCTAGGTTGAACCTGGTCCGGCCGCCCGAGTTTGGGGCCGGCCACCCACTTTTGTCCGGGCGCCCACATATGTTTCCATATATCATTTTTCTGTTGGGTCGTGGGGATTTTCATCAGGCCTTGCCCTACTTCCCCTTGGGCACCTATTTATGGGGCCAGGGGGGTACCCACTTCCACATCTCACAGAGATCACACATCTGGTTATTGTGTATTGGGTCTTCTGCTCATGGTAGTCATGGGGGGCTGATCGCCCCCCCCCCCCTCCCCCCCTTCTCTCTCTCTCTCTCTCTCTCTCTCTCTCTCTCTCTCTCTCTCTCTCTCTCACGCTTCCGCACATGCGCTCTCTCACATGGTATCAGAGCTTCTGGCTCTACCTGTTCTGAGGCCCCAGGTCACATGGGATCATAGTTTTTTTCTCACGCGCATGATTGGCCAACCATGCTTCCGGACGCGTACGAGCCCGATTGAAGTATGATTGGGGTTTCCATACGTGGGGCAGCGATTTTAAAAACTGGCCAGATTTTGGGCGTTTTTGAGCCGGATGGGCATTTCGCCCATGTGCGAACCCTTTGCCCTATAGTGCTATTACAATAGACCAAGGAGTGGTTTATTGTATTCTGTGGTTTTTGTGCTACTCTCTAGTGTTTTCTAGGGTGCCGTATGGTATCCCACGTATGGAATCTTCAGGGGGTCTGAACCAGGCTTGTGGCGGGCTTCCATACCCGCCCGCGTATACCGCATGGTTGACGTTAGAAAAAACTATGCATGGGATCAGTCGCCAGAGTTTGAGGCGCATCTTCTGCATCAGGAACTTCTCCCAAGATCAGCACAGCCAGCGTTTTTGTAAAAGGAATACAGATCTGCCAGCGTTTTTTGCATGCACTTGGCAAGCGATGGAAATCTGCGTTTTTCTGTCGCAGGGAATCTCCTCAACCTGCGTTTTCTGCAACCATCACGTTTTTGCAGATTAGCCTAGCATTTGTGGCATCAAGCTGGCGTTTTGCAGTTGCAAGCATTGCTCTGCATCTCCCACTACAGGCGCTCACTTCTCTGCACCAAATCGCACCAAAAATGCACCAGGACTGCCTACTGTTTTCTGGACCAGATCTGCGATTTTGGGACAGCTTGCGTTTTTACACCTTGCTGCTTTTTTGGTTTGCTGCTGCGTTTTCAGCAGAGGAGGGGACCGCTAGGCTTTGCTCCACCAGATCTTGCCTACGACACACGGCCTTGCATCCGGTGCATTGCCGATCAAATTCCCCTTTCAGCCATATACCACTGCTGTTTTTTCTCTGTTTTCAGCCCTCCGATGGCTGTGCACACGGAGATAAACCCTCCCTACACCCTCTGCACCGCTCTGGACCATGCCGGGAGCGTATGAGCACACTGAAAATCGCTGAACAGCAGTGTTTTCATCACCTCGCAGTTGCGTTTTTGGGTGGACAGCAGACACTTGGTTTGTGTGTTTCACAGAGGATGAAGTTACCTCCTACCAAGACACCAGCTGGCGGTGGTCCGTGCGGTCTCTTAGTGACTGCTGCAGTACACGGTATCTTCGACATCGGCTTGATCAGCTACGGGCGTACGATCGTTGGGAGGTCCATTCATTCAAGCCATCATTCGGCGGTTGCACACTCTAGAGGTGGTGGTGACTTGTGGTTTGCTATGGACACACCTATGCACTCATCAGAGGAGTTCACACGAGATATGGCCATGCTCATGGCATATGGGATTCGGACATTCCTAGAGAACACACCACCATCTTTGGTGGACAGACACTTACCACTTGACCTCCAACACGTCAGATCACTACATGGACTTAGGGAGAGGATCTTGGATCTCTTCTTGGACAGGTTCATTGCTTGGATCTACAGACTGGAGTAGGACTTGAGTGCTTTGGACTCTCCTGGAGAGTTCACCTGTGAGATGGGGGAGATGAGGCATCCCGCGACTACATCCGGAGTCACCCGGAGCTTGGCTTGGATGGTAGTGCAGTTGCTCTTCTACACTTCTGATCATTTGGATTGCTACCTTCAGAGTTATTTACACTCATGCTCGGTAACCTTACAACAAACTTATCCCTTGACCTGGGCAGTAGGCCACTTCAAGCTCATTCACATTGAGGGCCACACCGAGTTGCGGTTTGGTGGTGTTGTTGGCGCGGATTTTGTTTTGGTTGACCCTGAAGGATTGGAGGCAGGAGTTACAGGCAAGACGACGCAGAAATCTTGGTCTGGCCTTTCCTCTTCTTAGAGGTTCTTCAAGGTGCAGACTTCTCAGTCTGGCTTCCCTACTTCTACAAGATGATTACGGTGCAGATAGCTTGGTTTGACCGCACCTCTTCTGAGAGGCCCTTCACAACGCAGACTGTTGAGTCTGGCTTTTTCCTCATCTTGGATTACCCTACCTATTGACAGGACACCATTCACTGGTGGTCCATGTGGTCTCTCGGTGATTGCTGCAGCTTATGGTAGCTTCTGCAGTGCAGACTGTTTAGTCTGGCTTTCCTTGATTCAGAGGAGTTTACGGTACAGATTGCTACGTCTGGCCTTCCTGGAGTTTTACACAGCTTAGCCACCTGGCCACACTGGGTTGCAGGTTTATGCATCATTGCATTGACAGGCTTCCAGTCATTCTCATGACGGTTCCTGGGCTTCTCCATTTTCTCCAGACGGTTTGACTACAGACACCACAAATCCTATTGGGCACGACATTTGCAGGTCTATTGGCACTTCTTTTACAACAAGGAGTTGTTTTCACACTCGGTTTGGGACCTTCAGTCCTTTACGCAGTATCTTCACACTGTATCGGCGTAGGACAATAGCTCGCTACATTGCTCGTGACGGCATCTTTCCACGGAGATCTCTTTGAGGTTGGAACTTGGGACACCCCAGACTGCCACTACACTTGCAGAGTCTTGTTCTTCAGTGGACATCGCAGCAGACATCTTCATCGTTTGCCTCACATCTTCGGCTTCATGCAGCTTGTTCAGCATCCGGTGCTGAGAGGGGGACTTACACCACTCTGCTGCTTCATTGGTCTAGGGCATACATGTACGGCTAGTATGTCTCCGGGCTGGCCACCCACAGTCTAGGTTGTACCTAAACTTGGCCGGCCGCCCACTTTTATTCGGGTGTCCACATATATTTCCATATATCATTTTTCTGTTGGGTCGAGGGGATTTTCATCAGGCCTTGCCCTACCTCCCCTTGGGCACCTATTTATGGGGCCAGAGGGGTACCCACAACACATTTGGTTATTGTGTATTGGGTCTTTTGCTCATGGTAGTTATGGGGGGCTGATCGCCCCCTCTTCACCACTCATGGCGTTTGCCTCTCTCTCTCTCTCTCTCTCTCTCTCTCTCTCTCTCTCTCTCTCTCTCTCTCTCTCTCTCTCTCTCTCTCTCTCTCTCTCTCTCTCTTCCGCACATGCGCACTCTCACAAAAATAACTCAAGTTAGCTCAAAAATTTCCCAGGGACAATCAATTTGCTCGTTTTTTTTGTTCAGGAGTTGGCTTCTCCTATCAGCTCTTTTGATCAAGGAGTTTGCTTCTCTTATCGTCCAAGTCGGAACTCTGGCGTAGTAAAATTAGCCATCACACCCAGACCCCACTGATCTTCCCCGGGTGTCTTGATGCACTAAAATTACATACCCACGCAATCTCATCCAATTAGGAATATTCAATAGTCGACACATCACAATGCAACACAAATTCTCACATATGCATGTTACAAGATACAATAAATGTCATAATAATCAATATCTAATTCTCTTAAGTGATTTTCTCATGTTAAACTGATCATTTAATATGGGGAAGTGCCAAGGGACAAAAAGCTAGAATATTGGTTAAGCTAGCAGACCGGCCACAATAGGGATCCAAAGGAGGGAAAATAAGGATCCAAAGGGGGGGCCATCTGCAAAAGAGCTATGTGCAACAATGGGCTCAAAAGACCCTAAGGTTCAGCCCATTAAGACTTCCAAAATGCTAAGGTTCCAAAATTCAAAGGTTGTGTCCAAAGGTCAAACATTAGGGGAATTGGATGCTTTGACTGTGTCCCAAAAAGTCTTTGTCAAGCCTTACATAGGAGGGGGCGAGCCCAAGAAGTAGGGGATGAGAGAGAAACACCCACACTCACAAGCTTCATTTGTACACAAGGGGAAAGAGGGACACATGTCAGCTCCCTAGGCCAGATGCCCACAAGGTGTACTCAAATCCTATTGGATGGCCATGGAGGTGGACCAATGAGAATTAGGCTAGAGTAAATCTAGTTTAATTAATTTAAAAACACTTAATAAAAGAACCAATAAGAATTAAGCTCTCTAGAAGACTATTGGACAGTCTCCCAAGGGGACCAATGAGCATTCAGCAGCCCAATGGCTTGCTTGATTCCTATTGGCCAGGAGGCAAAGGGGTCCAATGAGAGTTTAGTTGCATTTATTAATTACCTAAAGCTCTCACAAAAGGGGAAAGGGGGACACATGTTAGAAGGCTATCACTTATGTTGCTTAATTTTCATTGGCTGAGGCTAGGGAGGTCCAATAGGGTTGTAGCATGAGTAATTAGCAAGGGAGGTCGACCAAGAGAGAGAGGGGGTTAATTTTTGCAAGGCATTATCACACACACACTCACACAATCTCATGTGTGAAGAACCGAAGACTCTCTCTCCTTCTCAAGCTTTAATGGAAAGCTTGCCACCTACTCCAAGCTTGTAAGAAGGGAGGCCTACACCAACAACTCTTGGCTTTGTGATGCAAATCCAACCAAGAGCCAAGCTTCAATGCATGCTCATCTTCTCTACCATGCTAATTACTAAGCTAAGCTATGCTAATATGAGTGATTATGTGAGGAGATGTACATCTTTCTCGTAAGAATACTCCTTCTTTCTCTCAATCTACTGTCATACCCCGCTAGCTGTCACCATCTTCGAAGGTGTGTAAGGTCTTGGGTCTGAGACTGTGAGGAAATTGATGTCGTGTTTAATAAGTGTTTTGCTTAGTGCATGAAGTTTCCATCTTCATTGCACTAGCTAGTATTGAAGGAACACAAAGAATTGTATTGTAAAATGTCTCTCTTGATGGGAGAAACCATAATACAAAGTCTTTTGGAGGGGGGACCGGCTCCATGCAAATCCGGTCCTCAACTATTGTCAATTGCTTAATTTCTCTCTCTTTTGAAGTATTGTTCATGCTATCTAACTAGGTGTTATGCTTTTTGTTGCTCTCTCCACCCAAGCACTCTTGTTAATCTCATTTGGAATCTATTCTAATGAAATGCTCACTATATTCATGCTATTTTCCGCTACACACAAGTTACTAGGCCACTAAATGTTACATTGGTATCAGAGCACAAGGTTTCTCTTTTCTTGCTCAAGAAGGGAGGTCCTCAAGATAGCTATAAATGGTTGGTACTATTAATTGCATGTGAGTAAGTAGAATACGGATTTTTCAGCCTTGCAGTGCGCCTGCCTTTGTGCAGTCAACGGGGCATCACCGTCGAGAGCTATGGTCTTAATAGTGGAGTCCTACGGGGCTTGCCTACGGCTTAACCACAATTGAGCTATTAGAAGCTTGACAGGAGCCGGTGCTGTTTTGGTGTTGAACGACCCTCTCTTCTATTCCTTGCAATTAATGGTATTCGAGCCACGGGTACAGTAGCTTGAGTGCTTTTTCTAAAGGGGTAAAGAGGAGTAGCAACTAGGGCTTGAAGTGCCAAAGTACACCTAAAAAGTTTACACCTAAAAGTTGTTAGAATGGCTGACAATAGTAAATAGAGTGAAATTAATGTTGATAACTTTGATTTTGCTAACGAGCAAGCTACTAATGATGCGCCGATGCTTGTTAACTATCTTGTTTCTAGGCTTTAATAAGCCATGGGCAATCCATCCCTCCAAAGTGAAGTGCAACAACAACTTCGTGCTCATGGGATTCTCCAAGCTCCCCACCATGACGAGGGAACACTGCCTCCTTGCGAGACTTCCAAAAGAGGTCTCTCTCCGATTCGGGAAGAAGAATAGGATTCCTAGGAAGGGCTTAGAAATTTGCTCCTTGATGACACATCTCCTTCTCAAAGTAGAACTCAAGAGCCTCCACCGAAGGAACGAGAAAGAAGTGAGTCTCCCGCCACCTCGGTGGAGATGGCTCCACGAAGACGGCGGGCTAAACGCTCTCCATCGCCTCCAAAACGGAGAAGACGATCGCATACTTCTCCACACCATACTTCAAAGAGGGATGACAAAAAGCAAGAGAAGAAAAAGACGAGAAAGTGGAAACCCTCTTCTCCATCTTCTTCATCCTCTTCCTCTTATGAAAGTGATGGTGAAGATAACGAAGATCAAGACAAGAAAAAGGCGAGAAAGAGGTCACCCTCTTCTCCATCTTCCTCAAATTCTTCATCTTTTGAAGAAAGTGATGGTGCAACTTTTGAACCATCAAAAAGAAGAGGCCATAGGAAATCCTATGCCGCGTGGAAGAGGTCATCCAAGCTCAAGAAGTTCAAAGAGGGAGGGAAGAGCATCTCTTTCCTTACCTACGATGACACTTTGGTTCTACGGACAAAGTCTTGGCCTTTATCCAACAATTCGATGCGGCATTTGGAGATGAGGGCTTCACGGAGTCCTCTAAGCTACGCCATGTAGCTATGCACTTTCAAAAGTCCGCTAGGCAATGGCGGTCTAGCCTACGGGCCAACGGTGAAGCTCCACAAACATGGAAAGCTTTAAGAGCTTCCATTATGAAGCAGTTTTTGGCCACCAATGCCAACGACAAAGTACTCACCGAATGGAGAAGCTTAAAGCCCTCTCCTTACAAATCCATTCACAAATATGTAGACAAGTTTTGGGACTTACAACTCAAAGTCACTGTCTTCAAAAAGTTGGATTTTGGACAACAAAAGCAACAATTTTGTGCGGGCTTAACTGAAGAAATGGCGGAGTATGTCAACTCCCAAAGGCCACGCACCATATCGGCGGTTATACACCATACTATGGTGGCCTCTCGAATCAATTTCCAAACGGGGGCTAAAAGAAATTCTAAGCCCACGGAAAACAAGGGTTCCAATGAGCCTAAGGGGAAGGACAATGTCCAAAAGTCTCTCAAGGGCAACCCCAACAAAGCTAAAGAGAAGGGAGTTTATAAAGGCAAAAATAAACTCTCTCCTGAAGAGCTCGAGCGTTATCGCAAGGATAATCGCTGTTTCAAGTGCGGTGAGCAAGGGCATGCGTACCGCGCTTGTAACCTAAAGAACACCGGCCATGAACCTCCTAGAGCTACCTTGGTCGAAATCCAAGAGGAGGAAATTCACCACAAAGGATCTCCTCTATGCCATGCTTGGGGAAAGGTTAGAGAACATGATGCTTTTATTCTCTTTGACCCTGGTTCTACTCACAATTTTATATCTATAAAGTTGGCCACCAAGCTACGCATACAAGCCTACGAGATGGGAGATGTCCTACCTGCAGACGGTGCTTTCAAGGGGCAAGAAGCTTCAGTCACTCCCTTAATCGGGAAATTGAGGCTCCATGTCCAAAGCTATGTGGACAAAGAGGACTTCTTTATCTCTCCTCTCAGCATGAGGATGTAATCCTAGGGGCACCATGGTTTGATCGTATGGCTGTCAATGTTAAATTCCCTGAAAGGAGAATCTCCTTTAAGTTCAGGAAAAAGATATGAATATAGATGCTAAGGAAATGGGTAACACTATACCCATTGTACATACACAAGCTTTCAACAAGTCAATAAAGAGCTCTATTTCCGTGTACATGATTTTTGTTAAAGATTCTCAAATGAATCTAATGTTTTAGCAAAAGAAAATATACACAATCAAAAGGAATTAGAGTTATCCAATTTTCTCAAGGGGTTTCAAGATGTCTTTATTGACGACATCCCTTTTGAGCTACCTCCTAAACGGGGCAATGATGACCATGCATTTGAACTTCTTCTAGGAAGTTCACCGCCTAACAAACCTCCTTATAGAATTTCTCAAGGTCAACAAGAGGAGATTATGCGGCAAGTGCATGAGTTAGTTGAGGAGGGCATGGTTAGGCCTAGCTCATCTCCATTTTGTTCTCCTGTGCTACTAGTGCAAAAGAAAGACGGCACATATCGTATGTGTGTCGACTATAGAGCACTAAATAGGATCGCTATCAAAAATAGGTTTCCCGTTCCACGGTAGAAGACCTATTTGATAAGCTACAAGGGTCCACCTACTTCAGTAGGATCGCCCTAATAAGTGGCTATCATCAAATAAGGATAGTTGATCAAGACATTGTAAAGACCGCAATTCGCACTACGTTTGGTCTTTACGAATACATTGTCATGCCTTTTGGCTTGACCAATGCACCAGCCACATTCAACCGCTTGATGGAAAAGCTATTCAGGCCTCACTGAACCTTTATTGGAGTGTTCTTTGATGATATCGAACACAAGCAACCCTCCAGGTAATATTTCAAGTTCTGAGAGAGAATAAACTTTATGTTAATCGAAAGAAAAGTGAATTTCTCTTACAAGAGATTCAGTATTTAGGTCACATTATCTCTCAAGATGGCATCCAAATGGATCCATCAAATTTAGAGGTAATAAAAGCATGGCCTAAACCAAGGAATCTTCATGAGTTAAGAAGCTTTATCGGTATGTGCGCATACTATAGACGTTTCATAGAAAAGTTCTCACTAATAGCTGGACCATTACATGACCTAACAAAGAAAAACGTTAGGTACACATGGTCTGCCAAGGAGAACAATGCTTTCGAAAAGCTTATCTCTCAACCGGTACTTACACTACCGGATCTCTCAAAGCCACTTGAGGTCCAATGTGACGCTTGTGGTGATTGCCTTGGAGCTGTTTTGCTTCAAGAAAATTACACTATAGGCTATGAAATTCGAAGGCTTGACCCTGTTGAGCAAGATCTAGGTATATATGAAAAGGAACTCCTTGCAGTTCTACATGCCTTAGACTCATGGAAGCACTATTTATTGGGGACTCCTATTGGGGACTCCTTTCATCTACGAACGGATCACCAAAGTCTCAAGTACTTCACGACGCAGACCAAGCTCTCCGACAAACAAATGAGGTGGGCAAATTTCCTTTCGCAATTTCATTTTCATATTGCTCGCATTGCTGGCAAGCATAATCAAGTAGCCGATGCACTCTCAAGACGGCCGAGAGTGAATGCGGTTTCCATAGCAACTCACAATGATCTATCTTCTATGATAGATGAGTATGCTATTGATCCCGATTTAAGAGATGTGATTTCAGCCCTTGCATTAGGGAAGAAAGAGGAACCATTTACTCTACAAGATGGTTATCTTCTCTATGGCAATCGACTATGCGTTAGTAACTCACTACGTGAGAAAGTAATGTATGAATCTCATGCTCCTTATGCGGGGTGTCACCACGAGGTGTATTTTTCCTGTTGCCTTCCGTAAATAAGTATTAGATATATTTATTTTATTTTTACTTGTTTGTCCCAAAACCCTTGAAAAGGTGCAAGTGGACATTGCATGGCCAGTGTGAAACGGTTGCAGCCAAATGGGTTTCTCACATCGGGGATCTAGGTCGGTCAGACAGGGACTGCCCTAGCCAGTTAGCACTGAATTCTGATGAGTATGGAAGCTCGTGTGCGCCAAACTGGAATTTGGGCCACTCGTCAAGTCACTGCAACTTTATAAGTTGAAAGGGGCCAGTAAATTAACCCACATTGTAGATGGTGGTCAAATGGTAGTCTTCAATGATGGTCAGGAGACCGATAGGGACGCCATGGAAGCATCTCCTAAAATTTAGGGAACTGCTATTTTTGACCAGAAAATGTGTTCGCGTCACTAGCTCTGGAATGACAAGAGGAACATTTTATTGCTCTGCTGCCCAGTCAACTGACGCACCAGTTGAGATATTTTTAGCAGGGAAAGCCCAAACTCGGAAACTGGGCGACGTGTCAGCCTGTGAGCGATTCTGCCACTCTGGGAGGCAAAAACGAGCTGCATATCAACAAAGGGGGCGCCATTTTCAGCCTCAGGTGGATTGTAGCAGGTACAGAAGCTATGGAATGCTTACCTTGCCCTCTATGCACAGTATGGTGACGGGAGTGATGCCCCGCATGCTACATACTGCTCTCTTTCTCCCCTGCGTACAATATGTTATGCCCCACTAGTGGGCTTCTCATTTGACCTATGTACAGTTCTGGGGGTTTATGTGCGTTTGCCAAGGCAAGAGCCTTCTGAACAGGAACCGGATTAGCTAATTGCTAATCCCCCACAGGTACGCACAGTTCCATCACGAAAGATTGCGAGTTTGGAGAGTTTTCTCGCGTGAAAACTTGTCCAATTCACAGGGGAACTGTCCCATTGCGTGCGGGAGCCCTTGGGACATGCGTAGGCGTGTTCGCTCCGCTAAAAACGATCCGAAACAGGGAATTACAGCCTGCTGTGTTTTTCTGTAGGTTTAGGGTTTCGCACCTAAACTACAAGGGAACATCGGGGGAGCCTCGTGCGAGCCTTGGGATTTGTGTACAGGCTTTTGGGCTCCCGGCAGTGAAAAACAGAGAATTACAGCCCGCTGAATTTCTGTGACAGCTCACTAGAAAGCTTCCAGATATCGAGGGAATCCGTCCTAGACAGGTGTTTTTGACCTACAGGGTTTTTGCGCCGTTTTGTTGTCGAAATCCGGTCGAAAACCTGCGTTTTCAGCCCTCGCCAGGTTTGGACAGCTTTGTGAAAGCTTGTGCGAAGTGGTCGGATCGTCTACCTCAATTTGAATAAAGAAATACCGGAAGGGGCGCCAGTCTTTGGGGCCTACAGGGTGTCGGTCTCGTGTGCGCAGTGACATTCTAGTCGCTGGACGCAACTGTGTTCTCTTCCCTTCTGAGTGCTCTGTGTAAAGTTAACAGGTAATTGAAATAGTACCGCCCTCTAATTGTACGGGCCGGTTATATGGTTCCATCCACGGGATAGTCACTTTTTCTTCAAAAAGTGCAGCGTGGATTGTTGTGGGTGAAAGCAACACAGAGCTTGTCGATATGGCAGAGAAGAGAGACCAAGTACCTGAAGAGGGATCTTCCTCACATGGCACAGAGAAAATTCCTTCAACTCTTCAAGAAGAGGACAGGTTGTTTAGAACTCAACTACGTTGCTGCATGGACATGTTTTACCAGTTGGCTAACAACCCAAGGATGCAGGAATTCTTACAGGCTCCGACACAGGGTTTTCAGCCTCCTACACAGGGCATGACTGAGCCGTTGCAGGAAAAGGAGATTTCCAATGCGCAGAGGACTCATGATGCTCGAGGGAAAGCCCTGTGGTTGAGCAACTAGCGGTGTCCAATGATCCAAAGCAACTTGCTTTAGCTGGACAGGAACCGTTTGTGAATGGTCAAGGGAGCAATGAACAGGCTATGCGTCAGACCCTTCCATTACCTAATACTTATCCTGGTTATTTTGGAGGTGGTTCAGTGGTTCAAGCTATGGCTGGACCTTCCACAGGTTATATGCCAGGGAATGTGTTCGGGACAATGCAAACAGGCATGGGTAACCGTATGTACGCGAACATGGGTGTCCAACCAGGTTTTCAGGGTGCCTATGGCCAGTTTTGAGTGCCTGGAACACAATTTGGTATGGCTGGTTTTTCGCAGCCATGCGTACAAAATGCAGATATGACGGGGAAAACAGTTGATGCGAGTGCTGGAATGAACACTCATGGAGCACCATTGTTACAGGCACCTGTTTATGATAATGTGGCTCCTTTGAGTCAGCCTAAGGATTACAAGGAAGGTGGGCATGGAGTAAAGTTTGAAACTTTCAGAGGAACTGAGGACCAATTGAAGGCTTTGACCTTCATACAGTAGTTCGATGCAGCTTATGCTGGAGGAAACTTCACGGAATCTTCAAAGATACGCAAGGCTGCCACTTTCTTGAAAGGGAATGCGCTCCAATGGTGGAACGCATTGTTGAACTAGGGTCAAGCCCCATCAACGTGGGTCCAATTCAAACAGCTTTTTGCGCCTGCATGGTTGACAAACACTTTTGAAGTGGATGTGATGACAGAATGGCACGAGTTGAATGCTAAACAGTGTGCAAATTTGGAAGAGTACAATAAACATTTTGGGCCGTACTGTTGCCAGTCACCTCTTACAGGTTTGTGCCTTTGTCAGAACAAATTGAGAAGTATTGTTGCGGATTGCCCAAGAAAATCAGGGACTACTGCACAAAGACTACTGTCATGAATATGTTTCAATTGATAGAGAATGCAAGAGTGGCCAACAATCTGTCGAAGGGAGATTCCGATGGATTTAATAGCCACAAGAAAGGGGCCCAGGGCAAACAGTTTTCAGCCAAGGGCAATGTTGCAGCAAAGCCTTCTGAGCCTCCCACAAAGAAGCCCTCCACTGAAGAAGCTGATACGTCCAAGAAGCAGTCTAAATCTTCTTCGGAACGAGGACAAGGACAAAAAAGGCATTTTTCTGGCAAAACTTTTCAAGAAAGGAAAGCTCTTAGGGAGGCCAAGAAATGCTACATTTGTGAACAGGAAGGACACTTTGCAAATGAGTGCCCACAGAAGAAGTCACAGGATAAGGATGACAAGTCAGACCATAAAGGGAAGAAGCCAAAGCCGAGTGCAGGACTTGTTCCAGATTTGGTTGGAGATCAGCCAAACACAGATGCCACGGAGCTGTGCAGAGCTTGGGGCAAAGTTAGAGACCAGACAGTGCTGGTTTTCTTTGATCGAGGAGCCTGTGCAAATTTCATATCACCAGAATTAGCATCAAAGTTGGGCATTCGTGCAGAGGAGATGGGTATGACAGGGGAAGCAGGTTTGGCATGCCCAGGACATTCAAAGACTGTTACTCCCATTCTGGGAAAGCTTCGTCTGCACATTCAGAGCTATGTGGATGCGGAAGAATTTCATATTATGCCGCTTGAGCGCTGTGATGTGTTATTGGGTATCCCATGGTGTTACAGGTTGCATGCTATGGTGGATACTTACAACAAAAAGATTACCCTTGTACATAGAGGAAAGACTCATGTCCTTGATGTAAAGCTTAAAGGCGAGTTTGTTCCAGTTGTTTCTGCTTCTGCTATTTCATCTGTAATAAAGAATCATCTTTGTGCGTACTTGATCTTTGCAAAAGAAGTACCTCAAGTTGTATCTAATTTGTCTACCTTAGATAAAGACAAGTCAACTTTTTTGAGTGGTTTCAATGATTGTTTTTCGGACTCTTTGCCAGGGGAGTTACCTCCTGAGAGACTTGAGGATCATACTATAGATCTTGTGCCAGGTTCTAGTCCACCGAATAGACCACCATACAGGGTTAGTGCAGCCCAACAGAAAGAGATTATGGGTTAGGTCAACGAGCTTTTAGAGAAGGGGCTGATTCAGCCCAGTTCATCCCCTTTTTGTTCGCCTGTACTCTTATTGCAGAAGAAGGATGGTTCATGGCGCATGTGCATTGACTATCGCCGCTTGAATAAGAATACTATCAAGAACAGGTTCCCCATACCAAGGATAGATGACATTCTTGATCGGCTTGAGGGAGCGTCACTGTTTACAAGAATAGACCTAAAGAGCGGGTATCATCAGATACGCATTAGACCAGAAGATGTCCATAAGACTGCGTTCAGGACAACATTTGGTCTCTATGAGTTTCTTGTCATGCCATTTGGTCTCACAAATGCTCCTGCCACATTTAATAGAATGATGGACAGAATTTTTAGACCACATAGAAACTTCGTGGGTACCTTCTTTGATGACATGATTGTCTACTCAAAGTCTGAAGAGGAGCATAGGGATCACTTGACTGCAGTTTTCAATGAGTTACGTAAGAACATGCTACTCATTAATGCGAAGAAGAGTGAATTCTTTTTGCAAGAGATTCACTTCCTTGGGCACATTGTTTCAAAGGATGGGGTACGCATGGATCCCGCTAAAGTGGAAGCAATTAGGTCATGGCTAGTCTTGAAGTCCGTACATGACATTCGAAGCTTTCTAGGCTTATGTTCCTACTACAGGAGGTTCATCCGAAATTTTGCTAAGATTGCTTCTCCACTCCATGCACTGCAAGGAAAAGGAGTTACTTTCAAGTGGAGAGCCAAGGAAATTTTAGCGTTCAAACACTTGAAAGAGAAGCTGACTTCAGATCCGGTAATTATTTTGCCAGATCTTTCTAAACTTTTTGTGGTTCAATGTGATGTGTGTGGCCATAGTCTTGGTGCAGTTCTAATGCAGAATGGCCGAGTAGTCGCATATGAGAGCAGAATTCTTTTGAAGACTGAAAGGAACTTGCAAGTCTATGAGAAAGAATTGCTGGCAGTAATTCATGCTCTCACTAGTTGGAAACACGATTTGCTAGGGGCTGATTTTGTTGTCCAAACGGATCATCAAACCTTGCGATATTTTCTTACACAGACGAAGTTGTCTGAGAAGCACATGCGATGGGCAAACATCTTGTCAATGTTCCATTTTCAGATTGTGCATGTGCAAGGGAAAAAGAACGTGGTGGCTGATGCGTTGTCACGAAAGCCCCAAATTTCAGCAGTGTCAATTCCGTACCATTGTGAACTAGACGAAATGAAGACACAATATTCTGAAGATTCAGATTTTGCAAGGATCTATGACCAGCTTGTTGATGGGCAACATCATGAGCACTATATGCTTAAAGAATGACTTTCTCATGATGCATGGAAAGTTATGCGTTACTAAACAGTTACAGCCAAAGATTTTGATGGAAAGTCATGCTCCACCTTATGCTGGGCATCGTGGAATTGATGCGACAGTGAAAGGGGTTGAGGCATTCTTCTATTGGCCAGCTTTGCATCAAGATGTTGACACATTTGTAAGATCATGCTTAGTATGCCAAAAAGTCAAATTTGACAGACAAAAGCAACCGGGATTGTTGCAGCCATTGCCGATCCCTGATAGGCCATGGGAAAGTATAGCAATGGACTTTATCTTTGATCTTCCAAGGACGCAAACAGGAAATGATGGGATTTGGACTATCATTTGTAGGTTCAGTAAGCAGGCCCATTTCATTCCTGTTAGGAAGAAGATAAAGCCAGAACACATGGTCAAGATATTCATGAGCAATATCTTTAAATATCATGGGATGCCTCAGTCAATTGTCAGTGGCAGGGATCCATGTATGACGAGTCTTTTCTGGAAGGCATTGTTTGAGAACATGGGCACTACGCTCAAGTTCTCTTCTTCGTTTCATCCGCAAACTGATGGACAGTCAGAAGAGGCAAATTCCGTACCATTGCTTGGCATCGTGGAATTGATGCGACAGTGAAAGGGGTTGAGGCATTCTTCTATTGGCCAGCTTTGCGTCAAGATGTTGACACATTTGTAAGATCATGCTTAGTATGCCAAAAAGTCAAATTTGACAGACAAAAGCAACCGGGATTGTTGCAGCCATTGCCGATCCCTGATAGGCCATGGGAAAGTATAGCAATGGACTTTTATCTTTGATCTTCCAAGGACGCAAACAGGAAATGATGGGATTTGGACTATCATTTGTAGGTTCAGTAAGCAGGCCCATTTCATTCTTGTTAGGAAGAAGATAAAGCCAGAACACATGATCAAGATATTCATGAGCAATATCTTTAAATATCATGGGATGCCTCAGTCAATTGTCAGTGACAGGGATCCACGTATGACGAGTCTTTTCTGGAAGGCATTGTTTGAGAACATGGGCACTACGCTCAAGTTCTCTTCTTCGTTTTATCCGCAAACTGATGGACAGTCAGAAGAGGCAAATTCTAATGTCTTGGACCTACTCAAATGTTATGTCTCAGAGCACAAGGCAACTTGGGAACACCATCTCCCATTGGTTGAATATGCTTACAATAACACTGTGCATACATCAACAGGTAAGGCACCATTTGAGATAGTGGAAGGAGGAAAGAAAGTCCCACCCATTTTGCAGACTAAGGACAAGATATTTGAGGCAGACAAGTATGTGCAAGATATGGATGAAACATACAGGAAGATAAAGATTGCTCTTGAGAAGACTCGGGCTAAGCAAAAGAAAGCTGCTGATCGTCACCGTCGTGAACTTGTATTTTCACTTGGTGATTGGGTACTTTTGCGCTTTGAAAAGGCCAGGTTAAGGAAAAGGAAAGGCAAGGAACGCTTGTTTCCTAAGCTCAGTATGCGATATTATGGTCCTTTTCAAATTTCAGAAAAGATCAGCGATGTAGCTTACAGGTTAAAGCTACCAGAAGGCTGGAAAATACATAATGCTTTTTATGTCAGCCTTCTAAGGCCCTTTGTTGGTGATGTGCCAGAGAATATGCTTGATGAGGAACAACCCGAAGTGAAAGAATTGGATGAAATCCTTGTTCCTGAACAGATATTGGCACATAAAGAAAGAAAGGTTAGAGGAAAGGTTGCAAGACGCTAGTTGGTGAAGTTCAAGAACTATCCATCATTAGATGCCAAATGGATGGAAGAGTCTGAATTGCTTGATTCACCTCAGCTATTGCAATTGTATCTTGAAGCCTTTCAAATGGAACCCACAGTGACTTGATGCAACCTTTTTGGAGCAAGGCAAGAGCATGGTTCATGATGCTCAAGAGAGTAGTTAAGCAATTGTATCTACTCTTTCCATACAGAATTTAGCTAGAGAAGTTTGTGCTCAAGAGTACACTAGAAGACTTCTATGCTTGATATATGTGTCGTAGCCAGGTTGGTGGGATTGTTAAATCGTCCAACGCTACATTTCCAGAAGCATGTATATCTTGGATTCCCATCATAGAATATATGTGATATCAGGAGATCTCTGCATGTATTATTGGCATGCAAGCGAGGTCGCTTGCAGTATTTCAAGGGTGGGGTGTGTCACTATGAGGTGTATTTTTCCTGTTGCCTTCCGTAAAGAAGTATTAGATATATTTATTTTATTTTTACTTGTTTGTCCCAAAACCCTTGAAAAGGTGCAAGTGGACATTGCATGGCGAGTGTGAAACGGCTGCAGCCAAATGGGTTTCTCACATCGGGGATCTAGGTCGGTCAGACAGGTACTGCCCGGGCCAGTTAGCACTGAATTCTGATGAGTATGGAAGCTCGTGTGCGCCAAACTGGAATTTGGGCCACTCGTCAAGTCACTGCAACTTTATAAGTTGAAAGGGGCCAGTAAATTAACCCACATTGTAGATGGTGGTCAAATGGTAGTCTTCAATGATGGTCAGGAGACCGATAGGGACGCCATGGAAGCATCTCCTAAAATTTAGGGAACTGCTATTTTTGACCAGAAAATGTGTTCGCGTCATTAGCTCTGGAATGACAAGAGGAACATTTTATTGCTCTGCTGCCAAGTCAACTGACGCACCAGTCGAGATATTTTTAGCAGGGAAAGCCCAAACTCGGAAACTGGGCGACGTGTCAGCCTGTGAGCGATTCTGCCACTCTGGGAGGCAAAAACGAGCTGCATATCAACAAAGGGGGCGCCATTTTCAGCCTCAGGTGGATTGTAGCAGGTACAGAAGCTATGGAATGCTTACCTTGCCCTCTATGCACAGTATGGTGACGGGAGTGATGCCCCGCACGCTACATACTGCTCTCTTTCTCCCCTACGTACAGTATGTTATGCCCCACTAGTGGGCTTCTCATTTGACCTATGTACAGTTCGGGGGGTTTATGCGCGTTTGCCAAGGCAAGAGCCTTCTGAACAGGAACCGGATTAGCTAATTGCTAATCCCCCACAGGTACGCACAGTTCCATCACGAAAGATTGCGAGTTTGGAGAGTTTTCTCGCGTGAAAACTCGTCCAATTCACAGGCGAACTATCCCATTGCGTGCGGGAGCCCTTGGGACACGCGTAGGCGTGTTCGCTCCGCTAAAAACGATCCGAAACAGGGAATTACAGCCTGCTGTGTTTTTCTGCAGGTTTAGGGTTTCGCACCTAAACTGCAAGGGAACATCGGGGGAGCCTCGTGAGAGCCTTGGGATGCGTGTACAGGCTTTTGGGCTCCCGGCAGTGAAAAACAGAGAATTACAGCCCGCTGAATTTCTGTGACAGCTCACAAGAAAGCTTCCAGATATCAAGGGAATCCGTCCTAGACATGTGTTTTTGACCCACAGGGGTTTTTGCGCCGTTATGTTGTCGAAATCCGGTCGAAAACCTGTGTTTTCAGCCCTCGCCAGGTTTGGACAGCTTTGTGAAAGCTTGTGCTAAGTGGTCGGATCGTCTACCTCAATTTGAATAAAGAAATACCGAAAGGGGCGCCAGTCTTTGGGGCCTACAGGGTGTCGGTCTCGTGTGCGCAGTGACATTCTAGTCGCTGGACGCAACTGTGTTCTCTTCCCTTCTGAGTGCTCTGTGTAAAGTTAACAGGTAATTGAAATAGTACCGCCCTCTACGTTGTACGGGCCGGTTATACGGGGCATAGAGGGATTCGGTCTACCCTAAAAGGGATTGAAACATATTTCTATTGGCCTACCATGAAAGCAAACATACAAGAGTATGTTTCTAAATGTGTGGTATGCCAAAAGACAAAGTTTGATAGAGGGAAGCAACTTGGATTGCTTCAACCTTTACCAATCCCTAATTCACCATGGGAGAGCATATCCATGGATTTTATCTTTGGATTGCCCAAGTCTATCCATGGGAATACAGGAATATGGACGATAGTAGACAGGTTCAGTAAACAAGCTCATTTTATACCTGTCAAAAGACTATCAAAGCCCATCAAATGGCAACCCTCTTCATTTCACAAATCTTCAAGTACCATGGCTTGCCAATGTCCATAGTGTCGGATAGAGATCCTAGAATGACCAGTAATTTTTGGAAGGGTCTCTTTGAGAATTTAGGAACAAGGCCAAATTTCTCTTCGACCTATCACCCACAAACGGATGGCCAAAGTGAAATAGTTAACCTAACAATTCTCAATCTACTAAAAGCCTATGTAATGGAAGTAGATCAAAGATCCCAATGGGAGAAGTACTTACCCTTAGTGGAGTATGCCTACAATAACACTGTACATACTTCCACGGGAAAAGCACCTTTTGAGGTAATTTAGGGAAGATAAAAAAGTCCCTTGCTACTTAAGGTACACGGGAAGATCTTCGCTGCAGATGAGTATAGCCGAGACCTACAAGAATCTTTCCAAAAGATTAAGGATGCTATCTCTATCTCACAGCAAAGGCAAAAGGCTGCTGTTGACAAGCACAGCAGAGCCCAAGCCTTTAAAGAAAATGATTGGGTCTTATTAAAATTTCCCAAGGCTCGATTAAGGCACACAACAGGCAAGAATCCTCCGGGACACCAGAAGTACTATGCTAAGTTAGCAAAAAGGTACGATGGTCCCTTCCAGATTCTTAGGCCAATCAATGAGATGGCCTATCAACTGAAGTTGCCCAGTCATTTGCTCATACAGAATGCTTTCCATGTGAGCCTACTAAAGCCTTACAAAGGAGAGCCACCTCAAGAACAACTATTGAATACCCACTGGAGATCGAGGACCAAGAAGAGGTGCTGCAGCCCGAGTCCATTCTCCGACATGAAGACAAGGTACTAACAGGAGGTAAGACTATCCGACGATATCTTATTAAGTTTAAGAATTATCCTTTTGAAGATGCTAGATGGATGCAAGGCATACAATTAAAGGATAACCTAAACCTTGTCAATGCTTACAATGCTTCCCTAGAGTAAGCAAATGTACAAATGTTTAAAATCAACAAAGTTTTTGTCTTATAAGACTGTCTTTTTCTTTATTGTGCACAAAAATGAAGTAGTATGCATGCTTAGATTAAGTTTGCGGAGACGACGTCTCCCGACAACCAAGTAGAGCTTCTCACTCTACTATGGAAGACTGATAGGACTAATGTGCAGACATGCTTGCGGCAACTTAGGCTCTCAAGTGCCAAAAGGACTAGTCATCCATTCTGGAACAATGTCGTAGGGTAATATAGGGATCCTCTACCCGCTACGAAAAGGACTAATGAATATGTTTTATCTTCTCTACCCCGTAGTTGAGGACGACTATGATTTCAAGAGAGAGGTAATGTCATAATAATCAATATCTAATTCTCTTAAATGATTTTCTCATGTTAAACTGATCATTTAATATGGGGAAGTGCCAGGGGAGAAAAAGCTAGAATATTGGTTAAGCTAGCAGACCGGCCACAATAGGGATCCAAAGGAGGGAAAATAGGGATCCAAAGGGGGGGCCATCTGCAAAAGAGCTATGTGCAACAATGGGCTCAAAAGACCCTAAGGTCAGCCCATTAAGACTTCCAAAATGCTAAGGTTCCAAAATTCAAAGGTTGTGTTCAAAGGTTAAACGTTCGGGGAATTGGATGCTTTGACTGTGTCCCAAAGAGTCTTTGTCAAGCCCTACATAGGAGGGGGCGAGCCGAAGAAGTAGGGGATGAGAGAGAAACACCCACACACACTCACAAGCTTCATTTGTACACAAGAGGAAAGAGGGACACATGTCAGCTCCCTAGGCCAGATGCCCACAAGGTGTACTCAAATCCTATTGGATGGCCATGGAGGTGGACCAATGAGAATTAGGCTAGAGTAAATCTAGTTTAATTAATTTAAAAACACTTAATAAAAGAACCAATAAGAATTAAGCTCTCTAGAAGACTATTGGACAGTCTCCCAAGGGGACCAATGAGCATTCAACAGCCCAATGGCTTGCCTGATTCCTATTGGCCAGGAGGCAAAGGGGTCCAATGAGAGTTTAGTAGCATTTATTAATTACCTAAAGCTCTCACAAAAGGGGAAAGGGGGACACATGTTAGAAGGCTATCACTTATGTTGCTTAATTTTCATTGGTTGAGGCTAGGGAGGTCCAATAGGGCTGTAGCATGAGTAATTAGCAAGGGAGGTCGACCAAGAGAGAGAGGGGGTTAATGTTTGCAAGGCATTATCACACACACTCACACAATCTCATGTGTGAAGCAACGAAGACTCTCTCTCCTTCTCAAGCTTTAATGGAAAGCTTGCCACCTTCTCCAAGCTTGTAAGAAGGGAGGCCTACACCAACAACTCTTGGCTTTGTGATACAAATCCAAGCAAGAGCCAAGCTTCAATTCATGCTCATCTTCTCTACCATGCTAATTACTAAGCTAAGCTATGCTAATATGAGTGATTATGTGAGGAGATGTACATCTTTCTCGTAAGAATACTCCTCCTTTCTCTCAATCTACTCTCATACCCCGCTAGCTGTCACCATCTTCGAAGGTGTGTGAGGTCTTGGGTCTGAGACCGTGAGGGAATTGATGTTCTGTTTAATAAGGCTTTTGCTTAGTGTATGAAGTTTCCATCTTCATTGCACTAGCTAGTATTGAAGGAACACAAAGAATTGTATTGTAAAATGTCTCTCTTGATGGGAGAAACCATAATACAAAGCCTTTTGGAGGGGGGACCGGCTCCATGCAAATCTGATCCTCAATTGTTGTCAATTGCTTAATTTCTTTCTCTTTTGAAGTATTGTTCATGCTATCTAACTAGGTGTTATGCTTTTTGTTGCTCTCTCCACCCAAGCACTCTTGTTAATCTCATTAGGAATCTATTCTAATGAAATGCTTACTATGTTCATGCTATTTTCCGCTACACACAAGTTACTAGGCCACTAAATGTTACAATAAAGAGCGCCGTTGAGCACTCCTTCGAGACAAAGGCTCTACGGTATGAAGCTACTCAACGATGACCCCGTCACTCCCCCCGCAAATAACCTAAAAAGGTTAGGGCCATGAGCTCAAAGGACTGTACAACCAAACGCTCCCCAGACCGAAGTCTGTGTCGGTTGGAGGTTCAAGCATACAACATCGGCTTGCGTCGTTTGGAGATTTTCTAGCATACAATGGAACGCTCCCCAGCCATTGGCCTGCGTCGTTTTGAGGTTTTCAAGCATACAACGGAATGCTCCCCTGACATCGGCGTGTGTTGTTCTGAGGTTCAAAGAATACCAAAACAGTATTTTTCACTACTTCACCCGGGAGTAAAATCAACAATAAATGAAATCAGTATAAAAACCAGAGTCAAACAATTCAAATTGGCACCAATACAGGTTTAAAACAGATAGCATCCATTTCAAACAGGATCACCAAACAAGTTCTCAAACAAATTCTGAAAGTTAAAAAGAAATCTCGACATCAATCGAGCTCGAAAAAAGTCGACTTACTTTCCATCTTGAAACCTACACCAAAAATTAGGGTTAGGTTCCTTTCATAAGGTTGTAGCCGACAGTAGCATGATCCACAAACTCTTAAATAGTCGAAACAAGGCTCGACAAGCAATGTTCCTGTGCCGGTGATAGTAGTCCCAAGACCTTGCAATCACACTGGACCTCCGAGGCTATCAACAAGAGACACCTGCTGAGAGATGTCTAGAAATTTCAAGTTATAATCTGCTAGGGTTTCCATGGCAAGCATTTCAGGATACCCCAGTATGGCAGAAGTTGCACTCCGACGGAAGATGTCAGAAACCATATAAGTTCGGGCAAAATTTTTCTTGCGAAGTCCTTGGAGTGTGGGGCTTGGTAGCTATAGACATCAACATCATGGCATTGCTTCAGAGAAAAATAGTGACTCGAAACAAATCTTTGATCCTTCTCTTGCAAGTGATCTTTTTGGCTTATGCCCTGTAAGACATGAGCGGTGAAGACGGGAGCGCGCCCGATGCGCGATGAAGTAAGAGTGGGAGTCGCTAATAAGTTCGTGGTCAGTAAACAAGCTCATTTTATACCTGTCAAAAAGACTATCAAAGCCCATCAAATGGCAACCCTCTTCATTTCACAAATTTTCAAGTACCATGGCTTGCCAATGTCCATAGTGTCGGATAGAGATCCTAGAATGACCAGTAATTTTTGGAAGGGTCTCTTTGAGAATTTAGGGACAAGGCTAAACTTCTCTTCGGCCTATCATCCACAAACGGATGGCCAAAGTGAAATAGATAACCTAACCATTCTCGATCTACTAAAAGCCTATGTAACGGAAGTAGATCAAAGATCCCAATGGGAAAAGTACTTACCCTTAGTGGAGTATGCTTACAATAACACTGTACATACTTCCACGGGAAAAGCACCTTTCGAGGTAATTGAGGGAAGATCAAAAAGTCCCTCGGTATGCTTTCAAAAAAGCACATGCCTATAGCTCTGATACCACCGTCACAAGACGGACACCACGTACCCCGGTATTTGGGTGCTCTGCATAGGCGGATGGGGAGATAATACTCCCCTTCCTATGCTGTTATTTTTGAATCCGATCCCTTCTGGGGGAAATGACGTAATTCTCCCCAAGCGAAGCCAGATGAGCTACAAGAGCGCCCAAGTGCCATTCCCCCCCCCGGGGGGGGGGGGGGGGGGGGTCAACTTCACCTAAAAGGGGTTGTGAGGTGAAAAAGGGAGACACCACCAACCTCAGCGGACGCCACGTGTGAGCCGACGCCCTTCCAAGCGGGTATGGCATTTCCTAGGGGAAAACCGTCGGGTTTCAAAGGCAGTTTAGTGAGGTGAGCGATAAGTTACCTGGAGGAGGCGACTCCAAAGGGAAGACCGAAACAAATGCCGCAGTACCTGGGCCTCTGAACAGAGGTACTTGCTCGCTGTCACGCCCAAATCAAGCTCGCGAAATGGGTCTCTCAAGGAATTAGTCATGGCCCTAAGAGTGTAGATAATTCTGGCCTCTTGTACTCCAGAGGAAACTAGTGACAAAAGCGTCTGCCTTCGGTTTTTGAGTGCATAGTCCTGGTCGTTCTTCTTGTATACTTTTTTGGTGTATGAGGGGAGCGACCGGGCGTGCCCTACTCGACGCCGAAAACAAAATAAAAAAGAAAAGAACAGACTCAACAGACTTTTACCACTTTAATAACGACCGAACTGAGAGAGAGAGAGAGAGAGAGAGAGAGAGAGAGAGAGAGAGAGAGAGAGAGAGAGAGAGAGAGAGAGAGAGAGAGAGAGAGAGAGCACATGCGACACGGAGTGGCGGAAATCCACCCTAGAGATTCTTGGCCCCAAACTGTCACAAACGGGAGCGCATAGCAATATAGAATATACTTGGATAAATAGAATTTATAAATTAATACTGAAGCCAGAGGATATAGAGAGAAATAGATAGAGGAGAGAGAGAGATAGAGTGAGAAGATCGACACAATACTCGGGACCAGAAGATGGGCTGGTCCCCCCCCCCCCCCCAAGAATAGTATCTTTATTATTGAGGAGAAGTCTATACACGCACTTGAACCGAACGTATTACCACGTTCGTTCTAGAATAAGACTTGATGCTTCCCGGAAGCCTCGGATTCCTATTCCTAGGGCAAAACCCTATTCCAAGGAACTTCCGTTCCTTATTCCAAATCCTCGAGAATCAAGGTTCTTGCCTCTGGATCTCACCTTCCAGACTTAGGCCATGGCATCTCTGCAACTCTTTTGTAACTCTGTTTCCAGAGTCCTCTTCTTGCAGAACAACTCTGCTTTCCCAGACACAAAGTCCTTACTTGATAATCCCCACTGCCGGATCACAACTTGAGAGACGACCTCTCTTCGATCAGTGGATCTACTTCCCAAACTCGGGTACGAAACCCTTGGGCTGATCTGGCTCTAATTCCTCAGAGCGCTTTTCTCCTGCAGAGGCTCATGTCTTCCTCTGCTCCTACTCCCTTACTAAGAGGAAGTACACCTGCAAACAAATACTCAGAGTTCATAACATGAAATCGTTACCTTCAAAGTCTCGACGCTCGAAACGCAACTCGGTTCTCGGAAAGCAATTCCCCGGAAGGGATCTCTACTAGAAAATCCTCTCTTCCAATCCTACACACAAAAGAGGTGTGTTCTCGGGTTCCTTTTCGTAAATCAGCCCCGTCTACGACATTTATGGGCTGAAAACAGAGAAAAACATCAACTTGTCGCGATGGAAACATGCTCCGTAGGCACTTCTTCGCGAGGGAACTTGTGCACTGGGTCTTGGCGACATCTGGTACACCTAGGGCAGCCATTGGCATCACCGGCAAGTCTTTTTTGCGGATGAAATCTGCAGCAGCATGCTCTTCTTGCAAAAATTGATCTCCTACTCTCAGCGAGGGCATGTGATGCTTTTATAGCTCCTGGCCACAACACGAATAGCTGAGCGCAAGCCGCTCGCGAGAGATCGCGGCCGTTTTTTTTAATTTTTTAATAAGGCGCTGTTTTGTCAGAAAAAGAGAGAGAAAAATCGCTGGTTGGTTTATACTGCTTTATTTAATCATAGGCTGCCCACTTATTAAGTGGGCGGCCGGTCACCTTTAAAAGTGGTTTGAATCTGTCCAAAAACTCAATAAAACCTTTAAGTGAAAAACAATGCTTTCACAGCACTTCCCAGGTGTCTCTGGATACAATCACATGCACAGTTGCAATGCAGACATAGAGACTTCCTCATGGGAAAGCATTTGCTTTCCCGTAAAGCAATCCCGCTTTCTCAGAAGCATCTGTTTTTCCTCAAAGTTTCCTCTTTATTCAAGTGCTTGCTTTTCCTTGTGCACAATTCCAACACAGTTCGAAATTTCCTCCTGACTATGGATATTCCCTTTTTGATGCACCCGTCACCCACCTTGTGACGCATCAAGAATACCCATCACCTAGTCCTTTCCTACCGAACTTACGGTACAATCTCCTTCGCGATTCTCTATATCACCCATCCTATGACGCATCAGAGATGTCCGTTCCCGGATGGTCAGATACCTTTTCTCGATGCTCCCTGTCACCCATATGATGTGACGCATCAGAAGTACCCGTTCCTGGTGGCCTTATAGATATTCCCGTTCACAGTGCTCCCGTCATTACTCTGAATGACGCACTAGGAATACTCTGTACTCGGATGTCTCCAGTGAGAAAAATTCTCTCACTTAAAGAATCCAATAATTCATTTAGAATTATTTCTCGTGGTGTCCCAAGTGAGAATACCCCCTCACTTATAAATCCAATAATTCATTTAGAATTATTTTTATGTCAGATAGAGCGAATTTAGCAACATCTCTCTCACTTATAAACAGTTGTCCTCAACAGTAGAGATCCAACTGCACTGCCGGGGAGAAACCGGAAAGATTCCAAATCTTGCGGAATGGTGAGTTGAGCTAGTCCTTTCTCAAAAGAGAACTTATAAATTAAATTAAACAGAAATTCAAAAATTCAAAAATTCAATACTTACCTTATCGGTTCATGTCCTTCCTCTAGAACCTTGAGGATATCCTTCACCAATCATCAAACTTACGAGCCATGTAAGAACTCGTCATTCGTGTCTTTCCAATAGATCGGAAATTTCTTCATCTGAGAATCTGTTAACTCACTTTCAAGTTTTGCCTTTTCAATCCCGAGAAGAATAATCCTCCTAGAAAACAATTTAGGTCTTTGTCCTTGCGCATAATGCTGCGCTGTTAGTCCTGAGGGTATTAAACCTTTTGTGTCTTCCCACATAGGGAATGCCCAAGTCATAGAGCATTAAGCTCGATGTCTTTCTTTCACAAACAAAGTTTGCGATCACATTAAAGAAGGTTCTTGTTCCGGGCCGTCGCTCAACGTAGGCGGAGGGTTCCAATCCGAAGATTCCTTGTGCACGGTGGCACTTTTTTCGAATCTTTTCCTCTTGCGAGTTATTACCACCAGCAATGTTTTCCACTACTTGCTTTGACTCGCTCGTGTTCCTATTGGGCAAACCGATCCCAATCTTCTTGGATGCCTTCCTCAAAGCGTAGAGAAAAAAAAATTCGTCGGAAAATTCAACCTTCAATTGAATCCAAGTCTTGTTGTAAGTTCCTTGCAGAGCTTTGGTATACCACCTACTTGCAATCCCCCTTGAGGTGTTTGGTCACATGCATCACCTTCGACACTTCTAAAAAATTGCCGTTTGCAAAGGCAACTTCAAACTGGCGAATGAAGCAGTAGATTTCAGGACATCTTCCCTTCCTTCAAAAGTATCAAACTTGACTGGAGTGTTCCTAGTCTAGAGACCTTCTTCATATCCTTCCTGAGATGACTGAATTTCTTGGCTATGGTTCTGGATTGATATTCATGGATATCTTCTGGGTTCTGAAGGATCTTGAGCATTCCGCTCCTTGGATTCTCTAGGTTCTTGAGCATCATGATCTTGTCGCCTTCTCAGAGAATCTCAAGTCTTGTGTCGACTTCTTGCAGAGAGAAAACTTTTACCAACTCTGCGAGCTTTTTGCTGCAGGACTTAGTGTTCCGCCTCCTTACTTCTCTCTTGGCTTCTCATGGCTTCTTCGTGTATCTTCCGAGAGTCGTCCTGCTTTACAGAGAAAGAGAGCAGACCATGCTCTGATACCACTGTCACAAACGGAAGCGGATAGCAATATAGAATATAATTGGATAAATAGAATTTATCACTTAATACTGAAGCCAGAGGATATAGAGAGAAATAGAGAGAGAGAGAGAGAGAGAGAGAGAGAGATAGAGTGAGAAGATCGACACAGTACTGGGGACCAGAAGATGTGCTGGTCCCCCCCCCCCCGGTAATAGTATCTTTATTACTGAGGAGAAGTCTATACAAGCACTTGAACCAAACATATTACCACGTTCGTTCTAGAATAAGACTTGATGGTTCCCGGAAGCCACGGCTTCATATTCCTAGGGCAAAACCCTATTCCAAGGAACTTCCGTTCCTTATTCCAAATCCTCGAGAATCAAGGTTCTCGCCTCTGTATCTCACCTTCCAGACTCAGTTCATGGCATCCGTGCAACTCTTTTATAACTCTGTTTCCAGAGTCCTCTTCTTGCAAAACAACTCTGCTTTCCCGGACACAGAGTCCTTGTTGCTAATCCCCACTTCCGGATCACAACTTGAGAGACTACCTCTCTCCGATCCGTGGATCTACTTCCCAAACTCGGGTACGAAACCCTTGGGCTGATCTGGCTCTAATTCCTCCGAGCGCTTTTCTCCTGTAGAGGCTCATGTCTTCCTCTGCTCCTACTCCCTCACTAAGAGGAAGTACACCTGCAAACAAATACTCAGAGTTCATAACATGAAAATCGTTAACTTCAAAGTCTCGACGCCTGAAATGTAACTCGGTTCTCAAAAAGCAATTCCCGGGAAGAGATCTCTACATAGAAAATCCTCTCTTCCAATCCTACACACAAAAGAGGTGTGTTCTCGGGTTCCTTCTCGTAAATCAGCCCCGTCTACGACGTTTATGGGCTGAAAACAGAGAAAAACAGCAACTTGTCGCGATGGAAACACGCTCCATAGGCACTTCTTTGCGAAGGAACTCGTGCACTGGGTCTTGGCGACATCTGGTACACTTGGGGCAGCCATGGGCATCACCGGCAACGTCTTCTTTGCGGATGAAATCTGCAGCAGCATCTTCTTGCAAAAATTGATCTCCTCCTCTGAGCGAGGGCATGTGATGCTTTTATAGCTCCTGGCAACGACACGAATAGCTGAGCGCAGGCTGCTCGCGTAGAGATCGCGGCCGTTTCTTTTTTGTTTTTAATTAGGTGTTGTTCTGCCAGAAAAAGAGAGAGAAATCGCTGGCTGGTTTATACTGCTTTATTTAATCATAGGTTGCCCACTTATTAAGTGGGCGGTCGGTCACCTTTAAAAATGGGATGAATCTGTCCAAAAACTCAGTAAAACATTATAAGTTAGAAACAATACTTTCACAACACTTCCCAGGCGTCCCTGGATGCAATCACATGCACTGTTGCAATGCAGACATAGACTTCCTTCCGGGAAAGCATCTGCTTTCCCGAAAAGCAATCCCGCTTTCTCAGAAAGCATCTGCTTTTCCTCAAAGTTTCCTTTGAACCTATCTTCATCCAAGCGCTTGCTTTACCTTGTGCACAATTCCAACATGTTTCGGAATTTCCTCCTGACTATGGATATTCCCTTTCTGATGCACCCATCACCCACCTTGTGATGCATCAAGAACCCACTACCTAGTCCTTTCCTACCGAACTTACGGTACAATCTCCTTCGCGATTCTCTATGTCACCCATCCTATGACGCATCAGAGATGTCCGTTCCCGGATGGTCAGATACTTCTTCCTGATGCTCCCTGTCACCCATCCAATGTGACGTATCAGAAGTACCCGTTTCTGGTGGCCTTACAGATATTCCCGTTCACAGTGCTCCCGTCATTACTCTGAATGACGCACTAGGAATACTCTGTACTCGGATGTCTCCAGTGAGAAAAATTCTCTCACTTAAAGAATCCAATAATTCATTTAGAATTATTTCTCGTGGTGTCCCAAGTGAGAAAACCCCCTCACTTATAAATCCAATAATTCATTTAGAATTATTTTTATGTCAGATAAAGCCAATTTAGCAACACAAACCTTGGCGCCCCTTTTGGTGTTTCTTTATATTGCATCAACACAGTACAAGGCGGTACTCAGACTTTGCATCTTCGTCCAGAAGCATGTCAGAGAATGAGCCCATGGCCTCATATTTAAAGGCCCTAGGCCCAAAAGAAGTTTACATGAAAAGCCTTCAAACTCAAAAGCATCTGGTGCAAAAGCGATGTCCAAAAGCTGCCAGTGGGATTTACGAAAATCCGTACAACTGCCATGTGAGAACCGCAAATTGCGGAAATCCAGATAGGCTACCACGTCAACATGTCAACACAATTTATGGGGTGTCTGTACAACTGCCACGTCATCAGTTCGTACGTTGTGTGTGTCTGAGGGTCCAACTTTATTTGAATTCCTTTTTGTCACTTGGGCCCCATCGGACGGGGTACCATAAGTTGGTAGGACTTCTTCTTCTGCTGTTGCTTGTTCTGCTTAGGGTTTAGGCCCCTCAGCCGTGATCTGGAGGTTGGCTCTGCTCTTTAGTAACTTGACATGTCAACAGTTTGTGACACGTCCGTCCTCTTTTCTTTCTTTTCCTTTGTCTGCTTCTGACTGAGAGAGAGAGAAAATTACTCTCCAACTTCAGAGAGGAATTTCCCTTTTCTGTGAGTTTTTGGGAAGCTCACGTAAGCGAGAGTATCTTCTACAAAACTCCGGGGAAGCTCTCAAAGAAGCGAGTCTTATCTTCCGCTAAGTAGTCATCTTCATTCATAGTCATTCCTTCAATTAACACAAGGAAAAAACACGCAAAATACACACATATGCTTGTTGTAATTTTCTGCACATAACCTGAAAATGTTACCTGAGCACGTTCCAATGCCGAAGTAGAGGCCTTTTTCGCGATGGAATCACACCAAACTTTGTGTATGTGTAGAGTAGGTAGAGAAGAATGAGATTCTATGAATGCTTTGCTGAAATTCACCCTAGTAGAAGGGGTTAGGGGCTGAAAACAGAGAATATACAACCAAAATACACTCGAGAAAGAGAGCGTAGGTTGCAACTTTTCGCGACAAAACTACTAGAGAGAGTGGCTATGGCTGTGAGAGCCCTTGTTCTAGACTATGGGAGCTCGAAGCTACCACATACGTCACAAGGGGCTGGTCTGAAGCTTCAATGGAGAGCTCCATCGCGTAGAGCATACTCACAATGGGGGGGTAGGTGTTCTGCGAACCTCCCAGGTGGGAGAGGTGGTGCACCTATGTAGCCAGCAGGAAGAAGGGGCGCTAGAAGATGAGGGAGGGTGAGAGAGAGAGAGTGAGAGTGAGTTTGCATGGGTAAGTGTGCCACTTGGCACACTTACCTTATACAACTTAAAAACCATTCAACTTTTCACTTTAAAAAGTCCTTAGGCCATTAATAAATTGTGCAATTCACTCACAACTGCACACATGAATGCTACTTATGAAAACATCAGCTGCTCCCCGGCACAATGCCGTGCAGACACTGCTCCTGCACCACCTGTTCGCACTTGTCCGGCCATTTGTTCCGGACACAAATAATTAAACTTAATTTAATTAGCTTATCCTAGGAGCTTATTAAAAATAATTCCGGCCCTAGGATCACTGCTCTAAGGACCCCATCTCATTCCTGTGCTCGCATTGGCGCACATAATTTTCTGAGCCTGAAATCTGAGGCTATTGTCTAGCCCTTATTGAGGGCCCTATTTCCCAATCACTACGACTTCAGGGTATTTTCTGCTAGGGTCCTCCTAAGGTGCTCTAAGACGCATTTGGACACACTTAAGGCACTAGAACTACTAGTTCTATTATGATGTGCACACAATTGATTAAATAGTAATTTTATAGTAAATAAATTAATTATTTACAAAAACTGACATTGTTACATCCCTCTTGGTTCTAAACAGTTGACCTCAATTATAGAGCGTCAACATAACTGCGCAAGATGTGTGGGTAATCCTTGAGATCTGACTCTTCCATCTTAAGGGGTGTTACTTTTAAGCTTGAATAAATACTTTGGATGTAGTCTCCCGGACATAAGTTGTGGATCATAGTGGTGTATTATCTGTTTTGGTTGAAGGATTTTGTAAGGTGCAGCGAAAGTGAATGTTGATATTGCTCCCAATACAATAGGGACAAACTCACCCTTAAGTTTTATATCAAGTACAATGGTTCGTCCCTTTTCAGTAGTCAATGTCGCTGTCTTCGCCCGATAATCGACCACGGCGTTGTTCTTATGGTACCAAGGGACTCCCAGGAGAACATCACAACCTTCCAAGGGCATTATGTAGAAGTCCTCGTGCCCCAAATACCCCTGACAATGCAACCGAAGTTTGCCAATGACAGGTGTAATGGCCACGTCCCTACTGGGTGCCGCTAAAACTGCCTCTGTTTGTGGTCCTATCCGATCGGGTGTAATCTCGAGCCGCACCGCCAATTCACGTGAAATGAAGTTGGCCTTGGCTCCTTCATCAAAGAAAATCAGGTCTTCTTGATCTTTCACTTTGCCCCAAGCTTGGCAAAGGCTGGTATACTCTCATCAATCGTGCTTGGGTCAGTTCCCATGCAATCTGGAACCAATTCTGCTTTCATCTTGGCTTTTCGTCCACGTTCCTCAGCTGCTTTCGAACTCTCTGGCATGTCTTCATCTTGTCCTTTTTGTGCCTTTTTAGATTACTTCGCGGAGATGTGCCCATGTTCTCTGCATCCAAAACACTTCCCCTCTTTGATGTAGTTGGCTCTCTCCCGAAGAGTGAGCCGGGGTCGTGCATCCTTATCTTTCTTTTCTTGGGGGCGCTTCTTCTTCTTCTACTTTCTTTATTAGAAGTCTGTTCGGTTTTTTGAGTCATGATCTCATCTGTGGGGTAAGTCAGACTTCCGAAATGTATGGCAAAACCCCGTTTCGCATGACCCATCAGTTCTTGAATAGAATCTGACTTTTGTTCTAAGCCGTGATCTCGTATCTCCGTAGGAAGTCCACAACAAAACTGCTCAATCTGTTCTTTAAACGAGATCTTCTTAAATGAAGAAGCGGGTAGAAAAGATCTCCAAAATCTCTCGCAGTATGCATCCAAAGAATCTCTCTTGGTCATCCGAAGATGATTCCAAGCAGTTCGTATGTCTCGTTCGTACTCCCGAGTTAGCCAAGAAGAAATCAAAATCCACCTTCTTTAAATTCTCGAACTTTCTTGCTTTTATCTTGGAGCAAGTCATACTGGTTGGCTTTATAGAAATGCTACTTGATTCCGAACTATCTGAAGACGAGTCCTCTGTAGAACTGTTAGAAACTGGGCGAAACATAGGCTTCTTTGCCTTTTTCTTGCCCTTTCCGAAGCGTTGCTTTTTGCTACGCTTTTTCCCTTTCCTTTCTTCTTCGCTTGAGTCAGAAGAGCTAGAAGAACTGTCAGCAGAAGGAGAAGAAGAAGAACTGGATACTCCTTCAAATAGCACATGCTTCTTCTGCTCTCTTGTCGAGGCAAAAGTAGATTGATGACCCAAATAACCCGGGAAGTCAGTTCCTTTTTGCTGCTTTTTGTCGTGCTTTTTGGCTTTGTTGTTTGCGTCAAAAAGCTGCGTAATCTGTGTATCAACCACCTCTTCCAATTCTTGCTCTGTAAACATCCTCGGAGAAGGAGGTTTCTTGAGTGCCGGTTTGAGGGGTGGCTCTGTGGCTTTCTGCCACTGGGTGTGCACTTCGTCGAAGAATGTCTGAGTAAAAAATTTAGCAAATTTCGGATCCTTCACAAGGTTGATCATCATCTTTGTCGCGTTGTCAACCAATTGTCGACGTTCCATCTCTTCAATCTCCGCCTGAGTAGGCTGAGGCGGGCCGTACTCTTCGTGAGAATCTTCTTCGTGATCTCTTCCCGCATCCCTAGATGCAGAGGAAGTCGACTGTTTGTTGTTGGGATCCATAAGTGCCGCGAGAAAAGGATCGGATTTCCCGGTAGAAGAGAAATCATCCTCGCTCTGGTACTACTGTAACAAACTTGGACACTCCAAGTCAAGATTCTACCGCAGCAGAGATTCACTTCAAAACTGTACACAATTCACAATTGATTCGACATGGCCCGGCGGAGTTCCGTGCCTAGAGATGTTGACCCCAAAGACCAGCGCCCCTTTCGGTATTTCTTTTTGTATTAATCTGTGTTCAAAGTACAAAAGAGTGGGAGGATTCTCACTTTCAGACTCTGCGTCTAGATGCTGTGAGTTGTGAGGGCCCTGCCCACTTATTTATAAGTTACATGGGATGCCCAAAAGCAGAGCCCCAAAAGCTTCCAATTTTAAAAGCTTGTAAAATAAAGCAACTATTCCAAAAGCTTCTCAATTAGCCTTGGCCCTTGCGTAGAGTTTTAGCTTGCATTAAAGCCAATTTCCGTACGCTTTGCCACGTCATCAGATTTTCGCTTTTGCACGGCAGATCACGGAAGTCCGTACGGTACTGCCACGTCAACATGTCGACGGATTTTCCGGGTGCTGCCAGCCGGGGTGTGTGTGTGTGTATCTGCTGCCCCACTTCAAAGTGTGTCTAGGGGCAAGCCACGTCACCAATTTGTGACAACTTGGGTTCTTGAGGTTCTTGAGTTCTTTAGCTTGCAATCGGTGTTTGAGAAGGCTTCTCACCCCTTGGCGGCCTTGCGCTCACACCAAAGTTGCTTTTTCCCACCTCACATCGATTGGCCGGCCGCTAAGTGCACAGTCCGCTCTCAATGAGTGAAAAAAGGAACAAGGGGAGGCTGGACAAGCCCTTCTTTCTTGGGTTACCTGTTACTCTTCACAAACACGATTAGGAATCAAACGCCCAAGTGGACTTGGGTTACGTGTGACCGCAACAAGCAAAAAATTTCTTGTGGTTCTTTCCTTGTGTGATACAGAACACTGTCAAAAGCTTTGATACCAATGTAAGGTGCAGCGGAAGTGAATGTTGATATTGCTCAAGATGAGTGCTCCGAACTGTGCTCGAGGGTTCCTTTTACGTACGGAGGGGAGAGCCTTCCGTTTCTTTAGAGATAGAGTGCAATGATCACAAACAAAGTGAATGCTAATGTGAATGAAAGTGATGAGACTGAGAGATAGAGAGAGAGAAAAGAATACGACACCAGACGGTTCTCAAACCCTCCTCCAAGGGCCCCCCTCTCTATAGCGAGAGAGGTCTATGCTATAGATTGCACAAATTTGGTACAATGGTCTGGATGCAATGGACTTGCCGATGATGTCGACGACAATGATGACGAGGACGAGGGCGGGCTGAAAGTTGAAAACGCTAGGGCTGAAATGCTGAATCTGGAAAACACAAACTTTTTGCTGATTATTGACACTATGTCGGCGAGGATGGTGATGACGAGGACTCGACGACGATGCGCTGAAAATGCAGATGTTGAAATCCGAAAAATAGCGGGCTGAAAGTTTAAACGCTGGCTGACTTGACGGTACGGCGAGGATCTGCTGCGGGTAGGTGAGATTTGCGAAGCTAGGGACTAGATCTGCAAAGGCTAAATGTTGAAAACTGAAAATGCTACCTGTCTTGGCTGATGCAGCGTCGGGAAACTGCAAAACGCTAGGCCTGATTTGCAACTGAAAAACGCCAGGCTGATCTGCTAATGGAGGAAACGTTGGGGATGATCTGCTGCAAAAAACGCTAAGGGATGGGATCCAAAAACGCAAGCTGCTTCTGTTGGTTGAAAACGCTAGGGCCTTCTGCCGGTCTTACTGAGAAGGTGCAGTGCAAGTCGCCTGAGCTTCTTCTGCTGCCTCTTCCGCTGGAAATGGGCGCCCCCTATCTGCTTATATACGAATCTCATGCTGGGTCTAGCAAGCTCCCCTACAGTCCCACGACCCTCGAAAATGGTGGAATTAAATAACAAAAATGCCAACTGCCTGTAAAATGTTATGTTCCCAAACTGATCGGCATTTGGACCTTCTGCTTGGACAATGCATATGCTGGGTGGTACTGGGTATGCAATCAGAGGATATGCAACTACTCTAAGTGCCTGGACATGCACGGCCTGCTCACATGCTCACAAAGGTGCCAGAGCACTTCCTAGGCTGACCTGAACCCTAGACCTGAGATGGCTTGTCCACATGCACATAGGGTTAGATGTGCACGTGACAGATCTCCTGAGTCTCTTTGACTTCTGGAGGATCTTCCTGTACTGGAATCACGGGAGGAGAACCAACATATGGTCAGAGGAGACTAACATGAAAAGCATTATGGATGCGCCAATGAGAGGGAAAATCCAATCTAAAGCCACTTCATTGACTTTATTTGTAATTTTGAAAGAACTGTAAAATCTATGGGAAAGTTTAACAACTTTCCCTTTTCCGACCCGCTTTTTCAATCGAGCTTTCTCAAACTTAAGCAAGACGTATTGTCCTTTTTCAAGTTTGAGGTTTCTTCTGTGCTTGTCTGCTTTTCTCTTCTGCTGCTCTTGAGTGCGAAGAATTGCTTGTTTTACTTGTTGATAAGCCGTATCAATATCGCGTACAAATTTGTCTGCGGCAAAGATGTTTTCTTTGGTACCAAAATAGAAAGTAAAAGTGGCTTCCCATAGATAATTTCGAAGGGAGCTTTACCAGTTGAGGAATGTATGGTATTATTATAGCAAACTCAACTAATGGTAAGTACTGTTCCCATTCAGATTGTCTTTCCGAAACATAGCACTTGCGAAGGTCTAGAACAATGGCATTAGCGATTTCGCTTTTACCATCTGTTTGAGGATGATAAGCTGATGAAAAATCAAGCTTAGTTTCCAAATTCTTGAATAGTGTTGCTTGCCAAAATAAACTAGTCATGCGAGGATCTTTGTCGCTGACAATAGTTTTTGGGAGTCCACGATGTTTAAAAATCTGAGCTAGAAAGATTTTAGCCATGTGATCAACTTTGATCGTTTTCTTTATTGGAAGGAAATGTGCTTGCTTACTGAATCTGTTTATAATAGTCCAGATTGCATCATTTCCATTCTTTGATTTTGGAAGATTTGTAATAAAATCCATGGCAATGCTTTCCCATGGGGTGTCAGACACAGGGAGTGGTTGAAGCTTGCCATAAACTTTATGTCTGTCATCTTTCACTTTTTGCCATACTAAACACTCACGAACATATTTTTCAATGTCTGTCCAGAGTATTGGCCAAAAGAAAAACCTTTCGAGAGCAGTAGTAGTAGCAAGAATCCCTCGATGACCAACATAGGGAGAATTATGTGCTTCCATTACTCAAATTAATCGTATGATCCTCAGGTCGAGAAGGTGGAAGTTTATTTGGAAGTTCATCTGCGAAACAATCTTTAAAACTTTCTAACAACTTAATTGTATTTTGCTCTAGAGAGGAAGAAAGTTGTGAAGAAGCCACATCTCTCTCTCTCTCTCTCTCTCTCTCTCACACACACACACACACACACACACACACACACACAAAATTAAGTACGCTGAAACACATTTTTTCATTTCTTTCTCATTGCAATGTGATTGGTGATGAGGATACGCCATTCACTTGCATCTGCAGTTCCAACATATTGCTTTCCTTTGTTATCAAAGGATAAGGTTTTTTGAACATAATCGGGGATGGGGTGTATCTTGTAGTGCCAAGGCATTCCCAGGATTACATCACATCCGTCAAGTGAAGCTAGTAAGAAAAATTCTTGATCTTTGTAGTTATCTACCTTTAAATTCAGCTTCCCTATAATAGAAGTAGAACTGGAATTTTGTCCTTCGAAAGTAGATGAGACTTGAATAGAGACTCCAAAGCGGTTGGGTTGTAAGTTGACATCTTCGGCAAGCTTCGTAGCGATGAAGTTATCCGTACTGCTTGGATTAAACAAAATGAGGGCCCGCTGGTTGTTGATGCTGTCCCTTGCTTTGAGAAGAGCTCTTTCTTTACCATCCTTTGTTGTATTACCCTGTACATCTGTTAGCATTGGAAGAAGGGGGCTATGGGGTTTTAGTAGGGCAATCTCCCTTCATGTGTCCAATTTGTCCACACTTGAAGCGTCTCCCTTCACTGATATAGGTTCTCAACTTGCAGGAGAGAGGTATTTCCCTTTCTTGGGCTGATTAGGCTTTGCTTCTGCATCTGAGGCGGTTCTTTTCTTCTTTTGAGAAGAAGTAGAAGTGGGCTGATTATGAAGAGCTTTCTGCTTGGCATGATAAGTGCTTTGCTCCATCTTCTTGGGAGTACCCTTGTCATGTATAGCATCAGCTATGCGAGCTGATTCCACAAGTATTTGTAAGTTGCCTCATGCATTAAGCTTCATAGCCTTTTGCAAGGCTTCATGCAGCTCGGCTTTAAACTTCCGCATCTTCTCCGAATCTTCAATCTTCTTGAATGGGGTGACTTTCAAAAGAAGTCCCAAAACTTATCCACATTGCGGAACAGTTTCGTTCTCTAACTAAGAGAGTCGAGCCATTCCTTCTTTACTTCTTGCATATAGTGTGGAGGAAGGAATTGTGCATAGAATATCTTGAAAGCAGTCCAACCTTGAGACTTGAGTTTCTCAAGGATCTTTTAGGTACATACTAACATGGCGAAGCTTAGACCTTTCTTTAAAGTTTCCTTTTGCAAATGCCGCTTCAAATTGGCGGATGAAAACTAGAGCTTTGTCGTTGTCCCGCCGTCTGTTGTAGAAATCAAATTTAACATCTTTGCCACGTGACTTGAATGATTGCTTCCTGCGGTGCTTCTTCTTATGATGCTCCTTCTTTTTGTGTTAAGACTCCTTGTTGATAGGAGCCCTTTCCTTCGATTGCACTTCCTGCTGTAGCGGATCTTCAAGGAACATGTCTTCTGGAGAGATTATATCATCCAAATCTTTAATAAAAGAAAAGTGAGGAGAATAAGGAGGGTTCAGTTCTTGAACCTTTGGATTAAACCGCACATGACGTTCTGGAGGCTTGTTCTGACTCTCGTGCATGCGAGAGGTTTTAACTAGAGGATCTTTCTGAGATTCTGGCCTCTTTGGCTTCTGCATGAGAAAACCCTTGTGCATGCGGGAGGTTCCGATTAGAGGGCCTTTCTGATGCACTTGTCTCTATGGATCCTGCGGGATTTCTCCCGATTCCAACGGCATTTTCTCTTTCCCTTTTTCAAGGGTATGAAGAATCTTCTGAACTTCTAGATGGGAGAGAGCTTTGTGCAACTCTGCCACCTGCTGCTGGAGGAGAGTGAACTCTATCTCATGTCCTTCCATTTTTGCAGTCTGCCAAGAGTCGTCAATTGACGTTGCTTTGAAAGCACTGTCACAAACGACGGAATCGTAAACTGGCTTTTAAATGCAATTCGAATACTCAAGAGAATTGGGGGGAGAAAGAGAGAAAGCTTGACACTTCATTGGGGACCAGAAGATGGGCTGGTCCCCCCTCCCATAAAGAGAATCTTTATTTCTAAGGGAGAATCTTTACAAGCACAGGAATGGGGCACACGCCCGTCCTCTATTGGTTCTTGTCCTTTGTCTGCTTCTGATTGAGAGAGAGAAAACTACTCTCTAACTTCAGAGAGGATTTTCCCTCTTTTGTGAGTTTTTGGGAAGCTCCCGTAAGCGAGAGTCTATTTTCCACAAAACTCCTTAGAAGCTCTCAAAGAAGAGAGTCTATCTTCCGCTAAGTAGTCATCTTCATTCATAGTCATTCTTGCAATTAACACTAGGGCAAAACACGCAAAACACACACTTATATACTTGGTGTAATTTTCTGCACATAATCTGAAATGTTACCCTAGCACATTCCAATGCCAAAATAGAGGCCTCTTTCGCGAGAAGAATGAGATTCTATGAATACTTTTCTGAAATTCACCCTAAAAGAGGGATTAGGGGCTGAAAACAGAGAATATATAGCCAAAATACACTCGAGAAAGAGAGCGCAGGTTGCAACTTTTCGCGGCAAAACTACTAGAGAGAGTGGCTATGGTTGTGAGAGCCCTTGTTCTAGACTATGGGAGCTCAAAGCTACCACATACGTCACAAGGGGCTGCTCTCAAGCTTCAATGAAGAGCTCCATCGCGTAGAGCATACTCACAATGGGGGGGGTAGGTGTTCTGCCAACCTCCCAAATGGGAGAGGTGGTGCACTTATGTAGCCAGCAGGAAGAAGGGGCGCTAGAAGATGAGGGAGGGTGAGAGAGTGAGTTTGCATGGGTAAGTGTGCCACTTGACACACTTACCTTATAACTTAAAAACCATTCAACTTTTCACTTTAAAAAGTCCCTAGGCCATTAATAAATTGTGCAATTCACTCACAACTGCACACATGAATGCTACTTATGAAAACGTCAACTGCTGCTCCTCACAATGCCGTGCCGACACTGCTCCTGCACTGTCACAAAGTGATGACGTGGCAGACAGCAGAAACCCTAAGTTCTGCCAGAAACCCTAAAATTCTTGCAAACCCTAATTTCTGCCAAAAACCCTAATTTCCGGAAATTGCGGAGGCGGATTATTTTATTTATTTATTTATTTTTTTTTGGAAAATGATGAGCGACGCGAATTTTGCTTTTGCTTTTTTTTATAAAAAAAAAGAGAAAAGACTCTCTAAGAGAGAGAGAACTGATGCTTTTGATTTTAAAAGCTTTTGGGGCTCTGCTTTTGGGCATCCCTTGTAACCTTTAAATTAGTGGTGAGGGCCTCACTTCTCAAATCATCTGGACGCAGAGTCTGAGAGTGAAACCCTAACCGCTCTTTTGTACTTTGATGATTGATTAATATAAAAAGAAATACCGAAAGGGGCGCCAGTCTTTGGGGCCAATATCTCTAGGCACGGAACTCCGCCGGGCCAGTGCAAATCTATTGTGATCTGTGAATTGTTTTGAAGTGGTTATTTGGTGCTGTCGCGGTTGATTCTTGACTTGGAGTGTCGAAGTCTGTTACATGCACGACTTGTTTGCACTTGTCCAACCATTTGGTCTGGGCACAAATAATTAAACTTTATTTAATTAGCTTATCCTAGGACCTTATTAAAAATAATTCCGGCCCTAGGATCACTGTCCTGTGCTTGCACTGGTGCACGTAATTTTCTGAGCCTGAAATCTGAGGCTATTGTCTACCCCTTATTGAGGGTCCGATTTCCCAGTCACTAGGGCTTCATGGTATTTTCTGCTAGGGTCCTCCTAAGGTGTTTTAAGTTGCATTTGGGCACACCTAAGGCCGTAGAACTACTAGTTCTATTCTGATGTGCACACAACTGATTAAATAGTAATTTTCTAGTAAATAAATTAATTATTTACAAAACCTGACAGTCACAAAAGTGGTTTCATTGCACTTCTTATTGAGAGTCACCTGATTAAGTGGAGACATAGGCCTGAGGTGATTGCGACTTGGGAGTTAGTGAGGGGGATGAAGAGTTGGTTCCTTGGTTGATTTCTGAGGAAATTGCCAAGGACAAAAATTGAAACGGGCATGGGCAACACGTGCCAACGGAAAAGAACAGAGTGAACAACTTTAAGCACCTCAAATAACAACTGAACTAAAAGAGATGCACGATACACAAGACGGGCTGTGGCGGAATTCCACCCCAAGAGAGCATTGGCCCCAAACCTTGGCGTCCCTTTTGGTAATTCTTATATTGCTTGAACTCAGTACAACACCGGTACTCCATACTCTGGACCTTTACCCGGAAGCGTGCCAGAGAATGAGCCCTTGGCCATGGAAAGAAGTTACATGAAAATCTTTTAACTCAAAAGCATCTGGCCTCAAAAACTAGGGCTAAAAGCTGCCCAGCGAAAATTACGGAAATCAGTACCGGTGCCACGTCAGCACAGTCAACGCGAATTCTGAAAATCCGTACAAGTTGCCACGTCAGCATGTCAGTGCAAAATTCGGGCTTCCGTACTGACTTGCCACATCATCAATTGCTACGCAATAGTGTGTGTGTGTGGTCTTGCTTTATTTAATCCCTTTAGGTCACTTGGGCCCCATCGGACGGGGTCCCGCAAGTTGGTAAAACTTCTTATGCTTCTTCTTCTAGGGTTTAGGCTCCTCGGCTGGGATTTGTAGGTTGGCTCCGTTCTTCATTGGCTTGACACGTCAGCTGTTTGTGACATAAATTCAATATAAGGGGGGAAGTGTTGTCTCCCTAGGCATCGAGATGGACGCCTGAGCAATGGCTGCAACCTGTGTGAACGGGCCTTGCGTGTGAACACATCTCTAGTTGAAGGAGGTTAAGAAGGGCGGCTAAGGAATCTTGTAAATATGACCGTAGGCTCATTTTTGAACTATCTTGTTTAATCACCATACTTGGACTATAGACCCTTGGTAAGCTAGTGTGTGGGCTGGTGGTATGGGATGCCGGTCCTTGAGGTGAGGCACTAGGTTGGAGTAGTTGCAGGTTTCTAGGCTCGAGTGTGAACTAGTTAGGCTGGGAGGTGAGTCAGAGGTCTATCCCTTATGTTGTTTTATGTGTGTTTGGTTTTTCTCATATCGTGTGCAGGATGGATTCTTGGGGAGCACTAATAGTAGTTGTGACTCATTTGCAACTCACGGAGTTTTTTGTAATCATGAGTTGCTTATGTTGCTTTAGCTGCATGTATGCCAGGCATCTGATACCTCCTCATTCCCACTAGGAAAATAGGTTGCCATCACTCAAAATTCTTATCATACCTTCTTATTTGAATCAAGAGGCAAAGGTGTACTGAAAGTTTGAGAAGCTCTATTATCCTATCGATCCGAGTGTATGCAAGCATGCAAAGTATGATCGACTCAATGTTCTTTCACTATGATAGGCTTGACTGTATTTGAAATCCTTGTAACATCAGGAAAAAGTTCATCAATAAGCTGCTCAATTGATTCTTTGCAAGTCTAGCTATTGCGTTTTGCTCCAACTGCCATCCTAAGGGAAAAGGGCTACCTTCTGATACTGAGATTGATGGTAAAAAACATGGTAATTGTAGAATATCGGTATATTGAGGTAAAATTGTGTGGATATCATAGTTTTAAGGGGTAATTTTGTATCAATTTCCTTCAAGTTTTGCGTGTTGATTATAGTATAGTTTTTGGTTGTTTCTTCATTTTTTCCTTGGAAGTCAGAGCTGGCCAGAAATGATAAGTTTGCAACAGCTGGGCAGGATCAGCGAGTGCTACAGGAGACTACCCATTCAGTCATCACAAGTTATCGGTACAGTTTTTTGATGCCTCTGCAGCTCAAGACCGAAAAATTGAAGATCTGGTTAGGAAGGCCGTTCAGGAGCTATGGAGGCCTCCACCAAGTGAGCTATTACTTCTTGTCACAAAGGGTGCAGATTCTTCAGTTTTGAAATCGGCTCCTAGCAGTCACACGCTATCTGCAAGCAGCGATCCATGTTATGTTGAGGCATATCACCTGATGGACCCTATTGATGGCCGTTTGACTTTACATATGAAGGTTGGTGTGTTGGCTCATAGCAATTTTGAACCTTATTCCTCTTTGGGTGAAGTATAATATGTGGAACTTCCAATTACTGTTTCCTTAGAAAGTAAGTGTTGTGTGTGGGAGCTATCACTGATCTTATGAAGGTAAATATTTTGAGAGAGCATGTGTGTGTGTGCGCGCGCGCACCTAGTAACACACACCTTTTTTAGTCCGAGTCTACAAATTAAAAGAGGGCTAAAACACTTGCACAGAACCGAAAATTAAGGCACACAAGTAATGGACGAAGCAACAAGACTACATCACTAATTAACTTAATTCTTCCGAAACAGAAATAGATAACATAAACATGAAAAAAAAAAAAAGAGATGAGTATGTGCATATATATGTGTGTGTATATGTATGTGTATGTATCAACACATTGTTTGAGACCTCTGCTGTTGATGTTGGCATGTGCCATCTTTTGCTTGGATGCCTGGCTCTATGCAGTTCCCTTGGGGTTTTCGATGCTATGGAGGATGGCGATTAGAACGCCTGGATCAATATCATGTGAGTGGCTGGGCTGTCTTATGCGGTGGGCAGGTCTCTTTTATGCCAGGCACTATTCTCTGTGATCATGCAGTCATCTCCGTGTGTGAGCATTCTTTAGCACCACTCTGGGAACCCACATCCCAAATAGGATCTTATCCGACTGCACACTGCACGATCAGATTTCAGATTTTGGAGCAGTGAGGTCAATCCTGATCAGGCTGAGAGGCTTGAATGTTGTCTCTGTTTTTCTAGTCAGGCATATCGCTCTATTGCTTCTGCACGGCGTGCCTCATTTGCAGAGAGAGGCGAGAGGCTTGCATGCTGTTCTGAGCTCTATAGTACGCCTAATCCAGTAGTTTTAGAGGATGATTATCTGAGAGATGGTGAGACTCATGCTTGATATGAGCTTCTCTATGCTTAATAGTCGAGTTCAGAGTTCACCTATCATGCTTCTGGGACTACGTGGATCAAGAGTAGCCACGTGTTGAGGGAATGCACCCCTGGCTCCATTCCGCAACCTCTTAGAGACAGTGCAGGAGCACTCCATACAGACCTGGACTTGGTGCTGGCTATTGCTATATATTATTACTCTGCTTGCTTGCTTATGACTGATGCGATATCTAAGGAAGTATTGTGAGCTAGGGAGGAGATTTGGTCCCACACCCCCATCCATACGGTACACATGGAGTGGCGGAGTTCCACTTCCAGAGCATTGCCCCCAACAACGTGGTGCCCCTACTGCTCTTTCTTTCATATTACTTTACAAAAGGTATAACTGCCTAGAAGCTCTTCCTCTGCTTCCGCACACACGAGAATGTGAGAGAGAGCCCCTAACGCTCGTATTTAAAGACACTTGCCCCCAAAAGCAACTGATATGAAAAGCTAGGTCTCCAAAAGCTCTCAAACCCAAAAGATGACACTTGGAGGCTATTTCTGCGATTTATAGAGCGTTTGTACAGTTCTGCGTATTGCGGCGGGAATTTCCAGTGTCCGTACTGCTGCCACGCGAGCTCATTTTTAGGGCTAGCTTCAGTAACGATCGATGTTGTCCATTGTTGTCCATGGGAGTCCCCTTGGGGTCATGCCACATCACCAACTTGTGACATAACCCCGTCTTGAAAGAAGAGTAATCGTCGGCGATTAGACCTACAAAACTCAATCCAATTTTTTAGCAGACACTGCCTTTATGCATACACGCCAATGCCCATCATTGCCAGATAGCACATTCTCTAGCATGCATTACACCATACAGTTTCACAATCAAATTTTTATCCAGCCATCACATCCAGATCTCACTGATCTCTAGCAAATGTCTTGATGCACTAAGATTACATTCTGGCAATCGCATCCAATTTGGAACTATTGATACACTAGATTCATATCTTTGCAAAATGCTTTACTGATGACACAAATGCACATGTGCAAACACATAACATAAATACATTCAGATACAACCAAACGCTCCTGCTCCCTAGACCGAAGTTTGTGTCATTCAAAGGTCCCCAGACCACAACGAGCGTGGTTCAGAGGTTTCCATCTACAACTAAATGCTCCCTTAGACCACAGATTACAATGTTCAGAGGTTTCCATCTGCAGCTAAATACTCCCTTGACTGTAGCGTGCGTCTTTTTAGAGGCCCCTAGTACAACTAGACGCTCCGGCAATCCCAATCGGCATCAAAACAAGTTTAAAATAGATAAAATCTATTCCAAACAATTTGCAAAGAGTATTAACATCTCAGTCAAAATTCAAACAAGTGGTTCTTTTCGTTGGTTTTTGTTGGGTATAAAGGCCCTTGCCTCTTTATAAACTCTCATTGGGTGTGAACACACCCTTATTGTACATTGTACCCTTAGCATATAAAATACATTCTCTCTCTCTCTCTCTCTCTCTCTCTCTCTCTCTCTCTCTCTCTCTGTGGGACACACGAGGAGATTCATGTCACGGTTTGGAATTGCAATGGAGACTTATGGACACACCCAGAGAGACTTGAGGAGGTGATGAGAGGTCGAGACATCATTCTACTTACAGAGACACACGAGAGCCCGGAGAGAGGGTTACCACGGATACATGGATTTCAGTGGGAGTCTCTACATCGAGGATGTATGCGCCAGCATACCACTCGCGGCTCAGGAGGAGTGGCCATACTCTTTAGACAGGGGCTTCACAGCAGACTACAGATTGTTGCCCGGGACCCACAGGCCCGCTACATGTGGATTCGCCTCGAGCTCTCACGAGACAGGATCGTCTACATTGCCCTTTGCTATTTTGCTCCCACAGGCTCCAGATTCGCCCCTATTGAGCAGGAGTCACCGTACGCATGCCTCACGGAGGAGATTATGGAGTACTCCACACTGGGTGAAGTCTTCCTTATGGGAGACTTCAATGCTCGTACACGCAGTGAGCAGTGTGAGACATATGACCATGAGGACCCAGAGACACTACACACTCTAGATGAGGAGGCTACTATGAGAGACATAGCAGACAGAGCTCCAGTCACAGCTTATGGACGACATCTACTTCGACTTGGCTCCCAGCACCGTCTCCTTATTTATAACGGGATGGTCCAGTGGCCCACCTCAGGGGGCCTGACTTGTATGCCACATGGAGTTGCAGAAGGAGGGGGGAGTACAGTCGACTATATTCTGGGACCCAGGGAGGCTACACACCTTATCACATCCTTCACCATTCCACCCATACCCATCGGAGCCGACCACACATACCTCTCTTTCTCTATCACCGGAGATACCATCACACACAGCTCCACAACACGCACTCCACACACCACCATCCATTTCACACATGAGTTAGCCTCTATTTACTCGGCCAAGGTCGAACATGGCCTATGTCTCCTCCACCCATCCACACCACTCTCAGTTCTCACATCACATATCTCTTCCGTTCTCCACACTTCAGCTATTAGCTCTTTTCCACACACCACTCACACAGGACGCACTCCCCCCCCCGGGGCTATGCCTCAGAACCGCTGGTATGATGATGAGTGCAGAGAGCTATACCGACGCCTCCATGCACGGCGAGCCTTAGGAGAGATCACAGAGAGAGAGGCCAGACGGCATATGAAGACGCTGACACGCCAAAAGCGGCGAGCATTCGAAGAGGCACAGGAGCTTGAGCTATACCGCCTATTCATGAGCATGGATAGCGCGACGGCATGGCGCACCCTGCGCGAGCCACGTCCGACTACAGCTATTGAGGATCCATAGATATGGCATGATTATGCAGAGCGACTTTATGAAGTGCCAGGGCAGCCTCCTATTCCACAACCACACAAGCCTCGCCCCACGTGCTCCTCCTTCTTTACAGCAGAGATGGTAGAGAGGGCCATACGCCGCATGCAGCACAGACGATCAGCTGACCATACTGGATTACAGAGTGAGCACATCATTTATGCGGCCTCCACTATAGCCCCGTTGATTGCACATGTCTTCAACCGGGCTATAGGGGAGGGCTTCCCAGAGGAGTGGACACAGCACACCATAGTGCCTATCCACAAATCTGGCGACACCCTGGACCCAGGGAACTACAGGACTATCATGATTGGCCACACGATGGCCAAGCTATATGGAGCAGTACTTGAGGCACAGCTCAGCTGCTACGCAGAGATCGAGGGTTTACGAGCTCTAGGCCAAGCAGGTTTCAGACGAGCTTTCTCCACCATTGACCACATCTTCGTTCTACGCTGCCTCATTGATGGGGCAAAGGCGCGGAAGAAGAGGCTTTACTGCTGCTTTGTGGACTTCCGCAAGGCCTTTGACACAGTCCCACGCGAGAGACTCTTCCAGCGCCTTCACAGCATTGGGGTACCAACAGAGATGATTTGGGCCATATATGCTCTATATGAGAGGGTGACGGGTCGGGTTCGTTGCCCAGGCGGTTTTTCAGAGACCATTGCTAGCACCATTGGTGTTAAGCAAGGATGCCCACTCTCCCCGACACTCTTTGGACTATACATCGACGAGATCTCCGACTACATACTGCGAGCAGGGGGAGAGGGGAGCGACTTGGCAGGTACTCCGGTCCACATCATGTTATATGCTGATGATATTGTGTTGATTTCAGAGTCACCCGAGGGCTTGCAACGCCATCTTGAGGCCTTGGACGAATTCAGCACACACAGGGGGTTGACTGTGAACCTTGGCAAAACCAAGGTTATGATCTTTCACACATCCAATGCAGTGAGGAGCGCCGCCACCTTCACAGCAGCAGGAGGACAGGTTGATGTAGTCACCTCCTATGTCTACCTTGGCATCACATTCACCAGCCTACCAGGACCCTTCACTATGAGGCAGGCTGCTGTTGACAGGCTCACCCGAGGATATGCAGCTCTGGCCATGCTAGAGCGGAGGTGCCACCAGGCACACTTTCAGGAGCCCCGCACGAAGGGGTGGCTTTTCGACACCTTAGTCACCCCGGCCTTGATGTACTCGGCGGCAGTATGGGCACCAGGATTGACAGCTGACCAGTGGACACAACTTGAGAGACCACAGGTATATATGATCTCACGCTTGCTCCGCAGCAAGAAGACAGTGCCACACGACATTATTAGAGCCGAGCTCGCCACACCACCTATGGTTGTAGAGGCACTATTCCAGACAGTTCGCTTCATCCAGAGGATGAGAGAGCTACCTCCTGACAGACTTACCCGTAGAGCATTTGAGGCAGCTATACAGCTATCAGAGGGTGGGCATGAGAGAGCATGGTACTCACAGGTCAGAGCATGGTTTGAGGGACACGGTCTTGACATGGAGAGCCTACCACCATTCCAGTACGACCCCCACTCACCATATGTTCACCTCTCTCGCACTGAGAGGAACTTGGTATTGAGACAGGATCTGTGGCAGCTATACACTAGGAGAGTCTGGGAGGCACCTAGCTTGGGGACGAGGATGTCAGATTACAGAGACCAGTTTCTCACCATATTGTCTGGGGGGTTCATACAGAGACCACGCTACATGGACACATATATGCCACATAGCTCACGGGTGGCGATTGGTCAGCTGAGAGTGGCTTCACACAGGTTAGAGATTGAGATCGGGAGACATACTGGTGTTCCGAGGGGGGAGCGAATCTGCAGAGCCTGCACAGAGGAGGTGGAGAGTGAGGAGCACTTTGTATGTAGATGCAGAGCATACACTGAGATCAGAGGCAGGTATGAGGCCCTATTTAGAGGACAGCCCACTCTCCGAGAGATCATGGAATCTCGAGATCAGAGACAGCTCGGACGTTTCTTACTAGAGATACAGAGCCATCGGGACACACTACTACAGCCACACACAGCTACACAGACAGAGGGGAGACAGTCGCAGCTCACAGACTTCTTTCAGAGGATTTCCGCCCCCCCCTCACCAGACACTCAGAGGGGAGTGACACTCCCACAGGCGGAGGTGAACCGAGCTAGACGACGACCACGAGTCACAGGCTACAGGGGCGCGAGCTCCCACCACCGACAGATCGAGGAGATCCGAGCCCGGGAGCGCCGTGCCATTGAGGAGCGAGTGGCTCAGATGAGGGCTGACCCGACAGCTTTTACCCGGGTAGCCTTGGCACCAGACCCACCCATGTACCACATCTTACACCCCCCCATTAGTACAGGATGGAGCTAGATAGCTTGATGCATTCTCATGATTGTACTACCTTGAGCATACAGACATGCATATACCCCTAGAGATAGAGCTCCATCCCTCCTCAGATACTCCACTACCTACTTTCAGCTCAGTTTTGTATCAATTTTGTTTCATTTGTCTTTCCGATAGACGGATGACATACACACAATGTACATTTGATTTGTCTCATAGGCCGATTTCGGCCTGACATAGACGTTAAAAATCTTTCTTTCTTTCTTTCTCTCTCTCTCTCTCTCTCTCTCTCTCTCTCTCTCTCTCTCTCTCTCTCTCTCTCTTTCGCTGCTACAGAACTCCAGCGCTACCACCTGCTACCTCTTGCACACCCATCAAACTCGTATCAGGGCCTAGTCTCGCGCGCTTCCACGCACACATCAGCCAACAAAAAGCAAAACATTGCACGAGAAGGTGGTTTTCGGGTCACAGCAGGTCAAGTCTTCTCATGTAGGACAAGTCAGAACCCTTCTCAAGGGAAAGATTTTAGCGTTGTTCTTCCACAAACAACGGAATCTACGTAAAAAATTGTAGGTTTCATGCATAAAAGCTTGAGAAAAACTGGGACTTTTCATGTATTGAAATTTCACTCTGCTAAGTCAATTTCATTGACATCTGTGCACGATTGAACTTGGAAAATTTGGGGCTTTTGCAAAATTTGTTGAAATTTTGCAGAATTTGCTCATATTTTGCTTATGGGATCATGTATTAATGCAAATGGGACAGATTCGTCAGAGAAAATATGGGGCTTTTGTTGAAATTGTGGAGTTCGGCAAAATTGACGCGAAAAATATTGGGGTCTTGCTGAAATTTTTGGATTTTGGCAAAATTGATGGACATTACTGATGCAAATTTTAGTATGATAAATTGTGGTTTTACCTCTCACTTGTGAGGTTTTGGAGAAATTGCAAAGATTCATTGTTGTTTCGTGTATCAGAAATTGATACGAACTCTTATGTATGCAGTACATACATCGGACAACTCTCATCGAGTTATTATATTGCTGAATATTCATGCTGCATCTATTATATAAATCATTTGCAGACCTAGGACTGTTGCGAATGCATTTTTGGTGATATTGCTGAAATGGGAGTCACTCGATCGTGATGTATGCGTGTTTGGCATGCTGAAAATTATCACTTTTACTATTTCACATGTATTTGGACATAGTGGTAGCGATCCTTGCTCTCTAACTTGCTGGGAAATTGGATTGTTCTTGGCTGAATATTCATCTGGTTATTTGTTGTCGTAAATTATAGCATTTGTATCTTTTGTGGATTGCTAAATTATGGGTGCTAACGCTTCCATTAGCAGTGACACCAAATCCCTCCTTGAAATCAAGAGGTTTGATGGCATTGGCTTTGATCTGTGCATGACATAATGGAAGGCATTTTGTTTCTCAAGGATTGCGATGATGCGCTCTTAGAAACGAAACTTGTAACCATGCTAGATGAGGATTGGGCTAGACTAAGAAGGCCATTGTACATTAAAATGGCTGTGTCTGATGATGTACTTACAAACATTAAGCGTTTTGATACGGCTTATGCCATATGGAATAAGCTAAAGGACACTTATGAAAATACAACTTCTGTGAATCAAGTGCATCTTATGCGTAAACTTGTGAACATGGAGTTGGATATATCTAAGCCAGCATCTGAGCATTTGAGTGCTTTCACAAGGATTTTGAGTCAGTTGCAGCATTCAGGTGTGCGAAACTTTAATGATAAATTGAAGGCTATTTTCCTGTTAATTACTTTGCCTGATAGCTGGGAATCTTTGGTTGTTTCACTTAGCAACAACCTTGCTTTAACCTTTGATGGTGTTCGTGGCTCTATCTTGAATGAAGAAATCTGGAGGAAGTCTAGTGGTGAAAGCAATGGCTCAGCTTATCAAGCTAGAGGCAGATCCGAAAAGAGGGGGAATGCAGCTAGTAAAGGCAAAAGTAGGAGTAGAAGCAAGGGAAAACAACAGGATGTGACTTGCTATCAATGTGGGCGTAAAGGGCACGAAAAGCCCGATTGCCGATACTACAAGAAAGAGCAAGAAAGAAAGAAACAGCAGGGAAAGAAAACGAAGGATGACAACTCTTCCTCAAAAGAAGTTGCTAAAGCAAATGTAGCATCTAGTGAGGTCATTGAAGATCTTCCTTGCAGTGAAGAAGTGCTTGTTGCAGCCTCATGCATTAATAAAGATGTTATGGCAGCAGCAAGTGATATGCACGATGCTTTACTCTCAGCTCATGATGGGCTGTCCCAATCTTGGATAGAGACAGTGGTGCCTCTTTTCATGTTACTCCCTCTTTGGAGTCATTTTCTTCACACACTGCAGGTTGCCTAAGCAAGATCTACTTGGGCAACAACTATGCATGTGAGATAGAGGGTGTTGGCACCGTACATTTTACTCTTGAAAATGGCCAAGAGTTGATTTTGCAGGATGTACGATATGTCTCTGGCATTAAGAAAAGCTTGCTATCTGTGGGGCAGCTGGATGCGAAAGGTTATTTCACTACCTTTGGTGGTGGGTCTTGGAAAGTACACAAGGATTCTATGCTGATTGTAAAACGTAGCAAGAAGGGAACTCTATATTGCAAAGCATTACCTGGCAAGTTTTTGGCTGTAGCAGAAGTCCATTCTCAAATGGAGCTTTGGCACAAAAGACTTGGCCCTATGAGCCAGAAAGGCTTTCAGGTTCTCTCCTCCTTAGGGAGATTTGATGTAAAAGGCCCTGGTCTCGACTTTTGTAATGATTGTATATATGGAAAACACGTGAAGTCTTCTCATTACTCTGGTGTTGCTAAAAAGTCTAATGCTCTTGATTTGGTACACTCTAATGTATACACTATGCCTGCTAGTTTATATGGGGGTGCAAGGTACTTTGCTACTTTCCTTGAGGATTTTATTAGAAAGTCATGGGTGTATGTGTTAAAGAACAAAAATGAAGTGTTGGATGCTTTCTAACGGTTTTATGCTTTGTTACCACACAAAAAGGGCTTAAACTGAAAGCAATTAGAATGGGTAATGGAGGAGAGTATGTCTCTAATGAGTTCAAAAAGTTTTGTGAGATGCATTGCATTAAGGCGGAGTTAACGGCTCCTTATAACCCTGCATCTAATGGCGTGGCTAAACGATTTAATTGCACACTTTGTGAGAGAGTCAGATGCATCCTGTCCGCAGCTAATCCCCCATTGGAGTTTTGGGGAGAGGCTCGCAGTTCATGTATGCAATCGCTCTTCGATTCGTGCTTTGAAGAATGGCGTCCTTGAAGAGGTTTGGTTTGGCAAACCTGCTTCATATGACCATTTGCGTGTCTATGGCTGTGATGCCTTTGTGCATATACGTGTAGAACTGCGGACCAAACTTGACATGAAATCCATCAAGGGCATCTTCATGGGGTATAAAAATCTGTGCGCACATCTGTAGAGAGATGACACCCCTCTGATCCAAGCATCTAAGGAGCCCATCCTGCGTAGAGTGCCCTCCAGGAAATTCGAGTCAACTCTATTGTAAGCCTTTTCAAAGTCGAGAAGGAGTATCACAAGGTCCTCTCCTCGGAGACGTGCGAGGGTCGACACCTCCTAGAAGGTAAAGATGTTGTCAAGGATACTGTGCTCCTTGACAAAACCTATCCAAGTCTCATGTATAATGTTGTCAAGTAGTGGCTGAATTCTCAAACTCAGAGCCTTCGCTAAGATTTTGTAGGCTGAGTTGAGAATAGTGATGGGTCGCCACTGCCGAATCTCATCCAAGGAGCCCCCCTCCTTGGGAATAAGGTAAATCAGCTCCTCACTCAAGCTGTCAGGCATCTCTCTAGCATGCAAGATGTGCTGATAGATGCTACATAGATCCGAACCAAGCAGCTCTGAGTACTCCAAGAAAAAGTTGGGTGTCAAACCATCCTCCCCTAGGTAGCTACCTTGGGGAAGTGCTCTGAGGGCCTCATGGAGGTCCTCTACTTGGAGAGGCATCTCGATTCTCTAGTCTCTGACGTATCTCCTCAATAACTAGGCAAGGCATCTGTGCCCAAACATGCTCTTTGACGCTCTAAATGAGGCTCAGTTGAAAGCAACTCAAGGTAGAAGTCAATAGAAACCGTACGCATATCCTAAGGCTCTGAAGCAACTGACCCATCATGTCTCCTCAACGGGCTAACACTGGTACGTGCACGGCGAGGCCCATTGTCTCAAAGAACTCATCAGTAACTCTGTCGCCCACCTGGGTCCATTGAGATCCTTGTCGATAAAAGGAAAACTCATGTTATTGCTCCTCAATGGTGGTCAGGTCCTATCGAGCGTGCTGCATCTGCTCCTCTAACCAAGGATTGTCAGGGTGGCACTCGTGCATCCGTTGTAGGGAAGCAATGCCTCGACTGAGCCGCTTCTCCTCCTCCTTGGCCGCAGCCAAACGAGATGGAGAGTCCTGAAGGAAGAAGTGGCTAAGCTCAACAAGTCTAGTGGCCACTCCACTAGCAGGATAACCGTGAGTGCCCAAGCTCTCTGTCCAAAGCGCTCCCACCCACTCTCTGGGCTTTGTATCTAGCAAGATCCTCTCGGGGATGTGCAACATCACACTACCACTTCTCTGTCTGTCTGTCACAGTAAGAATCATCGGTGCATGATTTGAGAAAGAAGTCCCGGCGAGAATGTAAACAGATCCTTCCATGTCACAGAGACGGTCACTCGTGTAGAAGTGATCTATCCGAGAGAGATTCACTGCTACTACTCTGCAGTTAGAGCGAGAGAAAGATAAGCTATCTGGATGTATGCTGCTAAACAAAACGTGCATGCTACCAAACATCTGAAATCCTCAAGGTCATACATAACTGCTCCCAAGTTGCTAACTCAACCCCGTGCACAGTAAAATGACTACCTCCATTCCTGTTTGAGGGGTTCTCCAACATGTTGAAGTCTCCCCCAACACACCATTGCTCTGAATGCAACAAAGACTGTACAATATGTGACCAAAAGTCAGCTCGTGCACTTGCCACATTGGGCGCATAGATGTTCAGGAAGCCCATGAGGCAACCATGAACCTGCATAGTAATCCACTGAGCCCTACCTAGCACAATAATACCTCTACCCACAATGGCTTGCTGCCATGAGTCCGCAATAGTCATGCATACCCCTCCTTGAATGCCTCCAGGCCCAAAAGCGGCTGACCAAAATGTCTCATAGCGGCCACACAGAATTTGACCACATCGCCGAATGTGGCTCTCACAAAGATGATGCTCCTTGAGCATAAGAATATCAATCATACCACCCACAAGGCATCGCTGAAGCTCTTGGCGCAAGCGGCCCCTCTGGCGGTGAAACTGGGTCCCACCTAAACCCTGTACATTCCATGAGACAATCCTCATAGGATCAGTGAGAAAAGACCGTATCTCGCTATCTTCGAGGCCGGTTGAAATGGGGAGTAATCTGCATCCGAGCGGCCTCTAGACAAATGCATATGAAGTGACAGTCTCACCCAAGGCCCAAGCAGAGCGTGCAGTCTGTAGGGCTATATCCTATGTCCAAGAATCCTCATGTACAAATACATAGCAAGGGGGCTCTGAGTGTCAGCAAACAAGTGAACCACAAGGTGTTTACATTCTGCTGCATCCGGTGGCATCACACTGAACTGGGCTAGAGGCCAAAGTGCCTGTACCAAATTTGTCACCCCAAATCCCCTGTGTGGTGTGAGAACTCAATGCCTGGACCTTGAGCTAGTTAAGAACTGTGTGCAAGGTCCACTCTGTGTGATCCCTACCGCACAACGGAAAGGAGAAACCTACTGCTTTATCTAGAGCTTGGTGCCCTGGTTGCTAGAAAGAGGACGTGCACTCGAAAGCAAGCTGCCCCAAGGTTGGGAGAAGGGTCACCAAGGAAACGGGTGAAGCTGTAGTCGAAAAAATCCTAGCGTGTGCCAATATCAAAACTAGTCAGCCCACGAGGGACTGCTGCAAAAGGAGAAGCTTGAACCAAAAGCGGCGTCCTCAAGTAGGGGTGTCCCTCTTGAGCCATTCGGCTCGAAGTAGAAGCACTACCAAGAGAGCGTCTAGCTGCGGATGAGTGTCCAGTCCCATGTGTTGGAGGAGTGCCGGATGGGTCGGGTGATGAGGCTGAGGGCCCAATAGGGGAAAGGGGGGAGCGGGAGGTGGGGTTGGAGGAGGGGGAGGGAGGGTGGGGGCGGTGGTGAGGCTGGGGTGGAGGGGGGCTCCCTAGAGGACTCTGCTCTGCAGGGGTCAAAAGGGTTCCCTCTTGGAATCCAATACTGTTGAGTTGGAGAAGGTTGGCCACTAGGCGGGGGGCTGTGCCACGAGACCGTCCCTGTTGACAAAGGTCGAGCACCTACTGCTAGCCATCTGATCGTTGGCCTTTGTCGAAGTGCCAGCCTGTGTGTCTTGGGTATCTGTATGTTGGGCATGTTCAGCCTTGGGGAATTGAGCATGTGCTCTGGGTCGAGATCTCCTATGTAGCGGAGATAATGTGTCGTGCCCTCTATAGTGGGTGCTCCTCAGTGCAATGTGCGTGATATCTCACTCCACAGAATGCAAACATAGAAGACAATGAGCAACAGAGCAATAACAGTAAGACTCAGCAGAACATGAACATGAACAGCATGAACATCGACAAACTCAAAGAAACCGATACAGACTCTGGCATGGCAAGACACTCAGCTCCAACCCAGATCTCATAGGTAGAGTGAGGGTGTCGAAGCTGAACTGTGCAGGGATGGTACAGACGTGCTGTGTATAGCTGAAGATAATGGACTCTAGATGACGGACCACGCAAAAGTAGATCGTCCATAAACCCAAATAGCTACGGATATATACAACATAAAGAGTCATCAACGGCTCACCAATATCTAATCCAACTAAGCATACTTCTGAACTCTTGTGGTGGTGCGCTACCCACGGTGTCGACTAGACCACCACTCGTATCCTTGCCACGTGTCACCGACCCGGTAAGAGAGTCCGTCTAGTGTGGAACGTGGCCAGCTGTGACTAATTGCCTGTCCGTGCCAGTTACACTGTAGCCCTGCTACAGGTTGCCCGCCACAAAATCACTCACCGTCTCGGTTGAGAGAAACAACTAAAATTGCTAAAAGATCGTAAGACTGCAAAAGAAACCACTACTGCATTGCACTACCATGGTGAAAAGACTGTCACGCAGTCACCCAAGAGAAAGATTAGTCGCCACAGCACCCAAAGTATCAGTCTCTGGAGGAGGTGGAGCCATCAAATCAATTGTGGAACCCTGCTGTGGGTGGGCTCTGCTATCAATAACTGGGCCGCCTGTGAAGGGAGCAGCCACCTGCTGCAGGGCAGAGGGTAGCACCTGTCTTGTAGTACTGAGGACGTCGAGTAACGCAGCCATGGCGGTGTGCACCAGCAACACCGTCGCAGTAAGGAACATTTTGCATCTGAGGCAATGGCGACGACTGAAACCTCTGAGGATATTGTTGATTGTAGTACTGCGCTAGAGGCTGTGTGTAAAGTCCCATGAATTGCTGAGAAGGACCTGTTGCTGCAGTCTGCATTAGTGTACCTGATCCAGTCCATCCATACCCCACACCCATCATCGTAGGCTGGGTAGCCCTATTATCATGTAGAAGCATTTCTCTAAATCCTTGTACCTAAGCCTGAAGGTCATTAATCATTTGGGACTTTAACTTCAAGGCTTGCTGTAGTGCGAAAATAGTAGCATCGCGATCGGCGATGGCGCTCTGACTCGCAGAGATCTCTCCATAGCAACGTAAGTAGCGGAGTGCCGCTGATGTGTAGCCGCTAGTTGCTCTGTTCCTAACTCTATGGTGGCAATAGCATTCCTGGAGTCCTGTAATATCTTTTCAGAAAGCTCAAACAGAGAAGTAGAATCCGCCACCGTTGAAGACGCAACAGGTGCATGAGGTGCTGGAGGACATGCAGGTGGCACTGCTGGTGGTGGGCTGGGATTAGGTATGGGTGAAGTGGTTACAATTGGTGTAGTGGGTATACATCTGGGAGGGTTGGTGCTGGTGCTGATGGGGTGGGAGATATGTTTACTAGGGGAGGGGTGGAAATGGGAGAAGAAGGAAGAGGATGCTGTGAGGGAGAAGCGGCGGACTCACGAGGAGTGAAAGTAGACACTGGCACAGTAGAGCAAGGAATGGATGTAGACGAAGAGCGTCCCGAAAGATGTGTCACCCTAATCTGTTGTCTTTCTGACCTTGGCAATGATCGTAGAGACTCTACTGAGTCCTTAACCACTTTGACTTTGATCTTCTTTTTCTTCTTTAGTGCCTGCTCAGTCTCACTAGTTAGAGATTTTCTTTTCCTGATTCGCAGCACTGGTTGAGTATCTTCATCCACTTGGGCAGGGGTTACATGAATATTTATTACCCACGCCAAAAGAGGTGTTGCAAAACATTTGAAGCTCAACTGCACAGATTGCACCTGGGCCCAAAATTGTTTGGCTCGGGATGTAAAGAGTATCTAAAGATGGCCAGGAGCTGTTTGTTTCTTTCGTAGTTGGGGTGATCCGTGCTAAGCAGCTCTTGACATGCTTGAATGGTTGCATCCTTCGACAGTTGAGAAAAAGTGTGTGTGGCAGGTTTCACCGCTGGAAAGGTGGTCATACCCATGGCATGGCCAAGCCGTGAAGGAGTGAGTTTGTGGCCCGTTACCTTGGGAAAATTTTTCAAAAGCTCGTGGATCATCTCAACAAGAACCGTGGTTGGTAGATCGCTCGTAGCCAGTGCGCTGAGACCTAGACTCTGTAGCTCAGCATTGGAAAGGACCTCGCTCAGAGATGGTCGAGGCGGCTGTAGAAAAAAAGCCAAGGAGAAGACTGAGCGGCTTTTAGATTATGAAGGCCTCCGTATCTCATGAGTGATGACTTGACTTTTGCCTTTGCATTGACTCCCCTTCTGTTGTTCTGCGTGATCAGTGGAAGCATCCGAATTATAGTCAGCTTCAGAATCCAACGTTGAATCTGTTGCTGAGGCGTTGTAGCTTTCATCGCTGGGGTCATTGGAGGTGAATTCTTCGAGGCCTTTGCTACTGTTATCTGAGTCATCACTCCCTGATTCTGCAGCCACAACTGGCTTTTTGCGCAAGCTGCCTTTCTCACTTGCTTGCTGGTACCTGCCATATCGATCAATCTGAGGGTAAAGAAATAAGCAAAGGCGCTTGGTGTATAGGGACGATGCAAGAAAAAACCGTATCCGTTGAAGAAGACTGTATGTATTGGCTAGGGAATAGGGTAGGGGCGAGACCACAAGGGACGAGGGTTGTAGGGTAGGGGCGAGGGGTGCAATAAACCCACGGGCCTATACCATGGGCCTATTTAAGGATAGGATCCCTTGTGCAGGGTTAAATATCTTGCTTTCAAAAGTGGAGCCTGAATGCGTTGTAAGAACGCCTTTGCTACAATTAACGCCTCGAAATGTATGAGGGAGTCCACCTTCATGGCTTGACGCGCAGACCTAAGCCACGGTGTCATGACTGCAAAGAGGAATACACTATTTAAAGGGGAACCCACTACCTTGAGCTCACTTAGGTTCCCTTTTCAGAATATCAACTGCTCATTATGAGAGCATAGCTAGGGCTACAGAATTTGACAGAGCAACTGCTAAGCAAATAAATCAATAGCTAGGCATCTCCTTCTTCTCTTAGTAAGAGGGATTAAGCTTATTGATTCCTATCCAAGCTGACATGGCGTCAAACATGGCGGAAGGACCATCTGTGGTACCTGAACATTTAGATTAAGTTTAACTTCTTCACTAAGTTAAGGAATGATGATTAAATTAGCATGCTTCATCTTTTAAGTATTTGTACGAAGGTACCATGTGGTGTGCATGGCTTAGCTAGAATGGTATAATTAGATGTGACCAACCTATCTTCATGAGTACTTATTGGCTCATCCTTGATATATATTTTTTCTTTTTCAGCATTTTCCTCTCTTAGTTTAAGTTAGGGTGACATGGATAACAACTAGAGTCACCCAAGTTACCTGTTATGCTGTTTAAAAACTAATCTAGTGATTGTTCTCTTATTGTGGATGCAAGTAAGGGTGCTCTTTATCTGGTTTTTTTAATAGAAGGATATGTTGACACTTTCTCCTTTTCTCTAAGCAAGACCCCTGAATAACCAAGATATGGCCTGCAAATTTTGACTCATGTATCTTCTAAAATAAATGATTAAATAGACACTTCTCCAACATATATTTCATTAACTTTTAAGTTGTAGCCATATGGTGCGCTTATGTACTTTTGAGTATCCCTAAAACTCCCCCGCCCGTCGTTAGGACAATTGACCTTGGTGCAAATATTCTCTCTCTCTCTCTCTCTCTCTCTCTCTCTTTCCCTCTTTCTCTAGCAGGATCCTGGATATACTAAGAACTGGCCTGCACAGTAGACAGATATATCTCTTAGTGTGAATGACTAAATAGATATATCTACTTAAAATAGATGTTGTGGTCTATGGTTTTTGAATTTATGATGAAGTCTCATGTGCTACTCTAACCTATGTATATAAGAAACTCTCTCTGCGCAGCCACCTGTGAATGCTCGTGACCTTATCCCAGCCGTGGCCTGCCCTACAGCCTGGTCCACTCATCTTTTGCAACCTGGCCTTTCAGCATATCTGGCTGGTTCTTGGCTTCTCTGCGGGCATGTCTCTCCAGGATCGTAGCTTTGTGACTTCTTTGACAAACAGCACTGCCCTCTCGGTTGTTGTTGCGTCACCTCTGTCATTTGCATCGATTCGCCCTGTAACCTCTTCATCCGATTCTCCGTCTTGTTGCTTGATTTTGGAGATACCTCCCCACCTTCCTCAACACGGAGCCCATCGGGACACTTGCCTCTGCCTGGAGAAGGTTGCCTCCGTGCCCTTGCTCCCACACCAGCCCTCCCACCTGGTGCTGCAGACTCTGTGGTAATTGTTTGGGCATTTCTCCCTTTATTGATCCTCTTGGTTCGTTGGTACTCTCCAGTTTCAGCTTTAATCTTTCTTCTTTTGTTCTCTTTTTGGTTATGTGGGGTGTGTGGACATCCCTCTATTGGCTTGCTTCCAAGTGTGTGTGAGTTTGAGTGTGTGGAGATGTGTGCGTGGATGCTTGTGTGTGAATCTGTGCTGCTTGCTTTCCAGGGTGTGTGTGCGTGCTTGCCTGTCTTTATGGTTTGTTTTCTCTGTTCTTGTTTTGCTTCTTTTTTCCTTCCCTTCTTTTGGTTGGCTTGGGCTTTTGGTTTTTGTTGTTGCTTGTTAGCGGTGGGTTGTTCAGGGTCAACTAATTGCTCTCATTTTTGCTCCCTATACCAAGCTTCAACATATTTTCACCTGGTTTCAGTGTCAAAACCTCCTCCTGTCACAAACGGGAGCGCATAACAATATAAAATATACTCGGATAAATAAAATTTATCACTTAATATTGAAGCCAGAGGATATATATATATATATATATATATATATATATATATATATATATAGAGAGAGAGAGAGAGAGAGAGAGAGAGAGAGAGAGAGAGAGAGAGAGGCGGGGGGAGATCGACACAGTACTGGGGACCAGAAGATGGGCTGGTCCCCCCCTGTAATAGTATCTTTATTACTGAGGAGAAGTCTATACAAGCACTTGAACCGAACGTATTACCACGTTCGTTCTAGAATAAGACTTGATGGTTCCGGGAAGCCTCAACTTCCGATTCCTAGGGCAAAACCCTATTCCAAGGAACTTCCGTTCCTTATTCCAATTCCTCGAGAATCAAGGTTCTCGCCTCTGGATCTCACCTTCCAGACTCAGGGCATGGCATCCCTACAACTCTTCTTTCCAGAGTCCTCTTCCCGCAGAACAACTCTGCTTTCCCGTACACGAAGTCCTTACTTGGGAATCCCAACTTCCGGATCACAACTTGAGAGACTACCTCTCTCCGATCCGTGGATCTACTTCCCAAACTCGGGTACGAAACCCTTGGGCCGATCTGGCTCTAGTTCCTTAAAGCGCTTTTCTCCTGCAGAGGCTCATACCTTCCTCTGCTCCTACTCCCTCACTAAGAGGAAGCACACGTTCAAACAAATACTCAGAGTTCATAACATGAAAATCGTTACCTTCAAAGTCTCGACGCTCGAAACGCAACTCCGTTCTCGAAAAGCAATTCCCCGGAAGAGATCTCTCCATAGAAAATCCTCTCTTCCAATCCTACACACAAAAGAAGTGTGTTCTCGGGTTCCTTCTCGTAAATCAGCCCCGTCTACGACGTTTATGGGCTGAAAACAGAGAAAAACAGCAACTTGTCGCGATGGAAACACACTTCGTAGGCACTTCTTCGCGAGAAAACTCGCGCACTGGGTCTTGGCGACATCTGGTACGCTTGGGGCAGCCATGGGCATCACCGGCAACGTCTTCTTTACGGCTGAAATCTGCAGCAGCATCTCCTTCTTGCAAAGATTGGTCCTCCCCTTTGAGTGAGGACATGTGATGCTTTTATAGCTCCTAGCCACGGGCACGAATAGCTGCTCGCGTCGAGATCGCGGCCATTTTTTTTTTCCTGGTTTTGCCAGAAAAAGAGAGAGAGAAAACGCTGGCTGATCTGTTGCCTTATTTATCAGATGGCTCTGCCCACTTATTAAGTGGGCGGCTGGCGTATTTTAAAAATAGTCTGAACTTGCCCAAAACTCAATAAAACCTTATAAGTTAAAAACAATGCTTTCACAGCACTTCCCAGGCGTCCCTGGATGCAATCACATGCACAGTTGCAATGCAGACATAAACTTCCTCTGGGGAAAGCATCTGCTTTCCTGAAAAGCAATCCCGCTTTCTCAAAAAGCATCTATTTTTCCTCAAAGTTTCCTCTGAACCCATCTTCATTCAAGTGCTTACTTTTTCCTTGTGCACAATTCTAACACAGTTCGGAATTTCCTCCCAACTATGGATATTCCCTTTCCGATGCACCCGTCACCCACCTTGTGACACATCAGGAATACCCATCACCTAGTACTTTCCTACCAAACTTACGGTACAATCTCCTTCACGATGCTCTATGTCACCCATCCTATGACGTATCAGAGATGTCCATTCCCGGATGGTCGGATACTTCTTTCCGATGCTCCCTGTCACCCATCCGATGTGACGCATCAGAAGTACCCGTTCCTGGTGGCCTTACAGATATTCCCTTTCACAGTGCTCTAGTCATTACTCTGAATGACGCACTAGGAATATTCTGTACTCGGATGTCTCCAGTGAGAAAAACCCTCTCACCTAAAATTCCAATAATTCATTTAGAATTATTTTTCCTTGGTGTTCCAAGCGAGAAAACCCTGTCGCTTATAAATCCAATAATTCATTTAGAATTATTTTCTTTTCTGTCAGATAAAGCCAATTTGGCAACACCTCCATTGTCTGTGGGTAGTTCCCTCTTCAGCAATCATCTTCAAGAGCCACTTTCAACAAGTGGACTGTTCAATTTTTTGGATGCAAGCTTCTTGTCAGCTCTAGTGCTGTGCTTTGTGACCCCTGGTGTTCTCCCACTGAAGTCTCTTGGTGATGTCAATTCCCTCTTCATCCTCATCTTCGTCCCCAAAGGCTCTCTCCCTTCTGTTCTTCCATCACCTCTGGTTGTGAGATTTTACCAGTTGGCGGGCGTCTAATCGCCGACACTCAGCTTCTCTAGCAGCTGCTCATTGCCATCTTCACCGTTGGTGGCTTTTGGTGGCTCTGGTTCTTGATCTGCTGTTGCTAACTGGGCTTTTGATTGAAGTGCCTATCTTTCAGAGGCTATTGCCATCCCCTCTCCACGTAGCTTGCTAGAGCACTTATCATTGTTTGTAGGAGATGTTTTTTCCCCTGGCCTTCAGTTTTTTAATTTGGCCATCTGCCTAGTTATATCTTGTTTTTACAGTTCTCCGTTTGATGCCTACGGGCCTGCTATGTAAACAATGATGTACTTGCTCGCAGAATAGGCACAATTTTGGGGTTCTGGGAGATTTCAAGTAATAGAATCAGCCTCCTTTTCTTGATATATACACACACACACACACACACACACACACACAGAGAGAGAGAGAGAGAGAGAGAGAGAGAGAGAGAGAGAGAGAGAGAGAGAGAGAGAGAGAGATTGTTTATTTGCGATTGCTTTGCTTGTGTCTAGATATTGAATATGACAGAGCAAGAGATCAATCAAGTGGATGTACGCATTGGATTAATTGGTGCATTGCAGTTTATGGATGGTTCTCTACAAGCTATGCGGAATCTGCAACATCTTCAATCTCAGGTATATGATAATTGTTGTTTGATTGGATGTTTTTTGTGTACATTGTGTGTGTGTATGTGTGTGTGTGTGTGTGTGTGAGTGAGAGAGAGAGAGAGAGAGAGAGAGAGAGAGAGAGAGAGAGAGAGAGAGAGAGAGTTTTTACCGTCTACTAGAGGCAGAAATTGGCCTATAAGACAAGTCAAAGTACGTGGTGTGGATGTCCTCTGCGTATCCTCAGACTCTCGAACTTGTAGTCAGCATAATGTGCACAGTGAATTTGACTCTTCTCCATTGACCCAACCCCCTGTCTCGCATCGAAGGGAATGGGAGCTAAGTCGAATGGCTGCGATAGTGCGTATCACCGCAAGGGGATAGGCTCAAGCATGTATTTGAGTACGGTTTCCTCTTTCAGCGAAGAACATGGTGTTGTAGTCGGGGGCAATATGGGTGGTGTAATGTATGAAGCGTGACCCATCGGATTTCTCCCAAGCTGTAATACATTGGCGTTGTAGAAAAGCTTCATTCACTTGGGAGTCAATTGAAGCATCATGTAGCAAGTGTAATGCATCCCATCTCCCAAACCACTTCTTTATGTCTTGCATCCATCCTGTGCTCAAGATCTTGCTTTTATGCGTCTTTTGAACTTTTTTGCTTGCTTCCCATGCAATTGTAGGAAGTCGATGTGAGGGGTTTTGACGCATCTTTATCATGTACTCCACAACCCTTTCCAAGCCCATAACCTCAATCGGAAGAGATCCGGACTCGAGAAGTAGGAGCATATATGTTGTTTGTGTCTTAACTTGGAGAAAGTTTCTAAGAAAATGCTTTTGGACAATCTTAAACTCTTTCCAAGGAGAGTTTGAAATGCTCCCGTCCCACACTTCAAGTCCATAAAGAAGAACCGGTGTCACCAATGCATCAAAAAGGTACTTCTCGAACCCAACACTAGATGTTTCCCGCATTACATATGTTTTAAATATAGTTACCGGGAACGGCAAATCGGAACGGCGAACGGGGAACGGCAATTGGTATAAAATGCCACTGCTTGTTTCGGACACTCACGTCTGAAACACGGAACAGGGTTTCGAAACGGGAAGCTAGATTGGGAACGGGGAACGGCAATTTGAAAAGGGCCATTCCGTGTTATTATGGTTTTAGAGGACAACCATAAGCTTTCTGCATCTTCTAAAGTGTGTGCTAGAAGCACTACATGATCCGCATACAACAAAAGCATGATTACCGCATTGCAAATCTTGACCTCTTCAATGCCTTCTTCTTGCATAAAGTCAAGTACCATTTGTTTCAATTGATCGATGCATAGACCAAAGAGAGTTGGTGACAACGGACATTCTTGTTTAACCCCAATAGTGCTTACAAAAATTTCTGAAATTCCTCTTCCCATGCGCAATTGACAGATTAGAGAGAGAGAGAGAGAGAGAGAGAGAGAGAGAGAGAGAGAGAGAGAGAGAGAGAGAGATCTTTTTATGTCTTTTAGAGGCTGAAATCGGCCTATGAGACAAATGAAATGTACATGTGCCTCCTCTATGTATCGGGAAAGGACAAAAGTACAAAGTAACAAAATGTGGTCCTATGGTAAGGAGAGGGATTGATCCATGGGAGGCTAAAATTCAAGTTACATGATATATTGCGCCGGGGGGGGGGTGTGTGTGTGTGTGTGTTTAATATCGCTTGGGGGCCATGTAGCTCGGTACCAGTACCTCACCTTGAAAAGGGGGGGATGTCACATCCACATCTAACCCTACGTGCATGTGTACAAGTTGATTCCCATATCTGTGGTTGAGGACAACCTAGGAAGTGTTTGGGCACCCTTGTGAGCCTGTACGTAGGACCTCCATGTGCAGGCATTTTAGATTAGTTGCATACTTTCTGATTGCACGAGATGAGCCCATCAACACTAGGGTTTTCAGTTTTCAGCCATAGCGTCACCGCACCGTTGCAGATCAGGCATCAGTACTATCGTTTTCAGATTTCAGCCCAAGACGGCAGATCAGCCAGCATTTTCAGATTCAGCCCTCAGATCAGCGTTTTGCAGTTTTCAGCCCATCCTTGACATTGGCGACTGTAGATCAGCCCATAGCCATGTCGCAGTTGCAGATCCCGTTGAGCATCCCTAGCGTTTTCAGTTTTCAGCCCTTAGCCTGGCAGATCTAAGTACCGTAAGATCCTCTCAGCATCTCAGCATCTAGGACCATTGTATCAACATTTGTGCAATAGAGGCGTCCCTTGGAGGGGCCATCTAGTGTTAGTTGTGTGTGTGTGTGTGTGTGTGTGTGCGTGTGTGCGCGCGCACATAAGCATGAAGATCTCTCTAGGAAAGGTAGAAAGTTTGTATTCAAGGAATAACAATGTTTCATCATTGTAGGTCATGTCAATAAATTTTCCATGTTCATTCCTTGACAAGACTCATTCACAGCAAAAGCACTAGTACGATTGTCCATCAAGCATTGGTATTTCCTTTATGGTTTGCTAGAGTCCATAGTTTTAGGTAGAAAAGTCAAGTTTAGATCACTTTTCTCGCATGTACTCGTTGAAAGGTTTGACACTTCGTCACATTTATCATCTGCATTTCAGTTACAACCATTTAGGAAGCATAGTCCTTTCCTAGTCACACGAAAAGTAAAAGAGGTGCCTATGAAATTGTGGTTGAAGTTGTTTCAAGGATGTCCCCCAAAGGAGATTCTTAGAGAGGACTAAACGGAGCTCGTAGATGAAGTTGAAGACATGGAAGCTAGAGTAGATTATTTTCCATCGCTTTTGGCGCGGCCAAAAGAAGCAAGCATTGCAATCCTTTTTGAAGTTCAAGTATCGCGGCGGCACCCACGCAAGAGAGTGGGCCGACGAAGATATCTTCATAGAATGTCCGGAGTTGTTGGCAGACCACTTGGAAGCCTTGCAACTCGGTACCAGTGCCTCACCTTGAAAAGGGGGAGCTGTCACTTGCATATCTAACCCTATGTGCATGTGGACAAGCTGACTCCTATTACTAGGATTTAGGAAAGCCTAGGAAATGTTTTGGCACCCTTGTGAGACTGTACGCAAGACGTGCATGTCCAAGCACTTTAGATTAGTTGCATACCTCTGATTGCACATGAGCATAGCCAGTGTCTGCTCGTGTGGGCACCGCAAAGTGTTCCCATACAGTTGCATTAGTACCCAACCTAGGTATTCATCTACATGTGAAGCACCTCTTATAAATTTTTATTTTATCTTTTTATCTCTTTTTTCCCATCTCTGAGGGTGGCCCTTTGATTTGTCCCCTTGAGAGCCTCGGAGTGGCTTTTTGACTGCCCTTGAAACTGCCATCAACTTGTCTTGTATTCCTCAAGGTTTCCCTTTGCTCACTTTAGAACTTTTGAGTTCTTTCTCTCTCCTTCTTGGACCACGACCTCTCTATCCACCTATGTGCCCGACCCGACTGGGGGGCCCTTTGCTTTGCCCGGCCACCAACTTTGAAGCCTCCCTCTCTTTCTATCTCTCATCCTCACACGACACCTCCCCTACCCCTTGGCACTAGCGAGGTCGCTAGTGGGGGGGGAGGGCTCTTCTTCAAAATTTTGGGAGGGGCTCACGCCCGTGGGAACCCGGCCCTTGCGAGCGCCATGCTACGTCACCAATCGCTAGCGGCCGCTTGCGCCACCACGCGCCATGAATGCTTGCCGGCCACTGACCACCGCCGCTTGCTAGGCAAAACCGCCACCGCACGTAGCGCCACAGGCACTGCTATAGCCATGCGCAAGAGAGAGCTCCCCTCTCTCCTCTATACACTCCACAATAGGCTCACACTTTTGTATATATAGACTCCATCCTCGTAGCCACCTTGTGCATGTGGGATTCCCCATGCCACGTGGTGCTCGCCAGGCAATTGCCTCTCAAGGCACTTGAGAATTAATTCAAACCCCCTCGAAGGTGCCACTTTTGAACACTCATCTCAAATGCTCAATTTCGGGTCCGTAAAAGCCGATCAAAAGTACTCCTCCCCGCCTCCGAGCTTTCCATTCTTCGCTATTTCTCGAGACCCTGAGGCCCACCAACCAAGGCCGTGAAAAACGAAATAAATTATCTGTACCCACCTCTCGGGGAAATGATCCAAGTTTCACCGGGCTGTAGCTCGGCAATTGGGCATCCGATTGACAAGCCGCTAATTCTAGTCGGCTCTACACATCACCTACTATCCTCTTGAACCTCGGCAAGTGCCAAAAAACACCAGATGGCACAATTCCCCACGTTGATAGGTGGGCACAAGCCCGGCCCCCGACAAATTTTCAATCCACCATAACTTTCTTTGTTGAGCTCTGATTTGCAATCCGAAGAGATAGGCTTGCTCCATAATTCAAGCACTATACATGTATCCACTGCATCAGCTCTGGCCACCTATCCTCAGTTGCCCTATCCGTCTCAGATCTGCTAGACCTTCCAACTTTAAACTTGAATATCTTCCACACCGTGGCTCCGTTTGACGAGCCGTCTGGAACGGCTTCTAGAACACATCGAGCACTGCATTCCAGGACATCTATTGAGCACTTTGAACACTTGAACCTGTTTTCCTAACTCGACCGCTTTGGGGCCTTTTTGGCCTAAAAAGCGGCATCAGGCATACACCTCCACTAGCACCTGCTTGCCTAGGTCTTTCACACTGGCTTTAGCACTTTGTGTTGCATGTGCTAGCACCCTTTTCTTGGCATAGAACACTTCCTTGCACAGGCCAACTTTGGCTGCACCAACATCACACCCTGCCAAAGGCATGATGTAAAAATGCTCGTGCCCTAAATACCCTTGACAATGCAAACGAAGTTTGCCAATGGCAGGTGTAATGGTTATGTCCCGTCCGGGTGCCGCTAGAACTGCCTTTGTTGGTGCCAGGTGGTCCCATCCTGTCGGGTGTAATCTCGAGTCGCACCACCAATTCAAGTGAAATGAAGTTGGCCTTGGCTCCTCCATCGAAGAAATTCAGCGCTTCTTGACTTTCACTTTGCCCCAAGCTCGGCAAAGTTCTGTACTTTCATCTATCTGGCTTGGTTCAGTACCCATGCAATCTGGTACCAGTCTTGCTTTCATCTTGCCTTTTCTGCCACGTTCCTCTGCTGCTCTGGAACTCTCTGGCCTGTCTTCAGTCGGTCCTTGCGGTGCCTTTTTTGGGCACTTTGCGGAGATGTGCCCTTGTTCCCCGCAACCAAAACACTTTCCCTCTTTGATATATTTTGCTCTTTTTCGAAGAGTCAGTCAGGGTCGTGCATCCTTATCTTCTTTCCTTGGGAACTCTTTTTCTTTCTACTTTCATTGTTGGAGGTCTGTCGGGTTCTTTGAGTCAAGATCTCATCAGTGGGGTAAGTCAAATTTCCTGAATGTATCGAGAAACCCCGTTTCGCATGACCTATTAATTCTTGGATAGAATTTGACTTTTGTTCCAGGCAGTAGTCTCAGATCTCTGTAGGGAGTCCGCAGCAAAACCGCTCAATCTGTTCTTTAAAGGTGACCTTCTTGAATGAAAAGTTTGGTAGAAAAGAGTCCCAAAACGTCTCGCAATAAGCGTCCATAGAATCTTCCTTGGTCATCCGAAGATGGTTCCAAGCGGTTCTTATATCTCGTTCGTACTCCTGGGTCAGCCGAGAAGAAATAAAGAGCCTTTTGAATTTAAACCAGTGGACTAGAGTTTCTTTTCTCATAAGAAGAGTGGACCACCATGTTCAAGCATTTCCTTTGAGAAAAGATGCAGCCCTCCTAATCTTGGGAGTGCTCTGAGTAGTGCCCTCCAGAGAAGGCTATGTCAAATTGCTGGATGAAGGCCAAAGCCCTCGGAGCATCTCGGAATCTAGAAAAAGATTCAAATTTTATCGACTGTCCTCCTTTAAATTCTTTTGCTTTCTTGCTCGTCTTCGAGGAAGTTGTATTGGATGGCTTTGTAGAAGTGCTTCTTCTTTGCATAAAACATATGGTCATCGGAGTCCGAACTGTCAAAGGATGACTCCTTCGTAAAGCTATCAGAAACTGGGCGGAATCTGAGTTTCTTTGCCTTTTTCTTGCCCTATCTGAAGCTTTGCTTTTTGCTTCGCTTGTTTTCCTTTCTATCCTCGCTCTCTCGAGTCCGAAGAGCTAGAAGAACTGTCATAAGGAGAGGAAGAAGAAGAACTGGGCACTCCTTTAAAGTGTACATGCTTCTTATGCTTTCTTGCCAATGCAAAAAGAGATTGACGACCCAAATAACTAGGGTAGTTAGTCCCCTTCTTGTGCTTTTTCAACTGCTTTTTGGATTGATTTTTCGTGTGGAAAAGCTGACTGATCTAAGTCTGAACCACCTCTTGAAGTTCTTGTTTTGTAAACATCCTCGGAGAAGGAGGTTTCTTGAGTGCTGGTTTGATTGGTGGTTCGGTGGCTTTCTGCCACTGAGTGTGCACTTCAACGATGGATTGCTGAGACAAAAATTTTGCAAATGGAGGGTCTTTCGCAAATTTAATCATCTGCTTTGTGCACTCGTCAACCTGTTGTCGACGTTCCATCTCTTGAAGTTCGTACTGAGTAGGCCGAGGTGGCTTGTACTCTTCCTCTGTTAAATTGTTAAAATCTTCTGCGTGATCTCCTCCCGCATCAGAAGAAGTCGACTGATTCTTGTCGAAATCCATAAGTGTCGCAAGAAAAGGGATAGGATTTCCCGGCCGTGCTCTGATACCACTGTAACAAACTTGGACACCCAAGTCAAGATTCTGCCGCGACACAACAGAGATTCAATTCAATTTAACTGACATAACAAAATAGGGACGACTCGGCCCGGCGTAGTTCTGTGTTAAGAGGTATTGGCCCCAAAGACTAACGCCCCTTTCAGTATTTATTTTTATGTTAATCTGTGTGCAAAGTACAACTAAGCCCACGGGTGCTCGCCCTCAGACTCTGCGTCGAGATGCTGTGAGAAGTGAGCCACCTTGGGTCACTTATAAAGTTTTTACAAGGGTTGCTAAAAGCAGAGCCCCAAAAGCATTAAACTTCAAAAGCTAGCGCTGCCAAAAGCAGCCAGTGGAAATCGCAGAAATCGAAGAGCATCCGTACAGTTTTGCCACGCCAGCATGCTCTTCGCTTCTTATTAATGGCACCTAGGCCCCTCGGCAAAGGTCCATAAGTTGGACATGCCACGTCATCAGTTTGTGACATATATATATGTGGTCTCTTAATCTTGGTCCATGAGGTGTCTGATAGTCCAAGGGCTTATATTTGTTATAGCATACGTCAAAGCAACAGTGAACAAAGTGTCGAAGAGCCACCCCTTAGTGCCTGGTTCTTGAAAGTGTGCTCGATGACATCTCCTCTCTAGCATGGTCAAATGACAAAGATGCATATCCTCTGGTGAGTCTGTTGTCCGTAGCTGCCTTTGCCATGTTGAAGTGCGTGGTTCGGTCGACAAAGGTGGCTGCTAAGTATATATAAGACTCCACCACCTCTACGTGTCCACCTGTAGCCTTAGAGACTGCAACACTCTTGATTGCCTTGAAAGTATGAAAGATCATGACCTTGGTTTTCCCAAGGGTCACTGTCAGCCCTCTCTGTGTACAAAAGTCGTAAGAGCCTCTAGGTGTCATTGTAACTCCTGTGGTTCAGAGATCAAAACAATGTCGTCAACATAAAGCATGATGTGTATTGGGGTACCTCCAAGGTCTACACACCCTCGTCGCTAGTGCATAGTATGTAATCCTACTAAAGTTATGGCATCTCAAGTGAATAGCCCAATGTGATCCCAATATTTATGTTGGCTATAGGTATTTATTTTACTTATTTGTCAAAGTTTTGGGTAGGGCAATTCGCTAAAGGGTACCTCAAGCCAATATATAAGAAGCAGTGAGTCCCCATTGTATAGTCATCTATTTCATTGCCTAGCTGGTTGGTTCAGCAATCTCTCTCTCTCTCTCTCTCTCTCTCTCTCTCTCTCTCTCTCTCTCTCTCTCTCTCTCTCTCTCTCTCTCTTTCGTTGACCACGGCGGCAACAAGCTTTGGACTCTACCAGACAGTTTTAAAACGTTGTCGAAGGTTACTTAGTCAATGCCCTGCCCAGTTACGGGGTCTTGAAACGAACTTACGATGACAATTCGGCAGTTATTCCCGCAGGGGGCGTTTTGAAACATAGGAGGTAGGGCAGTTTGGTTCTTATTGAAATAGCGTTTCAACGTTGTATGCAGAACTTGTGGGGACACCTATTAAGCATGACGTTTTGACACGCACGAGTAGAGTAAATCATTGTTTCCTACGTCGTTGAGGCTACGTCTTGAAATGCACTTCATGTTGAGGCTTGCTAGGCTACGAGGTCACTTGGAGTAGTCGTTGAATGCAAGCTTCTTGAAACGCATCATAAAAGAGGTCTTAACTAAAGCGTTTTGAAACGCTGAAGCAAGCTGCCTTAGGCAAGGACTTTAAGCTACAGGTGAAGCCGGTAGGAATGGCCAATTTTTGTGTTTTGAAATACATTACGTGGGAATCCTCAGAGGTCTTGCAACGTCAAAGACCTCCTTTGGAGAGTTTTCCTGAAGACCTCCTTGAGGATAGTTTCCACATATCTTTGGCCTTGAATGTTTAGCACCAACTCCTAGCTATGGAAAGTAGTTAAGCTTGCACCTAGTTAGCGGCCTCAAGGGAGTTGCACGTCCATTGGCTTCGGGATTGAAAAGCCAAAGGGAAGTTGAAGTGTATAGAAAAGGACAAAGGCAAAGGCCCATCGGCAAAGGTGACCCGATATCAACTATTGGCTATGAAAAGTGCATTGAAATTTGACTAGTACTTAGTTAGCTGCTCTGGTACTCACAAAATTGCTTAAGGGCCACAAAAGGGTGTCTAGGACACTATGCTTGCAAATCACAAAGGAAAAGCTAGATTTTGACAATCTCAGCTCTTTTCTCATTGAGGAAGCCATGTTAATCACTCAAGGCAAAATTCGAGTTCTAGCAAAGGTGGTGAAGCACTTGCTGCTTCGGATCCTAGAAAGAAGTCCACGAGCCGTTGTTACAACTTTGGAAGCGTGGTCATTTGTCTTGGGATTGTAGATCCAAAGCGAAGGCAACAACTTAACAAAGAACAAAGGCAAAGGCAAGCATGACGAGGACAACAATGAGAGTCATTCTGGGAAGGACTCAAAGGAGTCTTCCGGGTGGTAGAGACTATAGTGGGAAGGGCTTCAGCCTTCTAGTCAGGTGACTGTTCCCGCCACTGCTTCAGCTAGAGAGGGGCTTGTGAGCGGCAGAGAGGGACAAAAGGAGCTCTTTACAAATGATTTGGACCTATGTGTTGGAGTTAAAGTTATTAGTGTTTGAACCCGTGGTTAGAGTTCAAGGCACATGTATCTAGCAAGGAACCAATGCGATGTATACAAAACATTATGGATGTGCTACAGACAATCCATTGTTGTCAGTGAGATTCTGGACAAGGTGTGTTCCAAAAGTTCATTGTGTAGGAAAGTTTGGATGTGATGTGTTCATAGTTCACGAATGGGGATTCTTAGACGTAGTGTGGTCTAGAGTTCAATTTTTTTTGAGGCAACTGGTGCTCAAGATGGTTGGGCTAGATGGGATGATGGGCCTGCAGGCTCTTTGCACCGTTGGTTAGATGCTTGTTTGGTTGGGGCACAGGCTATTGGAGTTACCTACAAGATCCATAGAGGGGTTGCTACTTGTATGAGAGAGATTGATGAGGCCATTCCACCAGACTAGCATGCCTTCATCTGGGGACAGACTCTTTTACTTCTCATCAAGGATGGTGGGTGTACTTCGATCCTCAAACAAAAGATCTGATTGTTGCTTAGTAGGGGTCCTGGGACTCTAGTCTTTAGCATTGCTGAGGCTGGCCATCATGGACGCGACATCAGACTAGAGTTTCAAGGTGAGGTTCCTCCCGATGACCCTGTTTTTACTACCGGGGAGGTATCACTTTGGAGATTGTGGATTTAGCAAGGCAAGCACCGCGTTCACTTGGATTGGGATCTTGGCAAGTGGCAGTGGTCTTCATTGAGTAATGAAGGAGATCCTCTATCACTTGGGCAGAGGATTGAGCTTGTGACGGACTAGTGACGAATTTGATGAGCGGTCATTGAGTACTAGGCATAGTTACCCGGAATGCGGAACGGGAACGGCGACGGGATCCCCGCGGAACGGGGGAACGGCTAGGGGTTCGGAACGGGAACGGCGCGGAACGGGAGGTATAAAAAACACCCAAATAGTGCATTTTTTTAGCTTCTTGTGTTTAAATACAAGGAGTATTAGAGTGCTTTGACTCTAATACTCACAAAAAACTGGTTTTGAAGACCATTCAATCTTGCTATGACTAGATGATGTGAGAGAGAGAGAGGGAGAGACTCGAGAGAGTGAGAGGGAGAGGGAGAGATTTGAGAGAGTGGGAGGGAGAGGAAGAGAGCTTGAAGGCTTAAAGCCTTGAGCCTTGAGAGAGTGAGTCTTGAGAGGGAGAGATCTTGAGAGTGTGAGAGGGAGAGAGCTTGAGCCTTGAGGATTAGCTTGTGGAGAGAAAGGGGGAGGGGGGTGCATTTTATGAGTCCTTGAGGCCTTGCACACTTCAAAAAGAAGCCCAAACATTTACTTCAATTATTTCAATTTTTGCCAAATTTGTTTGTAGCCGTTGGCCGTTCCAGGGGCATTCCGGAACGTTTTGGGGGGCGTTCGGAACGTTCCGGAACGGCCGTTCCGGTTTGCACTGGCCACCCAGAACGTCAAACGTTTCGGAACGTTCGGGAAGGGAACTGCCCCCCCGGAACGCCGGAACGGGGGCTAGGGGGCGTTCCCCGGTAACTATGGTACTAGGGGCATCATTGCGGGGCATGCCCCCCCCCCCCCCCCCCGGTTTTAGTTGCCGTCATCAGTTCTTTGCAGCATGCCTTTAGCTCGGACAATGTATAATGGTGCTCTTCATGGCAGCTATCCAGTGTTGGGGACACATGAGCCTTTTAAATTCCATACTCTGATAAGCCACTTCTTTACCCACTTGGTCACTTTCACCAGCAATCAGGTTGCTTTCCATTTTGCTCATTGGTGGTGAGTATGCTCTTTATCATGGATTCTGATGGATTATCCATTTGGGATTAGAATTTTTATAGATACACTTAGCTCCATTCACAAATCAGTGGCCACACTAGAGTCATGATGTTTGGTATGCAAAGTGTTGGGACTTCCTCAAAACTGCCTTTCTCGTGTCACCTATTCCTAGGAGTGTGATTCTCTCTCCATGGGGGAGAGGTTACTAAGGGGTTCAATTTGAGACATTAGACAATGCGAGGCTAGTATCCTCAATTTCAGCAGAGAGTATTGTTAATTGTATAGATGGAGGTAGGGGATGAATCTAGCTAGCCTCGACGAGGATTTAGCAGTTACAACCAGATTTTCAAGGGTGTTTCCACAAATTCAGCCGCATATTATAGAGATAGGCAATCTAGGTGTTTTTTTGAGTGAGACTGGTGCATTGTCCAATGGTGTATACACACCCTCCCTTACATTGATTCTTTACCCCTCTCTGGTGAAGAATCCACCTTGGTTCATCTCTCTTCCTAATATACATGGAGGTGATATACATGTTTGGTATGTGACAGAGCAGGGCGTGTGGAAGTTGGATGCACTAGGAGGGTAGCATCCAAACCAAAGATGACAAACAATGTCTCTGCAGAGACAAACAAAGGTACCATGAGGCACTTGGGAGGTCAAAGGTTAAGAGAGCTAGGAGGAGAAGGTAGCAGAGGCTCCTTGAGATAGACACGCTTATAGTGCAGGTATCCTCTACAGGATCCACCTCCTCATTCTTGCTCTTCTTCACCAGAGACACCACCTACTTCTCCTAAGCTCGATAGAGTTTCTTGGAATATTGTTGTACCTTCATGCATTTCTGATAGAGATGATGTTTCTCTTGCTGTGCTCATGACACAGTACGAGGATAGCTTCTTCCCTCTTTGATTATTGAAAAATGTAAATGCTAGATTATTTGAGAGGCTCTTTTTGAAAACTAAGAAATACTCTTGGCCATTTATGGTATATTTTGTGGACATATTGGGGATCACTCCTATGTGGTGATTGGCTTTACATATATCTTGAGGCTGAGCCCTTGAGATGCTTATTTTAGTATGAAGATTTTTCCTTTTTTGTGAGAGAGAGAGAGAGAGAGAGAGAGAGAGAGAGAGAGAGAGAGAGAGAGAGAGAGAGGTTTTATTAGTCCTCAGAGGTCTAATATGTCCTATGTGACTAAAGATACATATAATGTACTATGTATGGGGTTGATAAATGATTCTATATGATCTGGGAGTCGGGTGATGAGAATCGCAATGGGGGGCCCACACTGTGGCTAGGAGAGGAAAGTCTGTAGCATGGCTGAAAATGTGAGGGAAGCAAGTTCAGATGTGAGCAAAAGTGGTGCACTCTAGTAGTGTGCAGTTTCTACACTCTTGAACTTGCAGTGAGCATAATGTGAGAGTTGATTTGTCTCTTCTCCATTGCCCTAGCGTCCTGTCTTGCATCTGAGGGAGTGGGAGCTAAGCTAAATGGTTGTGATAGTGCGTATTGTCACAAACTGGTGACGTGGCATGACCACCCGCAGATGTGCTGACATGGACAGACAGTATGGACTGTCCGCAAATTACGCTGACAGATGATGATGTGGCAGACTGTACGGCAGCATCGGATTTTGCACTGACAGGTGCCACATGGCAGCAGTACGGATTTCCGGGAAAATGCAGTTATCAATTTGACTATTGAGCCTCCATACATGAGAATCCAGTGGGAAAACTCACCATTGACTGCCACCAGTGGTTTGCATTTGTACCCCTTGCTCTTTTTTCTTGCTAATAGTATTCGGTACCGGTGTAAAAGGTGTTTTTCGAGAATGGGAGCAACCAATGATTGGTGCTCATAAGGTTTTGATGTTGAAATTGATGTGATGACTGAGGCCATGAGTGTTTCTTTCTTGCACTGTAGGAACATTTGCAAAGCTTTGAATCATTGTTTGCATGATAAAAATGAGTACATTGTTTGAAATATGATTGCAGGAACCTACATCATGTAGCATCACAGTGACAGTATTACACTTCAAGCGATGTGCATTATGTGTTCAAATGATCTATTATCCATTTCATGGTGGGATGGCTAATGGCGACCTTGATGATGTGGAGTATGGGGAAGAGGATGCAATACGGAGCCGGAGAACACTGAAGACAGATTATGGAGAGCCAATCATTTTACGGTGTCAGCCCTATCTAGTGCCTCTAACTGAACTTTTGCTGCCACACAAATGTTCGCCAGTTGAATTTTTGCGAATATGGCCCAGCCTACCTGCTATTTCAGAGTTTACAGGGGCCTACGTGTACGAGGGCAGCGGATTTAAGGCAACTGCTGCTGTTGAAAGTGGCACTCCTCCTTTTTTCACTGGATTAAGAGCTCTTGAAGAAAAACCGTTTTTCCAAGTTTGTTCCCATGTGTTGCGCACTGTAGCAGGGTTTCAGGCAAGTAGTACCTTCACCTTTCACCTGGTTTTCTTGGTTAATTATGCATGAGGCGAAAATCAACTCCAATCCCCTGATTAATAATTTTTTCTGTTTCGGGTGTGCCTGTGTATGCTCTCTAGGGAAATAGGAAGGAGTTTAAATCAAATACTGGAACAAAATCGTGTCTTTTGGTTTGCTACAGAACAGGAGACGTTCAATGGCTATGCTTGATGCCTTGAGCTGATCAGGGTGTAAATTTTCATAAAATGAAAAGGAATAGTTGGCCGTGTTTTCTGTATCGCCAGCTTTTGCAAGGCTAGTGCATGCTAATAACATACTCGAGGCATAGTTTGTCGGACAGAATCGCTCTTTGTATGATAGGGACTTAATACTTTTTTCTTCATTTGTCAGGATTGTAACACAGGTTTTGATGCTTTCTCAGGTGTGCTATGCTGCGAAGACATGGCATGGAGATTTTCTAGGCATGGTCATTTTTGGTGCAAGCGAAATGAGCCGAAATGTCGACTTTGGAGATGAAACCACCACTATGATGTGCAAATTTGTACTCCGTGCATCGTCTTCGTTGGTACTCGATGAAATCACAGCAGATGTGCAACAATGGCTGGATGATCTGACTGATGGGGCCGTAACATATGTCTCTGAGGAAGACGTTCAGTCAGCAGCAGCCGAAAGACTCAAAAGATCCATGCAACAGATGGCCATGTTCAAGGCTGCAGTTGCTGCTCGTCCACCACCCTCCCCACCTAAACAGGATGATGATGATGATGATGCTGGTTCAGAAGAGAAGCCCAAAGAGCCCAAAGAACCCAAAGAGCCATCAACGTTAACAACTTATACGGCAGAAGAGATTGAGCATCGGGCTCTTCAAGCTGCTGTTTTGCAAGAATGGGAGATGTTTCGTGCTAAGTAGCGCTGTTTTGTAAAGTTGTAGAATATAATAAAGTCAGTAACTCTCTCTCTCTCTCTCTCTCTCTCTCTCTCTCTCTCTCTCTCTCTCTCTCTCTGTGACACACACCCCCGAATTCAAGCATGCAGACACCCACCCACACCTGCAGTTTATGATTTTTGTGCAATAGAAGCTTACACTAACTTACTGATGATTGTTTTGATCATGATTTCAAATAAAACTAGTACTGAATTTTTCCATTTCTCTCTTTTTGTGGCACTAACTTGCATTCAATTTATCATAATTATTGCAGGTGGTTAATAAGTAAATTTTTTGTGTTCTACTCTTTTGGGGAGTAGAACACAATCAGATGTAATTGATTTGTCCTCTAGGTCGAGTATGGCCTCAAATGGATGTCAATGTAGGCTTTCTTTCTTTCTGAGCCTCCTCATAGTTGAAAATTTAGAAATTTCTGACCATATGCTTGGTATGTATGATTTTCTCTTCCATACAGTGTAAGAACTAATATTTGCTTTGGCTAAGTCTAGAGCATGTGGATAACGCTTTCTCTCTACCTTGTTTCAGATTCTGGCCCTTCGTATTGTATCCCTTTTTTCTCCATAATTGATCCTAGCCCTCTTCTAGTGTAAGCAGGATGTTGAAGGGTATAAATAGATGTACAGAGCAAGGGCTATCATGTGGAAGGCTTTTAAAGACATGTTCTAGAGCCAATGCTCTTGGTTATCCAACAGAACTTCCTTTTGCTGTACATATAGCTCTTGTTGATGCAACTAATTGTGGGTGGCAAGCTTAGGTAGTGATATTTCTTTTCTTTGGCTTCAGCCCATTCATTTGGTTTTGACTTGTGTAAGGAGGTTTGATTGAGAATCCAATCTAGGTGATTTCCTTTCATGCTTGAATACTAGGTGTGCATGACACTCTCATCACTTAGCACATGTGATTTGTTGAATTGTACCTGTTAGCATGCGAGTGTAAAGTACACATTGATGCTAGTGATAGTAAGGGAGAGGAATGTTGTACAGAATGTCAAATGGGGTAATGTACATGGGTAACACACGAAAGCAGTCATAGTGCACTTAAAGTTTGTTGGGAACACCTTCACTACTTGATTTTGCATCAATGTTTATGTTGGAATAACCCTAGATATTAAGAATTTTCCTAACATTAGAAAATTTAAACATTTTTTATTTGTAATGGCTTCCAAAAAAAAAAAACACTATGTAGATAGTGCAAGGAATCTTTCAAGAGAAGAAAATACATGCACACTCATATGAGCATAATGTATACCTTTTAGGACTGGATATGGGCATTATGAGTTTCTAGTAATGTCATTTAAACTTACCAAACCACCAACTACACTCAGTTCATTAATTCAGTTGATGAAAATTGCATGTAAAGTTGTACCTAGAAACACTTTTGAGTATTTAAAATAGATATTCCAATTGCATGTATGAATACTCTGACTTGTCAATGAGAGCTTTTTGCTTCCTTGTATTGATTTTGTTAGACTAGTTGTGCTCATAATCCACATCCCTTGATTGGAAAACTCAGTGTTAGCCACTAAACAAATTGCTTGGATATACAATGAAGACATACAAATAAACATCAAGTGAAAACTACATATGCCTTACTATCTCAAACTTAAAATAGAAAGAATTCCAATTTTGTGCATCTATTTCACAATAGAAAGTAACTTATAAAAGTATGAATTTATTCTTACAAACCAATGCTCAAAGCAAGGCTTGAAACCTTCTCTACGCAAATGCATCCAGCCAATCTCACAACAAATAAACTTGTAAAGACAATACCAAAAAGCACATGTAATTTTCATGGTGAGATCAAAATTTTCTTCAAGAAAAACTCCCTTGTATTTTCATATTTCTATATAAAAAAATTTGATATCCAAGGAAAAAATCTAACATTTGATGTTGTATGTAGCTCAAAAAATTCTATTGACTTTGTAGATCTGCATAGTGAGTTCCCTTACATCTCTCCAAATACAAGTCTTCTAGAAATAATTGATATCATGTTCAAACAAAACGAGTCTTTTTTTCTTTATAGCGACACAATTTGATAAATTTAATACAAATTCTCATTTGAGTCTCGATCATTTTGTAGATCAAACTCTTCAAATTAAGCAAGAAAACCATCCATAACATCAGAGCCCTTTCAGATCCATTTGAGATTAGCAAAACAAAACTCTTTGACTCATCTAGCTTCAAAATATGATTGAAATGAAAACAAACATGGATCATTAGCCACTAAACTATACTTCTTGCATCTGCAAAGCTAGATTATTAATATTTTCAATAAATAAAGATAAATCATACACTTTGAGTTGAACAACGTAGATCTCCAGAGTAAGAATTAGTAGGCTTTAATAATAAGCTCTTGCTATTCATGTATGAGAACAACATTATCCACCAATTTGTAGCAAGTATCATCTAAAACTAGTCAAGTTTTACTTTGAATTGACATAGAAATGGTTAAAAATGAAAGCAACTTGCGAACAATGGCTTTGCAAAATATATTAAGCTTCATGATCCACTTAAAGATTTAAGCTCATTACTCCCCTTATCTTTGAGTGTTTAGACAACATACAATATAATTTTTTGCCACAACCGAACTTTCTTTCAAACTTTTACAATAGACTTATTTTCACACTCATTTGAAACTACCAAATCATTTTGATCATATGCTCCTTAGAAACATCCAAAGTTGAATATCTTTTGGATTATTGTTCGTGTACTACAACTTCATCAACAATCCAAAAAGTTTTTAGATAGCTTCTATGCTTTCAAGTTGCCGTTTTGAACATTCAAGCATGGAGGCTTCGGTTTCAAGTTGAGACAAAACATCTTGGAAATAAAAAATTCAGCTTCATCTGGATTACTTTATTGAGATTGCATCACCTTGTGAAGAAAACTTCCAAAACAACAATTTTTTTATATTAGTAGAAATGCATCGAAAAATTTCAGCAAGAGCTCTTTCCTTGCCAATAGAATATAAGAAATCCTTGTTTGATATATTTTCAAACACTTAAGACATACATTAACATGGTCAAATTCACCTTGAGGTGATACCCCCTTTATATTCTTGCCTAGTTTTTGTTTTAAGGGTTTTTGGGTGTTTCTTTGGCTCACACGCATCTGTAGTTCCTTATTATCAATCAATTGCAGTCCCTTTACACATCTCTCTCAATGCCCATAGGATTTGAAACTTTCTAAACCTCTCCTCGATAGAGTATGACCCCATATGGTCATGAAAATTGTGTGGAAATAGGGTTGCAAGGAAACATACACATCTTGGAGAAGATGAAGGAAGCTCAAGGCACACAACAGAGTTGTATTGCTTAGTAAATAATGAAAGATGAGATAGCCCTGGAGCAATGTGCGTATATAAAATGCACAGGGGAAAAAAATGTCCCGACGGTCCTAAGTGTGTTCACACACACTTAGGACACACATCACTACCACATGTATATGGTAACAAATCCCCCCTGCAAGTGATGCGGTGAACGAGAGCTGGCACATAAAGTATAGGGAAGTGCCATGTCCTAAGGACATGATCAGTCCACAAAAGGGAGTAAGCCCAAAGTTTTGCGGAAAGCTTCATGAGACAATGCCATTGTGAAAAGATCTGCAATGTTGTTCTTTGTTGGCACATAAGCCAAGTTGATTTCTCCTGCTGAGAGTCTCTCCCTGACATAGTGGCAATGCATCTCAACGTGTTTTGTGCGAGCATGAAAAATTAAGCTCCTTGCAACTATCAATGCACTCTGACTGTCAGTGTAGATGATATTGGCAGTGTCATGTCCAGCACCCAAATCCGCCATAAGGCGTCTAAGCCATACACACTCAACTGTAGCTGTGAAGACTTCCCTGTTCTCAACCTCAAAACTGGAAGGGGGCACAATAGGTTGCTTCTTGCTCAACCATGATATGCATGAGCTACGGAGCATAAAACAGAAACCACTTGTGGACACTCGATTTTCAAAACAACCAGCCCAATCTGAGTATGAAAAATCATGTAAATTTGGTGGCAATGATCCTCCCTTATGATAAAACAACCCAAGATGTAAAGTGCCGCTCAAGTAGCGAAAGATCCGCTTGACAGCCTGCCAAGGCTTACACCCTAGGATATCCATAAATTTGCTGACTTGTGAGACTACAAATTGAATATCTGGTCTTATAATGCATACATAAATAAGGCATCAATCAACGTTTTGGTAAAGAGTGACATCGCCATGATCACCAGCATCATGAAGACTCAATTTCAAAATTGTTTCCATGGAAGTGCCAATAGGTTTGCAATCCATAAGTCCAAACTTATATAGCAATTTCTTTATGTAACTTGTCTGACACAAGGCAATACCACCATCACAATGCTTAAAATGTATGCCGAAGTAATGATGCAACTATTAGGTTGGGCAGCTATGGTGGGTGGTAGCGGTGAGCAGGTATGGCGTGAAGGGTGGTACAGAAGAGAGAGAGAGAGAGAGAGAGAGAGAGAGAGAGAGAGAGAGAGAGAGATAGATAGATAGATAGATTTTATTATCATCCTCGGAGGTCAAATATGACCTATGGGACCAAAGTTACATGTGATGTAGTATGTGTATGGCTGATGAGTGACTCTCGATGCTCCAAAATTGTAGTGATGAGAGTCGCAATGGAGAGCCCACACTTTGGCTGGGAGAGGAAAGTGTGTAGGTCTAAGTTATGGCTGAAAATGTGAGAGAAGCAAGTTCGGATGTGATCAAAAGCTGAGCACTCTAGTAGTGTGTGGTACTCAGACTCTCGAACTTGCAGTGAGCATAATGTGCACAATCGATTTGACTCTTCTCCATTGCCCCAACGCCCTATCTCTCATCGAAGGAAATGGGAGCTAAGCCGAATTGCTGCGATAGTGCGTATCGCCGACAAGGGAATAGGCTCAAGCATGTAAGTGTGAGTACGGTTTTCTCTCTCAGCGAAGAACATGGTTTTGTAGTTGGGGGCAATATAGGTGGTGTAATGTATGAAGCGTGACCCACCGGATTTCTCCCAAGCCGTAATGCATTGGCGTTGTAGAAAAGCTTCATTCACTTGAGAGTCAATTGAAGCATCATGTAGCAAGTGTAATGCATCCCATCTCCCAAACCACTTCTTTATGTCTTGCATCCATCCCGTGCTTAAGATCTTGCTTTTATGCGTCTTTTGAACTTTTTTGCTTGCTTCCCATGCAATTGTAGGAAGTCGATGTGAGAGAGAGAGAGAGAGAGAGAGAGAGAGAGAGAGAGAGAGAGAGAGAGAGAGAGAATTCAAGATAAAAGTAACGCTATGCTTTGTATATCATATTATGTAAAATAACCTTAGAATATATAAAGCTAAACTCACCATGCACACTAAAAAGCAACTAAGTCTTTTCTGCATGCCTCAGGGGCCTGTTCTGCGGGATTGACATTTGAAAGCCTTACACCAACAATCCCAAATCTTTCATCTTGAAAGTAGCATTCAAATCAGCCTTAACAATATGTGCCTCATTCGGATCAGTGATCAACAAATCGTCCACATATAGAACAACAATGAGAAGTACATCACCCCTCACGCTTTACATACAAAGTGCTTTCTGTTGGACTGGTAGGAAAGCCTCATTTAACCAAATGAGTGTCAACTTTCTCATACCAAGCACGAGGAGATTGCTTCAACCCATACAAAGCTTTCTTACAATTGCACACTTTATCTCTTGTCCTTTCTTGACAAAACCGCGAGGCTGCATTACATAAACTTCCTCAAATATGTCACCATTCAACAAAGCAGTAAAAATATCTGATTGATATACACCCCAACCAAAATGAGATGCCAATGCACATAGAAAACACACAGTAGTCATACAACAAGTGGGAGGCAAAGTCACTTCATAATCTATGTCTTTCTGGTGTACATAGCCTTTTGCAACAAGTCAAACCTTATAGCGATCAATTTCACCATCCAGCTTATTCTTCAACTTGTAAATCCACTTTGGATCAATGGTCTTTTTGCCAGGAGGCAAATCACATAAAGTCACTGTGTCATTTTCTATAAGTGCATCATATTTTGATTGCATGGCAGCCATCCAATTTTCAAAATTTTGTACTTCATCAAAAGACAACCAAAGCATAACAATCTAATACATAAGATGCATGGAGAGAACTTGAATGAGTATGGCTAGACAAAGGTGCATCCAACTTACTGTCATGCAAAGTATGCATTTGCCATTTGGCATATCTCTAGCCTACTCATTCTCAGCCCTTTCCACATCAAGTACATCATGTACATCTGCATCAGTAATGGGCTGATCGGAAGCATTTTTTGAAACCCCCATAGGTTGTATATTTGTCTCTTTGGAATTTATATTCTAGATTTCACCATTGAAAAGAGGCAACAAACTGTCATAAATATCATGTGAGCTTACATTGTTGTCTTTAGTACATGACATCAAAGGCTGTGCGGAATCTTTCCCAAACACAACATCATGTGAAACCAAGATACGCTTTGTTTGTGGATGGTATAGCTTGTAACCTTTGCTTTCAGTATTATAACCAACAAAAATGCACTTGGTAGCAGTATCAGGCAGCCGTATAATCCAATTTTTTGCGTTGCGTTTGTGGCGCCAAAGCATAAGCCAAACAACGAAAAAAATGTATGTGATCAATAGATGGCTTTTTGTCATGCCATGCTTTATATGAAGTCATAGATTGAAAAGATTTCGTAGGACACCTGTTAAGTACATAAGTAGCACACATGATAGCCTCAAGCCAAAACACATGTGGTAAAGCTTGACTCTTGACCATACATCGTGTTGTCTCCATAAGCAACCTATTTTTCCTTTCAACAACACCATTTTGATGAGGTGTATACGAAACTGTACGTTAGTGTTTTATCCCACGACTAGCCAAAAATGCATTAAAATTCATGAGACATATACTTCCCCCTCGATTTGAACAGAGGGTGCCCATAGTACATTTAGAGACATTTTCAACCATAGCCAAAAATTGCTTGAAGCGCATAAACACTTCGGACGTAGCTTTAAGTGGATACACCCATGCATGCTTGGAGTAATCATCAATGAAAGTCACAAAGTAGAGGTAATTGCCGAAGGACGGAGTTTGTATAAGCCCAAAAACATCACTATGCACTAGTGCAACCTGCATCTAGCCCTAATTGAATCATCCTTTGGAAACTTCGAACGCTGCATTTTGCCCAAAATAAAGCCTTCACAACCATGCTTCACATTTGCTTCAAGAGGCGGCAAAGAAGCAATCATGTCTGATTTCTATAAACACAGTAAATTAACAACATTCAGATACCCAAAACGTGCATGCCAAAGTTTTGCATCTGAAACAGCCTTTGCATGCATAGCTTCATTTGTAAAATTATGCCGACACTTGTCATACAAAGTGAGCTTATACACCCGGGGAGTCCACTATGTAAAAATTCAAGATAGCACGTGCGAACAAGAGATATTTAAATAATCCCTTACCTATATATTTTCAAATATTATCTGTGCCCCTTATGTATGAAAATTTTCACTTTCTCAATTAAAAAACCCTTTATGTAAGTACATTCTTTTGTAAATGTACCTAATTATAAATCCCTTATTTTGTTCGCACGTGCTATCTTACATATTTTCTAGTGGACGTCCCAGGCTTATACATCCGTTGACAGAACTTTTGGTAGAGCAAACCATGCCACTCTATAACTCAACCCACTCATGGATTGGACATATCCAGCATCAAAAACAGACAGACAACTGTATAAAAAAGACACCCTACCTCTGCTGGTAAGGTAGGCCCATTTCACAAGAACCTCTTCTACAAGATTTGCATTATTAAATCCCTACTGCCATAGGCATCCTTTAGCATTTCGGCATACTAAGGTGGGCTCACCTTCTTTTAAAGACCTTTCAATAGGCAAGTCTATTACTGGCTGCTCAAAAACCTGCTGCCATGTTTTCACATAAAACTCCATATCAAGCCCCCAATGCACTCAATAGGAGACTGTATTCTTCTCTATTGCATTCGCCATGGGCGATTCTGCTTGGAAAAAAACATCACACTCCAGGATTGCTCGCCCTTTTGCTCGCCACCACGACCCCTTATTGCTACAAGCACCACCCCATCACCACAATGGCCTTGCTTGTTGCTGATACATAGCAGAACCTACTTTGACTCATCGAAGAGGGGAGCAGTTGAAAATTATCACAGACCAGCTTGCAACCTGTCCAATTGTACATACAATGCTCTCCCCCAAGGTGGGCTCTCTCACACACAAACCTTCTCAGAAGCGCTACCACCACCCACCTCCAGCTCGGTTGCTCCCACACACACACACTTGCTCTACAGGCCTCCCGTCCGACAGCTGGGAGCCCGAGCTTTCTTTCCCTACGGGCCATTTCACTCCCGCTGACCCCAAGGACCCAACTGCCTCCCCCTCTGCTTGCCACGATGGCTAATTGCTAAAAACGTTTTTCAAGGTCTCCCCTCTCATTAGCAGTTTCCCTCTTCTTTTAAATCACTCATATGTTGCCTTAATGACCCGGTGGCATGCTATACTTGGGTGTCACATACAACTTGCGCATGGAAACCAAAAAATCCCTTGAAGCACGACCAATATAAACTCCGATTGTGCTGAGTCTACATAAGTCGAGATGAAAAACGACTATGATCAGCATTTACGCACCACATGTATATCATTCATATACCCGATGACAAGCATCAAGCGGATTCGGGATCTCAAAATTTCTCGACAAAAAAACACCTAACATAGTTTGCCAACCCCCCTAGCGTGCTAGAGCATTCATGCTCAGCAGCAACATTTGGGAACAATGAAAGTGTTCTCCTTCCACATCCTCTTATGTTCTCAAAGTTCAATCCAAGCCACGAGATTGCATACATGTGAATCAATCTGACACAATACACATGATCATTCCAGCCTGTATGGTGCAGTTCATCCTCCAAATGGCTGATAGGTAACCTGTGAATGATCTGTGAATAGGCATCCACTATTGCCAAGTAATCAGGTTTTCCCTTCCCAGTACCCGTGTAGACAACAGTGACATACAGAATCTGCTCACGAGCACCAGAAATGGCCTCCATTCATGCTCCGTGAGGTGTCCTGGTTAGAAGCTACATAAGAAAACATCATGCACTTGTTAATACGATATGTACATAACACATAACATGCTAAAGATAAGCAATAATGCTGGTATGTACATGGAGCCTACCAGCTAGCATATGTCATTAGCCACCAGGATCAAAAGGCCACAAAGTGTAGTGTTCACACATATTCCCCAAAAGCATAGATTGGCCCTTGTTAAACACAAAATGCTTGCAATATGCCCAAGGATACACTAACATACTCCAAGCTCCATGAGGAGAAAAGAATGTCATGTCAGCAACGTAGAGAGATGCATCTATTTCTTGAGCATGTGTATAAACCATTACCCTCTCCCTAGGCATTACTTCCTTATCTGCCTTCATAGTTTACCTACTTGCATACATGCCTATCTGTGTCTCCTCAGCAAAAGGATGCACCAAACCCCCTATGTCCATATCAGTGATGCTATTTTCTCTGAGCTTATTCTCTGAATCAAGCAGAAGATCTTCAACAAGAGCATCAACGCTATGAGCTTTCCTCAATACATGCTGCATTTTCTCAGCCTCTCTCTGAATTTTCAGATTTCGCAACCTCTCTTGAGCCTTTTGGACATAGCTGCTCATATACAAGTAATCTTCCATCATGGGTTCATCGAATCCCCAACCATCCTCATCATCAGCAACCGCATCCATACATTTCATCCAAGAAGAGCCTACAACTGCATGAATATCAAAACCTTTGCATGTGGGACTATGGTGCCCACAGCCGGGTTCAAGAGCTTCCTTATCATATGAAAGAAGTTTCTCATCTATAGACATTACTTCAAAGTTATCATCACATGCATCAGCAAGAGCACCATGGATTTTCCTGCAATCATTAGTGTCAGCAAGTGGTAAAGATTCTGCAACATAGCTCAAAGAGGCCGATCCGTTAATTTCTAAACTTTTCGTATCTACTTCTATGCATGTATCTTTATTCTCATCAGAGGATTCCACAACATACTTCCCTCTATTGCATACACAGATTTCAACATGCCATTTTTGTTTTAAATATCTGATGTCCCTCATGAACGGAGAAAGGTCAAACACCATAGACTCATCGGATGAGAAATATCCATCAGCAAATGCTTCAGCAAATGCTTCATTAAGTGAGACACCATCAAATAAGGTATCAGATGTCAAGTCCACATTACCACCTTCAGATTCGCATTCACTACTATATCCACTCTTAGAATGTTCATCATCAACATTCATCCTGCATGAAACACTCATACTGCAAGGATCTCTCATTGCATGATTCATAGGCAAATTGCTATCCACATACAAGTCATTTACATCATAAGCAACAGATTCAAGCCGACTCCATACCATTTCCCCAAACTCATCTTGTATAGACTCAAAAGCAGCAACAAAAGCCATTTCTATTGAATCTTGAGACTTCGGCAACTTCCAGTAACGCATCAAAAGTGAAAACTTCAAAGCCAACCAACTATGGTGCCAATCATCAGGAAGCATATGCATAAAGACAAAAGCATCACAAAAAAGCCCCTGAGAAGCAAAGTTTGCTTTTGCCCCATCACAACGCAAAGTTGCAACATCTCTTCTTCCACTCGTGCAATCCAAGATTTTATGCATTCCTCATTTGTACCATAAAAGTATCGAGAATGCATGGTTGGCACCTCAAGCTCCACATAATGCTTCAGAAATGCAATCTTCATCAATTGCCAACTGTATTGCGCATGTATAGGAAGATTGTCATAAAACTGCAAGGCATCTTCACCCAAGCTCAGATACATGAAATTGGCTATATCTTCATCATCATAAATGCCAATGTCTAGAAGAAAATCATCAGCTAAAGCCACCCATGACTGTACATCTTCATCTTTCCTCCCACAAAATCTCACATCGTAAAGCAAATTTGCATCCATTTGCAGCTGTTTTTGCTAGACAAGTTGCTCCTCATATGCATACATCCAATCCACAAAACCTGAAGGTACTAGAGGAAGATCCTCAGTGGAGGGGCACCAAAACCATGAGTACCTTCAATGTTCATGGATCAGATGTATGCATATGAGGAGCAGCTTGTCTAGAAAAAATAGTTGCAGACCGATGCAAATTTTCTCTTTGATGTGAGATTTTGTGGGAGGAAAGACGAAGATGTACAAGCATGGGTGGTTATGGCTGATGACTTTCTTTTGGAGCTTGGCATTTATGATGATGGGGAAAGGGCTGATTTTATGTATCAGAGCTTGTGTGAAGATGCTATGAAATTTTATGATAGTCTTCCCATACATGCACAGTACAGCTGGCAATTGATGAAGGTTGCGTTGCTGAAGCATTATGTGGAACTTGAGGTGCCAGCCATGCATTCTCGATACTTTTATGGTATAGATGAGGAATGCATTAAATCTTGGATTTCACGGGTGGAAGAAGAGATTTTGCAACTTTGCATTGTAGATGATGGGGCAAAAGCGGACTTTGCGTGTCAAGGACTTTTTGGTGATGCTTTCGTCTTTATGCATATGCTCCTTGATGATTGGCGCCATAGATGGCTCGCTTTGAAGTTTTCACTATTGATGCGTTATTGGAGGTTGCCGAAGCCTCAAGGTTCAGTAGAAAGGTCTGTTGTTGTTGCTTTTGAATCGGTACAAAATGAGTTCTGGAAAGGGATGCAGAGTCAACTTGAATCTAATGCTTATGATGTAAATGATTTGAACGAGGAGAGCAATATGCCTATGATTCATGCAATGAGAGAGTCCTACAACATGAATGCTTCATGCGAGATGAATGTTGACGATGAATATTCCGAGAGTGGATATAGTAGTGAATGTGAGTCTGAAGGGGATTGTGTGGATTTGACATTTGATATCTTATCTAATGGTGGCTCGCTTGATGAAGTATTTGTTGATGGGCATCTCTCTTGTGGTGGGTCTATGGTGTTTGCTGGTAGTGAGTTTAGTGTGGTAGTATCTAACGGTATTGGATTCGAAGACACTGTTGACTCGAATAATGGGAATTTTGCTATGTGGTGTTGCTAGATCCATGGCGCATGTGCGTTTGATGGTTAAGGCTGATGGTAGTGAGCAAGAATTCTACGTACAGAGTACGCTTGTTGGTGATGGTGAGGATGAATTACCTGATGCGAAATGCATACAGTGTGATGAGTGGATAGTTTATGGACAGTCTGATGATGCAAGCACATATTTGACTGCAAAAGCTGCAACAAGTCTGATAATACCTTGCATTGATGCTTCTATTATAGATGAAGATGATTGGGGCTTTGAAGAGCCTGTCGTGCATGCAGAATGCATTCCAGATAGCTATGTGAAAAGGGCCTATGAGCATTTGGAAGCCTTAAGGATGCGAAAGGCTCCTGAGGTCATGAAGCAAACGGCAATTTCTAATGCTTTGGATGGTGATGTACAAGTGAAGAACATGGAAAATCTGTAAATGGAAAAGTGAAGAACATGGAAAATGTAGGCATCCACTGTGAATGGAAAACATCATGGAAAACCTGCAGGAGGAGGGAGCTCATCACCCAGAGAAGCAAAGGGACGCAAGAGAGGCCAGCTGCGTAGAGGCTCGAGCTCTGAGAGCACACGATTTCATGATCAGAATTTGAAGGGGGAGCTCTCAAAAGAGTGCGGAAAGAGGAAGTGCAGCTTTCAAAGGTGACACACAAGGGACGAACAGCTTGAGAGGAAGAGAAGAAGCCATCCAATGCACAGGACTAGCATGAAATTGATGCATGAGAGGCACTAAAGGAGAGAAGAAAGCTGCCCACAAAGGACCTGTGAAGGAGTTTTGAGAGGAAAATTAGGGCTTCTCTTGGTAAAATTAGAGAGGGCAGAAGGGTTAGCAAGAGGAGGTCATCAACCAATGCAATAGAGGGGCCAGTCTGCAACATGCAACAACTCGGGATGCAATATTTGAAGGGAGCCATGTAGTGAGATAGGAGGAGGCAAGCCTATTTCAAGATGCCAAGGAGCCCACAATTGCTCGTGGTATGAGGACCCAAACGTGGACGATTGAGAATCTATTTTTCTGGGTTGTTCAGAGAGCCCATGGTGAATAAAATGATCTGTTAAAGCTGAGAAATGAGCCAGTCACTAGTACTCAGCCATAGAGGTGATGAAAGTAATTGCAGAGTATGTCAAACGAGAAGACCCTAAGAAGGCTCAGTCTTGTCAAGAAGGAGGTGATTGTGCTTTGAAGAATGTTAGGAGAATTCAATTCCAAATCCCAATTTGCATGTATGACCGGTTGAGCTTGCTTGAGATGGTTCTCATGATTGTTTCCTTGAGTATATTGGCGACATGATGACTATACCACTCTGCTTGCAACCATGTGGATTGAGCTATTTTGCGGCTTTGCTATGCTCTACCTTTTTCTCTTGTCACCGTCAACATAAAATGCCGGATGCAACAATATCATCACCAAAATTGAGATCATGAACTGTACATCTGTCATCCACAAATTTGACAACAAGACCAAGTTTAGTAAGTGCAGATACAGACAAAAGGTTCTTTTTTATCCCAGGTACATAAAGTGCATCAACAAGTGCAAAATAACTGCCATTCACAGTAGTCAGCACAATCTTTCCAACTCCCATGATCGGATAAGAGGCATTGTTGGCACAAGTGACTGAATCCTCATGAGGGACATCCTCGAGAGAGGAAGACAAGTCACGAAGAGAGGTAATGTGCTTCGTAGCACCACTGCCAAAGTACCACACATGAGCATATGCAATAATTGACATACATGCATTATGGACAAAAGGATCATCTGCACTAAAAGCCCATTCTGCATCTACAACATCATCATAATCTCCTTTTACAGAAAGACTCTACAATTTCCGCACTTGTAGTGGTATAAGCCTCTTTTGCCTTGAATTTTGGATATTTCTTGATCAAGTGATCATTAGCTTTACAATAATGACAATGCTTCTTCTTTTTGCCCTTTTCACCAAAATTCCCAGATGAGGTGTTGCGAGCAGAAGCATTGGAAACAGGTGATTTGCCACTTACCAAAGAACCATGAGAAGTGGCTACATTACTATTACCACTTTTCCTCCGAGCATCAATAAAAGCCTGTTCAACTGTACATTGTTTTGCCCTGTTTTTTTCTTGAAAGTAACTCTTACAACAACAATGTCCATAATGCATCAAACTTGACAACTTCTGGATTTCCTTGGGTCATAAGTCTCCAAGTACTACCAAAAATATAGAAGAATTTGGCAATGCATCAAGAACGGTCTGCACAAGGGAACTGTCAGAAATGACTTCACGTGTAGAAATAAGTTTCTCATTTATATCCTTGATACTAGCAACAAAAGTGTCCATTTCATCTTCCTCACGCATAATCTTTGACTCCGGCTCTTTACATAGCAATGCAATTTTAGCCTCATTGCAACTTGCATAAAGACTAGCCTGAATATCCCAAGCCTGTTTTGCAGATTTAGTTGAACGAATGTGAGGAGTAATAGTGCGCTTCACGGATAATGCAATCAATGCATGAGCTTCTGCATCTCTAACATTCCAACGAGCTTGCTCAACCATAGGCAAAACAACTCTGGCAGCAACAACCCTGCCACCAAAACCGGCAACATCCTCAACATCACTTGCATACTCAGAAAGAGGACATATATCAATGCCCTGCACAACATTCCAAAATTCCCTTTGACACAAGAACATGTTCCATCATGTAAACCCACATTGGGTATTGTCCCATCAAATTTATCCCCTAGCAGCAAACATCTTGAACACATACGTGTTGTAGTCAGCCATGGTGAAGGTCTGCACACCTGATGTGAAAACTACCTGTAAAGAGGAGAAATGAAGCAACCAACACGTGCTATATAGCACAACCCATAGGAGACTGTAAGAGACACGTTATGCAAAAAACAAAACTGACAAAAATTCTACACAAAATGACAAAACTGCTTGCGCAGTACTGTCTATTGTGGAAACGGAGGCCAAAATGAGCCCGAATGGAAAATTTGAAGTACTTTTTGGTCTGCTTATGCTCACCAAATCTCATTGAAGTCTGAGAAAGTGAGCAAGCATGTGCTGTCAATGCTGATGACTAAGTCGGGGAGGATGCAACCTGCTCTAATACCAATTGTTGGAAATAGGGTTGCAGGGAAACATGCACAACTTGGAGAAGACAAAGGAATCTTAAGGCACACAACAGAGAGTTGTATTGCTTAGGGCACAATGAAAGATGAGATAGCCCTAGAGTGATGGGTGCATATACAATGCATGGGGGAAGAAACCTCTAAGTGAGGGAATAAATGAGCCGGTGGTTCTAAGTGTGTTCACACACATCACTACCACATGTATATGGTAACAAAGATATCCTTATGAATCCTCAAGAATTCCCTCAAATGCATCCAACTACTCTCATATAATGATGCCTTATGAAACTCCCTAAGGATTTTGTCAAGATGCTAGCATAGTTCAATCATATACCAGCATTTTCATGCCTCTCTTATAGGACAATCTTTTGTGACATTCACTACCTAGACAAGCATCACACTTCTCCTCTTCTTTCTACCCATTCAAAAACCATATAACAATGCTAGCTCTCACTTTAGGGATTAGGGAGGTTTAGACAATGTTGCATTCATGGTAATAACATGCTAATCACAAGATTAACCACAGAATGAAAATTAGAGTAAAGTATAGACACAAAATGATAACAAAATTGATTGAAAGTGAGTATAAAGAGGCTCATTATATAGAGCTAGAGTAAGCATTTTATTTGGCATCATACATGACATCATAAGAGGCTCCAAATTAGCCCAAATCCACTAAAGAACTCGTGGGTACTCTTTTAGGCCCTCTTATGCACCCTTTTACTAAGTTTAAGTGAGTTCACACTATCTACAACTGCCCTTCATGGGTACCTAAACACTTAAGGGCTTGTTTTCACGTTACCACATGAATATTTCCACCTAAGCATCCAATAGACTAGGGATGGTACATACCAAGGTATAAGCTAAAGCCCACAAAGCTAGCAACCTTTCGCGTGGGGTTTAGACTATGACACCCGACCCGTTCTAACACACTCCTCTAGGAGCAAAAGAACATCCCCAATCTAGGAGAGAAGACAAACATATCTGATCCAAGAGAGTCTGCAAAACACCTCCTCTTGAACAGATGTATAAAGACTAAGACCAAGCTATCTGAAATAAGATACAATGAGAGGTGAATGCAAAAAAAGAAAGCTAGAGAATGTCATTATAGTCATTGTCACATAAAGAAGAAAGTTGTCTCTTGGTATTGCCTTCTTCCTTTTTGAAGCACTTGAACGGTAGCTAACCCTTCTTTCCATATATGCTACAAGCCTTGGACATGAAGCGATCTTGGGCTATATGTCCCTCTTTTCCATACTTGAAACAAGTTTTATTGCTAAAAGTAACTGAAAATGCTCCTCACTTTGAAGTCGAGTCTCTCCTTTGCTTCATAATGTAGAGCATTGATGACATCCTACATGTCAGGGGTTGAATCCTTCTCCTCAATGATGGTTTAAATTTGGTCAACTAGATGGTAACTCACTCAATAGAATATAAATCTTGTCCTCTTCATATACATCACACTTCATGTAAGTGAATTGTGTGATCATACACTTGAGATGGTTGAAAAGACTTGCTTTATCTTCATCGCAATCCATTTTCAATTTTTAGAGGTCCTTTTTAAGTCTTACCCTACTCTTCTTCATCCTAGCCACAAAGTTCTTTTCTAAAACCTCCCATGCAGATGATGAGTCTCACAATAATCTATGAAGTGCACATAATTGTCATGCAATTATGTGCTCATAATGTGAAAATTGTGGAGCTCTGATACCATGTGAAAATATATGAGGAGAGGAGAGATCGATCTTTGTGCCAAGATATATGTGAGAGAGGGAGGAGATGTACACAACTAAAATATGAGAGGAACAATGATGTAATGTAATGGAAAGATTTATTATTCAAAGGACTACAATGAGATACAATATGAGTACTAAACTTACAGAAACAGGCACTTTAAGGTACTTTTTATTGTCTGGAGTACCTTGATAGGTACTATAAAGTACCTATGATACACAATACAGATACTTTTGAGAGACTCAATGATTGATCCCCAAACCCAAGATAGAGGGTACAATCCCAAGTACAATGAGTGTGTTTTCCAAGCTGGCAAAACTCTATAAAAGATTCACCTAATGCCTCACAATGTCTCTCATTATATTCTCTCTTCTTCTTCCCAATGCTAAGGTGTGAGTGTGCTTCCCAGTAGCATCACTTCACCACCTTGCTAAGCTCACTACCTAATATGTAGAGGCATCCTTGCTCTAGTCCAATATCATCTTGGAACTAGGCACCAATACTAGGCTCTAGGCACTAGGGTACTTCTAGGTGCAACTGTGTACAAAGGGACCAGTGCTGCAGTCTTCTCTGTTGCACTCTTTATAGCTGCTATAGATGACTCCTCCAAGTGATTTGTGGGGATTACTTTGGTGGGTAGATCCTCCATGATGAGGGGAACAATCTTTCTTGACACTTCATCCAGAGATCACGATTGTATCTCTTGGTAGGTTACTCCCAAGTTGGTATGTTAGCTCCTGTGTGTGCAGTCTATAGCTCCTGTATGTGCACTCTATAGATTTGTAGCTTTGCAGCAGGTAACCAACTTGGTGCCTTTACTAAAAACAATAGGAATGGGATTAGGGTAAACCAACCAGCCAAATTGTATTCCATATTTAGTAGAGAAACTTCTCTTTGTATTGTTCCTTGAGATCACTCTTGTAGGTGGATGATATCACTCCTACAAATTTGCATGTTGACCTCTTGAAATTTCTCCTGACTTTTGGTACTTTTTGTAATTTACTATCCGACTGCTTGATAGTTACTGTAGAGTCCTCCCATATGTATCTAGGGTATTCCATGAGCATGGGCATGTATTCTCATGCCATAACATCACACTTGAGTCCATATTGACTCACTTGCAGCATGCCTTATCCTTAGCCCTTGTTCACACATGTAGTAGAGATTATGTGAACTTGCATATTTTAACACCTTCCCTCAAGTTCACCAACATCTCTAAGAAGTATGCAAGATGGGAGGGATGATTAGAACTTGGATCTTCAACACCTTCCTCAAGTTCTGGATTATCTCCAAATGACCTTTGTTAATGAGGAGAGACGTTGTGACTTGGATCTTCAACACCTTCCCTCAACTCTTGCAGCATCTTTGACTATTTCTGAAATCAAACAACACAAAGTTATGATGAAAGTCTTATTCTCTTTGATGAGCCTTCCCTTGACACAATGATGGAATTTCCCTTGGTTTATAAGGTCCTTCATGCTAGTTGTTGCTTTCATGCTTCAAATGAGGTGAACTCTTTTCCGAGAGTTTCTCTTGTTGACCTCAAACTTTGACTTGCTAAGAGGTTTGACTTGCCTCCTTCCTATGAGACTTCTCCAAGCTTCCATGTCCCTCCTTTGAGAGTCCTTCTAGTCCTTATGGATCTCTCCAAGCTTGCTTGATCGGTTCCATTTTCCACCATATCTTCTTTGCCTCCTTTTGTGTGAGATGAGATGGGCATTCAATCTTCCATCTCCAACTTGCCTCCTTGCACTATTCATGCAAACACTTCCATTTCTTGCATCTCATACCTACAACAACACATCATTGTGTTTTCTTTTCCTCTTCCTCAAGCTGAGCTTTGAGAAAGGCACAAGTGGCATCCGCTTGCCACACTTCATGGGGGAAAGAGAGTCTGATCTTTCCTCGACTTTGGCTACAAAAAATGTTGTAATCTCCATGTCAATTGAAGATTTTTCCTTGCCTCTTCCATGGTTGTTCTTTTCCCTAATTTGAGACCTTCATGTAGATTTGTTTCAGCTTGATTTTCTCTTATTTGAAGACTAGTGATTATACATGTTGAGAACCTTCAATTCCATGCACATAGGTGGCTGATTTTCTCTTATTTGAAGACTAGTGATTATATATGTTGAGAACCTTCAGTTCCATGCACATAGGTCGCTGATTTCCCTACAAACTAGCTTGCCTCCTCCTTCATGAGATTGTTGTAGTTGTCTTCTATTCCTTGATCCTTCATGTTGATGTATGGATCACCTTGTCCTCCATGATTTATGCAACAACATAGGTTCTTCCTTTGTGGGCTCCTCCTTTGGCTCCTTCCAAGACTGGATTGTCTTCATTGGTAGTATCTTTGGCTTGTCACAAACAATGTGATGAATGGGGATTTTTGCACTGACTCAAACTCAACATCTACCTAGGCACTTGAACCTACTCTGATACCATGTCAAAAAATGTGTGAGAGCTCACATGGTATCAAAGCTCACACATTTTTTGACATGGTATCAGAGTAGGTGCAGTATGTAGCTTTGTAGCCCTGCAGGCATCCAACTTGGTGCCTTCACTAGAAATGATAGGAGCGGAATTAGGATAAACCCTCCAATAAAATTGTAGTGCATATTTAGTAGAGAAAATTCTCTTTGTATTGATCCATGAGATCATTATTGTAGGTGGCTGATATCGCTCTTAGAAATCTGTCTGCTGACCTCCTGAAATTGCTCCTGACTTTTAGGCCCTTTTGGTAATTTACTACCCGACTGCTTGGTAGTTATTTTAGACTCTTTCAACATGTATATGGGTTAATCCATGATCATGGACATGTATTCTCATGCCATAACATCACACTTGAGTCCATATTGACTCACTTGCATCATGCCTTCATCCTTAGCCCTTGTTCACACATGTAGTAGAGATGCTGTGAACTTGCATATTTAAACACATAATTTCTAGAGCTTGCTCATCCTTTGCTTGATTATGTGCACTCATAGATGATGTTTGTTTTTTGCACCATCACTTGAAGAGGGATTGATAATTCTTGGCTTGACTATACCCTATAGCCCCTTCTTTATTAAGTAATGTTTAGGCTTATTTACCAAGTGTGAAATTGGTCCTTAGTGAATCTCTCAATGCCCTTCTCTCCCATTGTGCCATAGAAGTTTCTTAATCAAAGAGAATATCCTTTGATCGATACATGTCTTCTTTACAATAGCGTGACCAAGATCAAATCATTCCCATAGATGCATATGATGACATACATTGCAATGTTGTGTTTGGTTGCAAAATTTTGAAGTTAATTGTAGGATGAGAGAGAGTTTAAGGCTATCTTGAGTACAATTTGGTAGCCTTGAGCTTTTACCATCTTCAAATTTCTATTGTTTGTGGGAACATCTCCTTAAGAGAGGATGGCACAGGAGCTCTCCTCATGAGTGAGAACAAGAGACCTTTAGTGGTAGGGAAGTCCTCCTTCAAGGAGGGAGGTCTTGGGGCCTTCGGCTTGTGGAAAAAGAGGCAAGCAAGGGAGAGGACCCTTGTGGACCCAAAACAAGCAGTAGGCTCTTTTGAATAATCTGCATGTCTGGGTGCAAAAAGGTTCCTGCTATGTGCATGAAAGGCCCCTTACAACCCGCATGGGCCATTAATTGAATTGCATTGGCTACTTGGCACTCACCTACATACCTCACCTTAAATGTTTACAACTTGAGTCCGCATCCTTCGGGTCCAATGCTTTAATTTTAGTGAGCTAGACCACCTTACCTATGTGAGCTCCTTGTGAGGCTCCTCCCAAAACTGACCTTTTGACTATGGCTTTCCAAAAGGTGTCCACACACTCACACACCCTTAATCATTTGATTAAGGGGGACTAATAAAGCCAAATTTTGAAGCTTGATGGCTCAAATGGGACCTGGTGCAAAGGACGGTTGAGCACAATCATTGAGGCAAATCTAAAAATATATCCTATACAATTCCCCTTCACTAGATTACACCCTAATGTAGATAATGACACACAATTTGTACGCATCCCATCAAATGGAGAAATTAGTGAAAGTGAAATAAAAAAATATAGCTTATATGAAAATGCAAAAGAGGTATGAATTAATCGCAATGGTAAGAGGACAAAAATACCATGGGATCTAGCATAAGGATCTTTATGGATGATTAGGAGGTACGAATCACCTCTAATGGCTTTGATTTCATTTGTAGAGATTAATAAGGTTTAGAAAATTTTGCATTCATGGTAATAATATGCTAATCACAAGATTAATCACACAATTAAAACTAGAGTAGGGTGTAGACAGATAGCAATAATTAGATTGATTGAAAGTGGATACAAAGAGGTTTGTTATATATAGTTTGAGTAGGCACCTCATTTTGCATTATACACAACATTATAAGAGGCTCCAAATTAACCCAAATCCACTAGAGAACTCTTTTAAGCCCTTTTGTGCACCCTTTTGCTAAGTTTAGGCGAGTCCATACCATTTAGAAATTCCCATCATGGGTACCTATACACTTAAGATCTCTTTTACACATATTATCACATGATTTTTGCCACCTAAGCCCCCAGTAAACTAAAGATGGGGCATACCAAGGCAGAGGCTAAAGCCCATAAGTCTAACACTTACAACCAATGCACCACACCAAATAGAGGGTACGTGGATGTTGGAAGTGGAGAGCATATGGTGATGCACTTACATCTACACCAAATTTTACGTAAAGATACTTAGACATAACATAGGATTTTTATAGTTAAAAATTAAGGTGTATATTTTGCAAAGTCTAAACCATGACATTTGTGGAAATCAAAGTCCACAAACTACGATTCTAGTTAAAAATAGTGTCTTTCTAGTTAAAAATTAAGGTGTATATTTTGCAAAGTCTAAACCATGACATTGTGGAAATCAAACTCCACAAACTATGATTTTAGTTTAAAATAATCTCTTCAAGAAAAATTAGGTAAATTTCTTTCTTCATTAAAATTGTGTTCGTAGACATAAGGGCCAACATGGTTCCAATGCCAATGTTAGAGTTGCAGGCCAACTAGGTTGGATACCCAGTAACCCAACAACTTAATTCACTTATTGGTTTGATAGAACAATAAGGAGTGGATGAGTATTCTTCTCATCATGTGCTCCACCACATCATGTGTGTGTCTTCCTCCTTCTCGCACTCACTGCATGCACTCACACATGGTATTAGAGCTATGATGTCTCTTCCCCTCCCCCATCCGTGTGAGCTCTATAGCACACAAAATACACATTGATCAGAGAGAGAGAGAGAGAGAGAGAGAGAGAGAGAGCCAAAATTCTTGTTCTCATCACGCTTACAATTTCACATCAAATTTTAATTTTGATTGTTGTCGTAGCTTCCTCGTTGTTTCGGGAGTATTTTTAATAGGTGTCTTGTAGTTTTACCCCCCTTTTGAAGCTATTTTTGTCCTCAAAGCTTCCATTTGAGTAGCACAATTGCAGGTAGTTTTCAACCAACATTTTTGGCATCGAATTTGACCCTTGACACTTTTCAGCTTATGATATCGATTCAATTTTTTGACAGTCGACCTCTTTCCACCCCATTGATCTTTGGCATCCCTTGTATTCTTGCCATCGGATTATCTATCTCTATCAATCATCATACAGCATCGACTTGACACTTGCAATTATTCTTTTATCGACACCCCTATGTTCTATTTCAACATACAGACATGCTCTCTGACATCAAGGAGAGAGTGTTAGGGTGTGTTTGAAGACTACTATGATGGAGTCTTATAGTGGGAGTGTACTTTACACTTTTCACAAAGTCTCTCTAGAGACTATTTCCTTGAGCACATGCTCAAAGAAGGATTTTTCTACATCAGCACTACAAGTGGTGTTAGCATTGGAGTTTCAACCAAAGAATCCATTTCGGTCGAGGCATAGATATCAACGAAAACTTTATAGGTGGAGTTTATTTGCCCATCTACTTTTGCATACACATGTGTATTGTGCTTTCTATGCATGTTGAGAGCAGTTTATATTACCATATGCATCTTGGCTTTATGTATACACTTGTGGGTTCTCATTGAGAAATCGTAGATCTTGATTTCCTTTAGATTGTCAGGTTTGCTAGGGATACAGGTACAATGTTTTCGCAGGAACGTTTGGCGTCAGTTTCACTATAAAATGTTATGCATTGATAGTTAATTTTTTAAAATCACCTAAGAGTGCCATCAAGCGCTTTTGAGAGAAGAGATTGAGTGATTTTTTTACTAATGTACGTTGAGTTCAGGAAACTGCATATTGTATACCATAGGAATCCCTTTTCTGCTTTTTTAGTAGTTTCTTGACCTTTTTGAAACTCAACCAAAAGAGCCTTTTCTAAGACTGTAGCTAGTTCTTGTTCTTCTTAGCCTTTTGGAGGATTTTGTGTGAGTTTTTATTAAGCTAGAGTATTCTCGAATGTTCAAATACCTTTGGTGATAGAGGTTGACCTGGAGTTCACTATTTTGGTATCCTCACAATATGCTATGTATAGAGGGGTATATGTGCTTAGACATCATGTTGGCAGTCACTTGTTAGTGAGATCTATAGTTTATGCCCAATTTATATTCTTTTGCTTTATATTGTTGAGTTTTTGGTTGAGATTTAGTTCCGCATACAAAGGAGACTCTGTCAAAATTTCTGCAAAATTTTGCCATAAATCCCAAGGTTGATTCTCTTGTGATTTCTCTTGGTAGCCATGGCTAGTTATTCTGAGAAAGATGAATATTACATCAAGAATTTTGACAGCACAAACTTCACAATTTGAAAACACTGCATGTTAAATATATTGATCAATAAGGGTTTTTCAACAATGTATACATTGATGATCAGTGGGAGGAGCTTGATGCTCATGCTAGAGCAACTATTTGCTTGCACCTTGGTGAATCCATATTTTTCAATATTATGGACAAAACCAACGTGAAGGATTTATGAGAGTTTTTATGCTTAGCACGGGATGGTAAATGTGCTTCAAACAAAGTGTTTCTTATAAAGAAACTTATGCAATTAAACATGAAAGATGGTATCATTGTCACTTTACATTTACATTTGAATGAGTTCAATGGCTTGTTTACATAGCTTACTTTGAAGGGACTCCATTTTTATGATGACATGAAATCCATCTTCTAGCTATGCTCTTTGCCATATTCATGGGATATGTTTAAAACAACCATAAGTAACGTTGCACCCAATGGGAAACTTACATTCATTGATGTTACTAGTGCTTTGTTCACTGAAGAGATATGAAAGCAATCTCTTGATTCTAGTGGGCATGGGGATGCGTATATGGCTAGTGATCACATGCAAAAAGATCATAGTTATAGTTGTGGTCATTTAAATATGTCCAAAATTCTCATCTCACAAGAACCGTGGACGTGATATGCATAATGTGGGATGCTACCATTGTCACAAGAAGGTCCATTCAAAGAAATATTGTTGTATTTTGATGCATGAGAAAAGGAAATCCATAGTGGAGTCTAATCCTCCAAAGACCAACCTGAAGATTGAGGAGCTCAATGTAATTGAGTCTTCACTTATTGAGGTTGTTCATGACATCCACAACCGGCAGATGTGTTGATTTTTACTTTTGATTTGAGTGCAAGGGTATTTTTGGCTCTAGATGAGTGTTATCAACCAAATTGGATTGTTGATTTAGGTGTCATTTTTCATGTTACACTACATAGGAAGTGGTTCTCTAGTTATGTCCCATACATGGTTTGGTCAAGCTTGGTGATTCCTATTAGCTTGAGATTTGTGGCATTGGAGATTTGAAACTATGTATGCATAACGGTGACATAACGCCACTAAGTTTATGCTTTGAGGTGTGAGAGACATGTGCCAAAGTTGACTAAAAGTTTGGTGTCAGCCGGTGGTGAGCTTGATAACTTTGGCTAAACTAATGTCTTTGGAAATGGATCTTGGATGATTCACAAAGGAAACTTGGTTATCTTGAAAGGCCAAAAATCTAGCTCATTGTATTCTTTAAAAGTCTCATCTATGTTTTTAAGCTACCTTCTACTGAGTTGTGGCATAACTAGCTTGGTCATATGAGTGGTGGAAAAGAATGAAAAAACTTCAATATTTAGGCTACTTATCCATGTTAAATTATTTTAATTTAAGTTTATGCGAGAATCATATATATGGCAATAAAACTAAGCTTACTTCTTTGCCATTGAATTAAGAGTTAGGGAGTCCTTTAGACTTGGCACATAGTGATCTATGTGAGCCTATGCCGCATAAGTCTCTAGGGGGCACTATATTTCCTAATGTTCATATATGAATCTACTAGGAAGGTGTGGATCTACTACTTGAAGAGGATAATGAAGTCTCTAGGGGGGACTATATTTCCTAACGTCTATATATGACTCTACTAGGAAGGTGTGGGTCTACTACTACTTGAAGAGGAGAATGAAGTCTACTTTCCAAAAGTTCCTTGCATTGGTTGAGAACCAATCACGCAAGAATATTAAGGCCTCGCCCATTGACAATGGGGGAGAATATATCTCCACAGAGTTTAGGGAATTTTGTAGAAAATGTGGCATTAGGTGGTAGTACACTACACCATACACGCCTACTCAAAATGGCATAGCAGAGCCTATGAACAAAACCTTAGAAACGAGAGTCATAGAAATGTTATCTATGGCAAACTTATCCACTGAGTTTTAAGGAGAGGTTGTTCTACAGTGGTTTACATTATCAAAAGATCCCCTAGTGTGCCATTGAATTACAATATTCAAAATGAGATGTGGATTGGCAAGAAGCGAAACTATGATAAACTATGTGTATTTGGGTGTGAGGTATTCTCACATGTACCAAGGGATTTAATATTCACTCACATGAAATTCCTTGTGATCACAGTGTGTTATTGTCACATTCACATAATCATAATTTACATGTCACAAAGAAGCCACTTAGTGGTGACTTGGCAATCCACCAAATTCCCACCGGGGTATGTGTTTTTCTTGATGGGCCCGTCATGAAATATTAAGAGCCCTGTGAGCCCATCAGAAAAAGAAAAATTCCCAATGGACTCGTAAACCTATAAAAAAGGAGGCTCAAACGGGACCACGGGGTGTCAACGTTAGAGCGCGTGCACACACACACACACACACACACACACACACACACACACACACACACACACACACACACACACACACACACACACACACACACACACAAAGAGATTAAATTATCATCCACGGAGGTCAAATATGACCCATGGAACCCAAAAAAACATTACAATGGCTTCTTACAAGTGACTGCATCAGAGACATATCAGTTAAGGACTAAGAGTCTATCAAGAGGATAAAAGAAAAGCAAAGAAAACCTAAAGAGGATCAGGTGAGGAGAGAGCTAGTTTGGAGTTTGAATTCTTGGATTATGGCCTTCCCACCTCAGTAAACCACCCATTTTCCTTGCTTGTGGGCTTTGTGCATCTTCTTGAGTTCTCTTGCTTTGATCTTGAGTTGTGCCATGGTCAATTCCTTGGCAATCCAAAGCTTTTTTCCCTTCAAGAGTAGGGATTGGCATAGCAACTTTATCCATTCTTCTTTATCCTTGAAGGTGAGAATACATTGCTTGGGTGGGGCCTGCTTGTGAGTATTGTAATCCAAGAAATAGCTTCATGCTTGATGTTAATTGGTTGAAAAATGTCATTAAGCTTGATGATTGCTTCTTCTAAAAGTGTCCTCATCAGTGCACCATGGTGAGTCAAGCCCCCCCAATCCTGACCTTGAGCTTAAGAGATTCTTGAAGTCGGCATTCTTGTTGGGCTGCTTATATCTCGATGTCAATCTTCTTATGTGCTGCCTTGTGCGCTCCCTTCTCAATGGCCATGACACTCTCCATGAGGGAAAATTTGGCTTCATGTACTTTAGTAAGTATAGCTTGGCTCTCAGATTCCTTCCTATCGTTTAGTTTACACAAGTGCTCCTTTGATTTTTCATTCGCCTCGATGAGTTCTTGAACCTTGGCCTCCAAATTTATAATCCTTGCTTCTTGTCGAGTGGTGGGCTCCTTCTTGGGTGTAGCTGCCACCACAAGAATGCTCTTGCGATTGTTGGAAGCTAGAGTAGCAAAGGAGGACATTAAAGATCAAGAGAAAAATATAGGATTGTGATAACACTTGCCCTCTCGAATGAAGAACTACAGAAACAGGTTCACACACACACACAAAGAGAGAGAGAGAGAAAGGTTGTCACCGACGTTTGCAGGTACATTGACAAGAGGGAGGGAGTGGGGGGTCATGTTAGAGTGTGCTTTGCATCAGAATGCGCAATTGGAACATAGTAGCAAACCACACGACTCATGTGTTCAAGTGTGAGTTGTGTGATAGTGTGCTCTATGGCATAGTGCACAATAACAGTGAGGTAGATGGCCATACAACGAGGGTGTATGTGTTAGCCATTCTTTGGAATGGTGCTTACCATTGAGGCATCACCTCAGTTATGCAAGGAATATGATATCCTTGTGATAAGTATTGACTCATCGTATGGGTACTTTGTTAGCAATGTGGCGATACGTATAGTATCATTATGGTGAGTTAACTTCCCTTTGTGATGCAATAGATCACATATGGGCATTGGTTAGTAACATGGACATATAATGCTCATAGTTGATAGACACCCTTAGATTCGAGTGGCACTCGGTCAGTAACTGTTGACCCGTGTGTCAACAACACGACATAACTCAACAAAGCCTTATTTTTTGAGAGGATTATGGTTATAAACATCATTTGTAATAAGTAGCTACTCTAGTTGCAGAAGCCGGGGTGCAATGGCACTACTAGATTGTACATACAAATCCATCTTACCCCTTGAACTCTATTGTAGTTTTAACCTATGGTAGCCTTAGTATATAAGGTACCTAGGTCATTTTGTAAGAAGAACTTTTATTGTAATCTAAGTTTTAAGCTGCTGTCAACTGTGTGTGAGAGACGAACAGAGCGAGCATGAACTTCATCCTGGTGCTACTCCCCGCTCGTTCATCACATTGGAGATCCGATTGCACCATCGTGCTAGGCTCGGCAAGAGCTACGCATCAACACTAGGCATTCCTTGTAGAACAGAGCAAACACGCTTGTGCATCTACGAGCTATTTGTGGCTGTAAGTATATCAAACGATGTTTGTTTTCTGCTTGCAAGTAGTCATTAGAATCGTAGCGACATAAGCTACGTAAATAGTTCATGCATCTACGAGCTATTTGCGGCTATAAGTATAGCAAATGATGTTTGTTTTCTGCTTGTAAGTCGTCATTAGAATCGTGGCGACATAAGCTACACATAGGTACTCATAGATTTCAGGTTTGGGCACTTTCAAAATTTGGCTATGTCTTGATACGTGTTTTTTGTAGATGGTTTTAGAGTGAGGATTTTGAGTGTAGAGGCTTTGGGATAGGTATACCCTAGTGAGGGGATGGTGTTTCTTAAGTTTCGTACGATTCTGGTATGGTTTAGTGAGTTTCCTTCGTTTGTGTGCATGTGGGTTGGTGGTGTAGTTGAGAGCAGTGAGATTCTAGATTGTGATTTAATTAGCCTTCTAGAGTGTTGTATGCGTGGGATGGTCTCAGCCTGACAAACTAAAGATATTTCCTCCGTGTGCCTATCGTGTCATCTGTGTCCTTGATTGACATTATGTTGATCTAGGTTGTGTTGCATGCACTTTATGGGTGTCGTGGTTCGCTCCCGCAACATTGGCATCGCTACTAGGGATACGAGGACTTAGGTAGGTATTCCTACTAACACTCATGTGATGGTTGCTTGCTTTAGTTTCGGCTAAAGAAAGCATTTTTCTTAAGTGGATCCGGAAGAGGTTATTCCAAGATTGAGTGGATAGCCAGAAAGCGTGTGTCTTGCCGAGGGTCTGCGACTAGGTGGATTTAGTTAGGATTTGTAGATTAGAGTAGTTGTTGGTGGTCAAGTGATTTGTGAGGTGATAAATGCGTTTGCTATTCCGTGTGTGGCATTGAAGCATTTTTCTACTCATAGATGCAAATCCCCATATGATGTGTAGGAGTAGATTTAGGTAGAACATGCTGATTTTGATCTAGAGCTATTCATCATTGATTTATTTGCTAAAGTGCTTGTTTCCATTTAGAATCTCTGAAAAGTCTGCTTTTGAGAGAAAAAAAAATGCAATAAATAGCTTATTGTTGACATTTTTGAATGACTGGTTAGTGTTGTGCATGTAAGAGGGCATGTGCAAGGGGTTTGTGAAGAAAATCTGCAATTCTGAAAACTTGCACATCATACGCGTATGATGTCTCAAGGGGCATCTGTAGACCAAATCTAAAAATCTGACTGCACCAAAGTGTCCAAAAGGGGTATTTTACCTTACGTGCACACTGAGACTAGAGTTTTGACCAACTCTAGACACCCAAAAGACAAAAGACGAAGTGTCAAAAAAAAAACTTGTGATTTTGAGCACATTTTTGCATGAAAATTGGTAGAGGTACTTGAAAACCAATGCTAGAGATTTTGAGATGCTTGTGAATGAGTTCTGTCCAAAAATTCATCAGCAAACATCATGCGCGTATGATGTCTGAAGGGTGATTCTGGCAGCAATTTTGAACTTTTGACATTATACCCATCTTCTACATGTTGTGTTGAGCACATACACCAAATTTCATATCATTCGGGCTTATAGATTCGGAGTTAAGGGGATTTTGCTCTTTTCAGGGGATATCCTTGTCAAAAGTGATGATTTTATACATTTTTGAGTTCCAAAATTTTCTGTGAGCACATATTCTTGTTGTACATACCAAGGAGCACCTGTTATAGAAACAGAAGTCTATTTGGATCACCTAGACATCATACGCATATGATGTCTTAGAGACAAGATCTAAGGTCAAAAGTTACAACTGAGTGCACCCTTGTGATCCACATCATTGGGAAGCATATGTACAACTGAGTGCACCCTTGTGATCTACAGCATTGGGAGGCATATAGACCAAATTTCATTAAATTTGAAGCATTTTTGGGCTTGCAAAAATTACAGAATCTAAGAAAATTGATTGCTTGAAGTGATCACAACTTGTACAAAAAGTGCTGAAATTCAATTCTAAAACTTGTTGTGAGTTACCAGTGTAGTGAGGAACATGTGGAGTGAAATTCACTGCATTCTGACCAGTTAGATATCATACCCGTATGATGTCTAAAGGAAACTTTTAAGGACCAAACTTAAAATCTGAGTAAACCGGGGTGTTAAGCACCACAAGATAAGCTTACAAACCAAATTTGGGCCAATTCTGAGCACATAGACATCATACACATATGATGTCTCAAGGCCAGATCTGACAATCCAATTGCACTTTTGACCACATAGGGGTTGGGAAATTATGTGTTAAGCTTGCTTGCAAAATTTCATCTCATTTGGACACATACTTTTGCATGTAAAGTGATTTTTGCAAATACAAGAAGGTAAAGGTGAAAAAGTGGTGACTTTGAGCAATTTTGACATCCAAAATTTGCTATGATCACATATTCTTGTTGTATGCATCAAGGAATACCTTGGGTAGAAATATATGTGAAATTCAAGCAAAAAGACATCATACAAGTATGTTGTCTTATAGGCTAGATCTAAGTCAGATCAAACATTTGAGTATACCCTAGTGTCCTAGAGCATAAAAGAAGTCCCTAGCCAAAATTTCATTGCATTTGGAGCACATTTGGGCTAAAAACTGCCAAAGACAAAATTGGAGCAAATTTATGCCTAATTGGTCGTAACTTGCACAAAAAGTGTTCAAATTAAATTCTGAAAGCTGCTGAGATTTTCTTGAGTGATAAAGAGTCACTGGGATAAAAGTCGCTTCATTCTGCCACAAAAGACATCATACGCATAATGATGTCTCAAGTGCCAAATTAGAGGTCAAAAGTTACATCTGAGCTCACATAAGTGTTTTCCAGCATAAAATAAGCCTAGAGACCAAATTTTATTCAATTTGGATCACTTTTGGCTTAGTAAACCTTCCCTGGAAGTTAGAGGCAACCTAACAGAAAAAGGACTGATAGACTTGTCTAAAAGTGTCAGAATCACAAAATGAGACTTGGGAGTACATCAACAATTTAAGTTTTGAGAAAATTTGAGTCAGGAGACATCATACGCGTTTGAAGTTTCCAGGCAACACAGGTTGAGTTCAGACAAAACTGTTTTGGAGCTTCGGATATAGGCTTCAAAATATTTTTTTATCAAAACAAAGCTCCAGAGTAGCTCTACAAGATTAAGTCTCAACCCTGAACAACAATTAAAGACCCTATGGGTCATTCATAGTTGGTCAACATCCAAAAAAACGTCGTTAGGGCTTCAAAATTCATCCGGAAGTTAGGGGTGTCTAAAACTGACAATTTGAGAAAATTGTGAGAAAACGGTCGCGGTTTTGGACATAGTTTTGACTTTTCCATAACCAAAGCACTTGAACACATTGGTCCAAGACTTCTTACATCAAGCTAGAGCTGTTAAGCCTAGAGATCATGTCCTCTTTAGAGTCAAACTCAGCTTATACAAGATTCGAAATCCCAGCGACAAAGGAGCATCCCCCCATAATGGATCTTCCAAACTTGCAAATGATAAAGACCAATTTTGTTGAGAGAGTTTGGATGAAAAATCATGAGAGTGAAGGATTGTATAGATACATTAAGAGCAATGAGGTCAATCTATATAGGTGCTCAGAGCCATACCAAGAAGGGCTGACAGATTACAAGCTCAATAATATGTCTATACATATGGAGTCGACTACCAATAGGAATCTATAGTTGTTGACAAGTATGGACGAGAATACAAAGTTGTAGAAAGCACAAATCCACAGACTGCATAGAAAGAGGTGGAAATTTGGTCAATGAAGGACCACAAATACCTCCACCAAACACGAGAATTCCTACGCGAATTCCAAAAAGGGAGCCACCTGAATTCCATGCTAGAGCGATAACGAGAGATGAAGTGATCACAAAGATGGCAGACATGCCCTCTCAAGGACCAATTTCCAATAAAATGGCTAATCCCTTCAAAGAAGAACCTAGGCATAGTGTAAGACTTGAAGCCAGAGAAAGATTGGGAGAGTCTATGGTTAGACTTGTAGATAATCGGCGAGTTAGACCATTCCAGATCCAAAAATGGGTAAACAAGAAATACATCAAAGATAAGGATCTGAGAGATCATGTAGCGGCTTTCAAAAGAGTAATTAGAGCAAAGGAAGGTTTGGAGTATGTAACACAGTTTGCGAGATTTGGACTGACTTTGGAAGATAATGCGGCTACATGGTTTGACTCAGTGGAAAGATGTGATTTTGAGACTCTAGACAAGCTGTATGAGGATTTCATCGAAGAATTCTTACAGAAATAATACGGTCTCGTAAATTCACAGATTCAAAGAAAAAGAGGATGAATCAGTACACAAAGCGGCATTACGGCTCAAAAGTTTTGTCCAAGAGCGAAACTTCCTACGCAAGCACGGTTAATACTAATCTTTATCCAGGGAATGAGACATGCAGGTCTTCAAAAGGATCTGTATATGATGACGCTAAATGAATTGATCAAAGAAGCTCTTTATCTGGTGGATAGCTGTGAGAAATACAAAGAAAATGATTGTAAGAGTCAAGAGGATGACACATCCTCTCAGCACAGTGATTCATAGATGAGTGAGTCGATTGCAAAACCAGTGGCACCTATCGATCAAGAAAATTGTATTGACAAAATGGTTAAGAGGTTGAATCGTCTTGTAAATTATGATCCGAGGGAGCTTCAGTCGTGCAAAATTGAGAGAAAATGGACAAAACATACGAGGGAAGAGTGTTACTATGGCATGGAATATGCTAGGGAGAGGTATGTACAACCTAATCCAGTAGCACCTCTTCCACCTAGATACATTACGGGGAATGCGCCAGGTCCAATAGGAGTTTGAGGACCACAGCATGTCTTAGACAACAACCTACACTGCCAGGTGCTGTAGACATGAGATACATGCAGATGATGGAAGCATCTAACAAATAAGCACTAGTACCAGCTGCAATACACTATAACAACCAAAGCGGGTACTGCTCTTTGAAGCGATAGAAGATGAGAGAAACACATGGAATGGTGAGGCCGGTACAACCTCCACCTCCTAAGTTTTGAACTGAAGAAAGAAGGTATGAGATGGATGAAAAGACACTGCGGTTCATTGTGAATAGAGGCTTAGCTAGGTCAGAGCCTATTTATAGTCGAGAGGAAATGCAAGAAGAATCTCTTCAACCAAAGATAAATTGTCACAAAAGCTGTGACAACACTTGGTCAAACAATGTCCTTAGACGGAGATCACCCAAGTAAATGTCTAAAAAATCCAAATCGAGTCATAAATATCACAACAAATTTCTCAAGATTTATTCAGCTACCAAGTAGCTCAAAAAATGAAAACATCGTACCAGTTCAATTAGTCACGAGAGCGCAAGCTCAAAAAGAAGCTGAGAACCTAGAGATGGAGAAAATGAACATTGACGTGAGTCCAGAGAGGGGTGATCCAAAGAACGATGCACCTAGTCAAAAAACCAAGAGTAAATGGAATAGTTGGAAAGCTATAAAGGCTAGGATGAAAGCTTGTAGGGAACAAAAGTAGAAATCCCCAGTTGAGGAGCTCACCCAAGCTAAAGAGATTGCCTTCGTGCGTGCATCTATCATGTCACTTGTGTCCTTGCTTGGCATTATGTTGATCTAGGTTGTGTTGCATGCACTTTATGGGTGTTGTGATTCGCTCCCACAATATTGGCACCGCTGCCAAAAGGTGCCAGGGATGCCGAATCAAGCCAAAATTTGTCAGGAGGTTAAGCATAGAGAATGCAAGCTAAGGGTTTATTTTTATTTATTTTTTAAATCTCTAACCCCTCACTACAAGAGATGGCTTAAATCTCGACGTCAGATTACCGGTGTTAATGACGAGCATCAGTATATGTGTAGGTAAATATGGAGGGGGGTCAAGTTTTTTTTTAAATTAATTTTCAAATTTTTGACGGGTATACCGGCGCACACATTGATGTAACGACGCATATACCAGGGCCTGTACTAGCACAAATACTGGCACATGTACCGACAAATTTTGCAAAAAATAAAACCGCGGGTTTTTCCAGTGCATTTTGCTCCTTTCTTCTCTTCCTCTTTTGCCCTCCTCCTCCTCACTTGCAGCAGATTTGCTGCCTCATGACTTGCCGAGGTGAGATTTTCACTTGTAGGCTACTCTCCACCATCAACAAGGTAAAAAATAGCTGCGGCTACAAGTTTTTCCACTGTTTGCTTTTTACGGGACAACCCACAGATCATAGCAAAAGATGTCATGTGTTCAAAATGTCAGTTAATGGCCCCGGATCTGGTGTCGAGCTTGTGAATAAAATGTGACAAGACAAAAGTGGATAAAAAAAGTTGGGTTTGCTTTGATAACCGCCGAAGAGTAGTAGGGTGGACAACAATGGCAGTCCATGTATATGACCCTACGTAAGACTTGTTGACATATCATCCCTCTTCTTTTGCTTTCATTCATAACATTGGTTAATCATTTCACTTTGCAGGATCCAATAAATGCATACAATAGCCATCTTCGAGATGAAGGAAGAGGACTTAGAAGCTCAAATCATATTTTTGGAAATGATGAATTTTGTGTTATTAGAAAGCGGGCAGCTATTTGAATTGTATTCAATGGAGGGCCTGACAATAATATGGAGGGAAGAGAATGCTCATGCTTGTTTCATTGGGAGAAAATCTTGCACATTCACACCGTGCAGTACGTGCATAAATTTTTTTAGGATGAGCACAAGCGTATGTGTGAACTATAGCGATGTGCAAGGAGTGAGAAGGAATCAACAAGCCTCTACAAGACGATTTGAGCTTAGTGGGAAACTAAAAAAGTATCCGACGATAGTAACTTGTCACAGATGGATTGTTGGCTCCATTGGTGGCACATGTGTTATCCTCACTTGAGAAAGCACTTCGTTGGGGTAAAACTATGTGGGGTCGTGTCTGAGTGGCACTTACAAGATTCCTTTATGATGCAGGATGTGGATGATTTGTCATACATTCCAACTACAAACCTTGCAGAAACAAAGCACGCAAGTTGGCTTGCTAGCAAGGGAAAGAAAGAAATGCTGAGCTTGTACGATGCATGAGTTTTTTATATGTCAAACACTTTGTTGCAAAGTATGAAGATGCTTGCTTTGGTTGAGGGTAGATGGAGCACGACCTTTGGCCAAAAAACTTGGTTGGCATGCACAATAGGGTAGAGCCTCGGATCCAACAGCTATAGCTAAAAAGATTAAACATGGGTTTGGAGGTACACCCCTCTATCAAAGACCGGCAATGGAGAAAGATAATATTACAGTAGCCAGAATGTGCAAAAAAGCAGGGACAGTAAGTTATCGGGAAGAGAATGCACCGCATCGACCTAAATATATTACACAAAACGTTCCTCGCAATCGTCGAGGACCACAAACAACATTTAGAGTGGTGGGTCATGAGGTCGAACAACACGAGGGTGGTATGATGGTTGAGGATACGGATATTCATAAAACAATGTGGGCAATCCGTCATATACCAAAGGGTAGTAGGGTTCAATATCAGGGATGGTTGAAACCTAGAGTTGGTAAATGCAAGAAAAACATAAAGAACGCAGGTGCAAGTGCAGTTGCAACATCCTTCTGGGGCATTTGCACATGGGATAGAGGGGATAACACTGGTCAAGGTAGCACTTCAAAGGCACAATTCATGTGGTTCTGCAATAATATTGTGGATCACACATGGAAAATGTGTAACACAATTACTCAATATCCTACAAGAGTGCCCAGTACTTGGTCTATGGAAAAGGGAACAAACGGAAATGCCTTAAGAGTTGTTAAAATTGGAGACAGGGGGATTCATCATAAATAAAATTACAGCAAGATAGACCAGCAATATTTGTTACCAGCCAGAAGTATCAATCTAGGCCTCTGAGAGAATTGAATCGGCCGTAACCATGGAAGCACATGTTGTTCAGCACATTGTCGTGAAGGCAGGCATGCATGAAAAATTCATGGTGGAGACATCTTCTTCTCTATTGTGTGCCTTGAGCTTCCTTCGTCTTCTCCAAGCTGTGTGTGTTTCTCTGCAACCCTAATTCCAACAATTGGTATCAGAGCAGGTTGCGTCCTCGCGGGCTTAGTCGCCAGCTGCTCTAGTACAGTCCTGCTCACTTTCTCTGATATCAGTGAGCTTTGGCGAGCGTTTTCAGGTCGACAAATACTTTGGGACATCTCGTAGAGCTTGGTCTGCTCAGATTTTCGATTTGGGCTCATTTCGGCCTCCGTTTCCACTACAGGCAGTACTGCACATGCTATTTCGTCATTTTGTGCAGGATTTTTGTCAGTGCCGTTTTTTGCATAACAGGTGCCTTATATATAGTCTTCTATGGTTTGTGCTATATAGCACGTGTTGTTCCCGCTCCGTTTCTCCTATTTTCGGGCAGTTTTCACATCAGGTGCAGCATTTACCATGGCGGACAACAACAACACAGATGTGTTCAAGATGTTTGCTGCTGAGGACAGGTTGGATGGGGACAACTACCCTATGTGGGCTTATATGATGCAACATGTTCTTGTGTCAAAGGGCGTCTGGAACATTGTGCAGGGCATTGATGTACATCCTGGTTCTGAGGATGTAGGCGATGTTGAGGATGTTGCAGGTCTTGCTGCAAGGATTGCTGCTATTAGAGTTGTTTTGCCTACGGTAGAACAAGCTCGTTGGGATGTTAAGGATGCGCAGGCTCATGCATTGATTGCGTTGTCTGTGAAGCGCACCATTGTTCCTCACATCCGTTCAGCAAAATCTGCAAAACAGGCTTGGGATATTTTGAGTGGTCTTTATGCAAGTCGCAATGAGGCTAAAATTGCTTTGCTGCGTAAAGAGATGGAGTCGAAGATTATGCATGAGGAAGATGATATGGACACCTTCCTTGCTAGTGTCAAGAATATCAATGAGCAGCTTATTTCTGTAGGTGAAGTCATTTCATATAGTTCCCTTGTGCAGAATGTTCTTGATGCCTTACCAGATTCCTACCAGACTTTTGCTAGTACTTGGAGACTGATGACCCAAGGAAATCCTGAAGTTGTCAAGTTTGATGCATTATGCACATTGTTGTTGCAAGAGTCACTTTCTAGAAAAAACAGGACTAGGCAGCGTGCAGTTGAACAGGCTTTTATTGCTTCTCAAAGAAAGGGTGGTAACATTAATGCAGCCACTTCTTATGGTTCTGTTGCGAGTGGCAAAAATTTTGTTCCTAATGCTTCTGCTGGCAGCACTTTGTCTGGCAATTCTGGTGATAAAGGCAAAAAGAAGATGCGTTGCTATTATTGTAAAGCTAATGATTACTTGATCAAGTTGTGTCCTAAGATGAAGGCCAAAGAGGCTAAGAAGAAAGAGGATGGTTCCACTGCAAATGCTGGTTCCACTACAAATGCAGCCATTGTTGAGTCTTCTGTGCAAGGAGACTGTAATGCTGATGTTGATGCAGAATGCGCTTTTAGCGCAGAGTGCACTTACAATCCTGCTCTCCATGATGCATGCTTGTCAGTTGCTACAGATTCACATGTGTGGTATTTCGAAAGTGGTACTACAAAGCACATTACCTCATATCGTGAATTGTTTACGTCTCTCGAGTCTGTCCCTCATGGGAATTCAGTCACTTGTGCCAACAATGCCTCTTATCCAGTTCAGGGAGTTGGAAAGATTGTGCTTATTGCTGCTAATGGCAGTTCTTTCACACTTGTTGATGCACTTTATGTACCTGGGATCAAGAAGAATCTCTTGTCCGTATCCGTATACTTCCTAGACTTGGGCTTGTAGTCAAATTTGTGGATGACAGATGTACAGTTCATGATCTCAGTTTTGATGATGAAATTGTTGCATCTGGCCTTTTGTGCCGTGGACTGTATAAGCTCACTTTGTATGACAAGTGTGGACAAAATTTTGCAAATGCTGTTGCAGATTCAAGGGCTATTTCAGATGCAAAACTTTGGCATGCACATTTTGGTCATCTGAATTTTGCCAGTTTTCTGCGTTTGCAGAAATCTGATATGGTTGCTTCTTTGCCGCCTCTTGAAGCACCTGTCAAACATGTTTGTGAAGGTTGTATTTTGGGTAAGATGCAGCGTTCCAAGTTTCCAAAGGATGGTTCGGTTTGGGCCACATGCAGGTTGCAGCTTGTGCATAGTGATGTTTGTGGGCCCATGCAAACTCCGTCCTTGGGCAATTTCCTGTACTTCGTGACTTTCATTGATGATTACTCTAGGCATGCATGGGTATTTCCGCTTAAAGCAAAGTCCGAAGTTTTTATGTGCTTCAAACAATTTCTAGCTATGGCTGAAAATGTCTCGAAATGTACTATGGGCACCCTCCGTTCCGATCGAGGGGGGGAGTATATGTCTCATGAATTTATTGCATTTCTGGCTAGTCGTGGGATAAAACACCAATGTACAGTGCCTTATACACCTCAGCAAAATGGTGTTGCCGAGATGAAAAACAGGCCACTGATGGAAATGGCACGATGTATGGTCAAAAGTCAAGCTTTCCCGCATTCTTTTTGGCTTGAGGACATCATGTGTGCCACTTATGTACTTAACAGGTGTCCTACGAAAGCTTTGCAGTCTATTACTCCATATGAAGCATGGCATGATAGAAAGCCTTCTATTGAGCACATGCGTGTTTTTGGTTGTTCGGCATATATGCTTTGGTGCCACAAGTGCAGCGCAGAAAATTGGATGATAAGGCTGTCAAATGTATTTTTGTTGGTTATAGTGCTGAAAGCAAAGGTTACATGTTGTATCATCCACAAACAAAACGTATTCTGGTTTCTCGAGATGTAGTGTTTGTGGAAGATTATGTTCAGCCGTTGCTGTCATGTACTAGAGACAGTAATGTAAGCTCATAGGACATTTATGACACTTTGTTGCCTCTTTTCAGTGGTGGAAATACGAATGTAAGTTCCAATGAGGCAAATGTACAGCCTATGGGGGTTTCTGAAAATGTTCTAGATCAGCCTATTTACTGATGCAGATGTACATGATGTACTTGATGAGGAAAGGGCTGAAAGTGAGTAGGCTAGAGGTATGCCAAAATGGTTGGTGCACACCTTCCGTGATAGTAAATTGGATGCACCTTTTTCTAGTCGTACTCGTTTAGGCTCTCGCCGTGCATCTTATGCATTAGATTGTTATGCTTTGGCTGTGTCTAGCTTACATGATGTTGAGGAGCCTCTGTCTTTTGATGAAGCACAGAATTCAGAAAATTGGATGGCTGCCATGCAATCAGAATATGATGCACTCATAGAAAATGACACATGGACTTTATGTGATTTTCCTCCTGGCAAAAAGGCCATTGGTACTAAGTGGGTTTACAAGTTGAAACGCAAGCCGGATGGTGAGATTGATCGCCATAAGGCTCAACTTGTTGCAAAGGGTTATGCACGGCAAAAAGGCAGAGATTATGAAGAGACTTTTGCTCCCACTTGTCGTATGACTATGTGCGTTTTCTATGTGCATTAGCAGCACATTTTGGTTGGGATGTACATCAATCAGACATTGTTACTGCTTTCTTGAATGGTGAAATATTTGAGGAAGTTTATGTAACGCAGCCTCGCGGTTTTGTCATAAAAGGACAAGAGGACAAAGTGTGCAAATGTAACAAGGCTTTGTATGGGTTGAAGCAATCTCCTCGTGCTTGGTATGAGAAAGCTGACACTCATTTGGTCAAACAAGGCTTTCGTAACAGTCCAACAGAAAGCACATTGTATGTAAAGTGTGAGGGTGATGTACTTCTCATTGTGGTTCTTTATGTTGATGATTTGTTGATCACTGGACCAAATGAGAGACATATTGCTGAATTTAAGGCTGATTTGAATGCTACTTTCAAGATGAAAGATTTGGGGCTGTTGCATCATTACTTGGGTATACAGTTTAAGCAGTGTGATGGTGGTATTGCCTTGTGTCAGAAAAGTTACATAGAGACATTGCTTTGTAAGTTTGGACTTGAGGATTGCAAACCTATTGCCACTCCCATGGAAACAGGTTTAAAGTTGAGTCTACATGATGCTGGCAATCCTGCTGATGTCACTCTTTATCAAACTGTTGCTGGCTGCCTCATTTATGTATGCAACACGAGGCCGGATATTCAGTTTGCAGTCTCACAGGTCAGTAGATTTATGCATAGCCCAGGGTCTAAGAAATGGCAGGCTGTCAAGAGGATTTTCCCCTACCTTAGTGGCACTTTACATCTTGGCTTGTTTTATCCCAAGGGGGGATCATTGCCGCCAGACTTACATGCTTTTTCGGACTCAGATTGGGCTGGTTGTTTTGACACGCGAGTGTCCACAAGTGGTTTTTGTTTCATGCTTGGTAGTTCATGTATATCATGGTTGAGCAAGAAGCAACCTACTGTGGCCACTTCGAGTTGTGAGACTGAGTACAGGGCAGTCTTCACAGCTACGGTTGAGTGTGTATGGCTCAGACACCTTATGGCTGATTTGGGTGTTGGACAGGACACTGCCAACACTATCTACACTGACAATCAGAGCGCATTGGCAATTGCAAGGAACCCAGTTTTTCATGCTCGCACAAAGCACATTGAGGTGCATTACCACTATGTCAAGGAGAGGCTCTCAGCAGGAGAGATCAGCTTGGCTTATGTGCCAACACAGGACAACCTTGCAGATCTCTTCACAAAGGCATTGTCTCGTGAGAAGCTTGAAGCTTTCCGCAAAGCTTTGGGCTTACTCCTCTTTGTGGACTGATCCTGTCCTCAGGGAATGGCACTTCCCTTTACTCATGTGCCACCTCTCGTTCACCGCATCACTCTAGGGGGGATTTGTTACCATATACATGTGGTAGTGATGTGTGTGAACACACTAGGACCGCCAGGGCATTTTTTCCCTCTTTAGGAGGTTTTTCCCCCCGTGCATTGTATATACGTCCATCACTCTAGGGCTATCTATCTTTCCATTGCACACTAAGTAATACACTCTCTATTGTGTGCCTTGAGCTTCCTTGAGCTTGGAGCAAGATGTTTGCTGCTGACGACAAGTTGGATGGGGACAACTACCCTATGTGGGCTTATATGATGCAACATGTTCTTGTGTCAAAGGGCGTCTAGAACATTGTGCAGGGCATTGATGTACGTCCTGGTTCTGAGGATGTAGGCGATGTTGAGGATGTTGCAGGTCTTGCTGCAAGGATTACTGTTGTTAGAGTTGTTTTGCCTAAGGCAGAACAAGCTCGTTGGGATGTTGAGGATGCACAGGCTCATGCATTGATTGCGTTGTGTGTGAAGCACACCATTGTTCCTCACATCTGTTCAGCAAAATCTGCAAAACAGGCTTGGGATATTTTGGCTGGTCTTTATGCAAGTCGCAATGAGGCTAAAATTGCTTTGCTGCGTAAAGAGCTAGAGTCGAAGATTATGCATGAGGAAGATGATATGGACACTTTCCTTGCTAGTGTCAAGGATATCAATGAGCAGCTTGAAGCTTTCCGCAAAGCTTTGGGCTTACTCCCCTTTGTGGACTGATCCTATCCTCAGGGCATGGCACTTCCCTTTACTCATGTTCCAGCTCTCGTTCACCGCATCACTCCAGGGGGGATTTGTTACCATATACATGTGGTAGTGATGTGTGTGAACACACTAGGACCGCCGGGGCATTTTTTCCCTCTTTAGGAGGTTTTTTCCCCCGTGCATTGTATATACGCCCATCACTCTAGGGCTATCTATCTTTCCATTGCACACTAAGTAATACACTCTCTATTGTGTGCCTTGAGCTTCCTTCATCTTCTCCAAGCTGTGTGTGTTTCTCTGCAACCCTAATTCCAACAATGATGTGATTTCTTTTGTTTAGCAATTTGTCTCCTTTGTGCATATCATATTTCTTTGTTAGTGGATGTTATGTGCTGATAAAAATGGTATTGCAGTTCATCTACTTTCTGCAAAACATATTTCTTTGGTAGCGGATGTTGTGTGTTGAGTTAAAATTGTTGAATAAAACGCGAGTGAGTAATAACAAAAAAATCTCCCTCTAATAAGCTCTCCCCAACAACAGCGTGGAGAGCTTTAAGCTTGAAAACATTGCCTTGATAGAGGAGCAGGAAAAAGCTTCCTTCAAAAGCTCTCTCAATGCCCATCCCCACCTTGCAGATCTTTTCACAAAAGCATTGTCTCATGAAAAGTTCGAAGCCTTTTGCAAAGCTTTGGGCTTACTCCCCTTTGTGGATTGATCATGTCCTCAGGGCATCGCACTTCCCTTTACTCTATGTGCCAGCTCTCGTTCACCACATCACTCCCAGGGGGTATTTGTTACCATATACGTGTGGTAGTGATGTGTCTGAACACACTTAGAACTGTCGGGATATTTTTTCCCTCACTAGAAGGGTTTTTCCCCCCGTGCATTGTATATATAACCATCATTCTAGGGCTATTTATCTTTCCATTGCACACTAAGTAATACACTCTCTGTTGTGTGCCTTGAGCTTCCTTCATCTTCTCCAAGCTGTGTGTGTTTTCTTGCAACCCTAATTCCAACACCAATGCAATTAGTCTAAGGTGAATTTCATAACCTTAGGTTGCTAAAAGGATAATGTAACCTTCTAGAAGTTCCAACAAAAATTCTTTCTAGAATCAAATTTGTCTTTATGAAACTAAAATGAACTTAAAACAGATTCTGAATGCTTCTTTGAGTGTGCAAAAATTCCAACTAAAAGGTAGTGTGGGTTAACATAAACATAGCTTCAGGACCCCTAATTATCGATGCATACATATCCCTTAAGGAGTGGTGGGTACTCCTAAAAAATAAAGTAGTAGGTGAAGAACTAAAGAAAAGGTTTAGGATTGATTGAACTACCAAATGGAGACCTAGTCAAACTATTTTTTGAATATCTCATGATAGAGAGCCAATTTATAAAAATTGCTCGTGATTTAAATAGAAAACCATGAGATTAACAACCTTTGTATTGAACACTTTTTTAATAGAGGAGTGGAAGAGAGTGAAAAAAAATTATTATTGCACAAGTGGCTAATCGTAGCATGTAGCCACATGGATTCTTCCTCTCAAAAGGCTCACTTCTCTCTCTCTCTCTCTCTCTCTCTCTCTCTCTCTCTCTCTCTCTCTCTCTCTCACACACACACACACACACACACACACACACACACACACACAAATATCTCCATAGTCACTATTCTCTTCTATGGCTCTCTTAAAACTCTACGCATCTATGGTATTAGTTTCATGTTTCCATGTTTACTAGTTTTTGCAACAACATTTTTTCTTATTAGTTTTGGAGAAGACAGGTGAGAAGTTATTTGTCATGCATGAACTATGCAAGTTACCCTATAAGACACACTTTTAAAGTGAAGCATGCACATGTTTTTAAAGAGTCTTGTGTGTTTTTGTGATGCTTCTATACTAAGAAGAAAACATGTCAAAGAAGAAAAAAGATGATGCTTCATAAAAAAGAGGACTCTTTAAGTCTATGTTTCTAATTTGTGTTGGCAAGATGAAAAGGTCACATTTTTGGGAAAGTTGATGTATCATGATTCTATTTAGTTTCATTGAAAGCTTCTATAATGCAGAAAGCTTTATAGAGGGGATTGGCCATTCTCATCCTGAATACTGATCCTGAATACTAATACTGTGTCATTTCTCTTTTTCTCTCTTTTTAAGTTTCTACATGTTATATGATTATGTTATTTTTTTATTATGTTCAAGTGATGGTAACAATCTAGTCCTTCCAAATTTCATTATAGAAGAACCCATGTATAAACTAAAACAACTTTATTTAAAGAAAGTTTAAAGGAAAGCCATGACACTCTAAAGAAGGGAGACATTTACAAGTTGAAAAATAGAATTCAAAATTTGTACACCTTTATCCTTGTTCTTTGTGGCATGTTTTATTGTTCTCTATGGCATGTTTTAACACAGTAAGAATGGCATAGTTTGATCAAACTTGTTTTTCTACGGGCGTCTCTAGTTTATTGGCTAGTAAGACATAAGGGGAAGGTTTTTCTCGAGCCAAATTTTTGAAGTGCTAACCATTTTAAATACATTATAAGGCTTGTTTTTGCAAAGCACTACATGACACACACAAATTAGAAACAGTTGAACATAATGATCATGTAATTTGTCAATTCCTTTGGTGGAGGGGAATATCAAGTTGCAAAGTTAAAAAAGTGATGAAAAGACACAAAATAGAAAATCAATTTTGGAACCTTGCAAATAGCTCTCAAAACAAAATTTATTCTGGTTTATCAATAGCTCAAAGAAGCAACTTGAACCTTGAAGGTAGCTCTCCAATAAGGGACATCACATGAGTCCCCACGAAAGCCTTTTTTGTAGATAACGAGATTTCCTCCATTCGAAGATGCAAACGAGGAAATTTATAGGTTTTTAAAACTATTTCTTGTATATTTTCTGGACATTTTTTCCTTTCACCATTGCTTGAAATCGGTTAATTTGGATTTTCAATTGACTCTTGGCTAAGCCGTTGAGGCAAATGTTTCTCATGTATTGCCCCAAATTGTCAAAACGACATGATTCAAGAGACATGTATCCACTATTGAGAGTCAAAATAAGATGTATATGCAATTTGTCTACAAGGTTGCAATGATTAATTGCTTAATCTTTTTAAGCTTTTGGAAGTACTTTTTCCGAAAAAATTACCACCCAAAAAGAAATCCATAATGGCAAGCTTTGTAACTCGGTGAGGTGAAGGCTTCCTAACAGTCAAATTAAATACTCCCTAGCTCTGGAATAGCAGATCCAAAAATAGAGCAAGATTTTGGAGCATGCTCTCTCAATATATTGCAATTAAAGACTTGAGCGTTGTTTGCAGGAAAGGGGGAGAGCACAACATGAAATGGCATTCGTTACATGAGTGATGATTACTATAAATGCCTTTTTGAAAGGTTCCACTTCTTGAATATGAAGTTTAACCAAATTAATTTATCAATATTCTTTGGTTAAAAAAACGAAAGAACCTATTTTTGCTACTCTAGAAGCACAAAAGCTGTCTGAGCTGTGGCTACCTTTCCATGTCATCACCCAACAAAATGAGAAGAAATTTTAGCACCTTTAGTTGTCCGTTGATGGGATTCCACATTAAATCAACATTCGAATTGTTGTTGAGTCTACAAACCAAAGACATCCTAGCTCAAGCCATAGGTTATCCATATGACAAAAGAGCCTTTCCCCTCCTATGCATCCCACCTCTCTATATGACATGCCATGATTATTGAGTGGATCAAGGGTGAGGGTGCATTTGAGGAGCGCAAATGAAATCGGAAAGTGGAATTGGAGACTCAAATTTACAAACTCCGCTTGAGCACTTGAATTTACTAAATTTCTTAAATTAAAATGGCTTGCATTTATGATACGATACAGATTTCCATTATTCTCAAGAAGCATGCATGGGTGAAATGGTTAGGGCATTAGGATGCGAAGGGGGATGCCATGGATTTGAGTCCCGGTGTGAGGGAAGGGGTCTTGGCCCCAAATTTAAATTTTGTGACATTTGTAAATTAGGGGTAGGATTTGTAAATTTGGTGCTCAAAATCCACAGCCTCGATTTCTTTTACGGCCGTCAGATGCACCTCCACCCTTGATCCCCTCAATATTTGTGGTGTGTCATATAGAGAGGACGCTACACGTCCAAATCATCCACTTTGACTTTAATTTATTTAAAGTTTGTTGAAGCCCAATTAAGCCGCCCCTTAATGTCTTTAATGTTTATGGTTGGGCAAACTGAACCAACGTATTTGAGTAGCCTTATCGTTATGGTTTGAACAATGTCTTTGACTGTGTGACATGTATAAAATGTTTATGATTAACCAATCTCTTTAATATATATTGTCATAAAGTGACTAATATTTTGATTATTTAACATGCATGAAATCTATTTGATTGGAACTTAGATGCATTATGATAAACATTTGAATCTTTTTTTAAAATTACCCCCTGTAGAGATGAAGCTTGAACAACAAAAGATCATCTTACGAGAAATTTAAAAAGAATGCATACAAGAAATCTCAATATGTGGTGATGCAAAATCCAACAGATCAATGAAAGTGACATTTTCATTAAGGATAACATTAGCAATGTGTGGGAGGGTACGAGGAGCAAGCTATGTGAAGAAGCCCACCATGAGTTACTAGTGCCATTGACTATTAGAGAATCTTATCCACATCACAAAATCAGAATAGTGCTTGGTAGCATGAAGATTTGTTGCGGAGATTTGAAAGAAGACATTCCCCCCACATGCAATATGACCAAGGTGGAGTTGTGGGACAAGCACTGGGAGGAACAAAAGCTCAAATGAAGAGAGTGAAATTTTAAGAACGGTTTAATTTTCCCAAGCGAATAAAGATGGTGTAAGATACATAAGAGACCATCGGTGGTAGCTTAGATGTCAGCAGCACAAGAACGATCATGCACACAACAATGAATGCTAAAAGTGCGCATCTAATTGGCATCCTCCATTTATCTTTGGTGGAAGGTGCTAGATTTGGCACAAAGTCCTTTGGTGTTTGCAGATTATACACTTTTAAGAGTATTTCCTTCTTTCCATAGCACATCAATTACATCAACAAATGCTATAAGGGAGAGATGGAAGCAAAGTTTGTATACAGAGCAAGCATGCAAACATTGCATCCTAGATGCATTGGTTTGACCACAAGGGCCATATGTATAAATTTTTTTCTATACTACAATGGAGTTTCTCTTGGAGATTTAATGTGCCAAGATCTTTTTTTGCAAGGTGCGTTTTAATGTTACATGCATAGACTCCAACATGGCTGGAAGAAAACGTCCCCAACAAATTTTGAACCATCAGAGCTAATATATGTGTGCCTTAGAATCGTGATCCAATACATACCAATGATTTTGCATGCATTAGTGGATAGTATCGCAATCACTCACTTAGCTGGTTTTGTGCATTGTGATCTACATCCGTACAATTAAATGTTAAATTTCACACGAGAGAATTAGACATTTGCATTATCAACTGGGGCATGATGCTCAAAACCCCAGCCAAGTGAGCTGCAAATAACATTGTATATAATACAAGTCAATTTTTGGTAGTAGTTCTAGAAGCAATGAGTGTAGGAGAACAAGAAATTTCAAAATGGCCATGGATTGCGCCAAGAATTTATGATCCACATAGTAATGATGCATACACAAAGATATGATCCATACACAAAGGTCAACAGTATATATGCTCTCGGTTTTATGTGCGAGATCATCATAGATTTTTTGAATACAACTAGAAGGGTGTTTTTCAAAGATGAAGTGTTTTGTCACCCATACTATGATACTCTTAGAGCTATACGACAGAAAGTGGACACATGGATGATATTCAGGGAGTGTGAGGCTAGAAGGAATGATTCTGGCATTTTGCTATTTTTTAGAGAGAAATTAGGAAGACATCCTAGCCATGTTCAATGACTCACTCATTGAACTCATGCTTGCTTTTTATCTGATGTAGATATATAAAAACTATCAATGTTTGTTGCAAATGGTTTTCATATGGTCTAACTATTTTTTATTGTGTTAATTACTCTATTTTTGAATGGTGTGTACAATTTAGTTTACTCTCTGACTAAATTTAAGCATTTGAGAGAGAGCGAACAATAGACAACGGATAGCTTCAACAACCACCATGAGCATAAATAGACCTCGAGTAAAGCTTAATCAATAATCAAATCGGGCCGTTAACAACACCATAACTTGGATTACATTAGGGTTAAGGAGTTTAAGCTCCTAACAACGGGTTAACCCAATTTAACACTACGATTAATAGAAAAAAAACTTCGATGATCTTGATGATGATGGTGTTGATGATGATGATGAAGCTCTCCTCTGCGGTGCTCCTCTATCTTCAATGGCCAAGAAGAACTATCTTCTTGTCTTGCTTGAAAAAAAACAACTTGAGGTAGTCCTCTCTTCTTTGCCTCTTTCAACTGAGAAAGCAAGAGAGCTGAGTCGAGCCTTGAGAAATTAAGCATGTAGCCGATCACTCCTCCGAGCTTCACTAGTATCCCTTGCTTCTCCAAATTGAGAGAGAGAGAGAGAGAGAGAGAGAGAGAGAGAGAGAGAGAAAGAGAGAGACTATCGAGTCGAGTGAGATATATCATGCTTCCTCCGGCTCCACTTTGTATCCTCATCCCTTTCTTGCTTGCTTCCTAAGTCGACGGAGAGGAAACGTAGCCAGAGAGAGAGAGAGAGAGAGAGAGAGAGAGAGAGAGAGAGAGAGAGAGAGAGAGAGAGAGAGAGAGAGATTGAGAGAGAGAGATTGTTGAGCTCTTCTCCCTCCTCTATCTACACCTCCGATCTTCTTCTCTGATCCCCCTTCGCCCTCCTCTTTCCCTTGCTTCAACCCTAACTCCTCCTCTTCATTCATGCAACAAAAATTTTCACTCCTCGTTCATTCCCCTTTTTGCTCTTTAAAAAACTTCACTTTTTTATGCCTCCCTTGTTTTTCTTTTCACGGCAGCATGACAAGCACCTCGTTGATGTGGCAGCCTGGCTTGGGAGGAGCACCAAATTCCGTGAGGCTAGCACCAAACAGGAGTGCCATGGGATATTGGGTGATTTCCGCTTCAATGGTGCAGCCATCCCGCTCTGCATTGGCCGCTACAAGCTTTGCTTCTCTATGTGTAGCTCTCACTGCTCTGCCTCATGCCATGGCCCCTATTTTTTCCCCCTCATTTACATTATTTACCCAATCCATTAGGCGGTCCTTTGGTTATGGGCAGCCATGGCAATTGTTCTTATGGGCGGCCACCCTTTTGGGTGGCCATTGCCGCCAAAGGACGCCACATTTGTCATATATATATTGAACAAAGCATAACCTCACCGCCTTCCACTCCCATGTTGGGCATTCCCCGCAATCAATGCACTACAAGAGATGACATTTGGACAAGATGCGACCAAAAATGTCGAGGGATATGTGTTTGAAAGGTGAGCTGGGAAGGCACGGGGCCTCTGCCTGTGAGAGGTGTGTGAGACAGAGAACACCAGACACAATCCATCTAGATGAAGCTCAAACACTTGAATCTAACAGTACAAGTGAGATTCCGAAGCTCGATTGCCAAGGTGATGTCAATAATGGCATCGTTACTTGAATTATGTGTTAATTAGGGAGTTTAAGCTCCTTACACCAGCTTAACCTGATTTAACATTGCAGTTTTTTAAAAAAAGAACTTCAAGAATCTCTCTTCTTGCCATTGCTCATTAAAAAAATCTCCTCCTCTTGTTGCCTTCTTTACCCTCATGCCCTAGATGGGAGTTTAAGCTCCTTACAAAGGTTATCCTAATTTAGCAACTGCAGTTAGAAAAAAGAACTTTGAGAATCTCTCTTCCTGTTCGCTGCTCATAATAATAAAAATTCCCTCCTCTTGCTTCGTTCTTTACCCTCATGCCCTAGATGCCCTTGGTACTTCCTTGTCCATCGATCCCAAGGTTGAGAGCGAGGAATAATCCTCTTGTTTAACTTATTCTCGCTTGTCAAGGTCAAGAAAGAGAGGGAACTTAAGCTCAAAGCCAAGCTTCTATACGAGCTACCAAGAGAGAGAGAGAATCCCTCCCTTTCTGCATGCTTGATGAACCCCTTCATGCCACGAGAGAGAGCTTCTGAGCCTACTCAGAGAGAAAAAAGACCATGTGCTCATGGCCAAGCTTAGTCGCGAGAGGGAGAGAATCCTTGCCTTCACCCCCGCTTCTTCCTCTCTTCTGCTTCTACCCTTCATATTCTCTGTGCTCGTTGGTCCTCTTTCCTTTCCAATTCTCCTATTTTCCCTACTTCAACCCTATTTCCTCCTCTTTGTTTTTGTAAAATCCCTTCTCTTCCCAATTTCTCCCCGTTGCTTCCTTTTTTTCTATTTTTAAGCTCTCTATCCTTATTTGGTTGTCACATCATCGTGACAAGGTGCATGCAATGCCGTGATGATGTGGCATGCCAGATTTTGGACATCGTCAATTATGTCGAAATGGTGCACCCCGAGAGGTTGGCCTTGTTTCGTGTCATGCTCAACACCTGTAGAGCTTCGCAGCTCTCACCATGAGCGATTTCCTTGCTCCCTGCACTCGTCTCTGCTCTGTACAATTTTGCCCTTCTTTTATTTTCCCTTCACACTATATTCCACCCCCCACCCCCCCACCCCCCCCCCCCCCCCACACACACACACACACACACTATGGGTGGCCCTTGACTTTGGCCTTGGGCGGCCTCCCTTTTCTTTGTAGTGGGTAGTCGGCTCCCTTTTGGACACCACATTGGGCATACAAGGAGTTGCTAAGCACGACATACTCGACACGACATATCAACCAAAGCATTGCCTACCACACCATTATAACCAACTTCCCACTGCCATTGCCGTATTTGGCATAGTACGTTGCAATCGATAGCTCCTCAAGCACGTTTGTGCTTTTGTAAGGGATTCACATTTGGTATACATATCAACATTGAACTTGCTTGTTATCAAGCCTTGAACACTGCTCAATAAACTTATAGTCCTCAAATAAACCTAATCTGCATGCTTTAGTTCTTTTTTCTATCATGGAAGCGGAGTGGCACGACATCCACCCCCTCTGAACCTGCACAGCCTCTGGTATGTGCCAACCATTATTCCAAACTGCAATCAAAAACCTGTAAATAGATAATGACTACCCACTCTAAGCATATCATCCACAATCCGCCAATCTGTAGCTTCAAATATTATTATCGTCCTCCACGATCATAGGGAATACATAAGAATTTCCTAGCCATAGAACATAAGAATTTCCTAGTCAATCTGTAGCTTCAAATGCGCTTATCCTTCTCCAAGATAATAGGGAATACACAAGAATTTCCCATCCATAGAACATAAGCATGTATTGACACATAAACTATAATGAGCCCCACCTTGATCATATGGCATACAAAACCGCCCCAGACCACACATATGTACATCTCCGCCCGGATCAACTGGCATATCAATCAATTACCCCGGACATGCATATAATTGTCTCCTTTTGAATCGAAATCTAGCTCAAATACCCAACATCATAGGGTAACATCAAATCCCATATAGCATCAGGTATCACTAGATACTTCCATATCCCTTGTGCAACGTGCTCAATCGACTCTTGAGAGACTATCACGAGTAGCAACATTGGTAGTGGGGCTTCACCCCCTCTAGCATTAGAATCCCAATCATACATCAATCATACATATCTGGATACATCAAGTCTCTGGAAAAACTCTCTTTATTGGGCTCCCAAGATGCATCAAAAAACATTTCCCTATCTTGCACAAGCTCCAAATCAAGTAGAGCATCATCCAACATAAGGTAATCATCAGGTGCATCTGAATAAACTTGTTCATGCATGAATTTAGTTTGCTCGATACCCTTAACATTTGTATTTGAGAATCCTTCCAAAGCTTTGTCTAATAAGCACATAAAATCTGGGTCCATCGCTTCAAAAGATTGCCTTACACATCTCAGGCTCCGTAAATTAAGATTTCCACATATGGCATGCATACTAGAGACAGTTTTTATGTAGACTTCTCTTCAAGCATATTGTCGACACAATGCAACCAATTATATGCAACACCAAGAGATTGCACTTCAGTATGCACCCCCTCTAAATAAGCATCGTCGAGTTCATCATTCTGCCATAGTGTGAGCCCTGTGTCACAAAATCTTGCTAAAGAAGGAGTCTGCACCCCCTCTGAATCATCGCTTTGCAGATCTTCAAGCACATACTCTTGCACATCCAAGTCCTCAATATTTGGTATATCTGAACCTTGTAAATTTGGTATACCCAAGTCCATGGTCATGCGGCTCTCAACAACAGTCTTGCCTTGACCTTAACATCTACATCATCAGACAACTCTAGGGTAGAATTTGTACGAAAAAGTTTTGCTCTAATTTTGAGTCAATAGAAAAAGCATCAGTTGTAACCAAACCTTCATGCATGTCTACTTGAATATGGTTACACTCATACACCTGCACAATTTTATCATGAGCTTTAGCCACTTTGTTGTTTTGATCCCCTGATTTCTTTTCCCCATGTATTGCATGCATAGGCTCCTTGCAAAGTTCACCCTGTGTATCTTGAGGCTGTATAGCCTCACCCTCAAAGATTCCTACTTCACAAAAAGCATCTACAAAATCCAACTTTTCCCTTTCTTCATGCTTGATGATCCCCTTCATGCCAAGAGAGAGAGCTTCTGAGCATGTCTAGAGGGAAAAAAGACCATGTGCTAGCAGCCAAGCTTAGTCGAGAGAGGGAGAGAGATCCTTGCCTTCACCCCTCCTTCTTCCTCTCCTCTGCTTTCACCCTTCGTTTCCTCTGTGCTCATTGGTCCTCTTTCCTTTCCAATTCTCCTCTTTCCCCTACTTCAAACCTATCTCCTCCTCTTTGTTTTTGTAAAATCCCTTCTCTTCCCAATTTCTCCCCGTTGCTTTCTTTTCTTCTATTTTTAAACTCTTTGTCCTTTTTTGGTTGTCACACCGTCGTGACAAGGCACGTGAAACGGCGTGATGATGTGGTGTGCCAAACTCTCGACAATGTGAAATCTGACACCAATTATGCCAAAATGCCACGCCCCAACGAGTTGGCCTTGTTTTGCTTCATGCTCGACACTAGTAGAGCTTTGTAGCCCCCTCCATGAGCAATTTCCTTGCTCCCTATGCTTGTCTCTACTCTGCACAAATTTGCCCTTCTTCTTTTATTTTCCCTTCACACTATATCCCCCCCACTATGGGCGGCCCTTGACTTTGGCCTTGGGTGGCCTCCCTTTTCTTTGTAGTGGGTGGTTGGCTTCCTTTTGGACACCACATTGGGCATACAAGGCATTGCTAAGCACGGCATATCAACCAAAGCATTGCCTGCCACACCATTATAACCGACTTCCCACTACCATTGCCGTATTTGGCATAATCTCGCAATCCATAGCTCCTCAAGCACGTTTGTTTGTAAGGGCTTACATTTGGTATACATATCAACGTTGAGATTTCTTGTTATCAAGCATTGGCCACTGCTCAATAAACTTATAGTCCTCAACTATACCTAATCTGCATCCTTTAGTTCTTTTTCCTATCATGGAAGTGGAGCGGCATGACAACGTTTAACCCATTGACTATCCAAATGGGCAAATCTAAACCATATGCAGTGGAAGGATATCAATAAGGAAGTAATAAAAGGAATGATAAAGATGACATGTGATCATGTGATGACTCTAAAATCAAGAAAGGCAGGTGAAAATTGTCAAAGTGTCAATATTGGATATCAGAGAAAATGTCAAAACAATCTATTTGAAAGTGTTCAATTATCCATTTCACAATGCAAATTGTTCTCTTTACTTTGCAAAAATGCTTGGATTGCAATGATGTAGCTATCTGTAAAGTGCACATAATTATCATGGAGTGATGTGATAATTATGCGGAGTGCTTGTCATCTTTAGCTTGTGCTTGTGCGATTTGGGCCCTAGTGAGAGTGCCTTCAACAGAAGTGGATGGTTTGCTTACCCTCGGTTTTACAAGAAACTATAGTTGCTTTTTCATAAGGTATCCTCGCAGAAGTGGTTGCAAACATAGAGGGACTCGGTCTTACTAGTAGAGATACTCTCTCTATGGTAGTGTCTTGCCCTTTACAAGAGGTGGTATGAATGCGGGATTATGCCCAATCATGAAGTCACTCTTTGCAAATAGAATTTTCAAAGTACCTCTTCACAAAAGAACTTGATAATTAGCCTTGAAGTCAAGGGAGAGCTTTGAATAGCCGCTTTGCACTTTGTGAGGCTCTAGTGTGTCAATAGCTTCTTGTAGGCAATCTACGAAAGCTTAAAAATAAGTAAAAGGTGAGTTTAGAAAACAAAGAGCTTGTCGCTTGTTGCTATGTGTTGCGGAGAGTGTTGTCGAGCTACCACGAGATGAGGATTCCCACGGTGTTGTGTATACGTTTGCGAAGGATAACTTTTAGGACTTTACAATGCATGTGAGACACGCCGCTTGGGGGGGGGGGGGGGGGGGGGGGGCTGGCTATGTGAGCCAAGGGATGGGCGGCCGTTTGAAAACAAAATTCATTTTTAAATTTCACAAGAACTTGACAAAGAGCAGCAAATGTCGAGGGCAAGCAGACACCGTCCAGGAAGGGGTGATGGTGTTTTACAGCTTTTGAGTGATTTGAGGCTGCAACTGAAGCGGCCCTGCTCTTGTACTTACATCCATGAGGCCTGATCATGGATATGATGTAACAAAATAAGAGGTTGCAAAAGCCTTGTGCCTCAAGACTGAGTGTCTGTGTGTGTGTGTGTGATACATGCGCCCAATCGTGTCCACCAGGGCCACCACACGCCACCTCCCTTGGCTGACTACCTTGATTTTAGTGCTAATCGACAATTGGCTGATCAGCCCGTCTCCAGAATGTTCCTCCCAAGCTCAAATGCAAGCTGAAATTTGGATGACAAGGTGTTGCAGGAGGCCAATTCTCCCCTCCAATGTTTCGACTAGCGCTATTGCATTGCTCAATTTGGAGGAGTTGTGCACGATGAGGGAAGCGGGGAGCGGCAAGCCTAGCTCTGATACCATTTGTAGGGTTTGATTGTGCAATGAGCTCAAGGTGGTTTGAAGGCTAGAGCAGCCATAGCTTCATACAGTAGAGAGAGAAGTACATACACTTTCCAAAAGTGGACTCAATACACAAAAAGGCTTATAATACTTTTAGCATAGAGTGTACAGCATAGGCTTGGGCTTTATTTATGTACAAGGCTAGAGTGGCTATCCGGTTGATAACTCTCCATGTGGCCCTTCTTAGAAACTTACAACTTATAGGACAAATGCCAATAGCAAAAGGTATGCACATGTAGAGGTGTTTCCCATAGTCGCTGAAGGACATGCCTATCTCAAAAACTTCGTCTTCCATTCAGAGTTAGTCCCCATATTAGACTTAGTGGCAACTTCATCCTCATAATGCCCATTTCTCTACAAAAATTTCAATGAATGGAGTGGCTTCTACGTATTGGCATGTGGCCAGTATTACCATCTTATATTCTTAATTAAACAAATGCAAAATAGTAGTCGATGTAGAATTTGTTCTAAAGCAATTCCACAAGCTGTATATTATATGTTCGGGTTGGCCAATGAGTACAAATTCAAGCAAGCTTGATAAAGTACCCCGAGTGCAATAAAAAACCTTTTCATTGTTGTTGAAGAAGCATATTCTGAACACTAACCCTCACAACATTAGGCATTGGATATGTAAAAAATGTAATTTTGACTTAAAGTAGTATTGTTTACATCAAAGCTTGTTAAAGAATATAAACTTCAGTTATAAATTCACGTCTCAAACATTTGTGACATCTTATGTTAAGTCTGTACATTCATTGTTCTACTCTATCTCTTTCCATTGTTTGTGTTGCTCTATTGAATCATTCACATCTATTGTGAAGTTGTCTTTGGTCTCAGATATCGTACGTTGCACTACGCCAATGTTTAACTCACTTTCATCTATTGCTTGAACAAAATCAAGTTGCTCCTTTGACATTGATAGAATCAAATCATTTACGAAAGGTCCTTCCTTTAGTGTGAATGCACTCAAGTCTTTGATGCAATCAATATGATCTTGAGTATAGAAATAGAATATATTGATGACCTGATAAAAATCCTTGACCACCTCTTCATTTGACATCAAGTCTAAATTCCAATACTCGGTATCGAGCATGTAAGCCACACTATGGAGTGGACTATAAGCACCAGATAAGCACTCTTCCACTTGGTATGAAAGTATTTGAACGAGACTTTCTATTGTCTAGCAAAGAATGGTACTCACCACTCCTTTTCCCACTACAAACTCTTTCAACTTCTCAGGAATTTCCAAACTTTGTTGAACTATCCACCAAGTCATCCATACTTTCCCTAGGTTTGGTGCTTTTTTTTAATCAAGGTTGCAAATCGCAAACATAAAAGGCATTATTACATGGTATGCATCATTATACTCTTCTACCAAGCAGACCTGCTTATGGATCCTCATAAGCTAACAACCTTCTCTTTCACATCAAGTTGTTCAAGAGATGCTTTTTGAAGCGGATCAAGAAGGTAATCCCTCATCAAGATGCATGGAAACAGGTCATTACGAAATAGCACGAGTTTGTAGTAGAATTTTGGTCAAGATTTGATGATGCTTGGAGAGTTTGGAAAGATGCTCTATTGCATATGGAAACCATGTCCAAAGAGAAATTTTATTCCGCTTTTACAAATAGCCAAATATAGAGGTATTCACAATTTTGCTATAGCCAGTCCTTAGAGTAAAAGTACAAGAGAAAGAGCCCAATTCCATGCGGGAAGCGTTGAAGATAGCACTACAAAAAGAGAGAAATCAATGTATTGTGGTAGGTATGAAGTGCCCTTTGTCCATACCTAGTATGGATAGTGTGGATGACCTTTATGTGCATAAAGTCACATTTGCAAATGCTCATGCTAGCAAGGATCATGGTTGGGCGACCTATGTGAATGGCGATATGCTTCAAGCAAGTGGGAATGAAGTATGTAAAGCAGTTTTGGAAACCATACACGTGCCTATGGTGCAAGATGACAAGGACACAGTAGATGAATGTGAAATTTTGAGCACTATCATAGAAAGTAGTGATGATGAAAGTGAAATTGACGAGGATGATGTGGCCTACAATGGTGACACATCTGATGATGATGAGATTTTGTGTGATGATGTATGTAATGATTACATAGAGATGCAAGATTCATTGAAGGACATGGTAGTCTTGCACAAAGAGCAACGTCTATTTTGGAAAGGATATTTTCGGCAACAAGACATGGATGCTTGTAATGAAGATGAGATGGTGGGCTATGGTCAAGGAGTTTCCACATTAAGTGAAGATGATGTAGAAGGGATTTTTGGAGATGGGTCTACTCATGTTCCACAAAATACATATCTTAATATCCAAACCAAATATAATTAATATGAATAGCACGCAGTCTATCATAGACACAATGGCATGAATGTGAGCATGGACTAAAAAGAGAGGCTTTTTAGTGTGACCCACATGGAACAAAAATCCATAAACTCCTCATTAGGGCAAAACTCCGACGTGCATGGCACGGCCCCCACAAAATATGAGGCCCCCCATATACCACCTCTTAGTATAAGATCCTATGTTCTTTACTTAAATGCATCACACACAATCACATATGGAAACATTTGCCCACCACTATGAAATCATTCATCTCCTTTCTACTAATGAGCGATGTTGATGTCCAATCTCGCAAGCCTTGGGACGTCGTTTGTCTGTCCATGAAGTACAACACTTCCGCTTGAGCACGACATTCCTACAGGCTCTGCAAAGCTAACTCTAGACTAGTGTCGACATTCATTATGTAACCATCCATATTCTTTTTTTGATTGTTCATAATGACCCCATGCAAAATCTCCTCGTCCATAGTGTGAATGCCAAAAGAGAACAACTTCAAAGCCTTTTTGTGGTCTCTTGTATTATCATAATTATTGTTGGAATGTTTCTCACTCTCGGCAACAAACACAGGAGCGGTTGGCCGGAAAGGTTTCTCTCAAAATCACTTATTGCAATGCACCTCTAGCTTAATCGAGAGTTTTCCCCGATGGATCCATCAAAGAACCCATTTGCCATCGACCAACATGGTTCATAATGGGAGGTGGCTATAAGAATACTCCCTTATTCGTGCTTTGTATTAATTTAGATGCACCCCTCGGACAAAATAGATGCAATTGTGGATATATCCACTGCTTAAAATTGGAATGCACATACTCATGAATCCTAGCAATACTACCCCATTGCAAACGACCTTTGATGATCAACAATGTGGCACAGCAACACCAAGGCTGCTTGAAGTAATCGAACCGATGTTATTGCCACTAGGAGGACTACGATGCTCACGGCCATGCTTATAACCAACCACCTCAACACTTGCAAACTCTTCACATATGCGCCCCTCAACTCATGCTAACACTCATCCTTAGATACAAGAGCTTGTGCCAATCCTCCATGTCCATAATTCTCATCTGACTTAGTGCAATGGCACTCTTAAACTCTTCTTCCTTTTGCAACTTTTAGATGGATGATCACTCATCCTTAGATACAAGAGCTTGTGCCAATCCTCCATGTCCATAATTCTCATCTGACTTAGTGCAAGGGCACTCTTAAACTCTTCTTCCTTTTGCAACTTTTAGATGGATGATCACTTTTCATGTTATTTATTGTAAGCATTTACTAAGTACATTGAATCTTTTATATTAAATTGACTTTAACTCACATGATATATTAGAAATGGCATATTTAAGTAGAGCAAAATTAAATATGGTGACACCTTTGTTTAAGATCCATGAATTCCCTTTCACCTTTTTGTGGTTTAAGGGGCGAACGTCAGTCATCACCTTGTTTAAAGATGTAGCTGAGCAAAATGGTCGATGCTTCAAAATCCTTACTTGATATAGGAATAAGTGTTATGCGTTTTGTCACCAATGAGTGATGCATCAAATCTCTCCTTTGATTTATGAATGGCATCCTGTGATCAATCAAACAATGATTTATTGCTTCTAATTTTTCAAATAACTCAATTAGTTTTAGTGGGCCTTTAAGTCCTTCAGTTTTTGAAGCTATAGACTAATGTCACTCATTTAACAATAGTTGCATGAACATTCTTGTTAGTCCAAAAGTTTCAATATCCCCTTCACTAGAGATAGAGAAGGGATCAAAGATTTTTTCGCATATGAGATGCCCACAATTTTATAGAGTACATGTATGTGCCACAAGGTTTATCAAACGATCTACTTACTCATAAATTTAGAATGTTTAGATTTGAGAGACGTTAGTCTACCAAGCAAGACTCAATAGGTCTTAAGGTTGCTTGGATTATTTATTTTTTAGCAAAACTCACAATGGTGAGCATATTATATTAGCTTAACCAAAAAAATTACAGATTCTAGTCATGCTCAAGCCGAGCCATGATGTCTCCCAGCAACCATAGATACATCGACTGACAAGGGAGCCACCCCATGACACTTTGAAAAGGACCTCTACTTGAGCAAGGTCCCAAATATCTATCTAGACATTGCGGTATCAATTGCTCTATTCGAGTCATCAGAGTTCATTCGTTTCCCTATGGCAACCAATGCTTCCTCTCTATGAACTTGATTGTTTCCAAGGCGTTCTTGAATACTCGATAGTTCATGGTCTTTCACACTGCTTGGAATTTTTTTTGTGGGCAATGGGCTCACCCAAGCAAAAAGTTACACCAAATGATTGAAAAGAAAGCGAAGGACTTAGTGAAGGTGAATGAAGGGTAGCTGTTTCAATCCATTCAATACTTACTTCTCCTAAGCATCGTTTAGAGGATGTTCTTGGTCTCCACAAATACATAAGAATCTTATCAATAAAGCTTTGAGTGTGTGTTGCACCACGTTTGCTTAGATTGAAATGCAAAATGTCTAAGTGGACGCAATGGTTAGGGTTAAGGAGTCAATTTAAACAAATGGTTTATAAACAAGCTAATCACTTTCAATATTCTTGGAGAGGATTTTGCAAAGCTAATCATTTTTTATATTTAGACATTGCACCAAAATTGTCGCAAAAAGACGAATTGGATGATAACAAAATCAATGTTTTTTAGATTTTGTTTTCAATGCTCAATTCAGAAAAATTCAATTTTGAGGTTTTTTGATGCATTAGAAACACCAAATTTGATGCCTTTTCAACAAATCACAACAAAACACATATCCAAGATTCTAAAATTATGCCAATTTTTTTGTCTCTAAATTGGAGCTGGATCCATTCTTAATTTGGGACTCCAATTTTTTGTCTCTAAATTGGCTCCTTTACCCTAGAGCAACAAGGACCAAGCTAGATAATGTGAAGATAGCATTTCGTGCTAAAAGAGCAGAGCTACAAGAGAAATATCAAAGTATGTAGAAGGTATATAGCCTCTTTAAATACCATCAAAACCAAGTTACAATGGGGATATGTATGTTTACAACAAAGTTGGCTCGATGAGTACACTAAATTGGATAATAGACAAGAGCATTAATTGGAACCATGAATCCTTGAAAAGGACACCTATGCCTTCCAATGATGGGATTTTCCTTACCCACTTTTGAAGATAAGGATCTAAGGTATAGGTCTAGATAATCCTCTTTGTTAGCCTCAATATGGATGTGTGTGTAGGTAAAGAGTGTGTATATAAATTTGTCCATAGGTGTATCTGAAATAGCAAAGATGTGTTTCAATATGGATGCATGCATGTATACACATGCACGTGCATGTGGTTATCAGTGGAGTGGTTGAGTCAAAAATCAAGTGTCATGCAAAGCATGTGAAAATTGGGCTCAAAACAAAACAAGGTGAAGCTTCACATTGCCACTCTAAAACATTCAAAATAGAAAGAATTCAAATCATGTACCTATCTAAAGCTGCAAAAAGAGATGGCATTTTATCGCCATTGACAAATTAAAGCCTTAAGAAGATTTCAATTCTTCACATGAAAACATGAAAAGAAAGATCCAATCGAAGTGAAAAATAATTAAAAAATTGAGGGTCCGTTTGACTCTTTCGTCCTCTAAGGCTTGTTTTAGAAAGCCACGAATCGAAGATGCAAGGATGTGTAATGTAAGTGTGTGAGCTCAAAGATGAAGGGGAGGTGAGTAAATCGAGGCTTGGGGTGTAGGGAAGGCAAGATGAATGTTGTGAGATAAGCGACCCCATTTTAGTTTTGTTGGGGGGGGGGGGGGCCTTGGTCTTGGGGGAGGGATGGTTTAAATTATGTGGCCACGTTCATCCTGACTGGGGCTCTTGGCATGAGATCAAGCATGGGGGTGTGTGTGTAAAAGAGAGAGAGAGAGAGAGAGAGAGAGAGGGGGGGCGAGAGAGGATACATGCATGCAATTCTTCCTTTCTTGTTCACCACCACTCTACGTTAGGAGAGGGAGCTTCTTCCTGGAAATGAGAGGCTTTCTGAACTTTTGAGTGAGAAGTATCCACGCATTTGCTTGCTTCTCTAATAAAGCGGATGATGCCCCCATCTTTGCTTTGGGGACGAAGAAAGAAAACTTGTACGTGGGCGACATGGTGGTGTTAGAGAGACCCAGAGAGAGAGAGAGAGAGAGAGAGAGAGAGAGAGAGAGAGCAATTGGATTGGCAAGTAAGGTTCTCTAAATATAATACCCTCAGAAGAAGCAACTTCATATACTTTCAGCTGGTTTTGAAGACTTTTACCAGGTCTCTCTCTCTCTCTCTCATACACACAGTCCTCACTTGGAGTCTCGAACTAAGGAGCCTCCCTCCCTCTCTCTCTCTCTCTCTCTCTCTCTCACTCTCTCATACCCTTTTTTTTTCCTTGAGTATGGCAGTAGTAGCTTAGACGCACACGACGTCACCTATGTTGAAGAAGACACACCTCCAAACTTTGGCTCTGTCAATCCTCTTCCTCTTATTCTTTGTGCATTGACATTGTAAGCCCTGCCATGCACACTTTGTATAGCTCATTCACCATATTGTTGACCTTTTCTACTATATTTCTGTGGTCTTCTTGAACCCTCAGCTACCATCAACCTGTTGCAGAAGGACAAACATACCTACATACATACCTACATATTCACACAGAGTCTTCACTCCTACACAAAACACACACGCACATTTGCATTGGCACACACATACCTTCATGTGTGGCTGCACCCACATGTATCGAAATCACTGCTTCCATTGCTACTAGCTCTCTTTGCAAGGGCATCCATTGTTAGCCTTCTCAGAATCCATGGAGAGACATGCCAAGGAGAGCCGTATCATCATCAACAGCTCCTTTGATCCTACCAATGCACCTGCATTACGCGACACAGCAGCAGAAAACCAGAAAGACCTGCAACAATGTAGCATTTCTGTGAGCATGCAACCCTTGATGGTGAAGATCGACAGAAAATCCTCAGAGCAGGCTTTCACCTTGCAAGCCGCCATGGCCGAGTACCTCCACTACAGTAGCTCCAATGTCCTCAACCTCAGCATTTTGGAAATCATGCGTGAATCGTCTACTCTGCTCAGAATCAATGCCTCTGCGCTCATGTCCATCATGTTCATCCTCATCTGCCCTCTCTCGGCTCTTCTGCTTTCATCACCCTGGCTTCTTCAGCAGCTCCACCATAGCCACATTCACCTTCACGCTCTCCTTCATAACCTTGCCGCGTCCCTCGGCATTCTGCATTCATCCCTCTTCAAATCCCTCATCTCCCCTCTGTCAAGGCTCCTTCTCTCTTACTTGCTCTCCTCCCCATTCTTCTTCACCTGCTGGCTTCTCGCCAAGGCCTTCACTACCTTCACCGTCTCGGCAACCTACTCAGCCAGAAAGCCCTCTTTCCAGCTTTTCATATCCGTAGGTCCCAAGCTGTGGAGGCGTCTTCTGTACACATATGGCTGCATAGGATGTTGCGCGGCTTTCATCTTCGCCGTAGCCACACTCACACTGGCCGTCGTTACTGCCTTAGCGAGATGGCTCCAGCTTTCTGCGGCTACAATGTTGGTAGCAGAGATGGCGATGGGGATAGGGAGCTCGGTGCTGTTAGCGAACGGGTTAATATGTGCAGATGTGGCGACGGTGGTGTGTGTGCTGGAGGAATATACAGGGTTGGCGGCGATGGCGAGGGCCATGAGTTTGATGAAGGGGAAGGGACAGGCGGCATTGTTGATGGTGCTGTGGACGGCAGGGAGCGTGGCGATGGTGGAAAACTTGTATGAGAACAGGGTGATAGGGGTCGCGGGAGGAAGGTATGAGATCAACGCAGGAACGAGGGTATGGGAGGCACCACTGCTCATCTGCATGCACGCATTCCTTCTTCTCTACCATGCTATCATGACTAATGTCTTCTACTTCACCTGCAAATCTGCATCTCCCGCTCATCAACAAGTTCAAACTCTTATAATGCAGCTTCCTCAAACCAGTACAATGCATCCACAATTTTAGTGCAGGGAATAGGCCTACATTGTTTCATACTCATCCCCCCCAACCAACAAACAAAAAAAAAACAACACACACACACATACTACCCAAAGGTTACGTATGTACATAATGATAAAGTCATACTCACCGCTTGGGCATACCGTGCGAGTGCGAGTGCGAGTCCGTAAAGATCGACTTTCAATTCACAGCCATAGAGGAGTGGGTGTAAATAACCATAGTCCTTCTATCTTAGAGACTAAGATTTAGTTGTGAACATTGTGCTAACATTAGCTGAGTGTTTCAATATACTTTTGAGGATTTGAAACTCAACCTCCTGTAACGAAAGGCCAAATTTGTTTGAGTGGAAGTTAAGCCCCTTTGTGGAACTACAACTTTTGTCTACATTGGGCCCTAGGGGATTGACTAAGGGCATCAATATTGATAGAGAAGCTATTCTCTCTCTCTCTCTCTCTCTCTCTCTCTCTCTCTCACACACACACACACACACACACACACACACACACATACACACACACATCGTCGTCGTCAACTTGTGCAAAAAACCCACACCCAAATAAGGTAGGCTAATGTATGGCCGAAGAGTTTCCCGAACATGGACTAAGAAATTTTGGAGTTTTAAACTCCCATTTTTCGAATGTGTTTTTTTAGAGAGCTTTTTTGCAAATAAAATGAAGCTTTTTGAAGTTTGAGCTCAAACCACATTTTACTTTGGTTTATTGGAATTTTTTTCAACTAACATGCTTCACAATTTTTTTGCAATTTGGCAACTTTAAATGCTAGCAAATCTGTAACCATCTCCCTAGTTTGCATTGTCTTCAACCATTGTAGATTTACATGACCAATTCATTTGTCCAAATTTGTATATCTACAACAATTCCTGCACCTTATATGTAAACATGACAGCATTCACCTTAGGCATATTGACATCTAAAGTAAACATTTTACCTATAATCTTTTTCTACGTAGCCAAATTTTCATTCTTTTTGTTCTCTTCAACATAGAGACCATCAAAATTAAGCCTGACATGCATACCCTGCTAAAACATATGCCAATAGAAACCAAATTCTTTGTAATATTAGGTACATGCAATACATCAGCTAGGCACTTTATGTTACCATCTGTCATATACAATGGTACATTTTCGATATGCATAATGGGATGTGCAATATCATCTCTAGTCTCTATATAACCTTAACTAATCTACAAAGTATGCATTTCCTCTGGTCATATGATTTGATGCACCTGAATCCACATACTAGAAATTACACCCAATTTTTTCACATTTGCAAACATAGTATTTAACATGTATTGTGCCACAAATAACCTCTCAGACTCATCTTCATTCTTGCTAGTGGTTCCATGATTATTCTCATGTCTCCTATGTCCAGAGTGACCACGTCTCCCAATATACAACATTCCCATATTGACCTATATTGTTAGGCTACACATTTCCACGACCTCTTAGGCTCCCCCTACCTTGGAACTTTCCTCAGCCACAAGTGATCTATCTGTGGAAATTGTTCTATTGTTGTCCTTGTTGTATATAAGGAAGCCTTCTCATGAGTAATTCAGTAGAACAGTGTGCACATTTGACACACACAACACATCCTTGTTGAAGGATTGTTAGTCCCTTGTATTCCTGCTCGCTCTAGTTGTTTAAATTGCCATTCAAGCTCCACCTTGAGAGCGCATGGGTGGATGAAGCCATCACTTTGTAATAGTGTGATAATTTAAATTTTTTTATTTGCCACTAATCTACTTTGCATTCTATCTCTCTCTACTCTCCTTGCTAGTAGATCCTTATCCGCATTTCTTATACTCGCCTTACCGCATCCTCTTCCTCTTCCTTTGTTATTGAAGATGACATGTTCAAAATTATGTATACCTTGTGTAGAGGACCCTTTCCCAAGTTCCTTTTCTTCCACAATAAATGAGGATACTAAATCTATAACTGCAAGAATGTTCTCTCAATGGTGGATATGAGTCTTAAATTGTTTGTGTTCTGAAGTTGAACCTTATAGACATGCTTCCACCTCATCATCATCATCAACTAAGACATCAATTGATACAAGGGACTCACATACATTTTTTATCTTCAATGAGTAGTCATTTTCTTTTGCATTATAGTTAGCTCAGTCTTCAGCCGCAACTTCCTTACTTCTGTGAGTGTGGCATCTAATGACAGCAAGGTGTCCCAAGCCTCCTTATAAGGGGTCTAAACATCTTGTATGTGCCCAATTATAGCATTCTACACACTCACAAAAAGACAATGCATGACCTTTTGGACTCTCTAGTTCTAGTCCTTGAAATCGCTTATTTGTGTAGCAATTGCACCATGTTCTTGTAACATTGGTTCTTTCTCATCCTCTCCATCAATGTACTCCAAAAAACAATAATCATGCTAAAAGATAGAGAAGGAGAGAGCTTGAGCTCTTGCAAGCGCGCGCACACACACACGGAGATTGAACATTCTTCTTCTACACTAATACAAGATAAGAATTCTACAATGCATAAAAGAGATAATAAAACATAAGGAAAAACTAGTACAATAATATAGTGTGAAACACTAGTGAGTAAGCCGCACGGATAAATGCACCACCACTTTAGCAGGTAGACCAAGTCAGTGTAATCCAACTATAGTGTCACTAGCAAAGATACAAGTATCCATCAAGGTGCACCAATGATAATGACTGCCGGTGATAGTCATCTAAGAGTAACACATGCTAAGCTTGACGCTTCAACACTTTAGTGGTTAATTATCAACACTTTAGTGTTTAATTCTCAACACTTTAATGTTCAATTTGGCATGTACGTGGTGTCTTGAATAAAAATTGCAATTCAGTATAGTTTAAATTGCAATGTAATTCTGATACCAAATGTTGGAATTAGAGTTGCAGGAAAACACACATAGTTTGGAGAAGACAAAGGAAGCTCAAGGCACACAACATAGAGTGTATTACTTAGTGTGCAATGGAAAGAGAGATAGCCCTAGAGTGATGAGCGTATATACAATGCACGAGGGAAAAAACCTCCTAGTGAGGGAAAAAATGCCCCGGCGGTCCTAAGTGTGCTCATACACATCACTACCACATGTATATGGTAACAAATGTGTTTCACAGACAATGCAATCAAAGCATGAGCCTGTGTATCTTTTACATCCCAACAAGCTTGCTCAACCATAGGCAAAACAACTCTGGTAGCAACCCTACCACCAAAACCTACAACATCCTTAACATCGCCTACATCGTCAGAACCAAGAGGTACATCAATGCCCTGCACAATGTTCTAAACGCCCTTTGACACAAGGACATGTTGCATCATGTAAGCCCACATAGGGTAATTATCCCCATCCAATCTATCATCAACATCGTCAAACATCTTGAACACATCTGTGTTTTTGTCAGCCATGGCGAATGCTACACCTAATGTGAAAACTGTCCAAAAAGAGGAGAAATGAAGTGGGAACAACACGTGCTATATAGAACAAACCATAGAAGATTGTAAGGACCTGTTATGCAAAAAATAGCAGTGACAGGAAATTTTGCACAAATTGAAAAAATTGCATGCATAGTACTGCCTATAGTGGAAACGGAGACCAAAATGAGCCCAAATGAAAATTCATTGCCATATACATGTGGTTGTGAAGTGTGTGAACATACTTAGGACCGTTGGGCCATTTTTTCCCTAACTAGGAAGATTATGCCTGAGGAAGATGATATGGACACTTTCCTTGCTGGTGTCAAGGATATCAATGAGCAACTTATTTCTGCAGGCGAAGTCATTTTGGACAATTCCCTTGTGCAGATTGTTCTTGATGCTTTGCCAGATTCATACCAGACTTTTGCTAGTACTTGGAGACTTATGACCCAAGGAAATCCAGAAGTTGTCAAGTTTGATGCATTATGCGCATTACTGCTGCAAGAGTCACTTTCCAAAAAAAAACAGGACTAGAAATCGTGCAGTTGAACATGCCTTTATTGTTGCACAAAGAAAAGGTGGTAACAGCAGTGTAGCCACTTCTCATGGTTCTTTTTTGAGTGGTAAATCACATGTTCCTAGCTTTTGCTAACATAAATTTATCTGGGAATTCTCGTGATAAGGGCAAAAAGAAGATGCGTTGCCATTATTGTAAAGCTAATGATCACTTGATCAAGCAGTGTCCAAACTTGAAGGCAAAAGAGGCTAAGAAGAAAGAGGCTGGTTCCACTACAAATGTTGGTTCCACTATAAATGCAGCTATTGTTGAGTCTTCTGTGGAAAGAGACTGTGATGCTACTATTGATGCAAAATGGATTTTAGTGCAGAGTGCACTTATGATCCTTTTGTCCATGATGCATGTTTGTTAGTTGTTGCAAATGCTCATGTGTGGTACTTGGATAGTGGTGCTACAAATCACATTACTTCTCATCATGACTTGTTTACCTCTCTCGAGGATGTCCCTCATGGGGATTCAGTCACTTGTGCCAACAATGTTTCTTATCCGATCAAGGGAATTGGAAAGATTGTGCTAATTGCTGCAAATGGTAGTTCTTTTACACTTGTTGATGCACTTTATGTACCTGAGATCAAGAAGAACCTTTTATCTATATCTGCACTTGCTAGACTTGGTCTTGTTGTGAAATTTGTGGATGACAAATGTATAGTTCACGATCCCAATTTTGATGATGAGATTGTTGCATCAAGCATTTTTTGTCGTGGGTTGTATAAGCTCACTTTGTATAAAAAGTGTGGACAGGGTTTTTCAAATGAAATTGTGGATTCTAAGGCTATTTCAGATGCAAAACTTTGGCATGCACGTTTTGGGCATCTGAATTTTTCCAGTTTGTTGCGCTTGCAAAAAATCTGATATGGTTGTTTCTTTGCCGCCTCTTGAAGCACCTGTCAAACATGTTTTTGAAGGTAGTATTTCGGGTAAGATGCCGTGTTCAAAGTTTCATGAGGATGGTTCAGTTAGGGTCACATACAAGTTACAGCTTGTGCGCATAGTGATGTTTGTGGGCCCATGCAAACTCCGTCCTTGGGCAATTACCTTTACTTTGTGACTTTCATTGATGATTAATCCATGCATGCATGGGTGTATCCGCTCAAAGAGAAGTTCGAAGTGTTTTTGTGCTTCAAACAATTTTTTATTATGGCTGAAAATGTCTCGAAATGTATTATGGGCACCCTCCGTTTTTTATCGAGGGGGGGAGTACATGTCTCATGAATTTAATGCACTTCTAGCTAGTCGTGGGATAAAACACCAATGTATAGGGCCGTATACACCTCAGTAAAATGGTGTTGCTGAGAGGAAAAATAGGTCTCTTATGAAAATTGCACGATGTATGGTCAAAAGACAAGCTTTACCACATTCGTCACTGGCTTGAGGCTATTATGTGTGCTACTTATGTACTAAACAGGTGTCCTACAAAAGCTTTGCAGTCTATGACTCCATATGAAGCATGGCATGATAGAAAGACTTCTATTGAGCACATGTGTGTTTTTGGCTATTTGGCATATGCTTTGGTGCCACAAATGCAGTGCAAAAAATTAGATGATAAGTCTATCAAATGTATTTTTGTTGATTATAGTGCTAAAAGCAAAGGTTACAGTTTGTATCATATGCAAACAAAGCGTATCTTGGTCTTACAGGATGTTGTGTTTGTGAAAGATTTTGTTCAGCCCTTGTTGTCATGTACTAGAGACAGTAATGTAAGCTCACATGACATTTATGACACTTTGTTGCCTCTTTTCAGAGCTCCAATGTAAATTTCAATGTAAATGTTCGAATGTAAGTTCGAATGTAAATGGAAGTTCGAATGTAAATTTCAATGAGGAAAATGTAAATGGAAGTTTGAATGTAAATTTCAATGAGGAGAATGTTCAGCCTATGGGGGTTTCTGAAAATGTTGCAGATCAACCTATTACTGATGCAAATGTACATGATGTATTTGATGAGGAAAGGGTTGAGATCAGACTAGAGGTATGCCTAAATGGCTGGTGCATACTTTGTGTGACAGTAAATTGGATGCACTTTTGTCTAGTCATATTCATTCAAGTTCTTGCCATGCATCTAGTTTATGTGATGTTCAGAGACCTCTCTCTTTTGATGAATCACAGAATTCATAAAATTGGATGGCTGCCATGCAATTAGAATATGATGCACTTATAGAAAATGACACATGGACTTTATGTGATTTGCCTCCTAGCAAAAAGTCCATCGGTACGAAGTGGGTCTACAAGTTTAGATGCAAGCTCGATGGTGAGATTGATCGCTTATTAGGCTCGACTTGTTGCAAAGGGTTATGCATAGTAAAAAGGCATACAATATAAAGAGACTTTTGCTCCCACTTGTCGTAGGCTAATCTGCCCTCTATGTGCATTGTCATCTCATTTTGGTTGGGATGTACATCAGTCAGACATTGTTACTGCTTTCTTGAATAGTGACATATTTGAAGAAGTTTATGTAACTCAGCCTCGCGGTTTTGTCAAGAAAGGACGAGGATAAAGTGTGCAGATGTAAGAAAGCTTTGTATGGGTTGAAGCAATCTGTGTGTTCTTGGTATGAGAAAGTTGATACTCATTTGGTCAAATGAGATTTTGGTAGCAGTCCAACAGAAAGCACATTGTATGTAAAGCGAGAGGGTAATGTAATTCTCATTGTTATTCTCTATGTGGATGATTTGTTGATCACTAGACCAAATGAGAGACATATTGCTAAATTTAAGGGTGATTTGAATGCTACTTTCAAGATGAAATATTTGGGGCTGTTGCATCATTACTTGGATATACAATTTAAGCAGTGTGATGGTGGTATTGCCTTGTGTCAGACAAGCTACATAGAGACATTGCTATGTAAGTTTGTACTTGAGCATTGCAAGCCTATTTCCACTCCCATGGAAACAGGTTTGAAATTGAGTCTTCAAGATGCTGGTGATCATGCCGATGTCACTCTTTTCCATACTCTTGTTGGCTGCTTATTTATGTATACAACATGAGGCTAGATATTCAGTTTGTAGTCTCACAGGTGAGCAGATCCATGCATAGCCGAGGGTCTAAGCATTGGTAGGTTGTCAAGAGGATTTTCCGCTACTTGAGTGGCACTTTACATTTTGGCTTGTTTTATCCCAAGGGGGAATCATTGTCGCCAAACTTACATGCATTTTTGGACTCAAATTGGGCTGGTTGATTTGACACGTGAGTGTCCACAAGTGTTTTTTGTTTCATGCTCGACAATTCATGTATCTTATGGTTGAGCAAGAAGCAACCTACTGTGGCCACTTCTAGTTGTGAGGCTGAGTACAGGGCAATCTTCATAGGTATGATTGAGTGTGTATGGCTCAGACACCTTATGACTGATTTGGGTGTTGGATAGGACATTGCCAACACTATCTACACTGACAGTCAGAGCGCATTGGAAGTTGTGAGGAACCCAGTTTTTCATGCTCACACAAAGCACATTGAGATGCATTACCACTATGTCAGGGAGAGGCTCTTAGCACGAGAGATCAGCTTGTCTTATGTGCTAATGCGGGACAACCTTGCAGATCTTTTCACAAGGCCATTGTCTCATGAGAAGTTCAAAGCTTTTTGCAAAGCTTTGGGCTTACTCCCCTTTGTGGACTGATCATGTCCTCGGGGCATGGCACTTCCCTATACTCTATGTGCAAGGTCTCATTCACCGCATCACTCCTAGGGGGAATTTGTTACCATATACATGTGGTAGTGATGTGTCTGAACACACATAGGACCACCAGGGCATTTTTTCCCTCACTAGGAGGTTTTTTCCCTGGTGCATTGTATATATGCATCACGCTAGGGCTATCTATCTCTCCATTGCACATTACATAATACACTCTCTGTTGTGTGCCTTGAGCTTCCTTCATCTTCTCCAAGCTGTCTGTGCTTTTCTTGCAACCCTAATTCCAACAAATTCATGTAAAAAGCAAAAATCCATTTAGCAATACCACATCATCAACATGTGTAAAAAGTGACCTGTCCGTACAGCAGTGCCACCTTCACATGTTAGTGCAAATTGTGAAAGTTCCATATAGATACTGTCGCATCATCATTTTAAGGCATCTTTCTGTGTGTGTCCTTTAATTTTAGTCCTCTCGACAAGTATTTCTAAGTTGGTAGGGTTAGGATTATATTTTTAACCCTTTCGGCCACTCGTCAAGACTCTGTAAGTTGAAAAATCTTCTCTTTCTTTTTCTTCTTTTAGATTTTAGGCCTCTTAGTGGGATTTTGCAAAACATAGTCAAGTTAAACCAAGACCCGTAGGTCACACAATTGTCCTAGCATCATGCAGATGACTTCATATGAAAATACAGCACAGAGGATTCTAGATTTGATGTCGCTTGAAGTTAGTTTTATTATGAATTATGAAATTATGTGCTCAATAATGATTTTTAAGGTGCCCCTATATGCAAGGGTAATCATAAGAAAGCATTGATATGAAATTTAGGTTCCATACTTTTTATACATACACGTGCATGAAGAGGGGGCTAAGATTTAGAAAATGTAATTGACCCCAAATTAGGCGGAGGAGAAAGTAGCTCATGACTATAAACTCCCCTCCATGTGGGTGTCCTCTAATGAAATGAGTTGATCACTGTGACAATTCTTCTTCACAACTACGGTTGAGTGTGTATGGCTCAGGCGCCTTATGGCTGATTTGGGTGTTGGATAGGACACTGCCAGCACTATCTATACATATAGTCAGAGAGCATTGGAAATTGCGAGGAACCCAATTTTTCATGCTTACACAAAGAACATGAGGTGCATTACCACTATGTCAGAGAGAGGCTCTCAACAAGTGAGATCAGCTTGGCTTATGTGCAAACACAGGACAACCTTGCAGATTTTTTCACAAAGGCATTGTCTCATTAGAAGTTTGAAGCTTCCGCAAAGCTTTGGGCTTACTCCCCTTTGTGGAGTTGATTTGTAGAATTTATGGCCTCCCCATTGAACCTGAAATGTGAGGAGAGATTCCATTTATAAGACGGGGTTATCACATCAAAAAATGGAATCTTCTAGAATATAAGGAATCTGATGACATGCTATATATCAATGGATAGATCTCAATGAGTACATTCTGAATTCAAAATGTCCGGCAAGTTTTGATTTCATTTGTAAAATTTTTAGCATGCGCCCGTTTTGGACAAGAGGGAGAAAGTCAAAGTCCTTATATGCCCAATTGAGAGCCCAAAATTTCCTTAATGGGTAGATTTCTTAGTGCAGGCACGCACTGAGCTGGTCCCAAAACTCCTTTGTCAGTTTTTTCTTATTTCTTGGGGGCTGAAATGTCCTTGCTTCCTTTGGTGCAAACCATGACCAGAGTTATCTTCTCTATTTGGGGATTCCAAATTGCTTGTTTGATCCTTAGGGACCTCGATCCCACTCAACTTCGGCAAGATGTTCTAAACATTGATATGTAGTGCCAAGACCGCCCAATAGAGAACTGCTAGACATATCATGCTTTAAATAAATTTTGAATCTTTACTTTGGCACTCTAGGTGACTACACTGCTCTCACAAGAATCAAGCTCAAATTGATAGGTATCTTGGCATTTACTGCCCGTGCTAGAAGCATACTAAATAATTTCTCTAAAGCAGTGAACTTATATGCTGCTCTTTTTTTTAGGGCCAAAATTGGAATGCCCTAGCCACCTTCTTTCATTTCTTCCTAGTATGAGTAGCTATGTTGAGAAAATTGCTAATGGTGTTTGCACTACAACGTTGGGCCTTTTAGTCAAAGGGAAATTTGAATACATGAGATATAGCTGCAATAGTTGTCTAAATACTTTGGCCATTGATCACAATTGTCCTTGTGTCAAAAAAGGTTTCTACCACCTCCTCTATGATGTTGGTGTAGTTGGCAACTTGGTAGCTTTCAATATCACCATATTCCCCAATTTTGTAAAAGTTCTCTTTTCCTAACTTGAAACACATATTTACCTAGGGACTAATGGGGCACTATGAGCTGTGGTTCCGAGGTACTAGACCTTGCTAGACTTTAGCTATGGCTTGATTTTTCTCATCCACACAGCTTGCATGGATTGAGTAGATATTGTGTTGCACTTCACCATCTCTAAGCCATGTGACATCATTTGTGTAGAGAAGGAAAACTCATTAGATGAAGTGGAGGAGACATATAGGGAATGCCTACAATAGGAAGTTGTATGCGTACAAGAGGTGAGGCAATGCGCGCAAGATCACTCCTCGTAGTTATTCTAATTTGAAACATGAGTGCTCCACTCATTGCATGCATCAAGAGTACAACACCCGTTATTGACGTGGTGTCCATGCATAGGTCTAACCTTATAATCATTATGAGTGGGTACCCAAATATATACTCTCTTTAATGCATTATCAGTGATCGGTTTGGACTTCAAATGTTTTTTGATTATTTGCTATCCAAGTCTGGACTTTGGTGACCCTCATATAATCAATTGCTATCGTGGCCCTTTTTGGTCTGATAAAGAATAGATCAGGTGGAGGATCTTCCAAATCAGATACTTCCTTGTCTTGCATCTTTGGTACTAGAGGTTGTGCTGGTCTGTAATAGTACAGCCTAATTTTCATTCCATTATAGACCCCTTGTAGCATCAGTCTAGATAAAGCCTTCAACATGATTATGCCATAAGAGAAAACCCATTCTATTTCATATGACCTTGGCCATGCTTTCTTTAGATTGGGTTTCTTCGGACCTAGCTTTAGTAGGACCAAGTCACCTTTTTTGAACTCGCTTACCTTCAACTTGCTATCATGCCAGTATTTTCTTAGTTGTTGTACTACTTTCTTTTCTAGCATTGATCTCATTCAACTTCAAGAGCTCATCCAATCTATTCTTTAGTGTTGAGTTGTAGTCCATTTCATGTTCTATAGCCAATCTAAGATTGGGAATAACAAATTGGTAGGTACCACTACTTCATTGCCATACATCATTTTGAATGGTGTCATAGCAATTGTGATCATATAAGCTATTTTGTATGCCTAAAGCACTGTCTGAAGATTGTCATCCCAAGTGTGTGGCTCTTTTTAAACTATCTTGGTCAAAATGTTCTTGATTACCTTATTTCTAATCTCGGCATGCTCATTACATCTGGGATAATAAGGTGTTGATTTCTGATGCTTGATTGAGAAGATACTTGGCCATGTTATTGGGTAATGCCTTATCTTCCACCCATTTTCTCACATAACATGTAGCCATGACTATGTACTTGTTCTTCCTGGGAGTGACCTTGAATGGACCCATAAAGTCCATACCCTATTTCATAAAGATGCCCAATGGTTGCATTATGGTCAAGGGTATCATGTTTGTTGCAGTTGATTTGCCCATTCTCTTGAAAATATCACATGTTTTGTAAAAAGCTCTTACATTTGACATCATGCTCTACCACCGTAACCCTACCTGCAAAATTTTCATATAAGTAATATCAGTGGAAAAATGTCCTCTTGAGCTTCCATTGTTAGCCTCAATTATTACTTGCATTCTACCCCTACATTGGCACACATCTTCTTAGAACTCCATCAACTCCTAACCTGTATAGGGATCCAAGTATGATAGTAAATTTCAAGCTTTTGATGATCAAAGCCATTTTATTGGATTGGGACCAATGCTTGAGAAAACCTTCATACTAGAGAAAATCATACACATCTTGAGACTCTGGATATGGCCCATTTGGTGCCATACTTTGGAATTTTTTTGCATCTATTGATTCATCTCTTAATGATGTAGTTGAAATTCCCTCATTGATTTTGGATAAGAATCCAACACTATAGTGAGTTTTTATTGACTAATTGAAGGTCTTAAATTTAAAATCCAATAGAAACATCGTCCATCTGATTAGTTGTCCTTGAATCACTACTTTGTTAATCAAAAAGAGCAATGATTGATTGTTCACATAGAAGTGAAACAGCTTTCCCAACATATAATGTCTAAATTTTGTTGCATTAAACATCGTTCCCATTGCCTCTCTCTCAATTGTGGAGTATCCTTGCTCTGTCATACTAAATCTACAAGTTGAAAAGTAAACTATGTAGTCCGTCTTCCCATCAAGTTGTGCTAAAATAGCCTCCATTTCCATACCAAATGCATCCACATGAACATAGAATATAACCTCTCAATTTGATTGATGAAGTATTGGATTCATACTAACGGCCTCTTTAGACACTAGAAACTTGCTTCGCATTCTGGGGTCCATACAAAACTCACTCCTTGTTGGGTTAATTCATATGATAATAGAATCGCCTTTGTCACAAACAAATGAATGAACTATCTGTAATTTCTTGGAGTCTACTCTGATACGAAGGTTTAAAATTAAATCATTGGCTTGGTCTATCCTCTAATCTACCATTCAAATTCTGAAAGGATTTGGTTTCATATCTTGAATCCCTAACCTTAGTCAAACATGCTCCCTAGGATGTTAACACCAATCTCGTTATCCAAGATTACCCCCGATAGTTGCTCCCACTATTTCCTAAGCTTGTAATCAATCTAGATGACTGGCACTTCATCATCTTTAATCTTAGATAGATCCATGGCCATTGCATATGATTACTTCTTCCATTTGGTAAAGTCCTTTTGATATCATCTAGTTCAATAGTGATCCTTTGAATTCTTTCATAGATCTTAACATAGATAATATGGTCCTATTCATTTCCAAAGCTACGATCTGAACTCAAGGATCTCCCCTTCTGATAATTATCCTCACAGTGCCATGCCTCTACTCAAGTCTTGCATCTTCTAGCTAATGGATTCTTCTGTGAAGAATCAGATTGTTGCTTCTGAACATTTTTTGTCCTCAGATACGATCGATCAGCCTCGGCTAAGTCTGTTCTGACTTGTCGGACATCATTTTCTAGGCAATCCTCTCAACTCTTTGCTAGTTCTTTAGATTTTTCCTAGCATCTACCTACCAAATTCATTCTTTGGGAGTCCCTTCTCCATAACCTCTGGAGCCTTTGATGAAAGCCTTTGGATAGTTCTAGCCTCTAACCTCTCTAGAATCTTCTTTGCCAAATCGTTTGTGATCTTAGCTACTAGCATCCTCTACACTTGCCATTCATCTACCTCCTTAGTCTTTCCCTTGTCCTTCCAGACAGCTCTTTGCTTCTCGCACCTTTGAGACTCTTCAAGTTGCTTTTTTTGGTCAATTGGCTCAGCCACTCCTCAATGACAACTCCATCGCTCCTGGTGATCACACACATCAAAATTGGATCTTCCATTTTATCTTTGGGCACTTTAGCTTTATCATTCTCTGGGAACTCAATTGCAAATTTCCATACTTGCCATACGTGTAACAGTTGAAAATATGCCTTGTAGAGTCGGCTCTTCGTCAACCTCTACCATTAAAATTCTAATATCTACTTGCATATTGTTGGTACCATCCCCATTCTCCATATTCTTTGACATCCCATCTTGCTTTGGTGGTTTTGGGTTTGTCAGTACTATAAGATACACATCTTTTTTCCTTCTTTGAAATAGTGCATTCTAATCTTGCAGTTATTCCATAGATGTTCAAATTATGCTTTACAATAACTACATTGGCAACATTTATTAGACTTGTGTTCTTTCAACTTACACTTCGTACACCAGGTCTCCACCTTTCCCACTACTGGTTTGGTTTTTGACATCTTAGATATCTACTTTGACATTGTCTCTAACTTCTTAGTCCATGAGCCCTTCTTGTTCTTTGACTCGTCCTTTGATGCACTTTCAGAAGAACTTGAACTAGAACTAGAACAAGACTCCTCAATAGATAATTCGCTATCACTCAAATTTCTTCTCCCCTTATGGCCCTTTTCCTTCTTTAATGTTGCTCCAATTTTAGAGCTTTTTATTCTAGATCATTAAAGTTCTTAGTCGGTGCTGATACCTCTTGCTCTCTAAGTTTCTTGCTCTTAAATCTACTCAAGAACCATGCACGCATCCTCTTTTCTTAAGGAGGTTCATTTAGTTGTCTAGTTAGATTCTTGATCTTCTCAACATAGCTTCTAACTGACAAGTTTTCTTCTTGCTTGATCTTCCAGCTTGAAAAGTATGTTTTCAACACCATGATTACTATATGTCAACAGAAGTGTCTTTTTCAACTTGCTATAAGTCCAAAGTTTGCATGCTGGATAATGATAATATTAGCACTTCTTAGCCATATCATTCTATGTCTATGGGAAGTATTCACCCCACTCATCTTCATCGGTATCTTTCAGATCTGTGTATTTTTTGAAATCTTGGATGTGTACATCTAGAGTGTCCTTCCTTCCACCCTTTAATGTTGGAAAGGCAATATTCAGGTCACTTGGTCTTTCCCTATGTCTAGACCTGTGGTGATATGATTCTTGTTCTCTACGTTTGGGGTTTTCCTTGTGATCATATTTTCTCTCCCCATATCTATGTTTGTTATAATGGTCAGTGTCAGCATCCCATCCATCATTATAGTGATCGTTCGTTTCAATCACATCTTAAGGTCATTCCTCTAATCTAGTTTTGCATGTGACACTGCCCTTATGCAACTCCTACTACCATCACCAGCATTAGTCAAGACTTTTGCTTTGCCCTTCGGATTTGACTTCCAATACCTATGCCAATGAGAGTGTATTTCGTCTCTTTATGAATTTCTTCTCTAGGATAGAATGGAATGCTTAGAGTCACCAAGCCCCTCAGTGCCTCTCCTTCCAAAATTGACAATAATTTTCTCATTCTAGGATTGAGGTCCTCCATCAAAGCTCTGCTTTAATTTGTTAGCCATCATGTTGATATGGTCCTAATCCTCAACAAAGATTGTAGTAGGTCTCCTTCCTCTTACGGATTGTCTTGGCAGCATTATGAACATTTAGTTGATCTGAAGTCCAACTGGGAGACTGGTTCTTGTCAAGAGCTTAAGCTCACCACCATGATCATTAAACTGGAATGAGCTGGTCACTTTGACAACTATTCCAAGCTAGAACTTTAGAGCCAGATAGCATAGTAGATCAAATAGGAAAAATAAATTCACACTTAGATGAACATAGGAAAACTAGATAAAGAACTACGTTGAAAGAGCAGAGTCAAATATTGAACACAAGACATTAGATCTAATGTGTTCAGAAAATGAGCTAGAAGCACAAATGAGTGTTACCATACATATGTGGTAGTGATGTGTGTGAACACACTTAGGATCACTGGGGCATTTTTTCCCTCACTAGGAGGTGTTTTCCCCCGTGTATTTTATATACACCCATCATTCTAGGGCTAATGTATCTTTTCACTGTGCACTATAAGCAATGCATACTCTCTATTGTGTGCCTTGAGCTTCTTCATCTTCTCCAAGCTGTGTGTGTTTCCCTGCAACCCTATTTCCAACAATTGATATTAGAGCAGGTTGTGTCCTCTTGGGCATAGTCATCAGCGTTGCCAGTACCCGCTTGCTCGCTTTCTCTAATTTAGATGAGCTTTGCTGAGTGTCAACAGGTTGAAAAATCTTTCAAGCAAGCTCATAGAGCTTGTTGTGCTCAAAAATTTCATTCGCGCTCATTTTGGCCTTCATTTCCACTACAAGCAATACTGCCAGGTAATTTCACCCTTTTATGCAAATTTTTTGTCAATGCAATTTTTTGCATAACAGGTTTCTTACATTCTTCTTTGGGTTGTGCTATATAGCACATGTTACTCCCACTTTGTTTCTCCTCTTTTTGGGCAGTTTTCACATCAAGTGCAGACACTCCCCATGGTTGACAACAACACAGATGTATTCAAGATGTTCGCTCCTGAGGATAAATTGGACAAGGAAAATTACCCAATGTGTACATTCAAATTTTGTGCATACAGGCTCTATTGAGGATATTGCAGGTTTTGATGGCAGGATTGCTATGCTAGAGCTATTTTGCCTACGACTGAGCAGTCTCGTTGGGATGTTAGAGATGAGCAGGCTCATGCATTGAATGTATTATCTATGAATCACACTATTATGTCTCACATTCATTCAGCTAAATTTTGCAAAATAGGCTTGGGGTATTCTCGTTGGTCTTTATGCAAGTGCCAATGAGGCTAAAATTACATTGCTGGATGCTGGCTTAGGGTAGCGAACGCTGGCTCGTTCTGCGGCCGGCAACATCCATGCTCTCAGTAATTTAACGTCAACAACGGCACTCACTCAATATCTTCGCCCTATACTTGCTTTTTGCTGAAGTCACCTTACCCCCTTTCCCCTTGCGGGGAGGGGAATATGGCTTTGCATGAGGCTTTGCTAGATGGACTGGTCAGAATAGAGCATCCTAGCTCTACTTCCCCACTTCTACAAAGATCCAATGTAAGCAGTAACATCATGTCCTCTGCTCTACCTCAGAATCGAAGTCCCTCTGTTGCAAAAATCTGGCAAAAAGAAGACGTTCAAGGATTACAAACAGCCACAATATATGCTCTCAGGCAATGATCAACTGGGAACAAGATCACTGTCTGTGAAGGAATTAAGACCATCCCCCCATATTTTGAGTGGCCTACACAATGGGCAGATACTCGTCAATGCTTCAACATATGCAACTGTAGCAGCGTCTAATCCTACTACTCGAATCAATGATTTTCCACCAATTATCAATCGAGTTCAAGGGCATCAAGGAAAAACCCCCCTTTTGGACCCAGGTATGAAAGATTTTCAATTCTCCAATGCATGGCAAAATATTGGGGGACAAGGCAATTTGAGTACTAATATGAATATCAAGAAAATGGTTATTGGTCAAGTCAAAATGCATGGTATCTCTTTGGTAGCTGATCAACATATTCCTATTGGACAAGAGCAAATAGCTGATAGGGATGAAAGAAATGCCCTCATTCAACATCCCTCAAGATTCCCTTCCCCAGAACCTGATGTATCTCATCACTTAGAAGATGAAACAAGGAAGGGAACCAATTTAGGATTGATCATAGATGTCAATGAATTAAGAAATTGATACAAGCAGCTCCAGGAGAGGGTGGTTATTGGCTTATGTCATGGGGTGAGACCCTCAGCAGAGGCTCTAAAAACTTGGATTAATACCCAATGGGGCAATAGGAATATCAAACCTGCACATGTGCAATATATCCCAAATAACTATTACCTTTTTTTTAATATATAGCCCAGTTGAAGCACTACAGGTTATTGGGTATGGACAATGGCTTATAAAAAATACTCCTATTTCTGTCTTCAAGTGATATGAAGGTTTCAACCCCAACGGAGAAAAACCTTCCAAATTACCAGTATGGGTAGATTTTCCTAATCTACCTGTCGAATTCTACCCATGGCTGAAGGACTTGGGTAATCAGCTTGGTACTGTTCTGGGACAAAAAGGCAGAGGGGGTATCAATCCCAAATGGGATCCTCAGCTATTAATTGAAGTGGATCTAAAACAAGACCTTACATATGAAATCCCTATTAAGGATTCTTCACGGAATTGGCTACACATTCAAACTGTTGTATACAAGAAACTCCCTAACTCGTGCTTTCACTATAATAACGTAGGGCACCACATCAAGAGCTGCCCTGACTCGAGCTCCAAAAAACCACCAAAGGAACTCAAAGAAGATTCTCAACAAGGATTCCAACAAGTGAACAAGAGGAACTCAATCAAGCAACATAAAATTCCCAAAGCTTCCATCTCTAAAGGTAATCCCTTTCAAGTCCTATTAGAAGAGGTTTTTGATCCCTACATAAATGGGGACGTCCCAGAGTATAAGGAGAAAATATCTCCCTACATACCTGACCAGAAAATAGTCTCACTTGAACAAGGAATAAACCTATCTCTTCATCAGAAACAATCAAATAAAGATAAAACCTCTCAACCAAAATATCAATTCAAGAATGAGGACCTTCAAAGGAACAATAAATTGAAATGCAATTAGACAGTCCACAAGTCAAAGTTAGAGATTGTAACTTATCCTCTTCTTCTGATTCAAATGAGGAATCAATCCCTAATTCTCAGGTCAGCAGGAATGTAAAGATTGACAGTATCCAGATTCAAGAGAACGACCTCTTTGAAATGCAGCTTGAAGAATAGGATCATATACATAAACAACAATTCATGTCAACTCTTGAACTAATTGATGACATCACAATGACCCAAGCTGAGAAAGAAACACTCCCAGGCCGACCAACCGGGAAAATTAAAAGGAAGAAAGAAACTTCCAAGGATCCCAACAGAGCCTCCGTATCTCTGGCAAAGCCATCCAAGACAAGCAAATCTCACTCAATTGCAAAGGACTCACAGATCCGAGCAGGGCTCAGACAATCAAGAACTGGATATCCACTTTCAATGACAAATTTGACTTTTTGTGTTTGCAAGAAATCAAGACCACAAGTTTCCAGCTCCAAAATAATTTGAACAAAGTTGGAAGTACTTATACCTGGCACACAATAGAACACACTCCTGAAAAAGGGGGCACAGCTCTTGGCATCTTGAGTAAGTATGATGCTCTGGTTTCAAAAGTTGAAAAAGGTTCTAATGGAAGCTGGGTCTCTATTACCCTCTCTAGCCCTTTCAACTATACAATAGTCTCTATATATGCCTCTAATGCTATTTCTGAGAGGATCTCAACTTGGAATGATATTGCCAACTTGCAGCAGCCTTGTATAGTCATGGGGGACTTCAACATGGTTGACAAGATTGAAGACGGATGGAATATGCTAGGACAAGTTGTAATTGGTAGAGAAAAAGAGAGTTGGGAAGACATGCTCACAAAGCTCAGTCTAATTGATATTTCTGTGGATACAGGTTTTACCTGGACTAACAAACAGTCGGGTAATTGCTACAAATCAGCAAGACTCGACATAGTATATATGAACTCAAGCTTAGTACAGGATCATTGGCAGGTAAATTGTTCGAAGGACCCAACTCTAATGCTTGCTAATCATTCTCTCATTATTTGTGAATTCCAGAAAGAAGAATGTATGTTTAAGGCAGGATGGCCTCATATAGATCACACCCTGTTAGGCTTGAAAACTGTTAAAGAAGGTATAAGATGTATATTTGACAAAGCTTTGAAAGAGAATAAATCAGCTTTTAAAGCTTGGGACAAGGCAGTAAAGGAGACCGAAAAGATCATGGTTGTATACAAAGCTAAAGCTAGAGAGATAAGATCTAGAAGAAGAGTGATGATAAGGGCCCAATAGAGGATCTAGAATCCTCTACACCCCCCAATTGCCCTCCTTCTATCCCCCTCTTGGAACTAAAAGAAAAATTGAAGCAAGAAGAGCTTCTTTCTGCTAGAGCTTCCATTTTGTGTGCCAGAGACCATTGGGTAGCAAAGTGGACAGGCCAAATAAACAATTCTTTGATCTACTCAAAAGAAAGAAAAATAAAGATTTTGTACCATTCTTGAAAGATCAGAATGGTATGGTGGCAAATACTCATGCTGAAAACTTGAAGATTGCAAAGATTTTCTTTACTGACATCTTTTCAAATCCCCCACGAGAGGGCCTAACCAGACTGCTGCCAGGGCTCTAATAGCTAGAATCAGAAAGAAAACTATCTCTACCCAAATGGCTCAGATCTTGGATCAGCCCCTCGGTGAGGGGGAATTGAAGGATGCAATTCTGGCTTTAAAGTTTGGCAAATCTCCAAGTCTTGATGGTCTACCCAATGAGTTCTTTCACCATACTCAAGATTTCATCATTCCCCATTTACTGGCTATATGGATGGAAGCCCTAGCAGTTGGAGCTCTTCCAACTTCTATAAATACTAATGTGGTAAAGTTCATTCACAAAAGGGGGGGAAAGGAGGTGTTGGGAAATTGGAGGCCCATAACCTGCCTGACTGCAGCCTACAAGGTCTTCTCTCTAGCTTTAGCTAGGAGGATCAGCGCTATCATGCACAAGATTATATTACATGAACAAAAGGGATTTATTAAGAGCAGATTCATTTTGGACTCTATCATAACCCTATGACAGGCAGTGGACTATGCTCAAGAAAGTAGTCAAGAATTTATTTTTTTAAAAAATAGACTTTGATAAAGCCTATGATAGGATGCAGTGGGAATTTATTTTTCAATCACTGTTTGATTTAGGATGTGGCAAGAGATTCATCAAATATATTCAGCTTCTATTTGGTAATGCATTTGCAAGAATAGCAATTAATGGAGAACTGAGAGATGCCTTTCAGCTCACTAACTCCATCAGGCAAGGCTGCCCCATAGCCCCTCTTTTGTATGTTGTATGCTCAGATGCATTGGGATGGCTTGTGCAAGATGCAATGGATAAAGGGACTCTCAAAGGAATTAAAATACATGGGGCAGACAAGGACCTTTGTTTGCAACAATTTGCAGATGATACAAATGGAATTATGGCTAGGTATGATCAGACTATCATCACATTATTTTGGAAGTGTCTGGAAGTCTTTTGTCAATCCACTGGCTCAGTCATAAACCACTACAAGACAGGGTATAAAATCTCCTCTGGCACTGCTCCTAACATCATTCTTAATGCAGGATGTAAGCACATTCTAGATGGACAAATTTTTAGACTTCTAGGAATCCCAATGGGATTCAAAGTGGCTCTTACTCAGAGATGGGATTGGGTACTTTCAAGATTCAGGGATAAAATCTCCAAATGGAATAATTACAATTCTTCTATTGCTTCAAGAGCATTTGTTCTAAACAACTTTATGTTGCCCTGCCTAATATACTTCCTATCATGTTGAACCCCTGCCAAGTACTAGCTTCAGAAGGCCTTCTCAATGGCAAGGAGCTTTTTATGGGGAGGAAACCAACACCTCCACAAAATTCCTAAAGTAGCATGGTCTGTTTGCTGCTTACCAAAATTACAAGGAGGACTGGGGATCCTCAACTTGGATTCCATCTCCACCAAAATGGCTGCTGAGGGCAGCATATTCCAATGATTACTGGGCTCTTCTCATTAAAAGAAATTGCTCCAAATTTAAGTGTAAAGAGTACAAAGAATGGACTAACCTTTCTTTCAGGGACATACTGATCTCTCCCTCGACATCATTCCCGTGGGCTCTGTACTAACATGTAGATTTTAGAAAGCATGGAGAACTATAAGATCAAAATGGACACCAGACAAAAACACTCTCTCTAAATTTTACTGTTTTCTCGCTGACTCCCCATGGACAGGTATATATGCATCCAAAGCTAAACTAGCTTTGAGTAGAAGAGCACATAAGTGCTTCAAGCTTGGAGTAAAGAGATGGGGAGATCTGTTTATTGGGTTCTCTCTCAAAACAAGGGTAGACCTAGTCACAGAACTCAACCTCAGCAATACTCGGGCAGAATTGTGTCTTGACCGAGCAAGGGAAGTCCTCAAAAGGTGCAGGTTTGCAAATAAATCCAACCATAATAAATTTGCTACCGCTCATCTCCGTTACCTTTAAGTAGGCAACCAAGCAAGGTGGGCTCCAAGAAGACATGAAGAAAAGACTTAACTCCAAATGGAAGAATCAATGGAGTTGCAAGCAATGGGAGTACAGATTCAAGTGTCTATGGGCATTTCCCAAAGCCATCAAGTATTCTTACCGTATGTGGCTAATAACACATCAAGGGGTTTGTACAGCAAAAAGGGCTCTAAAGGCACGAATTAGAATTGGGCACTGTAGCAGGTGCAAAACACAACTAGAGGACTGTTCACACTTGTTTTTTCAGCTGCAAAAACAACTCAAGATGCATCAATCTTTTGAACAAAGCTGCCTTGCAGCTTAGATCCTCTCCCATAAGTGTTCAAGACATGCTCCTGGGTCAATGCAAAGGTATGGATGTAACCCTGTGGAACATCTGGAGGTCAATGATCATTTGGTCAAATTCAGCAAACATTGAATTACTCCAACAACAGCTATATAAAGCAGCATCTAGCCTATGTGATGAGGCCAAGGAAGTTCTAGATGAAAACTTGTCTAACTGTGACATTCATAGGAATGTAAATTGGAATAAGTGGAGACATATGCTCCCTAGATTTTATTCAGCTTCTAGACTTAGAATGAAGGATTTAATGGTATGATTTTCTCTTGTAAGGGGATTACCCACCCCCTCCTTGTGGGTACTCGTATTTCCTTTCTTTTCCAATATATTAAATTATTCTACCTTTCTTCAAAAAAAAAATTACATTGCTACCCTAAAGAGATGGAATCGAAGATTATGCATGAGGAAGATGACATGGACCCTTTCCTTACTAGTATCAAGGATATTAATGAGAAACTCAATTTTGCAAGCGAAGTCATCCCCTAGCAGTTCCCTTGTGCATACTATTTTTGATGCATTGCCAGATCCTTACAAGATTTTGCTAGTACTTGGAGACTTATGACCCAAGGAACTCATGATGTTGTCAAGTTTGATGCATTATGCACATTGCCCTTGCAAGAGTCACTTTCAAGAAAGAACTGGGCAAAACAGCGTGCAATTGAACATGCTTTTATTACTGCTCAAAGAAAAGGTGGTAATAACAATGTAGCCACTTCTTGTGGTTCTTCAAAAAGGGTGGAAAATCACCTATTCCTAATGTTTCTGCTGGTAGCACCTTGTCTGGGATTTTTGGTGAAAAGGCCAAGAAGAAGACGTGTTTCCATTATTGTGAAGCTAATGATCACTTGATAAAGCAATGTCCTAGGTTGAAGGCTATAGAAACCAAGAAGAAAAAGTCTAGATCTACTACCAGTACAACTATTGTAGAATCTTTTGTAAGTGGATATTGTGATGTTGATGTAGATGCATAGTGGGCATTTAGTGTTGAAGGCACTTATGATCTTTCTATCCATGATGCATGTATGTCAGTTGTTGCTGCAAATTCACATGTGTGGTACGTTGATATTGGTGCTACAAAGCACATTACCCCTCATTTTGACTTTTTTACCTCTCTTGACATTGTCCTCGTGGGATACAATCACTTGTCCCAACAATGCCTCTTATCTAGTCATGGGAGTTGGAAAGATTGTGCTGATTGCTGCTACAAATGGTAGTTCTTTCACACTTGTTGATACAGTTTTTGTATGTATTTGTACTTGCTAGACTTGGTCTTGTTGTCAAATTTATGGATGACAGATGTATAGTTCATGATCTCAATTTTAGTGATGAAATTGTTGCATTTGGTATTTTGTGTTGTGGACTATATTAACTCATTTTGTATGACAAGTGTGGGTAGAATTTTGCAAATGCAGTTTTGGATTCAAAGGCTGTTTCAAATGCAAAACTTTTGCATGCACATTTTTGGGCATCTGAATTTTGCCAGTTTGCTAAGTTTGCAAAAATCTGAAATGGTTGCTTCTTTGCCGCTTCCTGAAGCACCTATGATGCATGTTTGTGAAGGTTGTATTTTGGGCAAAATGCAACATTCAAAGTTTCCAAAGGATGGTTCAGTAAGGGCTACATGCAAATGCAGCATTCAAAGTTTCCAAAGGATGGTTCAGTAAGGGCTACATGCAAATTGCAACTTGTGCATGGTGATATTTGTGGGCCTATGCAAACTCTATCCTTAAGCAATTACCTATACTTCATGATTTTCATTGATGATTACTCCAAGCATGCATGGGTGTATCCACTTAAAGCTAAGTTCGACGTGTTTATGTGCTTCATGCAATTTTTGGCTATGGCTGAAAGTGTCTCTAAATGTACTATGGACACCCTCCGTTAAGATCGAGGAGGGAGTATATGTCTCATGAGTTTAATGCATTTTTGGCTAGTCATGGAATAAAACCAACGTACAGTGCCGTATACACCTCAGCAAAATGGTGTTGCTGACAGGAAAAATACGTTGCTTATGGAGATGGCATGATGTATGGTCAAGAGTCAAGCTTTGCCACAGTCGTTTTGGCTTGAAGCTATAATGTGTGCTACTTATGTACTTGACAAGTGTCCTATGAAATATTTGCAATATATGACTCCTTATGAAGCATGGCATGATAAGAAGCCATCTACTAGTCACAGTGTATTTTTGGTTTTTTAGCTTATGCTTTGGTGTCACAAACACAACGCTAAAAATTGAACTATAAGGCTATTAAATGCATTTTGTTGGTTGCAGTATTGAAAGCAAAGGTTATAGGTTATACCAGCAACAAACAAAGTGTATCTTGGTTTCCTCGCACGTGTTCCTCCCACTGTGCTCTATGGTAGTTGAGTGGAAAGCATAAAAGTGGATGAGGGAAAAGTCATTTGCCTCTCTCTCTCAACAAAGAGCATCTATGAGAAGCTGGCTTTCTCTAAGCAGTGGGTTAGACATCTCAACAAAGCTTGGTCCAAAAGATGGAGGAGGATCAAATGAAGCCGAGTCCTAGAGAACATATGGCACTCTAAAGGGGAAGACAATCAAAAAGTTTTCATGTGGAGAACCTTGTTTGGTTTTCTATCGACCAGTGACAATGAAACCTGCATCAAATGTAACCAACAAACTGAGACCATATCTCACCTCATTTGGGAATGTCGAGTGATCAAGAGCTTCACTGGAAGAGTATGCAGCTGGGTGCTCTATCAGTTAGGCACCCCTTTCTTTAGACGAGGCCTAGCACTAGGATCTAGACACCTAATCAAAGATTTGATGATTGAAATTTGTATACTTAGAGTTGTTGTCATGAAAACCATATGGATTTCTAGGAATGAACAACTTTTTCAAAAAAGGAGCAGAGTATTGCATGCAGAACCATTGTTGGAAACTTGTGGATGGCTACTCTCAAACACAAGGAAGTGGCTCCTCGAGAAGAAGAAGACATGACCTAGATAGCGACCTAGGGATGTTGTAGGAATATTTGTAACATGGATTAAGGGTTAGTATAGGCTCCATGGTGTCACCCATTGAACCAACCTTTGTGTATACTTTGGATGACCCTTGTGCAAAGGATATGGCAGGGTTTGATATATTTTTTTAAGGTAATACAATCCAATCTCAACTAAGAGATTTTTTCTTTTAAAATAAAGATCATTTTGATAAGTTGATGATTCCTCACATACATATTAAGCAAGCTCAAGGCTTTTGAAGAAGGTGATTAAATTTTTCTTCTTGTCTTTTTTTTTTTGGCAAAACTCACAATGGTGAGTAGATTATATTAGCATAATCTTAGAATTACAAATTCCTACCATGCTCATTATTACAAGCCATGACATCTTTGAAGGATCATAGATACATCAGCTAACAGGGGAGCCACCCCACGACAATGGATGGCCCACATCTTTACCCATTCATGTCAATCATTGCGGTGCACATGGTCATGTTCCACTGAGTAAGAGTTCATATGTTTCCCAATGGCAATGATCGTCCTCTTGATTTCTTGGATTATCTCCATGAACTTAGCAACTTCCATGGTGTTTTGGAAGATCTAATTGTTCCTTGCCTTCCAAACATATTTAAGGTAACAAAATCTCATGATTTCTGTTGCGATGGGTAGAGCATGGCTCTTAAACACTTTCCCTCGTAAGAGGAGATCGTTCTTGAAGAATCCTATTTTCCATTTCTTTTGAACCCATTTCCAGATCTTTCTTGCTAGGCCACAGATTGATGGGCATTCCTTGAAAAGGTGGGGGAGGTCTTCCTTAGCCATTCTGCATTGCGAGCATCTACTTGGACCAATCCTCGTGATGCAAGTCTTCACCCTAGTTGGCATGGTTCCGCATAACAATTTGCATAAGAAAACCTTCATTCCATGCGGCCATTGTGGGCAGCAGATGTTCAACACAGTTGTCTCTCATCTTGAGTCCGCGGCCCATGCTTGCCCCACTGCTTATTAAGTGGGAAAAGCCAAACCTTCAAAGCCATAATGAAGAGGTACACTTCCTTAGTTTGCAGTTTCAAGAAGTGTCTGTTCTTGGGCCATTGGCATGCTTTCCACTCAAACTTGGATTCACAGTTCTCGACAGACACCGCATGTTAAGTCGTTCCAAGGCTCTGCTAATCTTTCAACCCTACTAAGGTTAGGCAACTTGGTCCGTTCCTTTCCAACCACTATTGTCGTAAATCCCAAAGTTGGCATATACGTCATGAAGTATTCAGAAATTCTAAAGACTGGATTTTTTTTTTTTTTTTAATATAAGTGCTCAACTGAGCTTGCATTGCATAAAATCCAAAAAGTTACAAAGAGCCCAAGACGGGATGAACTCCTGCGATGTCACCTTGGTATTGTGGACCATATACAATGCTTAAGAAAGTTAGTCGAGTTTCCCACAAATAGGTGTCCCACAAATCTTTTGTATTCATCCAATGCTACATATGAGAAGCTTGAAGAAATGACTTTTTGTTTTTTTTTTTTTAACTTAAAAAAATTGTCAATGTAGTAGGCATAGTGTGTGTGAATAGATTTTATTGAACTTGTAGCTCAATGCCTCATGAGCCAAAACATATTTTGGACTTTCTGGAGCACTGTAGAAGACATAATGTTAGACACAAGCATTTATCAAATGAAAAGATCGATTTGAGGAAGGTTCCACTCGAGGATTCTCAAGAGAATATTTTTTCCTTTTCTTTTAGCAAACACAAGATGTTCCACAAGAGAGGTGAAGTGCAAATACCTTGAACTCTAAAGTGAGGCCTCTCAAGTTTATAAAGGGCCCTAAATTAGGAAGGTCTACGTTGAGAAAATTTGGGTGAGGATCTATCCAAGGCTTTTTATCTTTGCATGTGAGGCTTTTAATTTCTTTAATATTCATATATATGATATGAATGTTAAGAAATTAGCTCACATACATTAAGTACTGGTCTCAAAAGATCCAAGAGAAAAAGATTGTTGAGTTAGTTGGAAGATCTGGCCAAAGAAGGTGATAGCCCCGTAAATCTTCTCAAGGTACTCTTGCTTAACAAGTTTGATTCCTAGTTTATACATATCGTTTCAATATCTCCACTTATGAATGCAGCTTTCTCCTCTTTGCCTAATCCGCTTTTGCTCGCTGCTACTAACGGAGTCTCAGTTGATTTCCTTTCCTTTAGCTACAAAGTGATCCTTGCATGCCACTTGATTTGGATCAATATTATTTCCTTCTGATCAAAACAAACTTTGCACCAAATATGAGCTCTTCAACAAAAACTGCTCCTCTCACACAACTTAGCCGAAATTGTGGTGTTTATGGAATTGATTGTTATCTATATATGCCACATTTCCCTCCTCTGAATGTAGAGGACCTTTTACCCTAAATATGAAAGTCTACATGCTCCTTAAAGTCGCCAAAAACTTTGTGAGGCTTATAATTCTGGTGGATAATTGTTGTTTGCATTCGTAATAATTGACAGCTAATCTCAAGCTTAGTTTTAATAGTTGAAATGATACCAATGAGATTGTACAAAGGGATGCAACAGATATTTATAGAATACACGCCATTATGGATTTGTACAAATGACCTCCATTTATGGATGGAGTGGTGCATGCAAATTTTAGAGGTGGCATGTGTGGCATTAGTCACAAAAACGTAATTTAGGTGGCACATAGATAGAAGTTGTAGGTGGCACATAGGTAAAGTGCAAGGTGCAAAGGGGGTTCTCCATGAATGAAGTAGGGTTAGACCTAACAAACTTAGCCCAATGTATTGTGTAGATTAGAATTTATAGGATACATGCAATAATGGATTTTTACAAGTGACCTCCATTTATGGATGGAGTGGTGCATGCAAATGGTAGAGGTGGCGTGTGTGGCATTAGTCACACATATTATTTAGGTGGCACATAGAAGTTGTAGGTGGCACATAGGTAAAGTGCAAGGTGCAAAGGGTTTCTCCATAGATGAAGTAGGGTTAGACCTAACAAACTTAGCCCAACGCATTGTGTAGATTAGAATTTATAGGATACATGTGATAATGGATTTGTACAAATGACCTCCATTTATGGATGGAGTAGTGCATGCAAATGGTAGTGTGTGGCATTAGTCACACAGATTATTAAGGTGGCACATAGATAGAAGTTGTAGGTAGCACATAGGTAAAGTGCAAGGTGCAAAGGCGTTCTCCATAAATGAAGTAGGCTTAGACTTAACAAACTTAGCCCGATGCATCATGGATTTTTGCCCTAGACGATAATATGTCAACATAGGAACTTTCTACCTTGAGATACAAAATTCTCTTTTTTTGTTGGTGGAAAAGGTATCAAAATTTTGTGGATCCCAATTAGGGTATGTTCTCCTTGAAGCCTAGCATGTAAGGCTTCAAGTTTTAGGATCTCTCCAACTAGCGAGCAAAAAAAGGTATATCTCTTGCTCTATCATCTACTCACATTAGAGCACTTGAGCCTGGATGTAATTTTTTGGCGAGCATTTTTCGGCGAGCTTTTTTGGAATCCGACGAGCAGATTTCAAGAAGATTCTTTCTCCCTTCTCAACTTTGTTCTCTCTCTCTCTCTCTCTCTCTAGCAAACATTCATAATTTATAATTTTCTCTCTATCACTATCCTCTCACTCATACATGTACTTGTCTTCTCAAATGTTGTAATATATGTTGGGCAACAAGATAAGCCTCCAATGTGACAAGTGTGCTTTTATTTTGTCACACTTGTGAGCACTCATACACATGCAACAAATCAATTTCAATGTTTTACACTCCATAATAATGGAATTTGATTTTGAACAACATTTAAAGACTGAAATAAAAACACCAGAGACTGATATTAAAAGGTTTTAGAGTACAAAATTTAAAACAACGACTACAATAAGATAGATATGGAGAAAAAACAATACAATATGCGAATATGGTGTCAAGGCCTTATTTCTCCGACATTAGCGAAGAAATGTGATATCTAGTTGTTGTTGTTTTTGTTGTTGTTATTGTTGTTGTTGTTGTTGTTGTTGTTGTTGTTGTTGTTGTTGGCTCCATTGGCTATTCCATGCACGGTAATGTATGCCATCCACACTTCTACCCAAGCCTCCACGTGTCGTTCGAAGGATGCACACTCCTGTGGGGTGCGAAAACCATGTGCCTCCCAAATCATAATTGCATTGTTGGCCAATGCTGCAACTTGATCAATATCCCCTTCGGTTGGATGTGCAATGAAATCAAGGTTTTGCATGGTGTTGAATATAGAGCTTGTGGCCTCACCCGGGGAATTCACTCTATATACAAAACGGGACGCCACCTGCGAGCAAACAACTTTGATAAAACCCCAATATACGACTCATATTAGGGAATATGACCCCCCTTTCTACGCTTATACGACAATCAATGAAGAAAACTATCATACCCCTATCTTACGTATAAAATTTAGGTCTCACATGATCTAACTAAGTAAAACTAGTCAAAGACTGTGTAGCATAGTGACTGGAAACGTACTAAATACCACTTCTGTTGATAACTAGATATATCCTCAATGTGTCTTAGTTTGACTTTCAAACTATGTGCCTGATCAGCATGCACTATGGCTACTCGTTCAATTCTGAACCATCCAAAGCCGGTGTAAATCCACCCTTGACCTCCTCCAAATCAACCCTTATCTATGATCGGCTTGATGCAAAATTTGATGCATGACTTGATAAAAAACTTCCCCAAAATTCATTTGAGTTCTAGTGCACACCGGTGACCAATTGCTACAAGTAATCAACCTGGGTCAGTCCCCCCCCCCCCCCCCCCCCCCCCCAAATATGATACCCCCCTCCCTTATTTTTAAGCTTGGGAGATAAATTGTTGGGGGAGGTGCCCCTAACTTATGCGCTTATGTAACTTGTTTAAAAAAACCCCTCCCTTGCACTTACGTGGTGCGGTAAGTTTTCCATGGTGGCCTCGTTGACTACACGGAGAGAGTCCGTGTAGTTGTGTGCACTCTCTGCTGTGCATACTCCATTCATAGCATATACACTATTGAGAATATATGTGCCATGCAAAAGAAGATTGAGAGAGTGCCTACCAAATTCAAAGTAGAAGCCAAAGTATCATAAACTCCCTCAGAAGGAATCTTTTGGATCCATGATAATCTTTTGTAGATGGCATATATCAGCAAGTACTGCTAGATGTACTGGGACTACCCCAACAATTAAAATTTTTACCATTTGTGCGTCAGAGTGAGCCAGAACTGTGTCAAACGTAAAATTTAATGAAATGTTAGGTATCACAATTTTGTTGTTATCAAAACATGCATTTTTTTGTGGTGGCATTTCGTACCTAGTGGAAAGGAGTCAAGTGGTTCAGGTGGCCGAATAGAAACTGGTTGGCTGCCCTCGCTTTGTCAACCAGTACCAATTGATATGGTTCGCTCGGGACCTTGAGATCTCGAGGCTTGGGAAGGACTAGATTTCTGGGACTCCAAGTGACGTTCAAAACCACCTTGCTCATAATCTGACCTGCCACCTTTGTGCTCGCTCCTTTTGCTCTCAAACTACTCCGAGAACTCTAAAAAATCAATGATGATTGGTTGTCCTCTCTTCTTGCCTTGTTTAGGTCTGTCCTGAGCAATTTTTGGGCTTCGACGTCCCTTGGTCGTGCTAGGGAAAATGGCATCGGTGGGAGATTGATTGATGGTGACACTTTCACTTTTGCCCTTACCCTTAACGTTCTTGTACAATGTTGCAAGTCCACAAAAAATTGAGGACACTATAGCAAATTAAACATATTAGTTGAACAAGAAAAACATTACTTCCCATTGTATGCTTCAGTTTCATCTTCAGGAAATTCGCCATCCGCATAGTCCAAAAACCATGGACAATCTCTCCATGTTTCCTTACCATGGAGCTTCTCTATCCAATCGTCAGGATAGAGATCGCTCTCCTCTCTCTCAGACTCCACCCATGCATCGCTGGTGCTCGGGTTATGGACTGCGAAGGGCTATTTTAAGGGCGCCCAACCACCATCTACAAAAAACAAGAGGAATAACTCCACCATTCATAACACAAAATTTTAATACTATATAGTTCAATACCTATATAGCATGCGTCGGACAATACAAGTGAAATGTGGCTGCTCCTCTGCGTTGTGGGTAGCTCGTATGGTTTTCTTCCATCGCACAAAAGCCTTGCCAAAGTGCTTTTGTCGAAAAGCCTGCAGTGCATCGCTAAGAGTCATGCCACAATCACGTGCGATGCGTGCATGTAGCTTCTTTAACGTGGAGTTCTCGGCCTCCATCTTTTTTGTCACACTCAATACACCCCTGCATATTAAGTATTAGTAATGTGGAAATACTAGATAAGATCCCAAACTCTAGTGTTAATATGCTCACCTTTCAAGCTGTCACCAAAATACGTGCATTCTCAACCATTGTGAGAAGGGCTTCTCCTGTGTCGGAATAGATGCTTCCACTAACAACACATCGCCCTTGGCCAATATATTGATCATGCGACATTTTCTGCAATGTATCATTGAATAACATTCTTAATAAATTAAGGAGAACAAATAGTGCTTTCAAAAGGAAATAGTACTTACTCCAAAGGACTAATCCGCGCTCGTGCAACCTCGGAGACTCTGAAGGGAGTCATTTTGCAACCCTTCTCTCCCCATCCCACAAAAGAGATGCATTTTTGGAAAAAATCTGTTTCATTTTCGGGCTTGGCTATGACTGCTATCTCTAGTCCCTTTCGCACAAAAAGAATCTCGGTCTGTTTCACAGCCAAATCATAGCTTTCCTTGTAATAATCTTCGTGCATGTGTTATTCTCTACTCCCCTTCACTGGTAAATTTTGTGTTTTCAGCTAATACATTGCATCGAACTTTTCCTACAATACAAATCGCCAAATCAAACTCATTCAAAAAAAAAAACCTATGTGCTTACCTAATGCATGTGTATTATAAATTTACAATTACCTTCCACAGTAGTTGCACTAGCAAAGACATGGGTAGTCTAAGCCATAAATATGTCGTGCGTAGTGATGTGAGGCACATGGACTCGTGTCAACCTAATTTTAAATGAAACATTATATTAACAATTGATAATACCGAGTGCACCAATAGAAGTGAAGAAACTTACTTCTTGATCATGCCGAGTACCAAGAGAAATTTCGCCATCTCCGCAAGGTTGCACGTCACAATCATGCACCCAACCTTTGGTGTGGAGAATTCATCCAACCGCTCCTACAATGCCCAATCTTTCCACGCATGGAGCCGGTGGTTGCCATCCCAAACAATAAACATTTTCTCCTACATGTGAGAGAGCTTGGGGATGTCTCTAAATCGTTCATCAAATGTGGCCGACATCACTAATTCTCTCTCGTAAGTGCAAGAAAAAAAAGGGGGAATGGGGGGGCGTTTTGGTCGGAGCAAGGGAGGCTCTTGCAAGGAGGGACGGGGGCGGCAGGGCGAGCACAGAGCATGGCGGGAGGGGGCACATGGGGGTGCGAGGGGAAGGGCGGCAGAGAGGAGGGGGGGGGGGGGGGGGGGGGGGGGGGGGGGCAGCTGGGCAGCAGGGGGCGCAAGGGGGGCAGGTAGGGGCAGCTGGTCACACACGATAAGGGGCAGGTAGGGCGTAGGGAGGGGCGGCAGGGGGGCGTGAGGGGGGCAAGGGACGTAGGTGGTAGGGGGGCGCACGAGACGAGGGGGACAGGGGAGGCAGGTGGGGGCGTAGGCGCAAGTGCGGAGAGGGAGACATGGGAGCAGGGGGCCTTGAGGATCGCTGCAAAGTCCACATGGCAACCCACGTGGATTGTGGGCAACCCGCAGTCTACATGACTGCCATGTGGACTTTGCAGCGGCTCTCTCCCCTGCCCCCGTCGGGCCCCCCTCCCCCCGCCGCCCCTGTCGCATCGTCCTCGCCACATCCCCTGTGCCCCCCCCCCCCCCCCCCAAATAGAGAGAGAGAGAGAGAGAGAGAGAGAGAGAGAGAGAGAGAGAGAGAGAGAGGGCAATAGAGAGGGGGGGATTTGGGTCCATGTGATTCACACGGGAGATAGAGAGAGAGAGAGAGAGAGAGAGGAGGGGGGGGGCGGGGAGGAGGGGGGATGGGAGGCGGTTCACACGGGGAGGCGCACGGGGAGAGAGGGCAAAAGAGAGAGGGGGGATGTGGGTTCGTGTGATTCACTCGCGGGGGGGGGGGGGGGGCTTCACTCACACGGAGAGAAATTGAGTGTGTGTGTGTGTGTGTGTGTGTGTGTGTGTGTGTGTGTGTGTGTGTGTGTGTGTGTGTGAGAGAGAGAGAGAGAGAGAGAGAGAGAGAGAAAGAGAGAAAGAGAGCGAACAAGAAAGGACAATGCAATTTTAAAAATATATATATTTTTTAATATGGGTTTTAAAAATTATTAAATATTACTAATAACTACTAAGATAAATATAAAATGCTCTTAAATCCTTTAAACGCAACTAAACACTTTCACTCTCATCTTTTCAATCTCTTGCAAGAGATTTCTACTCGACTATCATGTCATGCACTATAGTTTTTCCTTCTTTCGAAAGGGCTTTTTCCCTTACCAATGGGAAGATTATCTTTGGGGTTAAATATCTACAGGAGTATGTTTTGCCACAAACTTTTTTTCCTTTGCATGCAATTGTCATGGTTGGGAGTGGAGTTGACAATGCCAATGGAGAGAACAAGCAATCACTTGAGAGAGGAGTTTTATGTTGTGGACGAATCTCTTTCTACAAAGTTTGTGGTGCTAATCGAAGATGACACAGTCTCAAATTCTAGTGGCATAGCTGGTGCATTGGTGGATGTTCCCTACATAGACCTTACTAGTCCAAAAAAGGAACAACTCTTTGGAGAGCAAGCATTGCAAAACTCTATCGAGGTACGGAGTACAAATAGTATTTTGTCATTTTTTAATGCAATGATGAAGCCCAACACTTTGATGAAGCTTCTTTCAAAGATAGTGGAAATCAAAGAAGTGTCTAAAATACCAAAGGTGTACAATGGTAAGATGATGTTTGAGTTTTCACTAACCTTAGGAAAGGTTCATCCAATGGATGCTATGGAACATAAGTATGATCCACACCATTGGACCAAACCGCAAACCTCAAATATCGCATTTCGTGGAGTGTGTCGCAAAAGTCAGTATGTAGGTGCTCTAAAATGTCTCAATGAAAGTTGTTCCAAATTGGTTAATATTGGAAATTCAAACACAACGCATTTCAATGGTAGCATGCTAAAATTACCTTGCATGGGTGAGTTTTGCTACGGACTTGCTGACAAGCTTACTTGCCACTATTGCTATCAACTGCCCATTTGTTTGCATGCATGTGATTGCTTCGTATATTATGTCATGCCAAGGGATGAGAGCATGAGTAGATTAATGGTGCATCAAGGAACTCACCAACATGACATAATACGGGATGGGTCGTCAAAAGGCTCACCGATAAAACCAAAGAAATGGTTGCACGACTTCTCAGTGTGGATAGACATGTAGACGCAAGAAAGGTACAAATGTGTGTGGCAAAGGAAATTGTGACGACAATTTTGATGTAAGAGGGGGGCTCTAGCCATGTACTTGGTGAGCAAGAATTTCTAAATGTTGTTGAGGCAATGGGTCCCTTGGTGGAGGACAATTGGTGATGATGCTTTCATGTTTCTCTTGTTTGGACATAATATTTCAACGTAATTTAACTCTAAAGTACAGGTTTCGAAGGTGCATGGCTACAACTAGGAATGGGCCAACAAAGGAGAGCTTTGGTGTGGACTCCTTGTTGCAGCTAAAAAAAGATTGCACATATGATTTTTTCCACAAAAGCACGTATCACGATAAGGAGCGGAAGGGGAGCGTTGTTTTGTGTTCAAGATGTCTACAGTTGGTGGTCCTTCATCTGGATTGGGTTTGGTTAATCGAATGCGACAAAGTGGACATGGAGATCTTCGGCACACTTAGGTGCAGTTTTATCACACTCACCGAGTGGCGGATTGGGTGACCATAGCATGCCACGTTTACGATCCAGGGTTTGTTATCTTAGGAACGTATTTCAAAAGTTAGGCATATCTTAAAACCTAAACCATCAACATGTTTACTAATGTGCTTGTCTTATGTTGCAACATGCAGGATCTCCTCACCATTGCAATATGTGAGATCAAAGAGGAAGACATAGAAGCACAAATTCTTTTCTGGCAGTGCATGAATGAAGTTATGGATGGCCATGGATATGAGAGAGCGGATTTCCATGGATTCATGACGAACGAAGTTCAAGCCAACTAGAATGCAATTCGTAGAGTGTTCATTGCTGGCAAAGACAATGTTCTACAACATCGAGAGCGATCTTGCCTTTTTCATTGGAAACAAAGCATGGTGGCACACACCACAAAGTACATTGTCTCTTCATCTCAACAAACTCACAAAGACATGTGTAAAAAGTGGCGTCTAGCCCCTTTGAAAGAAGCAGCTGCAACGAAGTCTCGTCTACTTCGACAATGGTCGCAAGATGAAAATTGCATGGATAAAACCATCCCTACAATGGACTCTTAGTTGAGTTGGTGGGAGGTGCGTATTGTACATTGGAGGAGCATTATGTCAGCAATAGAGAGAAGTGTTGATGTGGCAAACGCTCCAAGAACCAACTTAGCCGAGAGCAAGCATGGTAGCTAGCTTGTAGGCGAAGGGTTCAAAAGAAAAATCTCATTGTATGACGCATGTACTTCAGATATGAAAAATCCAATACTACAAAGCACACAGACAGTTTCTTACTTTCAAGGTAAACATATTGGAAAGGGTTCTTCACTAGAGAGGCTCAAGGAAATAGTCCATCACAAGTGACGAGTAGTAAATGATGCTGCATCTAGAACCCTCATGTATAAGGCTCGTACCTCGCTTGAAGAAGACAAAGAAACCATTCGGCAAAAGCGAGGGTCATCGATTGTGACTGATGTTGAGGAAGAATCGACACATAGGCTAGAGTACAATGCAAAAACACGAAACCCCACAATACACTGAAGGTCATGGAAGATCATTTTCACGGAAGATTCAGGGGTAGTAGATGGGAGTGAGAATTCAAAAGAGAAGACAAAGTTTTGTCTTTTGGAATGAAAGGTCAATGAAGCTATGTGGGCAATCAGAAGAACCCCTATCTGTAGTCGTGTAACATGCAGTGACACCCCTAATGGTGGAAAAAGATGTGGACAAAATATTGTGGCATGTAGTAAAGGGACTCCTGCACCATCCTTTGAGGGATATAGAAAATATCCAAATGGGCTACTCAGACAATGGTTTTGGTTTGTTCCAAATATGTTATTCATTGTTATATGGTAGATCATAATATAGAACCAAGGCCATGTCCAAGAACTTGACCGGTTGATCTAGGAACAAATCTCACAGATGAAGAAGTTGAGGTACTACTTGAAGGAGGATTTCAAGTGGAGACAATTGGAAGAGATTGAGAGAGTGCAACAACCATGCGAACTCCTTCTAAGGGTGGAGATGATTCCTCTTCCGCTTGAACAAAAGCAAGTAGTAGTGGTTCAATACTAAAAAAATGGCATAAGAGTCAAATTTTGGACTTCCATTTCAGAAGAGGCAGCTAAGAAAATTGGTCTCGCTCTTTGTTTAAAGGTTAAAGTGATTGAAGAGAAATGCATTGTAGACAAAGCACATGAAGTCTTCAAGGTTGAGCATCACGCAGTAGATGGATATGTGGGGGTGTATGAGGTGCACATCAAGGATGAGCTCTATTGTACATGCACTGATTTCATTGATAGGGAGGCCAAGAAAAATATTATTTTGCTTGCAAGCACTTGTACTTTATTTTCTTGAGAGTTCTTGGATTGAGTCAAAATGAAAACATATTCATACATCAACCAGTACTAAGCAAAGTACATGTCCACAATGCTCTTAGCCATGAACGCACATATCCAAACTTAAAGTGGAGCCCAAGATTGTACAATTTTGTGATACATTTTTCATCATGTATTGTAGCTGGCGAAGTCGATATAGATTGTGTAGGAATTGGACGTTTGGCAAAGATGTTTTGGATTATCTTGGGTTATACAACTTTTAATCTCTCTTTTTGTTAACAATAATCTTGATATAAATTGATTTAGGTGTATACTTCTCCGAGCGAGAGAGAGAGAGAGAGAGAGAGAGAGAGAGAGAGAGAGAGAGAGAGAGGATCAAGGGGAAGAAAAAAGGAACAAAAGCGATGGTGATGACAATGTGGGATAGAGGTGTGTTTACCAAGGGAAAAAATCTAAGAGAACGGAAGAGAGAGAGAGAGAGAGAGAGAGAGAGAGAGAGAGAGAGAGAGGAGCAAAAGCAATGGTGACGACGATGTGGGATCGATATGTATTTACCAAAGAAAAAAAATCTAAGAGAACGAGAGAGAGAGAGAGAGAGAGAGAGAGAGAGAGAGAGAGAGACAAAAGATCCAAAGAGAGAGAATGGATTAGCATAGAGAATAAAGTTTAGGACAAGAAAGAATCTTTTTGGAATTTGCTCGTCGAATTCAATAGAACGCTTGCCAAAAATTCCCCCCCTTGAGCCTCACCCATTGAAAACCAAGAACAACTTTTTGAAAACGGGGTAAAATGGGTGATTTGAATCTACGAGTTTGAGGACGACCTCAATTAAACACATACCTCATGCATCCAAATTGGATTACAAAAGATGTCGCAAAGCTTCTCCAAAGCAATGCTCCAAAAATAAAAAATCCAAAACCTTGGAAAATCATTGTACGAAAAACCTTGAGGTGAATTGACAATGTATATAAAGTTTTAACACTAAATCTCTCTCTAAATTTATAGCCATTCTCACCTCAAATTGAAGAGGTAAATTTGAAGGTGGGATTTCACTAAACCTAAGTTTTGTTTCAAGCACTACAAGTCCAAAGACAAGAAGGATGAAAGGGTTATGTTCCAATTTGTAAAGAAGGGAAATGGCTTATGTCTACACATTTCAACGAATGGTGTAGCTATGTATGCTACGTCAAGAAGCCATGGCAAAAGCTATTCAGAGCTGCATCTTTGGCATTAAGGATGAGCTTAAATGTAGAGTGTTAGTACAAAGATGCTTATTGTGTTGCACAAAGTCAACGTGCTTTCTGTAAGACTTGTATTTAAGCATCATTTCCATTATATCCTGTTGTAAACTGTTTTGGGGCGTTTGTTATGTGTTAGTGTGAAGAGAAGATGGAGAATCATGGCATGAAGCAAACAATCCAATGATTTCAAATGTTAAGTTCCCATGGAAAGTAATACTTGCACCCAATATAAGAACATCTTCTCATCACAATCCCTAGCGCTTGCGAACCACTACATGTACCTTACCACAAAGTATGAATTGGCACAATTGATAGATCCTACTGATGCATTAGTTACTTCCCAGTCCGTGCCTTTCACACAGAAAAGATGGTGACCTTTCCAAGCAACGCTGCTCCCACTATGGCTTCGGCATCCATCAGTAACTACATGGTTGCCTATGTTACATGGAAATGTCACCATTGACCTCTCCCTAATCCAACCTTCCCTGGAAGCTTTTTCTTGATACCTTGTAGTATTGACTTCTTATAACTTGGCCCTTTTGCTCAACAGCCGAAGGACACACTTAACTGGATTTGTGTCTCATAGACCAACTGTGGCCCCTAGTAGGCTTAATCTTTTTTGTTTTCCTTTCCTTCCTATCTGATCAATGCATGACCTAGGGACCCCCTTACACAGCAAAGCTACTGACTCAGTTTAAGTTTAAATAGCATGGTTGATATTGAGCCTCACTTCCAACCATCTGGGATGAGACAGCAAGACAACCAATGAATGTTTGAATCAAGGACCCGAAATACTGCAGGAGACCAACCATCTGGGATGAGACAGCAATACAACCAATGAATGTTTGAATCAAGGACCCGAAATACTGCAGGAGACCGCATTTAAGAGAAGGTATCATCACTTGCCACCAAAACATACAAACCGTTATCATGCGTAAGACAAACCTGCAATACCAGTCTGTGACAATCAAGAGGACCATACCATCATCACCTTGCCTCAAGACTCTTGTCTTGTGATGACACATCAGGCCTTTCGCAAGACAAACAAGACTCAAGTGATGCAATTTACGTTCAAATTTACATGGTAAGTTGACAAATCCTCTTAATGGAGCTGTATCAAATTCAAACGCTTTCTATCTAAAAGGAAACTATGATCTTATCCAAAATGCACAAGTTTTGGCATTAGAGGAGAAACCAGAAGTGCAACATGTGATATTATCAATGATGGTACGTTCAAGATAGCCTATACGCTGCAATTAAAGAGAGAGAGAGAGAGAGAGAGAGAGAGAGAGAGAGAGGAGGGGCCATTACCAATCTTCCTCAATGTGGGCCTAAGCTGTTATCAAATAAGGGTACTGGTTTTCTTCCAAGGGATTCACATACACCCCAAAAAATTCTCCCGAACTCCCCACAATCATATTTGTTCGCTTATATGTTGTGATATTTAGATACAGGTAAAACAAGCAAGAACGCTTTCTTCATTGAGATTCAGAGCTTGCCAGCTTCAGCAAATGCTGGACTTTATCATATACATAAATAAAAGATAGAAAGTTATTGCCTCCCAAAACGCTTTGTTTAGCTGCAAAATCTCATGCAATAAAAGTTGCATTAAATTATCAGAACATCCAAATAATGTACTCAAGGGGGTCATGGTGTCCAACCACTAACGTTTTTTTAGGACACAACATGTGCACACCTGATAAAAGACAATTCTACACAATGTAGTAGTAAGCCAATCCTCCAAGAGCTCGCAAAAATTGCCCCCACTGACAACAGAGAGAGATGCTACAGGCATGTATTCTTTGCTATAAGGGCTAAAGAGTACTGTTCTCTTGCATTGCTGAGAAAATACCCGTCTACTAGAGAGTGCTTGTGACAATCGTGGCTTCGAAGTGTCGCAATTAATGAGTTTACAGCATGCCGTGCATCCTTTTTGTATAAAACATCACTTGATACTTGCACATTTTGCATTCAGCTTCATTGGGACAAATGCACCTCATAAGCCAGCACAAGAAAGCATCACCTACAGCTTAAAAAACCACACGCTCTTTCTTTTTTAGAATGGGTGGGTCAATGTCAATGCCCATGTTTGCAGCAGTTCCAGCAATTATCCTCATAGCAGACTCAATTGTTGTGCAATTCAAATCTGGAAGCTTTTCAGTTGCTATAGCCCTTACTTGGTCAACAGTTACCTTTCCTACTTTTTCACTTTGAGGGTTATTTGAACCTCTTTCTGCTCCTGAGAAGTAAAAGTAAGAAAACCATTGTAAGAAGCCGTCCTTTCCTACCATATACAGTTGAACAATGAGTAATTACCCGCAGCTTTCAGAAGTAAAATGGATGCAGGGGGCGTCTTTAACACAAAGGTAAAGCTTTTATCCTGTTCTCCAAAACACATGAACAGATGAGTAGAATACAGCTACTCTCTCTCTCTCTCTCTCTCTCTCTCTCTCTCTCTCTCTCTCTCTCTCTCTGTATTGATCATAGTTACCCGGAACGAGGAACGGAAACGGTGATGAGCCTCCTTGCGGAACGAGGGAACGGAAACGGCGCGGAACAGGAGGCTTAAAAACACCCAAATAATGAAGTTTTAGCGTCAGGTGTTTAAATACAAGTTGTCACGTGACACATCCAACCCTGTCCATGGACAAGCTACAGCATGACCACGGTTCAGTTCAATCAAGTCAGTCTAGAATAGGAAGTGTTCTGGCACTTTTGTGAGTCTGTTCGCAAACCGTGCATGTCCAGACACTTAGATTAGATGCATATCCTCTGGTTGTACGCAGCATGATCATAAGCATTCCCGTCAGAATGCATCAGAATCCTTCAGGGGAATTTTCCAGTGCATTTAGCCTATTTTCCCTATTTTTGACATTTTTCACTTATTATTTTTCAGTGACTTGTTGGAAAGTAGGTAAGGCAATTTTGCTAAGTTAATATATAAGCAAACCAGAGTTAGCACTTTCTGGCAGAAGAGGCAGCAGGAGCACCATCGCTCAACAGGCAACTTCTCAGCAGAACCGCAAGCCCTAGTGTTTTTGGTCCACAGCAACCACCTAGCGTTTTTGGACCAGATCAGCCAGCGTTTTTGCTCTTGCAGATCCCTGGCGACAAAAGACTCAACAAGAGACCTAGCGTTTTGCAGTTGTGGGCCATCCGGCAACAACAGAGCCATTTTCAGCCCTGGCGTTTTTTTTTGCAGATCAGCCCCAGCGTTTTGCAGATTCACCGCAACGGAACACCAAGAAGCATCAGCGTTTTCAGTTTTCAGCCCTTAGACATCGCAGATCAAGTCCCGAACCTCGCAGATCTCACCTTCCCGCAGCAATTCCTCGCCGCACGGTCAGTTTCCGCAAGGTTTACAGTTTCAGCCTGGAAAACGCAGATTTCAGCATCTGCGTTTTCAGCGCGTCGTCGTCGCATCGTCGCCATCGACATCGTCACCAACATAGACATCAGCGTTTTCAGTTTTCAGCCCTTAGACATCGTAGATCAAGTCCCGAACCTTGCAGATCTCACCTTCCCGCAACAGTTCCTCGCCGCACGGTCAGTTTTAGCAAAGTTTACAATTTCAGCCCGGAAAACGCAGATTTCAGCATCTGCGTTTTCAGCACGTCGTCGTCGCATCGTCGCCATCAACATCGTCACCGACATAGAGTCAAAATTCAGCAGATAAAGATTTGCAGATTTACAGCCATTAGCATTTTCAGATTTCAGCCCGTCTCAACTCGACATCGTCGGCGAGTCCACGCATTGTAGAGATTTGTGCAATCATAAGTAGATGGCTCTTGCCATAGAGAGTGGGGCCTTCAGAGGAGGGTTTTACAACGTATCTGGTGTCGTATTTCTCTTCTCTCTCTATCTCTCAGTCTCATACACTTGCACGCACAGTGTCCATTCACTTTGTTTGTGATCATTGCACTCTCTCGTTAAGAACGGAAGGCTCTCCCTTCCATAAGAATAAGAGGAACCTTGAGCACCGTTCGGAGCACTCATCTTGAGCAAAGCGCAAACATTCATTCCGCTGCACCTTACATTGCTATCATAGCTTTGGCAGTGTTCTGTATCACTCAAGGAAAGAACCACAGAATTTTTTTGCTTGTTGCAGTCACACGTAACCCAAGACCTCTTGGGCGTGTCGATTCCTGATCGTGTTGAGTGACAGGAAACCCAAGAAAGAAGGGCTTGTCCAACCTCCCCTTGTTTCTCTTTTCACTCATTGAGAGCGGACCGTGCACTTAACGGCCGACCAATCGACGTGAGGTGGGAAAAAGCAACCTTGGTGTGAGCGCAAGGCCGCCAAGGGATGTGCCCGCGGAAAAGAGCAGAACTCGAGTGAAGAGAAGATCATTCTCAAACACAAATTGCAAGCGAAAGAAAACCCTCAAGAACCTCAAGACCCCCAAGATCCTCGTGAACTTAAGAACCCAAGACCACAAGAACCCAAGACTTCAGTGAATGGTCATCACTCAAAGCGGAATGGATACTTCGCTTGGAGGTGATGAGCATGAGAGAGGCGAAGAAGAATTTTCCCCACCAGGAGGTTTTTCCGACCCTCCCCCTTCCCCATCTACGTCAAGGATTGCACTAACTCCTATGGAGGCTTTCAACAAGATGGTGATGGACATGAAGTTAGACCGCAAAGCACAAAAAGCAGAAAGAGAAGCAGACAGAAAGGCCTACGAAGAAGAAATGGCCGCCATAGAGCGTCAGTACGACTTGGAAGAAAAGAAAGAAAGCCAAATTTGATCGCAAGAACCAAGCCGAAAAGAAAAGAGCGACCAACACATGAAAGAGTTCTTGCGACTCTTTTCTCAAGTGCAGACACAGATGCAAGAGATTCAGGAGACGGAGACTCTCTCAATCTCTTCTTCTTCCAAGCATGACACACAGGATTTGCATGATGATTTGGATGATAATGATGAGCATGATGATTTGCATGATCACGATGTGATTTCTTACAAGCACGATGATTTGCATGATCAAGATGTGTTTTCTCACAAGTATGATGAGTTGCATGAAGATCATGTGATTGTTCACAAGGATGATGTGTTAGTTGATACTTTCTCTAGTGAAGCTAACCTCATTGCAGATGCGATAAATCACGAAGAATCGATCTTGGCTCTCGAGCCTAGGTTCAAAGAACCCCTTCAAGAAGAACCAATCTTGGCTCTCGAGCCTAGGCCCAACGAACCCTCACAGGAAGTATTATGTGTTCGCATGATTCATACGCACGCATTGTACGAGTGTTTTATTCATGATCGTTTCCTATATTTTAGTCAACGTCTTTATGTGATCCCTCTTCCTAGGCATGACATATTGTACGTTGAGCATGTTTCACTCATGAATGAGCACAGATGTATGCGGATTTTTCATGAAAAGCTGAAAAGTATGTATGTAAGGAAGTCACATTCCATGTCTCTTCCTTGGCACGACACATTTGTAGAAAGAGCACGTGAAAGTATGAGCACCAAGCATGGGCATTTCCATTGTGAATTGCCACAGTTGATTGCTCTAGATCATAAGAGAAAGATTCAATCTCATTGTTTGCGTGTGTGTGGTGAACGGGTTGCCACTCCGTCTATTGGTTCATCTACATTGCATGCACAATCTTTGAGGAAGACAAGATTTTTTCCAGCCACTTTTGGGGTGGAATTCCGCCACTCCGTGTCGCGTGTCGTCTCTCTCTTTCGGTTCAATTGTTATTTGAAGTGCTGAAAGTTGTTCAGTTTGTTCGTATCTATTGGCACGTGGTGCCCGTCTTGTGACACCCTCACTTTGTCATGCCCCCCTTTCCGCATGTAAGAGCATAGCTTGCATGCCTATGCACGAGAACCTCCCGCCGCCGGCAAGGTGCCCTCCGAGGTCACTTCATCCCACCACAACCTTTCCTTCGCCTTTTGAGTGTTGGCCGCATGAACGGAGGGGGTTGTACGAGAAGAAGAGGCCATGGATTATCCGAAAAAGAGAGAGAGCTTGATCCTTGAGGGTTTGAGAGAGAGCGGCTTGACTCCGTGAGAGCTTGAGATAGAGAGCTTGAGAGAGAGGCTTCACCTCTTGAGACCAAGGGAGAGAGAGCTTGAGGGCAACCCCAAGGAAGAGAGCTTGAGATCTTCAGGCCCGAGCGGCGAGGGTAGAGCTTGAGAGCAAGGGGGGGAGAGAGAGAGAGAGAGAGAGAGAGAGAGAGAGCCTTGAGGCTTGTTGCATTTGTGAAGGAATGGTGTCACGTGCACATCTAACCCTGTGTGCATATGGACAAGCTACTTCATGACAACTTCAATCAACCTAGCTTAGGAAGTGTTCTGGCACTTTTGCGAGTATGTTCGAGGCAGACCGTGCATGTCCAGACACTTAGAGTAGATGCATATCCTCTGGTTACACACAGGATGATCATCAACAGTACCATCAAATTCTATCAGGAGCATTTTACAACCTATTTTCCCTATTTCAGCCATTTTTCACTTATTATTAATAAGTGACTTTGTTGGGAAACTCGGTAGGGCAATTCCACTAAGGCAGTATATAAGAAAAGCTAGCGCTCGGAATTTCTGGCAGAAGAGGCAGCAGACCACCGTTGAAGTGCACCTTCTCAGCAAGACGGCAAGAGGACCTAGCGTTTTCAAGCCACCAAAGACAGCCAGCATTTTTCACCAACTGCAAACCAGCCCAGCGTTTTTGCCACTTGCAGATCAGCCTGGCATATGCAAATACCATAGCGTTTTTGCAACAGTTACAAATTCAGGCCTAGCGTTTTTGGACCAGCATTTCAGCCTAGCGTTTTGCAGATTCCAAGCGTCATAACCATTTTTTGCATCAACGTTTTCAGTTTTCAGCATATAGACTCCGCACCGCAGCCCCCGAACCTTGCAGACCTCACCTTCCCGCAACAGATCCTCGCCGCATGGTCAGATCAGCCAGCGTTGCAGATTCAGCCCGGAAAACACAGATTTCAGCATCAAAGCTTTGGCAGTGTTTTGTATCACTCAAGTAAAGAACCACATAATTTTTTTTGCTTGTTGCGGTCGCAAGTAACCCAAGTCCACTTGGGCATGTTGATTCCTAATCGTGTTTTTGAAGTGTGACAGGAAACCCAAGAAAGAAGGGCTTGTCCAACCTCCCCTTGTTTCTCTTTTCACTCATTGAGAGCGGACCGTGCACTTAGCGGCCGACCAATCGACGTGAGGTGGGAAAAAGCAACTTTGGTGTGAGCGCAAGGCCGCCAAAGATGCGCCCGCAGGAAAGAGGAGAGCTCGGGTAAGAGAAGATCCTTCTCTAACACAGATTGCAAGCTAAAGAAGAACCTCAAGAACTCAAGACCCTCAAGAACCTCAAGGACTCAAGACCCTCAAGAACCCAAGAACCCAAGACCCACAAGAACCCAAGTTCCTCGTTAACTTAAGAACCCAAGACTTCAGTGTATGGTCCTTACCCAAAGCGGAATGGATACTTCGCATGGAGGTGATGAGCATGGAAGTGGCGAAGAAGAGATTTCCCCACCAGGAGGTTTTTCCGACCCTCCCCCCTCCCCATCTATGCCAAGGATTGTACCAAATCAAATGGAGGCTTTGGTAAAGACGATGATGGACATGATGTTACAACAAGACGCACACCGCACTGCCTTGGAGCCCGAGCGCCATGAAAGACAGGCATCATCCTTGGATCGCGAGCGTGAACAAGCGCACTTGGCAGCCAAGGAACGAAAAGCAGAATTGAATCGCGAGCACGTAGAAAGAAAAGCAGAAAGAAAGGCCGACTTGGAGCGTGAGCGCTAGCAAGCGCGCTTGGCGGTCGAGAAGCAAAGGGCAACCTTGGACAACAAGCGCGAGCAAGCTGTTTGGCGGCCAACGAGAAACGGGTAGCCTTGGAGCGTGAGCGTGAGCAAGCGCACTTGGCGGCCGAAGAAAGAAAGGCAGCTATTGAGCTAGAGCGTGAGCAATCACGCGAAGTCCAACGAGTAGCGGCCCGAAGACAGACGAGCGGCCTTGGAGTTAGAGCGTGAGGCGCAAAGAGACCAAAACATGCAAGAGTTGGTTCTACAAGTCCTTACCTCGAAACCCGAGCTGGCCAAAGACGTTGATGGTTCATCAAGTGGCGCAAGCCGAGATTCGGACTCCAACAACCCCGTCACCGAGAAGTTGACGTTCAGTAAGTATGACGGTAAGATGGATGCTACTATTATTCATTCTTGGTTGCAGCAATTTAATGCTTACTTTGCGACAAAAAAAAGACAAGAAATAGCAAGGTTTTAACGACAACCATGTACCTTGTCGGTGATGCCATTAATTGGTACCACGCGTGGCAAGAGGCACAGTTGGCCGCGCACCTAAAGACAGCCGACAAAGACATACCCCTCTCCTTCAATTGGGCCGACTTCCAAGACAAGCTCAAGACGCGGTTTATGACACCCAAGTACCTAGCACGATTGAAGGACGATTGGCGCGGTCTCAAGCAAAATGGTATGCCAGTTATATCTTTCTCTAATCGTGTTTTGCAGCTCGGCATCCAATTACGCAAATCGGATGTTGAACGCAAGGAGGCATTCCTTTATGGATTGGATAAGTATATAAAGTTTGGCTAACATGCCCCGCCCCCTATTTCCCTCTTTTTTTCGCCTTCTACCTGCCTGTAGGCTGTTTTTTCAGCTTGCTGGCATTCGCCTCGACACCAACGACCCTGTCCTTTCAGCAGTAGACACAGAATGGCTGCCTTTGCTCCACCTCAGAGAAGCCCCCTCGCCCAACACCGCGGAGCCGACCCTTCGACTTGCTCTTTCGCCAGAAGAGCAAGCGAGCTTGATGGCCGAAGTGGAGCGCTTGCAAGCCACTTCGGTTATCTGTAAAATAATTGGCACTCGGCCCAGTCAGGGCGAAGTTCCGGATTTTCTGCAGGCCCGTCTTCTCTCCGATGTGGGCAAGATCACAGATGTCCAGATCCTCGAGAGAGGGTACTACCAGGTCGAGTTCGAATCTGCAGATATGCCGACCAAGGTGATTTCGATGAGCCCGCTCGGCATCAGAGCAACTCGAGCTTACTTCCGACATTGGCATCACGGTTTTGACCCTACTACAGATGTGCTCGAGGAGAAGGCAGACTTGCCGATTTCAGTTTGCTTCCCAGGCCTGAGGCGAGAGTACCATCCCCTCCTACCCAGGATTGGTTCCATGTTCGGGACAGTTTGGGAGTCTCCACGCACTGCAGCTTCAATTGTGGCCAAGGCCGCACGTCTACCTATTGTGCGGGTTCTTTTTCGTGACACACACTCCCTCCCCAAGGTGATACTGCTGCCTAGGGTGAGTGGGGGAAGGATCAGACAGAGTGTGGAGTATTCGGGTCTTCCGAACCAGTGTTTTATTTGCAGACAAATGGGCCATATGGCAAAGGCAGGTCCTCGCAGGAAACCTCGATCCACTTCGCATACGCAGTCGTCGGCCGACCAAGGGTGACCATGCCAAGCAACCAGGTACACAGGATACACAGGCTGGTACTTCGACAGAGACTAGTGACCAGCCAGCTGATGGTTGGCAGCAGGTGCCTGGCCGCCGTCAACAGGGGAGAACTCACCCCACTGCTCCTCCTGGTGGCCGACCTGTTGCAGCTCAGCAGCACTGGGTTCCGACTGGGAACCGTTTCGACCCCCTTCAGCAGGACCTGCCTGAGGAGGCCCCGTCCACTTTTGTTCCTCCATCACCGCCTCCTCCTCCCTCAACCACTGCCGCCCCGCCTCCCCCCCCCCCCCCCCCCCCCAAACCTCCACCTTCGCCCCCCGCCCCGCCCCGCCCCTCCCCTCTCCTCGATGGGGCCCACAGCCTCGTCTCCGAACCCCTCCGCCACTCCTCCTCAGACACAAGGTACTGGCCACACTTTTGCCGCGAGGCGTTCTCTTGGTAGTGCTTTCGCTACGAGCCATGTGGTTCGTGAGGGACAACCCCACCTCATGCCGCCTTTTTTGGTGCTCACTTCTCCCTTTGCAGCGATCCCCAGAGGTCTGACCAGCTTTGACATTCGCAGTCGTTGGGATTTCTTCAATCACAGCTTCACTCAGTTTTTGGGTGATTCCTCTTCCGACTTGGAGGAGGCCAGATTTCGAGTCCACGTCCTCTTTCTTGCAGCTAGAGGCAGTGAGGCCCTGGACACAGCGGAGAATTTCTCCTTTCCGTTGTGTGGTAGGGATACCACGGAGTGGACCCAGCACACAGTCCTGGACTGGCTCCAGACCCAGGCTATTGAGTTCTCGCATCACACAGGGGACTTAGAAGTGATAGATCTAGTGCAAACACTTTGGCCTCTTGCCAAGTTCAACATGACACCTCCAGATGCAGCGGGTTGCAAGCACATTGTGGTGCACTTGTTTGCTGACACTCAGTGCCCTCCGTGTTATGTTTTTGTGCATGAGGATTCTTGGACAGAGGATGTAGCCCTTCGGGCTGCACGCTCGGCTTGGGCCTGGGCGGGACAGTCACTTCTTCCGCGCTTGTCTAGAGGTCGTTCGGATCCGGATTACTACCCATCCAAACCGGCCTCAAAGATAGCGAGGTTGGCTTTTGTTGCAGCATCTGTTTTCTCTCACTGACTCCATGAGGATCATCTTATGGAATGTGCACAGATTAGGAGGGCCCTAGTTTCAGCGACATAGGGGTTGGCTGCGTCAGGAGCTACAGAGATGCCTTGTGGGTGGTGAGATTGACATTCTTATGTTGCAGGAGCATCATCTTTGTGAGAGCCGCATTCGGCCTTGTGGTCAGATTTTGCGTGGTCGCTATGAGACTTTTGGTCAGCTACTTTTGGATCTGGAGGCATCCAGAGTGAGGTATGTATGACTACAGCAGGCCATTGTGGGCAGAGGGATTATTGTGCCAAGCAGGGCTCAGTGGATCACTATGCAGGTTCAACGTTGCCTTGTGGGCTTCCTGAACATATATGCGCCCAACGTGGCGAGTGCACGAGCAGAGTTTTGGTCACAGATTGTTGAGTCTCCGCCGCAAGCAGAGCAGTGGTGCATTGGGGGTGACTTCAACATGCTGAAGGACCCTTCTAACAAGATTGGTGGTACCACGCTACTGTGCAGGGAGTTGAGCTGGCAGCTTGGGAGAGGTTTTGTATGACTCTTGAGGGTTTCGGATGTGTGGCAGCACTCTAGCTTTGTGAGGCCCCAGACAGCCTGGCCTTCTCTCGTTCGGACCGCAGAGTGGGAGGAGTGAATCTATCACGGATAGATTACTTCTACACTAGTAAATTTTTCTGTGACTTGGGTGGGACAGTTCGCATCCTGGTAAGGACTTCCTTCTCGGACCATGCACCAATGATCCTCACAGTGACAGATAGGCAGAGGCGTGAGAGCACGATGCTACGCATCCCTAAGAGGGTCTTGCTGGACTCTGCACTCAGAGAGCGAGTGGAGGCTCTTTGAACAGAGAGCTTGGACATGCAAGATTCTCCTGCTGACAGAGTGGCCTCAGGACTAGCTCAGCTTAGTCATTTCTTTCTCCAGGAATCCTTGACTCGCCTGACTGCAATGAGAGAGGAGGAGTAGCGTCTCAGACGGGGCGTTGCTTCCTTGCAGAGGATGCAGGAGCAGCATCCACACAGTCCTTGGTTCGAGGAGCAGTTACAGCAGGCTCGCCAAGAGCTTGTTAGCACAGAGGAGCGGCGCCATGAGTTTGCTTTTCACCGACAGGCATCTCAATGGACGCAGGCAGGTGACAGAGTGACTGGTGCTTTCTTCGAGGCAGTGGGACCTCGGCATACGCATGCCAAGGTCAGTCGATTGAGGAGGCTCGACGGGTCAGTTGCTTCTGAGCCAGAGGACATGCATGCAGTTGCTACTGACTTTTACCGTGAGTTACTATCTGCAAAGCCTCAATCAGAGCATCGGGATGCATGCAGGGAGCAGGTGTGGGTACAGATGCCTTGCCTTGTGACTGAGAAGATGCGTCAGAGACTTGAGCTTCCACTTCAGCTTGAGGAGTTGCACACGGCTCTTAGTGCACTCCCCCGTGGTAGCTGTCCAGGTGAGGATGGCTTGACTCCCAGTTTTTTCTTGGAGTACTGGACTTGCTTGGCCCTGATCTCTGTAGTGCTTTCCAGTACATCTTGCACACAGGAGAGATGCCTGACAGCATAAGTGAGGGTCTGATCTACCTCAATCCCAAGGAGGGTGGCTCCTTGGATGAGATTCGACAATGGCGCCCCATCACCATCCTCAACTCAGCCTACAAAATTCTTGCCAAGGCTCTGAGTTTGAGAATCCAGCCACTTCTAGAGAGCCTTATATATGGGACCCAGACTGGTTTTGTCAAGGAGCGTAGTATCCTTGACAACATCTTTACTTTTTGGGAGGCTTCTGCCCTAGTGAGGCTCCGTGGTGAGGATCTGGTGATTCTTCTTCTTGATTTTGAGAAGGCCTACGACAGAGTTGACTGGGACTTTCTAGAGGGCACTCTACGTAGGATGGGCTTCTCAAATGCTTGGATCAGAGGGGTGTCAGCTTTGTACAGACGAGCACACAGTCAGGTACTTTTGTCGGAGGTAGAGGCGATCGTTTCATGCTGACACGTTCAGTCAGACAGGGGTGCCCTCTTGTCCCCTTCCTCTTTTTGTTCTATGCTGAGGCGATGAGCAAGTTTTTGGTGTCGCAACAGGTTGGTTTGCGGGGCTTAGCACTTCCTATTCGGGGAGATGAGCTACTGGACGTTGAGTTTGCTGACGACTCAACCTTGTACTTGGATGGCCACGAGGCCAACCTTCACAGGTGTGAGTAGGCTCTTGAGACCTTCTGTTGTGCATCTGGCACACTGATCAACTGGAAAAAGACACTGGCTTTCTCGGTTGGTAGTGCTCTTGTGCCCGATTGGATACCAAGTGAGGGTTTCAAGTGGATTCCCCCAGGGACTGCAGTTCGGTACTTGGGCTGTCAGGTTGGTCTGGACTTGTCTCCCGAGCAGCAGATTGCTCCCCTCCTCCTGTCTATCAGGAGGAAGTTGTTACACAGGAGCTCAGCACGACTTTCTTTGGCTGGCAGAGTAGTAGTGGCCATGTTGTTGGCGACTACGTGGTACATCACTTCTTGCTGGATCTTCTCGAGTTCTTGTATCAGTCAGGTAGAGAGGTTGATCAGGAACTTCCTTTGGTCAGGACGTGACACTCAGATAGCCCGAGCCAGAGTGGCTTGGCAGGTCATCACTCTTCCTTGTTCACAAGGAGGGCTTGGGATCATTGGCCCAACACAGCAGAGCAGAGCCCTTCTTGGGAAGTTCATAGTCAGAGGACTTCTTCCAGGTGAGGAGCCCTGGAAGGAGTTCTTGCTACAGCAGCTTCGTGCTAGGGTGCCTCAAGCTGGAGGTCCCTGGCGACCTTCGACCAGATGGATCTTCACAGAGATGAGCAAAGTTGGTTTGAGCAGGAGACTGGAGGACCGCTTCGCTATGAGTTTGCTTCGATCTTGGGAGCATCTACGGCAAGGCTTGGAGCAACGACAGCCTACTTGCACGGAGGAGCGCCTGCAACAGCCCCTTGTTTGAAACCCCATGGTTAGCACTCAAAGAGGCCACTTGGTTGGTAGTCGGCCTCATGTTTCCTAGGGTCCCATGGCAGCGAGTCCAGCACGCTCTTTAGGTGACTCATTAGAGTTTTCACGCTTGTCAGAGGAGTTGTAGGGTTTCCAGCTACAGGGCATGAGAGGGGTGCAGAGCATGTGCCAGGACATCTCAGACGCAGTTCCAGCTGAGTGGCTCACACCTCTCGATCAAGTAGCACCCAGGTGGATGGGAGCCTTCACACAACTGGAGGTTCTCATCTCAGTCCGGGCTTGCTCAAAGACTGTTTCCTCCCTTTTTTTCGAGTTACAAGGTGAGGGACGCTTACAGCGAGTTGCAGTAGAGACCCCGCAGGTGGCAGAGTGTTGTTTTCAGAGGATCCGAGCTGTGGGAGGACTTGTGTCATCGATCCTGACCCAGCAGCTCTTGAGACTGGACACTGGAGACTGTGGGCTTGGGAGTGTTGTCCACTGGCTTTGGAGGGACCCTTTCTCTTCTGCAAACCACCCAGGTGTCCCTTTCTTTCAGTACACTGTTCGACTGGGACGTCACATACTGGCAGCACAGAGAGAGGCTCGCCCCGCTGCAGCACCTCATTGGCAGGAGGAGGGTCTCACAGCTGAGTTCTTGGCAGCCTTTTGGGAGAGGTTGTGGGACTCCAGACAGCCGAGGCGAGTCACCTTGTTTCAGTGGTGGCTGGTCGCACACAGAGCTACAACAGTTGGAAGCTGGCTAGTGCATAGTGGTCTCTCGGCCGCATGTGCAGCTTGTGACCATCTTGTGGAGAGTCAGCGTCACTGTCTTTGGGACTGCCCTTTGGCACAGCAGGTGTGGCTTCGTGTTCTTCGGCTGATGCCTGCTCTTTCCACGGCTCGACAGTACACTTGGGGAGCAGCTACTTGGTCCACCCTCACGGGCCCGACACTTCAGTTTGAGCTATCTTCCACCAACAGGATGATAGTGATGCAGGGGGGGGCGACCTACACTCCAGCCTGCACCACAGAGCTTACTCCACAGGAGTGGTGCAGTGAGAGAGAGGAGTGTTGGGAGCTCATCAGTGGCCTGACACTCTGGTTCATCTGGCGGGCCCGTTGCTTCCGCATCTTTGAGGCTCGCCCTGTGCCACCAGCAGAGACTGTTCGCGATCTTTGGCTAGAGCTGATCCACACTCTCAGAGGACAGCTCGAGAGACTACAAGGCAGCTCCGACGGCATGCAGGAGCGTGGAGAGGCTTTCCTTTGACTCTGGCTTCCTGGGCCTTTTTACACCATGGTCCAAGGTGTACTCAGATGACACTACCGACCACCTGTGTGGCTTTTCCCTCCTCCCATCTCTTAATTTAGCCTCTTTGTACATTTGATGTTTTTTCATTGGGAGAGTCTCCCCATCATGCTTTTTTTAGCCCTCTCTCGCAAAGGTGGTTGTAGCCCTATGGGCAGTTTCATTAACTAATAGAAGGATCTTTTTCTCGGAAAAAAAAAGTATATAAAGTTTGATGTCGAGGTACTCGATCCAATCGATCTCAACAAGGCGGTAGCAATTGCTCTCGCACAAGAGATGAAGCACAATAAGGGAAAGCCTAAGGAAAATAAGACTTCTCCAAGTACCATTGAGACTTCTTAGAACTCAGAATGGTAAGAATGGTAAGAACGGTAACTCTTCTAGCCAACCTTCCTCTGATTCTTCAGAAAAGAACTCTTAACAATGTATCTAAGGGTAAAGCTAAAACACTTGCTAAACCTAAGCTCGTCCCTGATGAAAAAGCCGCAAAAGGAATTATTGGAGGATACATAACGGCAGAAGAATAAGTCATTTGGTCGTTGTTATCAATGTCACGTCAAGGGTCACATTAAAGCGGCTTGTTCTAAGAAAGCCCCACCTAAAGAACCTAAGGCACCCGCAGCAACCACAAGCACTTTAATGAACCAAGCTAAATCTTCTCATGTCTTTGACGCACACATTGATGAGTCTCTCATGAAGTGTTATGGTCATGTAAAGGGTCAGCGTTTTGTCATATTGTTTGATCCAGGCAGTATGCATAATGTGATTAGTGCTCCTCTTGTAGAGAGAGCCCGCCTAGAGGTTAGTCAGACATCTCCTCTCGAGGTGTCTACCTTCGCTCTCGGTATGGACTCTCTCATCACGCAAGAGTGCCTTGATGTGTTGTTTACAATTCAACAAGCTGCTTTCCATAGGAAATTTGTCGTGTCTCCTCTCTCAAGATGTGATATGCTTTTGGGCATTAGATGGTTTCGTGCGCATAACCCTATTGGGAAGACAACACTCTCACATTAAATGCCAAGAGTGACTCTCCCATGATCATTCGCGCTGAGGAGGGTCTGCAGTCTTTGCCTCTCTGTAAGGTGCAGGGAAGTGAATATTGAACTTTGCTCAAGATGAGTGCTCTGAACTGTGCTCAAGGTTCCTTTTACTTAGAGAAGGGAGAGCTTTCCGTTCTTTAATGAGAGAGTGCAATGGACACAAACAAAGTGAATGGACACTGTGCGTGAAGGTGCATGAGACAGAGATAGTGAGAGAAGAGAATACGACACCAGGAAGTTGTCAAACCCTCCTCCAAGGACCCCACTCTCGGTGGCAAGAGTGGTCTACTATTGATTGCACAATCTAATACAATGAGTCTAAATGTTGTGATGTCACTGTCGACGGTGTGGACGACAAGGACGAGGCTAATGCTGAAAACTAAGTGCTTGAATCGCTGACTTAAATGCTCATGGAAAACGCTGACTGTAGGCCTTCTCCGTCACCGAGTGGCTGTCCAAAAAAAAGTTGTCTTGCTGATGTTTGGAAAACGCTGGTTGGCTGTCCTTTTAACTGCTACAAAACGCTGCTCTGCTTGTCGCTTGCTGAAAATGCCTTGCTGAAAACGCTGGTATGGCTGTGCAAAAGCGCCGGTCCATGGGCTGGTTTTGCTGTGCAAAAATGTTGGTTATAGGCTGAGTGTTGCTGCTACAGAATCGCCAAGGCAAGGGGGTGCTAAGCGTTGGAGTTAGTGCTGAAAAACGCCAGGCTGCTGGGTCAAGAAAACGCTGGAGTCCTCTGCTAGAAACGCCAGGTTGAAGGGTCCTTGTTCTTGCTTGAGAATTGGCATGTTGAGCAATGCTCCTGTTGCCTCTTCTGCCAGAAAGTGCTAACTCTGGTTTCCTTATATATTTCATGAGCAAAATTGCCCTACCTAGTTTCCAACAAAAGTCACTTAATAAATAAGTGAAAAATGTCAAAAATAGGGAAAATAGGTCTAATGCACTGGAAAATTCCCCTGATGGATTCTGATGGGAATACTGATGATCATGCTGTGTGCAAACGGAGGATATGTATCTACTCTACGTGACTGGTCATGCACGGTCTGCGAATAGACTCACAAAAGTGCCAGATAATTTCCTATTCTAGACTCACTTGACTGAATTGAACCCTGGTCATGTTGTAGCTTGTCCACGGACACGTGGGGTTGGATGTGTCACATCACATCCCCTCCTTTTCAAAGTGAGATACTGGTACCGAACTGTATGGCGTCGAGGGAGATCGCCAACAACATCTAGAATCCTGGAAAGGACTCTTCACCGGCCCACTCTGATGTGTGGGTCATGCGATACTTGAACTTCATAAAAGTCTGCAATGCTTGCTTCTTTGGGCCGCGCCGAAAGCGACAGAGTCTTCTATGGCTCCTTCGATGCTTCAACTTTGGCTATGGACGTAGGTCCATCTTCTTCAAGAATCTCCGAGCTGAAAATTCCTGCAACCACTTCCAACACAAAAACATGTACATACACATTCCATGTAAAGTGGCTGGAAAAATTCTTGTCTTCTCTAAAGACTGTGCATGCAATGTAGATGAACAAATAGACGGAGTGCCAACCCGTTCACCACACACACGCAAACAATGAGATTGAATCTTGTCTTGCTCATCTAAATCAATCAACTGTGGCAATTCACAACGGAATGCCCATGCTTGGTGCTCATACTTTCTTATGCTCTTTCTACAATTGTGTCATGCCAAGGAAGAGACATGGAATGTGACTTCCTTGAATGCATACTTTTCAGCTTTTCATGAATAATCCGCATACATCCGTGCTCATTCATGAGTGAAACGTGCTCAACGTAGAATATGTCATGCCTAGGAAAAGGGATCACATAAAGACGCCGACTAAAATACAGGAAACGATCACGAATGAAACATTCGAACAATGAGTGCTGACTAATTATAAAAAAACATAGTACTTCCTGAGAGGGTTCTCTGAACCTAGGCTCCAGAGCCAAGATCGGTTCGTCGTGTTTGATCGAATCGGGGGGTGTTGTGGGCCTCGACTCGAAAGCCAAGATCGATTCTTCGTGATCAAACGAATCTGCAACGAGGTTAGCTTTGTTAGAAAAAGCATCAACTAAACCATCATCCTTGTGAACAATCACGTCTTGATCGTACAAATCATCATGCTTGTGAGAAATCCCATCGTGATCATCATGCAAATCATCAAGCTTATCATTGTCTTTCAAATCATCATGCGTATCATTATCATCCAATTCATCATGATTATCATCATGCAAATCCTGTGTCATGCTTTGGAGAAGAAGAGACTGAGAGAGTCTTTTTCCAGAATCCCTTGCATCTGTGTCTGAACTTGAGAAAAGAGTCGCAACATTTCTTTCATGTGTCGGTCGTTCATTGCTTGTCTTTCCTTGTTCTCGCGATCAAATTCTGCTTCTCTTTCTTCCTTTTCACGCTCGTGCTCCCGCTCTATGGTTGCCATTCTTTCTTCGTGTTCACGATCTATAGCTTCTCTTCTTTCTTCGTAGGCCTTTCTTTCTGCTTCTCTTTCTGCTTTTCTTTCTTCGCATTCTAACTTTCTTTCCATAAACATCTGCTCCAGCTCCTCCATAGGATCTGGTGCAATCCTCGGCGTAGATGGGAAAGGAGGAGGATCGAAAAAACCTCTTGGTGATGAAAATTCTTCTTCACCTCTCTCATGCTCATCACCTCCAAGCGAAGTATCCATTCCGCTTCGAGTGATGACCATTCACTGAAGTCTTGGGTTCTTGTGGTCTTGGGTTCTTAACTTCACAAGAAACTTGGGTTCTTGGGGTTCTTGGCTTCTTGAGGGTCTTGAGGGTCTTGGGTTCTTGAGGTTCTTCTTTTGCTTGCAATGTAAGGTGCAGCGGAAGTGAATGTTGAACTTTGCTCAAGATGAGTGCTCCGAACTGTGCTCAAGGGTTCCTTTTACTTACGGAAGGGAGAGCCTTCCGTTCCTTTAGTGAGAGTGAAATGGACACAAACAAAGAAGTGAACACAGTGAATGAAGGTGCTGAGACTGAGAGATAGAGAGAGAAGAATACGACACCGAGAAAGTTGTCAAACCCTCCTTCGAAGGCCCTACTCTCTATGGCGAGAGCGGTCTACTATTGATTGCACAATCTCTACAATGCTTGGACTTGCCGAGATGTCGACGACGATGAGGACGACGACGAGACGGCTGAAATCTGGAAATACTAAGGGCTGAAATTTGCAAATCTTTATCTGCTGAATTCTGACTCTATATCGGAGACGATGTCGATGGCGACGATGCGACGACCCACTGAAAACACAGATGCTGAAATCTGCGTTTTCCGGGCTGAATCTCTAAACTTCGCGGGATCTGACCGTGCGGCGAGGATCTGCTGCAGGAGGTGAGATCTACAAGGTTTGGGACTTGTTCTGCTGTGTCTAAAGATTGAAAACTGAAAACGCTGGTCCTAAGGCTGAATCTGTTGCGAAACACTGAGGTGTCCTGCAGATGCAAAAACGCTAGGGCTGAAAATGGTCTTGCTGTGGAGAATCTGCTAATGATGGGGCTTCTGCTTGGTCTATTGTCGCCAAGGATCTACAAGAGCAAAAACGTTGGCTGATCTGGTCCAAAAACGCTAGCTTTATGCTCTAAAGCAAAAACGCTAGGGCATACGGGGATTCTGCTGAGAAGTTGCATGTTAAGCGAGTGCTCTTGCTACCTATTGTGCCAAAAAGTGCTAGCGCTAGGTTTCTATATATACAAACTTATGGAATTTGCCCTACCCAGTTTACAACAAAAGTCACTTAAAAATAATAAGTGAAAAATGTCAAAAATAGGGAAAATAGGTTTTCTGCACTGCAAAATGCTCCTGATGGATTCTGATGGTAATGCTGATGATTATGCTATATGCAACCAGAGGATATGCATCTACTCTAAGTGCCTGGGCATGCACGGTCTGCGAACAAACTCACAAAAGTGCCATAACACTTCCTAAGCTAGGCTAACTGAACCCTTGTCATGAAGTAGCTTGTCCACATGCACATAGGTTAGATGTGCACGTGACATCCCCTCCTTTTCAAAGTGAGGTATTGGTACCGAACTGTATGGCATCGAGGGAGATCTCCAACAGCGTCTGGAATCCTGAAAAGGACTCTTCACCAGCCCACTCTGATGCGTGGGTCATGCGATACTTGAACTTCATAAAGGTCTGCAACGCTTGCTTCTTTGGGCCGCGCTGAAAGCGACACAAAGTCAAATGTGGCTCCTTCAATGCTTCAACTTCGTCTATAGTCATGCGTCTACCTTCTTCAAGAATCTCCGAAGCTAAAAATTCATGAAACCACTTCCAACACAAAAGTACGAACATACCCATTCCATGTAAAGTGACTGGAAAAATTCTATTCTTCCTAAAAAACTGTGCATACAATGCAGATGAACAAAGTGACGGAGTGTCAAACCGTTCATCAAACACACGCAAACAATGGATTCAAAACTTGACTTTGTGATCTAAATCAATCAATTGTGACAAATCACAATGGACATGCCGATGCTTGATGCTCAATCCTTCTTGTGCTCTTTCAGATACTGTGTCATGCCAAGGAAGAGACATGGAATGTGAATTCCTTGGGTGCGAGGTGCAAACATTTCATCTTTTCATAAGAGTTCCGCAAACATTCGTGCTCATTCATGAGTGAATCGTCCTCATCGTACAATATGTCATGCCTAGGAAAAGGGATCACATAAGGACGATGACTAAAGTACAAGAAAGCATCACGAATGAAACACTCGAACAATGCGTGCTGACTAATCATTCGTACATATAATACTTCTTGTGGGGGTTCTTTGGACCTCGACTCGAGAGCCAAGATCGGTTCTTCGTGATCGATCGAATCTACAATGAAGTTAGCTTCACTAGACAAATTAGCAACTAAACCATCATCCTTGTGAACAATCACATCATTATCCTGCAAATCATCATGCTCGTGAATAATCACATCTTGATCGAGTAAATCATCATGCTTATCATTATCATGCAAATCATGTGTGTCTTGTTTGAAGAAGATGAGACTGCAAGAGTCTCCTTCTCCTGAATCCTTTCAACCTTCGCCTGCACATTAGAAATGAGAGATGAAGAATGAACAACTTGCTCCCCACGAATGACAATGGGAGAGTCACTTTTAGCGTTGAAAGTGAACGTATTAGCTGCCCAATCAATGAGAGGGTTATGCTCACGAAACCATCAAATGCCTAAAAGCATATCACATCCTGAGAGAGAAGAGACTACAAATTTCTTGCGGAAGGACGCTTGTTGAACACTGAACAAAATATTAAGGCACTCTTTCGTGATGAGAGAGTCCATACCGGGAGCGAAGCCTGACACCTCTAAAGGAGATGTTGTGCTAACCTCCAAGCGGGCTCTTTCGACAAGAGAGTCACTAATCAAATCGTGCATACTATCTGGGTCAAACAATATGACAAAACGATGACCCTTCACATGACCAAAACACTTAATGAGAGACTCATCAATGGGAGGATCATGAGAGACTTGGGTCACACTCGTGTTCTCATTTATTGCATTGACAGAGAAAGTGGGTTCTTTAGATTCATTCGATTCAAGCTTAGGACATGTTCTTTTTATGTGACCCTTAATGTGACAATGATAACGACCTTCCTTAGAATAAATGCTTTGCTCTTCCGACGTTATGTAACCTCCTAAAAGTCCTTGTTCTACCTTTTCATATGGAGTGAGCTTAGGTTTAGCAATTATGTTAGCTTTATCCTTAGGTTCATTTGGAGAGTTCTTTTCTAAGAGACTATTGGAAGATTGGTTAGAAGAGTTACCGTTCTCACCATTCTTACCGTTCCGAGGGTTCTGAGAAGTCTGAGAGGTACTTGTGGAAGTCTTGTTTTCTTTAGGCTTTCCCTTGTTGTGCTTCATCTCCTGTGCGAGAGGAATCGCTACCGCCTTGTTGAGATCGATTGGGTCGAGGACTTCGACATCAAACCTCATATAGTCGTCCAACCCGAAAATGAAAGCCTCCTTGCGCTCATCATCCGATTTGCGTAATTGGGTGCCGAGCTGCAAAACACGATTAGAGAAAAACATAATTGGCATACCATTTTGCTTGAGACTGCGCCAATCGTCTTTCAACCGTGCTAGGTATTGTGGGGGCATAAACCGCGCCTTGAGCTTGTCTTGGAGGTCGGCCCAATTGAAGGAAATGGGCGTGTCTTCCTCGGCTTCCTCTAGGTGCGCGGTCAATTGTGTCTCTTGCCATGCGTGGTACCAATTAATGGCATCACCAGCAAGGTACATAGCTCCCGTCAAAACCTTGCTATTTCCTATCTTCTAAGTTGTCGCAAAATAAGCATTAAATTGATGCAACCAAGGATGAATAATCGTAGCATCCATCTTACCATCATACTTACTGAACGCGATCTTCTTTGTGACGGGATTGTTGGAGTCCAAATCTCGACGTGCGCCACTTGATGAACCACCAACATCTTTGTCCGGCTCGGACCAACCCTTGCATGCGAAGGTCTCTCTGCACGTCACGCTCTGCCTCCAAAGCTGCTCGTCTATCTTCGGCCTCCAAGCGCGCTTGCTCACGCTCACGCTCAATAACTGTCTTTCTTTCTGATTTTCTTTCTTTTAGTGCATCGCGCTCGCGTTCCAAGGCATTGCGAGTCGCTTCTTGTTGTGCCATCATGTTCATCATCGTCTCGACCAAAGCCTCCATAGGATTTGGTCCAAACCTTGGCGTAGATGGGGAAGGAGGAGGGTCAGAAAAACCTCCTGTTGAGGAAAATTCTTCTTCGCCACTGCCATGCTCATCACCTCCATGCGAAGTATCCATTCCGCTTCGGGTAATGAGCATACACTAAAGTCTTGGGTTCTTAAGTTCACGAGGAACTAGGGTGCTTGTGGGTCTTGGGTTCGTGGGTTCTTGGGGGTCTTGAGTTCTTGAGGTTCTTGAGTCTTGAGGTTCTTGAGGGTCTTGAGGTTCTTCTTTAGCTTGTAATCTATGTTAGAGAAGGATCTTCTCTTACCCGAGCTATACTCTTCCCTGCGGGCGCACCCCTTGGCGGCCTTGTGCTCACACCAAGGTTGCTTTTTCCCACCTCACGTCAATTGGCCGGCCGCTAAGTGCACGGTCCGCTCTTCATGAGTGAAAAGAGGCCCTTCCTATCACTCTTCAAAAACACGATTAGGAATCGACACGCCCAAGAGGACTTGCGTTACGTGCGACCGCAACAAGCAAAAAAAAATTATGTGGTTCTTTCCTAGAGTGATATAGAACACTGCCAAAGCTCTGATATTGTAAGGTGCAGCGGAAGTGAATGTTGAACTTTGCTCAAGATGAGTGCTCCGAACTGTGCTCAAGGGTTTCTTTTACTTACGGAAGGGAGAGCCTTCCGTTCCTTTAGTGAGAGTGAAATGGACACAAACAAAGTGGTGAACACAGTGAATGAAGGTGCTGAGACTGAGAGATAGAGAGAGAAGAATACGACACAGAGAAAGTTGTCAAACCCTCCTCCGAAGGCCCCACTCTCTATGGCGAGAGCGGTCTACTATTGATTGCACAATCTCTACAATGCTTGGACTTGTCGAGATGTCAACGACGATGAGGACGACGACGAGACGGCTGAAATCTGGAAATGCTAAGGGCTGAAATTTGCAAATCTTTATCTGCTGAATTTGACTCTATAACGGAGACGATGTCAATGGCGACGATGCGACGACGCACCTGAAAACGCAGATGCTGAAATCTGCGTTTTCCGGGCTGAATCTCTAAACTTTGCGGGATCTGACCGTGCGGCGAGGATCTGCTGCGGGAGGTGAGATCTGCAAGGTTTGGGACTTGTTCTGCTGTGTCTAAAGACTGAAAACTGAAAACTGAAAACGCTGGTCCTAGGGCTGAATCTGTCGCGATAATCTGTAAAAACGTTGAGGTGTCCTGCAGATGCAAAAACGCTAGGGCTGAAATTGGTCTTGCTGTGGAGAATCTGCTAATGCTGGGGCTTCTGCTTGGTCTATTGTCGCCAAGGATCTACAAGAGCAAAAACGTTGGCTGATCTGGTCCAAAAACGCTAGCTTTCTGCTCTAAAGCCAAAACGCTAGGGCATACGGGGATTCTGCTGAGAAGTTGCATGTTGAGCGAGTGCTCTTGCTACTTATTGTGCCAGAAAGTGCTAGCGCTAGGTTTCTATATATACAAACTTACGGAATTTGCCCTACCCAGTTTCCAACAAAAGTCGCTTAAAATAATAAGTGAAAATGTCAAAAATAGGGAAATAGGTTTTCTGCATTGTAAAATGCTCCTTATCGATTCAAATGGTAATGCTGATGATCATGTTGTGTGCAACCAAAGGATATGCATCTACTCTAAGTGCCTGGGCATGCATGGTCTGCGAACAAACTCACAAAAGTGCCAGAACACTTCCTAAGCTAAGCTAAGTGAACCCTTGTCATGAAGTAGCTTGTCCACATGCACATAGGGTTAGATGTGCACGTGACATGCAATCTGTGAGAGAAGGATCTTCTCTTCACTCGAGCTCTTCTCTTTTCCGCGGGCGCACCCCTTGGCAGCCTTGCGCTCACACCAAGGTTGCTTTTCCCCACCTCACGTCGATTGGCTGGCCGCTAAGTGCACGGTCCGCTCTCAATCAGTGAAAAGAGGCCCAAGGGGAGGCTCGACAAGCCCTTCTTTCTTGGGTTTCCTGTCACTTTTCAAAAACACGATTAGAAATTGACACGCCCAAGAGGACTTGGGTTACGTGTGACCTCAACAAGAAAAAAAAAAATTATGTGGTTCTTGTGGTTCTTTCCTTGAGTGATACAGAACACTGCCAAAGCTCTGATACCAATGTAAGGTGCAACGGAAGTGAATGTTGAACTTTTCTCCAGATGAGTGCTCCGAACTGTGCTCAAGGTTCCTTTTACTTAGGGAAGGGAGAGCCTTCCGTTCTTTAATGAGAGAGTGCAATGGACACAAACAAAGTGAATGGACACTGTGCGTGAAGGTGCATGAGACTGAGAGATAGTGAGAGAAGAGAATACGACATTGGGAAGTTGTCAAACCCTCCTCCACGGGCCCCACTCTCGATGGCGAGAATGGTCTACTATTGATTGCACAATCTGATAGAATGAGTCTAAATGATGTGATGTCGATGTCAACGGTGTGGATGACAAGGACGAGGCTAATGCTGAAAACTGAGTGCTTGAATCGTTGACTTAAATGCTCATGAAAAACGCTGACTACAGGCCTTCTCCGTCGACGAATGGCTGTCCAAAAAAACGTTGTCTTGCTGTTGTTTGGAAAACGCTGGTTGGCTGTCCTTTTAACTGCTGCAAAACGCTGCTCTGCTTGTCACTTGCTTGCTGAAAATGCCTTGCTGAAACCGCTGGTATGGCTGTGGCTGTGCAAAAACGCCGGTCCATGGGCTCGTTTCGCTATGCAAAAACGCTGGTCATAGGCTGAGTGTTGCTGCTGCAGAATCGCCAAGGTAAGGGGGTGCTAAGCACTGGAGTTAGTGCTGAAAAACGCCAGGCTGCTGGGTCAAGAAAACGCTGGAGTCCTCTGCTGAAAACGCTAGGTTGAAGGGTCCTTGTTCTTGCTTGAGAATTGGCCTGCTGAGCAATGCTCCTGTTGCCTCTTCTGCCAAAAAGTGCTAACTCTGGTTTCCTTATATATTTCATAAGCAAAATTGCCCTACCTAGTTCCCAACAAAAGTCACTTAATAAATAAGTGAAAAATGTCAAAAATAGGAAAAATAGGTCTAATGCACTGAAAAATTCCCCTGATGGATTCTCATGGGAATATTGATGATCATGTTGTGTGCAACCGGAGGATATGTATCTACTCTACGTGACTGATCATGCACGATCTGCGAACACACTCACAAAAGTGCCAGATCACTTCCTATTCTAGACTGACTTGACTGAACTGAACCTTGGTCATGCTGTAGCTTGTCCACGGACACATAGGATTGGATGTGTCACGTGACACTCTCATTTCTCATGTGCAGGTAAAGCGTGAATTACGACAAGCAGCACAAGCGGCATTCATCTATGTCTCTTCAATTACCCAGAGCATTCAGGCTCCAGACAGCTATCGAGCTTACGGAGGGGGCACAGACTGTCAGTAAGGCTCCCTACCATTTAAACAAAACACAAGAAGAAGAGTTAGAGCGACAACTCACGGAGTTGGTGGCTAGAGAATTCATATGTCCTAGTGTAAGTCTTTTTGTTGGTCCTATTTTGTTTGTCCGCAAGAAGGATGGTTCGTCTCGTTTATGTGTTGATTACAGGGCATTGAACAAGATCACCGTCAAGAACGAGTTTTCGATGCCTCGCATTGAGTATATCCTTGATAGACTCAATGGGGCAAAGGTCTTCAGCAAGGTCGATCTCAAAAGTGGATACCACCAGGTAAGGGTATTCAAAGGCGACAGCTTCAAGACCGCTTTTCGCACAGAGCGAGGGCAATGGAAGTATGTGGTTATGCCTTTTGGATTGACAGGTGCCGTGGGTACATTTAACCATCTCATGGTAGACCGTTTTGGCGATATGGTTGGTGTATATGTGTTCATCTTTCTTAATGATGTTCTCATTTTTTTTGCATCGTGGGAACAACATGAAAAGGATGTAGAAAGGTTATTGACCCGTTTGGATGAGTGTCACTTGTACATTGCAACTAAGAAACCTGAGTTTTTTCTCACTGAAGTTACTTATTTGGGTTATATCATTTCTGCAGAAGGCATCAAGCTAGACCCCTCGAAGGTGAAACAGGTACGTAATTTCAATTTGCCCAAAACTGCATATGATGTGCGTTCTTTTCTTGGTCTATGTCAAGCATATAGTTCGCACATAGAGAATTTTGCACGCATTGCCGCACCTATGACAGATGTTTTGAAAGGGATAAAGACTCGCCGACAGCGCGTGGATTTACCCGAGGCAACCATTGAGGCTTTCGCAGCTCTAAAGGTTGCGGTGACAAAAGCGCCGTGTCTTATCCTTGCCCCTTGAAATGACCCCTTCGAGATATGGACGGATGCGAGCAATATCGCCATAGGCATTGTGCCTCAGCAGCATGGTCGTCCAGTAGCTTTTCTTAGTCGGAAGCTCAATAGTACAGAAAGGAACTATTCAGTTTATGATAAAAAACTTTTGTCTGTCATTCACTCTCTTAAGCATTGGAAGCATTTTCTTTATGGTAGAGAGTTTACAGTTCGCACAAATCACCAAGCCCTCAAGTGGCTCCAGTCTATGCCTAGTGCACAAAGGAGGGATCGCCAAGCACGATGGTCGCAATTTTTTGAGCAATTTGGAGGTTTGATTGAATATGTGCCTGAAAAAGCTAACCCTGTTGGCTCTCCATTCAAGATCCACAGTTTCTCTTCAGGATGTGTCTTTCAACAACATGAAGAACCAGTATGCGGATTCCGAGTTTGGTAAGCAATGGTTGCAGGCTCTTGCTTCCCAAGGGCCAAGCAACTATCTCATTCGTGATGGGTTGTTGTATTTTCGTCAACGTCTATGTGTGTTATCCTCTTTCATGACAACCATATTGCATGATGCAAATGACTCTCTCACGGGTACGCACAGGGGAATGAACACCACGTTAGAAAAAATAGAAAGATTCTTTTATTGGCCTAAAATGCGAAAAGATGTGTTTCGTTATGTCACACAGTGCACTATTTGTCAAAAAGTAAAAGCTCCTCGGGGTAAACAGCAAGACCTCTTGCTTCCGCTGCCTATTCTCGATGAACCTTTTCAAGATATTTCCATGGATTTTGTGACTAACCTTCTACCTAGTTTGCATTCAAGGAACACTCAATGTTTGACAATTGTTGATCGTTTCAGCAAGTTTTGCATGTTGATTCCTTGTAAGGCCATAGTCACCGCACAAGATGTAGCACGGTTGTTCATCAAGCATTGGTACCCCCTTTGTGGTTTGCCAAAATCAATTGTTTCAAATAAAGATGTTAAGTTCACGTCCAATTTTTGGCACGCACTCTTTGAAAGTAAGTTGAATTTTTCATCGGCTTTTCATCCATAGTCACATGGTCAGACAGAGATTTACAAGCTTCATTCACAATGTTTATCCACTTTGTTTGTGATCATTTGCACTCTTCTCACTAAAAGAACGGAAGGCTCTCCCTTCTGTAAGTAAAAGGAACCCTTGAGTACAGTTCGGAGCACTCGTCTTGACCAAAGTTCAACACTCACATCCCCTGCACCTTACAAATGGGGGAAAGAGGGAGCAATTTATAAGGCTGTCCATGCCAAAAAACAACCGTTGGCCATGGGGGCTGCCCGCTTATGACCATTGGGCCCTGGAGGCTGCCGTTTTTTTCTACCGTTGCTGCCGTTCCGTTTTGTTCCAACTTGTTCCACCCTGCTCGTTCCGGTTTTATCTGGCCTGTCGGAACGCCCATCCATTCCGAGACATTCCCGGCAATTGCAACGGTCCATTCCCTGGTAACTATGGTATTGATGTGGCAACCACGTTACAGACTGGTGGCGTGGCTACTGTACAGACCCGCAAACTACACCGCGTTTTATGGGTGCTGACATGGCAGTTGGCCTAGAAATTGGAGAGACTGTTTTTTATGCCAGCTTTATTGTATCTAATGCTTTTAGGCATAGGGTCTTAAATACGAGCCTTGGGGAATACCTTTGGCAGACTTGCGGTTGCAGAGTTGCAAAGCGTCTCTCACTGAGAGTTCTACCTTCTGAAGATCGATATAGAATAAGTACCAAAAGCGAAGGTACGGTTTTGGGGCCAAAGCATCTAATAGTGGAACTCCATCACTACGTGTCTATTGTGTGGAATCTCTCTCTCAGTTTTCAATTGTGTTGAAGTGCTAAAGTCTATTCCAATTCTATTCTTTCCAGTTGGCATGTAGCGCCCTGTCACTTACAGTGGTATCAAAGCGTCAGTCGTTTACCGTTCTGATAAGAAAACCCGTCCTACGCCAACCTATGGGAAGTTATAAAGTTGAAGAAACAACATAACGAGAATATGAAGAAACAGGAGTTCATGTTTACCCTAAAAAGCTCTAAAACCATACTTCTTGACACTTTTGTGTTGCGAAGACCTCTAAAAATCTCTTCAACGAATATGCGACAAAAGTCAATGTTGATCCTCTCGACAAACCCTACACATTGATGCAAACCGATAATTTTGAAAAAAATCAAGGTTTGCAACAACAATTTATAGTTTTTGCAAAATGTGTCAATTTTATGTTTAAGATGCTCTTATTATTTGTTTGATACAACACGTAGCGAGATGGAGCAAGATATATTTACAAAGATCCACTCTTATGCAACGAGAGGAACCACTTGTTTTAGATTTTTAATGAGATACGAATACTGCTTGAGAATACTATTTGAAAATTATTTAAACGAGTGTTTAGTTGTGCTTGGAACCCTAGGACGAGGTAGGCTATTGGGCATTGTTTAGTTGCAAATGGAACCCAAATCATTTAGTTATACATGGAACCTCTAGGCGGGGTATGTCAAGTGCAACGGAAGTGTTTACGGATTTAGCTCGGAACTAGTACTCCGCACAAACACAAGAGACACTTTACTTCACTTGAAAAAACTGAACTGAACTGAATGAAAAAGAGACACGAGAGAGAGAGAGAGGAGACGACACCGAATGTCGGGTCCCAAACCCTCAAGGGCCCCCTTGCTCTGCTGCCAGAGCAAGTACTTTATTCTTGCACAATGTTGATACAATGTCTAAATGCTGAGATGCTAATGCTAATGGGTACTAATGCTACTAATGCTGAGTACTACTTGTACTGTGTCGACGACGACGACGGCGGGTCTACGGTTGATTGCAAGCGAGGCCGGTGGTAAGGGGCCTGCAACCACGACAAGGCTAGGGCTGAAATCTGCTAACGCTCCAAAGCTGAAAACGTTGGTCATGCATCTGAGAAAACGTTGGGCCGTTGGCTGGTCATGCGGCACGGTCTGGTGCACTACCAAGTCCCCGGGTTCTCTGCCTCTACAAGCACCAAGGATGCCTTCCTTTATAGATGCTAAAAGGTTGGGTCAAGTAGGCTCAAGGCAGCCCCACAATTTCATTAATTGGCTAAAAGTCACTTAATAATTAAGTGTCCAAAATAAGATGTGGTTCACGCGGTAAAAATGTAGTTTTGTTCTGTGCAAGAGAGAGTATGCAATCTATTGGCTGGCCTGGACATGCACGTCCTACTAGAGACTCACAAAGGTGCCAAGCTCAGTCCTTAGCTACTGAATCTGCTAGATTGTGGCAGAACATGTCCACATAGCGCAAGTGAAGTGCGCACGTGACAAGGCAGGTTGCGGTTTGGGCATCATTTAGTCGTAAATGGAACCCTTTGAACGACACACTACGATCTAGGAAGCGTTTGGCTGTATTTGGATGTCTGTCTTTTGTGACTGCACATGAGAATCCACATCATTTTGCATACCATTTTGTGAAAAGATGAATCTAGTGATCAATTGTGATCTTAGTGCATCAAGGCACCCGTGAGATATCAATGTGATCTCGCTGTGATGACTAGATGAAATGATTGGATAGAAATCTGATTGTGAAACTATATGGTGTAATCCATGCTCAAAAATGTGTTGTCTAGTGATAATGGTCATTGGCATGTAAGCATGAAGGAAGTAAAGAATCGGATTGAATTTTGCAGGTGTACCAGCAATTTTGCAGGTGTAATAGCAGATGATTACTCTTCCTTTAAGGGGGAGTATGTCACTAAAGTGATGTTGCAACCACATTACAAATTGATGATGTGGCTATTGTACAAATCTACAGATAGTGCCATGTTCTATAGGTGCTAGCATGACAATTGGCCCAGAAATTGCAAAGGTTGTTTTTGACACCAATTTTTTAGTATTTGATGCTTGTAGGCCTGGGGCGTTGTAAAATATGAGCCTTGAGAGTGAGCTCTAGCATACTTGCAGTTGCAGAGTTGCAAAGCGTCTCTCCCTGTCAATGTACCTTTTGAAGATCAATATAAAAGAAATACCGAAAAGGGCACTAGGACTTTGGCACCAAAGCAGCTAGGTGAGGAACTCCGCAACTCCGTGTCTTTTGTGTGTAATCTCTCTCTCTCTCTCTCTCTCTCTCTCTCTCTCTCTCTCTCTCTCTCTCTCTCTCTCTCTCTCTCTCTCTCTCTCTCTCTCTCTCTCTCTCTCTCTCTCTCTTCAATTGCATCGAAGTGCTAAAGTCTGTTCCAGTTCTTTTGTTTTCAATTGGCACATTGTGCGAGTTGATTACAGGTATTACAAAGTGAAGGTGAAGCTTCTAGGGGTTTTAGAAGACCCGATAATTACGGTTTTAAACAACTAGTGATTCCAAAGCTCTTTGAAGGGATTCAAAGATTGGGATGACTTTGTAAAAGCTATCATAAAAGAAGGTTTTAATTATCTAGATCTCAAGATAAATAAGTATGTTTCTAGAGATGGAGATTCTATACAAGATAAAAAGATTCAAGGACTGTTGCAGATGACAAGTTTTCAAAAACGGGATGAAGCAAAGTTTGAAGTTGTTCTAGAGCATGGCAAGAAGATGACAAAGTTTGAAGTTGTTCTAGATGCACGTCTTCTGCAAGATGACAAGTTATTGTTGGCTAGTGATAAGGACATAGTCGAAACTATGCTTGCAAGGACGATTAATTTAGATTCTTTTCTTTATGTGAGGTTTGGGGTCTTCAAGATGAAGCTATGAAGCTTCAAGATTCTCCAAGTGAGGATGAAGAAGTATTTATGGGTGCTATATAGATTGTAGTGACATCTAAGGATAGAATAGAAGGGCAAGAAACCTATTCACACATGGTCTATGGTATGGATGATATTTCTAGTCTATGTGAAGATGCCAATAAGGATGCTTGCCATGAAGTGCCTTTTTTACACGAATCTACGAATGAGGACTTTCTACAAGTATGCGAACAGTATCCAATGCATGAAAGGGATTAAGGTCTTGTGTCACACGAAAATTACAAGCAAGTTTGTGAGAATCAAAGAGATACATTGCCGAGCATACTTTGAGGGCAACAGGAAGCGAGCTGGCTAGATTGCTAGACATTCCTAGAAAGGTGGCTACATGTGAGCTACCATTCCATCCAATAAGCTCATACCAACTAGGAGGCCATGGTGGAACTTGTGTCGTCCAAGGTTGTGCGCCCAAGAAAATACTAGTGTTTGGAGCATCCTTTCATGAAGAGTTTGAGGCCTCTAAAAACTTGGGCTTTTATGTTAGGCCACTAAATGGCCGCCCAACATAAAAATCAAGCATGGTAATGTGAAAAAGGAAACAAAATAGCTCACGAATGGCGTGCACAAACAAAGAGGAGGAGTGGTGGGAGTTTCATGGGCTTGCGTCACTTCACATGGTGCTCAAATGGAGACAATGATGAGACAATAAGCAAGTACATCCATGGGTGAAGCTAGTTCGTGTTGTCCAGAGTCCAAGATGCCGTGTCATCAAGAAGTGTTCTGATACGGAATTTGAAAGCAAAAGCCGAAATGCTTTTTGATAGCACCCATGCTAGGGTTAAAATACAGTTTTGGTTTATATAGTTTAAGGAGTTTTTATAGGGAGGCTTTCAGGCAACTGTAGGGATTCACGAGTGGTCACTCACGGTAGGATAACCAGGAAGTAGGGCAATCAAAGGGGAGGGAATTAGAGGGAACTTGAGCAAGTGGTATCTGAGATGATGCTGGAATTAATGATGATCGAGGAGAGTGGTCAAAGCTATACTCGGGTTAGCGGATAACCAATCAAAATCTCTCCCCTTCCAACCTTTTCAACGGATTGGCAAATGAATGCCGACAATGTTATCTGGCATGCAACCATGACAGTGAAAAGAAAGAGGTATTTACAAAGGGCATTGCATTACATAGCTTGCTCCAAGCCTCTTGTTACACCTCTATTTTTAAGAGTTGTGTACCCTGGAGTCTGGACTAAGATTCTTACATGTCCATGCAACTACAATTGAGAACAAAACAATGGACCATGCCCAGAGCGAATTAAGGGAATAAGATTTGCCAACAAAGTTCATATGGGTATTGGACTGTTGCCAAGGGTGTGACACTAACCAATAGCAATAGTCAGGTTGTATTGGAAAACATGGTTACCCTGAAATGCTCTCCAAGCTTGCAGACTACTGCACAAACATATTATGTTTGTACCTGCTTTGCATTGTTGTTTATCAAAGGACATTCTAACACACATAACAAGATAAACTATTACTCCACAGCACCATCATTAGAACTATCAAGTGACAGGTAGCCATGCAAAACTTTTAACACTCACATCAAAAACTGTAATTTCAACTGGTATGACATAGCCTGCTTTGTCAGCGGTCTTTGCATTGTACTCCTTGCAGAATGCCATGATATTCACACCCTTTGAACCAAGAGCAGGCCCGACTGGCGGAGCAGGGGTGGCTTTACCAGCTTCCAGAGCGAGCTTGACAACAGCCACCACTGTCTCAAGAAAAACCCCAAGACACGATTTTATCATCAGCTATATCCATTGAAACAATGTTTCCTACAGAAAGAACGATATTTTGACACAACGTGAGTTATTTCACATGTGCACTGTCCATGAATAGAGACTGCTGATAGTATGCATCCTATGTTGCTGAAAAAGCCATAAGTAAGCTCGCAAAGGGAAGAACGTTTATTCATTCATGCAATGTCCTCTTCAGCAAGCATGTAACACCCTTAGCTTGTTAGGAGGATGGTTTGAGTAACAGGAAACAAAAACTAACCCTTCTTGGCCTTTCCTGAAGGCTTCGGAGGAGCCATGGCCACCACTTTCCAGATGCCATGCTGCTGCGAGTGTGGGCGAGAGGGAAGTCGAAGAGCAAGCGAGGAAGGCGAGAATGCGAGGCGGGAGGAGAGGTCTGTGGTGCAACTGGTGCTGTTGGCCGCGGTAGGCAAGCGGGGGCAGAGCAAGGAGGCTGCCATCGCTGCTCTTTCTGGATAAACGCTCTCCCGTTCCTACATGTGTGGATATGTGGAGGGATGGAGAATGTTTTTTACATCTGAACGAAAGAGACGAATAAGAGTCCCACGAGACCTCAAAGAGAGATAGAATCTAGTTTGCTATGGAAAGCCTCTTCCTACAACCTTAATTGTCAATTAAAGTGTTGCAGGGCCCGTTAACATCAAAGAGAGATGTAAGAAGCTAGTTTGCTATGGGAAGCCTCTTCCTACAACCTTAATTGTCGATTAAAGTGTTTTAGGGCCCGTTAACACTGCTCGCACTCGTCCCACTTGTAGGCAAGATTTTTTGGCTAAAAAGCACATGGAAGGTGCATGCCTCGGGGTGGTGAGGCCACTCATGGGAAAGATGGGTCCGGAACACCTACATTATATTTCCAACGAACCATGTTTTGCCAAGCCATTTATACACCCCTATAACTTGCTCATGGGTGGGCAGTTTGAACCCCCCCTTAGAAAACAAGAGACCTCAAAGAGAGATGTAGAATCTAGTTTGCTATGGAAAGCCTCTTATTGCAACCTTGATTGTGAATTAAAGTGTTTCTAAGAAATAGTAGCTTAAATAAATGACATAGCACAAAGAAATAGGGAGATAGCGAGAGAAGAAGAGAGAGGAAGTGAGAGCAAGCGAGAAGAGATGCCATCTTATTTAGAATCAAGGAGATAAGTATGATCATTCTCTATTTGGCCACAAATGCCCACAGACCCCGCACCTTTCACCTCCCCTTGTAATGGATTTGGGAGATTTCCATTATACCTATAATCCAATCAACTGTAAGGGTGAAGGCAAGCTGCCATTTCCTATTGATACCACGCACGCTTCCTCTTTTCCTAAGCTTTGAACTCTTCCCAAATGCCCACAGACCCTGCACCTTTCACCTCCCCTTGTAATGGATTTTGGGAGATTTCCACTGCACCTATAATCTAATCAATTGTGAGGGTGAAGGCAAGCTGCCATTTCCTATTGATACCATGCACGCTTCCTCTTTGCCTAAGCTTTGAACTCTTCCCAAATAGCATTCGTGGATTGGAATTCCTCCCAAGTTCTTCGTGATATTGGAATGTAGTCCTTAAGATTCATCTTAGAGCAGTATGACTTCAAGCACTGCTTTGCTACTATAAGCCATAGCTTGCAAATGCAAGTTGTGCTCCAAAATTTGAGGGCTTGGAATATATAGACTACCTTTATTGCACATGAATAACTCCCTTGTCTTCACATGACTAACTCCTTTCACATGAAGAAGACTCGAACAATACTTCTTTTTTCTCAAAAGGCCATATTCTAGACACGTGTGCTATTGTTCTCGATTGATTTTTCCCGTGAAGTTTTTGTAAGCACATTGTCAAATTTCCTCCTCAATAGTATACGTCCCAACCCACTTGTGAATCAAAGCCTCCAAGTCATCTCCTACAAATAAACTTTTTTTGATATTTGGCATGAACTCTACCATCATAATAATGTCGTTTATATTGTTCCTGCACCTTGAAAATGTTGTTTTGAATTGCTCGACGAAGCATGGGCTAAAAAGGTTGTAGATGTGCATCCCATTGATTAGCATTGTTTTTTTTTTTCTCTACCTTCAAAAAATTAATATGGGGGGGAAATAGGTTCTTGCCCATACAAGGCACGAAAGGGATTGATTCTACTGGAGTCCTATATTGTACATCTGTAAGCAAGTAAAACATATGGTAACATCTTATCCCAATTGCTATGTAAAGGGTCAACAAAGGCTTTGAGCTCTGTTAAATGTTTTTATTCAAGCGTTTACAACTTGGGGTATTGAAAACTAAGGGTTATCTTATGATATCATGTGAGTGTACAATTTGGGGCAGGTGGTGGGGGTGGGGAGGAGGCAAAAAAGAGAGATTTTACTGAGGGTTCCATAATAGCGATCAAAAAGGAAATTCTGGTGCACACAGGTGACTCCCCCTAGTATTATTAGTGAATCCCTGGTGTTGGCTAAGACCATTTATTTGTGGATAAGGTGGTGAAGCAAATTTTTTCTTGACTCCCAAACATTTAGTTACTACCTTTATTAGTTTAGATTTGAATTTGTCCCCTTAGTCTGACGAGATAGATCTTGGACATCCATGTCAAATAATGATTTCATCAATTAAAAACTTTGCTATTAAACTTACTCATACTTTGAGAAGATCCCTTTCCTCGCACAATTTTGTAAGATAATCCATGGAGACCACAATATACATGTTGTCTATTGCAAAAGTAGGTAAAGGGCCATACGTGTCCCATGCCACTAACTCAAATGGGTTTCCAATCTTTATAGGCTCCAACAACCCTTGTAGCTTTCACTTTGATTTTTTCATTATCAACAAGCACAATTCGCATTGGCTTATCACATCATGAACTGCTTTCCTCGTCTTTGGCCAATAAAAACTCTGCCGCACAAGTGATAGGCATCAATGAAATCCCAAATGCCCATACAATGGACAAAAATCAAAGTGATTGATTATATCTTTTTGGAGTTTATTTGGGATTCGTAGCTACAAGTTCTTTTGATTTGCAACAAAATATAGTATACCATCCATAACAATGTAATGCCTCAACCTCGGTTCCTTTTTAAATTTGACTTACAATGTTTTGGATCTCTGGATTGTTAGATTGTGACTGTGCTAGCTTCACAACATCTATTTGAAAAGTTAGTGCTTGAGTTGCTTGTATTTCCCTCCATGACAAAGAATCAACAAGCATATTTTTCTTTCCTACAACATACATGAATGTAAACTAATAATCACCCCAACAATCGACATGGAGGATGTTGCTTCTTTATCATTGTCATTGTTGGTCTCTTTCTACTATCAAATTTGAGCCAAGTACATAGGCATGTAAATTTTGCAAAAACCACAAAATAGCTGGTAATTCTTATCTACATTTGAATAATTTCTTCCAGATATTGTGAGACTTGGACTAATAAAACATATTGATTGCCATTACTCTTTATCATTCTCTTGCAATAGTACTACACCCATTGATGCATCAATCTATAATATAAGGGTTTTCCAAATTTGGGTGTTGTAATAGCAGGACCTCAATAACTCATAACTTCAATTGGTCAAATGCCTACTGATGTTGTTATCCCCACTTAAAAAATGTTTTCTTTTTCAACAATCCATATAACAACTTGGTGATTGTTGCCACAATTGGAATGAATCTTCTTGAAAAAAAATTACGATTTTAGAATTTTTTGAACATCCTTAATGGTTTTCTATTCTACAATGTTCTTCATTACCATGAGCTTTAAAAGGATCAATGCCTATCCCATCCTTAGATACAATGTATCCCAAAAGAAAATATGTTGCCCCTCCTAATTGTTCAGGTAACCATCAATTCTAGGCACATGAAATACATCTTGTAGAGTAGCTTTATTCAATGGATAAAAAAATACATCTTGTAGAGTATCTTTATTCAATGGACAAATATCTACACTCCATCATATCTTCTTATTATCAAATATGGTTCAAATGCCCATGAACTCCAAGCTAGTTGTACGAGTCCTTTATGTAGCATTCATCAACAACCTTGTTAATGATCTCATTTACTTCGGGAGATCTTCGTCTTTGTGCCATCTTTATTGGTCTTGCAGCATTGCTAGTTCATAGTTCATGTACAATTGGTGCGTTCGTGACTAAAAATTTCCCTTCCTTAGGAATAACTTATGGAAAGTTTTGTAAAGATTTCTAACAGGTCTTGCTCGCGTTCATCATCAAAAATATGGAATACAATTGGTGCGTCCGTGACTGAAAAATTTCCTTCCTTAGGATTAACTTATGGAAATTTTTGTAAGATTTCTAACAGATCTTGGCTCACGTTCATCATCAAAAATATGGAATACTTGCATGCATTGCAACTATTTAATATTCTAAAATTTCTAAAATAAAACATACCTTCTCCTTGGTAACTTCAAGTGTAAACTTGAAAATCCAGAATTGCCTTAAATTTAACGAAGCAATCACAATCTAATGTAATTGGAAGTAACTACTTAGGCAAGACATAATATGAATGTGTATAGTCTCATGGTATGATCTTCAATTGTTGCTACTTTAGTTCTACATTAGGCTTGTAAACCTTCTGATGATTTCCAAATTATAAAGAAATTATCTGTGTTGTTTGGTTCAATAATTGAATTTTTTGTACCCATCCTTCCCTAATGGACGAAGTGGACCTCCTTGATTCCCTCTCCGTGTATTTGTGCCTCTATCATAAACTTGCCTTGGCTTTTGAGCCAATGAAGAGGCTCGCAAATGCGAGTGGGTGGCCCCAAAAATTCACCGGTTCAAACATTTTCTAGGACCACTGCAAAATTAGTTGCATTATCTCTTAACTAAGCATTTTGTATTTGATGTAAAATGCATCTTTGTGGTCTCTTGCACTGTCATGAGAGATGACCAATCATATTACAATTGAAACACCTTGCCCATCCTTGTACATGACCAAGCATATTACGATTAAAACACCTTTGCCTTCCTTATGCATCTCGTGTTGCTAATCATCTTTGCACACTTGGGACATCAATATCCATTGAGACGGCTTCATAACTTTCTTCATTCTTTGCATTGTGTCTACTTACTATGATTTTTGAACTACTTCCTTCAATTCATTGAGCAATTTTTATTGCATCTGCAAAGGTTTCTGGCCCTTGGTACTTCACTAATGTACATAAGTCATGTCTTAATCTTGGCCAAAGAAGATGTAATTTCATATCCTCTAACATCCTAGGGTCTTTATGTAACAAAATTTGCTTTAAACGAACTGCAAGTTGAGATATTGTTTCATGTGCTAGTTGTTTGCGATACTGTAATTGAGGTATTGTTTCATGTGCTAGTTGTTTGTGATACTGTAATTCACTTTTTGCTACATATTCTTGTGCAAAATCTAGAATTTAAGTGTTTTCTTTTTGAAAATTTCCCAACTATGTTTTACTATTTCAGCTTGTTGCACGTACCATGTCACTGCTAACCTTTCAAGGATTGTATGTACTCCTACTGTCTTGCGAGTATCATCCTACTCATGGTAAGTTTCCATACTCTCAAAATGGTCCAACCACGAAAGAATATCTTCTCTTTGCAAACCCAAGAAGGGCTTTCTCCGAATGCAGTTCTCAGGTGATTTTTCTTTTGAATGAAAATCTAATGAGTTTGGAGTTACTCATGCGACATAAGATTCATCAATACCTAATTAATTTGTTGAGGTTGTTGAATTAGTGTCGTAACATATTATCATTGGTTGAAGTTTGATTCTATGCCAAAAATGCATCCCTAAATTTGGTTAGAAATATTTTATAGTCATGCTTGATGACTTCATATTAGCAATTGCATGATGTATCATTTAACACCATGCATTTGAAACACCAACATACTAGCCTCATCTTTGAAATTGGCTTGCTAGGCTTTTCCTCGACCATCTATAAGAAGCCTATCAGCTCCACCAAATTTGTCTCTCTTTGAACAACCTCTTTCTACTACCTTTCTTATGAATTAAAGTGTTTCTGAGAAATAGTAGCTTAAAGAAACAACGCAAACACAGAGACAAAGGAAGATAGCGAGAGAAGTGGAGAGACAAAGTGAGAGTGAGCGACAAGCGATGCCATCTAGAATCAAGGTAGTAACCTCTTCCTGATAAAGTATTAGTAGGTCCATGAAGGATGTCATGGAGAGGTAGGTATGCTTACTTGCTCCCTGAACCATCATCACTTGGTCCTTTTATAGCTTTGAATGTGATTTGAATAGGTGCCCCTAGAGCATTTAGTAGCACAAAAGACATACCTCATGCTATCTCCTTTAGCGATTATGATCGTTCTCTACTTGGCCACCACAGGAGCCCATAGACTCGGCACGTTGGAGTCTTTTGTTCTTCATCAGATGGCAAGGTGAACTCTATTCATGTTAACCCTCACGGCTCGCGGACACCATATCACCTACGACGGACGTTGTAGTATTTACTTGGTAGAGTCAGGTACCGGGCATGTCGATCCAATAGGAAAAGGGTAAGAGTGATCGTCGATGAGAGGCGCACTCTAACTGGAACATTCAAAGGATTAATTGGCTAAGCACGGGCGCCCAAGTGTGAATGGGGTGAGCTCATATAAAAGTCAACTAAACCTAAAATTCACTCATTCTCTCATTTGTGCAATTGAAGAGTGCTCTTGCTCCATCTCCATCTTCTTCTTCTTCATCTCCTTGTGTGTGTGTGTGTGTGTGTGTGTATGTGTGAGAGAGTGAGAGAGGGAGAGAGAGAGAGTGTGTGCGCGATTGAGCATTACGAAGACATGACGGCGGCGAAGCGGTTGAGCGCGGCATAGCGGCATCTCCCTCTTCTTCGCGGCGAGGAATCCTCCACGAAGCAAGCATAGAGCGGTGAATGACACACCATCGTCATCTTTGAGCTTACTAGTTTAGGCTTGTTGTGTGCTTGGAGCCATTTGTGGCTCGTACACGGTGTATTGGCAAGTTCCTTGCATTGACACGTGCGACATACGCACACATTTTTGGCGCCGCTACCGGGGAATGCCATACACTAAGCTTGAATGGCACTCTGTGCTTCTTTCGTGGTGCAATTTCGATTGTAGGAAAGGTAGGGAAGGAGTGTGTGTGTGTTGAGAAGAAGGATTTGGTGTTGTAATGTGTATTTTTTTTGTTAATGGAGTTTTCAAAGGTACTGTGTTTATTCTCTGTGTATTAAGGTTGTTAGTTTTCTGTGTACAGTAAGTAGGAAGTAGATCTATGATAGCTAATAGAGTGTGTTAGTGTGTAACAGTAGGTGTATTAATTAGAAGTAGGTAGATAGAGTGTGTGTGTGCTCCCGCGTAGGCCGCGGCGACCTTATCTTTTTTTTTTAAAAAAAAATTAAAAAAAAATAAAAATTTAAAGGTAGGACCAAGATCGGAAATATCTCCCAGAGCCAAGCCCAAGCTCACGCTCAGGCCTAGGTCTCAGTCGCCTTTTAAAATTACGAATTTTAGCTTCACACGTAGCTAAAAATCGATTTTTTGAGGACCAACGGAACTTCAGATGCTTGAAAATTGTGCTATAAAGCACAGAACGACCCTCTAAGTGATACGCTCGTTTCAAACTATCACACACTTTAATAAAAAAAATCAAACATTAAAAAATTATTTAAAAACGTAAAAAACACGAGTGAAAACGGACGCTTAAAAAAGGTAAGCGGTTAACCTTCGAGGTTATTCGTCGACGCTTGTAGGGTGCCAAAGGCACATGCATCTGCGCTCTGGTCGTGTGCTAGAGACGGAGCAACTAGAGAGAATTTCGACTTACGCGAGTTCTCAATATCCACCTACTTTAGGTTTCGGGCCCTCAGCGGGGACCCAAGGTAGTACAAACCCAAGACCTGAACATAGCGGCTAGTGACTCTTCCTCTGACTATGATGTCATGGAAGGTTTCCCAATGCCTAATCCCGATAGCTCAAGCCAAGACATGCATGCCATGGGCCCACAGTCCGGGCCGAGCGTGCTTAGCTGCTTGAAAGAAACCTTTAGTAGAGCCACTCGCTTCGAACATGGGGCTAATGATGTAAATGAGGGGGGTGGGGAAGTAAAATCTCCATTCGTGACCAACGTAGATCCTATACCGTTAGAGAATGTGCACGTGAATACTTCATTCACTGCACCTCCTGACTCTTCATAGTTATTTTCCTCCGAGGTCATATTACCCGATGGTAGAAGCCTTGCCGAAGTGCAAGAGGTTGAGCAATATATCCTTGCAGCAAGGGAAAAGGAAATCGAGAGCTTACGCAAGGCGGAGCAACGAAGAGAGTTAAAAGCGAAAGCCCCTATGCCAATATCCTTGCTAAGAGAGCAATCGAGTGCTCCTGACTTAGCAACCACTAAGGGCCAACCCCTAGAAATCCACATTGCATCTGGTTCAAAGGACACCCCTAGCACCTCAATCCTAGATGGAGTGTTCTTAAATGGGAACTGGGAGTACGAACTGCCAAGTTCTTATTTCCATGGGACTATACCGGCTAGCATTAGCATGTCACATCCGACGTCTGCTATGCACAACACCGTACCAAACGTGGAACCCAAGGGCTTCCTATGCGCCAAGCCCAATGCAAATACCTACTCCACATGTAGTTTCTGGAGCACCTCCACCCGCCATGCCTGCTCACTTAGGTGACTTGGCAACAATTGCTCAAGCTATTGCTGAGAATATGCGTAACACGCCTGATAGAGAGCCTAGAAGTAAGGCAGTACAAATAGCCAAGCTCACACAAAAATTTAGGGGAGATGGAGATGTGAGAAAGCGTATCGAAGTGTTTGAAAAAATATGCGATTCTCTAGGAGAACACAATGACCTACATAAGAGCAATGCTTTAAGCCTAACCTTAAGTGGAAAGGCTGGGGATTGGTATAGAACCCTAAGGGTGGAAGAAAAAACAAATTACCCTACTCTTAGGAGCCTGTTCTTGAAAGAATACATACGAGAGGGAGTACTTTGGGGTGTAGCCTCTTAGCTCCAGAAAGCCCAACTAGAGGAAGGAGAGTCGATGAGAGACTTTATTAGTCGCTTGAAGCATTTGAATTCTCGATGTAATCCAAATGAGCACTTCAACAATAACCAATTGCTTGATAGATTCATTAGGGGATTACGACATGAGGATATCTACAATGGCCTAGTCATTAGAGGTATCACCACTTGGGAAGCAGTCACCACCAATGCGATCCAATTGGAGGATAATTTAATGATTCAAGGAGAAAGAGTGTCTGTTGAGTCTAAATCTATTATCTCACAAGCATCAGGGCATCAGCTAATGACTCTAAAGCCTATTGCTAAGGAGCCAAAGATATCTCAGATGACTTTAGCAGATCTCACCAAGGCTATTCAAGAGAGTCTTAAAGACAATCGTGCTCCGCAAAACAATCATATGTATCCAAGAAGGGAGCAACAATGGTACTCAGTATGCTATGGACCTCATAGTACCAGTGAATGCCCTACTTTTAGAGTAAAATTCAATGGGAATTGCAATGCCTGTGGAAGGTATGGTCATCAAGCTAAGGATTGCATAGTATTTAAGCACGTGATGGCCAATAGACCAACCTTAGCATGGATAGACACACCTCGAGTGCCTGCATTGATGCCGGCACCACCTCTTGAACAAACAACACAACACATGGTCCCTAGGGTCCAAAATGTTGTTCAAACAACACCCTTACCACCTCCAGTGCTAGGACCGCAACCACCACATCCGAGAATCACTTATGTGAATCAACTGGGTTGTGAGTCATCTATTTCTTCTTTGGAAGGCTGTGAGGAAGATATAGATCCTAATATTGCCTATGGGATGGATGTGCTTGAAGAAAGTCCACAATACTACATGGAGGAATATTGGGGACAAGTCAAACCTGTATATCAAGTAGATGCTGTTGCGGCAAGAGGCCAAAATATCAATTACACTGCTAAGAGACCACCTCTTCAATGCTATGAGTGTGGAGGTCCACATCATGTAGCCGAGTGTCCTATTAGGCTACAAAAGAACGCCACACTAATGCAAACCAATCAAGCGAGCATGTCTACAATGCCGATACTCATGTGTAATCGATGTGGCATAGATCATTTGATTGCCCAATGTCCAAATAATCCAAATGCACCGAAGATCACGCCATAAAACTTGATTGAAGTTACCGATGAGCCATCACAAAGTACACCTGTGGTACCAGTAAATGTACTCACACGATCGATGCTCCACAAATAAAATTATATTCTTGAGGAAAGAGACACGGCATCAATTGCCCAATCTCAAAAAAAGAAGAAAACACGAAGGAAGAGATTGCAAAAAGCAGCGAAGTCAGACCCCAGTTCAAAGACCAACATAGGGACTGGTGACGACCCCGTATATATGAATGACGCTGAAGAGGATTCTGATTCAGGAGAAACCATGGAGACCAAAACAACCACTAAGATAGAAACCAACACGGAAGATCTTCATGAGCCACAATGGCAGGGATCAAAGAAGAAGATAGGAACTTATCCAAACCCTACAGAGGAGATTGAGCGAGTCAAGCAATTAAGGAGTTTGGTAGAAGATACCCAAAGGGATCTAGAACCAGCACCTAGGCAAATCTAGATTATAGACACCGTGTTCCCTACGCAACATCAATCTCACCAAGTCCATAGACCCTTAGCCATACCTAGTGTCATCCAAGAAGAAAGTGACTTAAAGTCATGGGAAAGTGGACGTACTCACTTCTTGATGGAAAGAATGTTTACAGAGGGACTACTTGATCCTATCGAAGAAATGGAGATCCCATCTTCCCCACGTCAAGGGACTGAAGTCCAAAAGGTGCCGTTAAACATTGCCAAATTGATGGATTTCATGTCTTCAGAAGTTAGAACCACCATCATGTCCAAACTATATAAAGACCCTGAGCTAGTCTCAGCTCTTCGAGCCTTCCTCAATGGAGAACTGAAGTTTGGGCTACCACAATTTGCACAGATGGATGGAGCTGGGGAGATGCCAATAGAGGAGGAACACTTAGATCCACAACCCAACCTAGATGAGAACCTTGTTATAGAAATACCTGTTAACAAGTTGGGACAATACTTTGAGGGTGATGAATCCAATGCGACCATACCAATCACTACTAAGGGATTAACTGTGAAGGGAATCCTTGATAGTGGCGCTGGGGTTAGCATTGTGACTAAAAATTGTTGGGAAACTATGGGAAGACCTCACCTTGCAACCACAACTATAGTAGTGAAGATGGCCAATGGGTCTATTGTTAAACCTATTGGGATGCTAGAAGATCTCAAGATCAAGGTCTTTGGACATAAAATAAGGATTACCTTCATTGTTATGGATTTCTCCAAACACACTATGGCATTGGAGATGATCTTAGGACGTCCTTTCATGAGGGAAGCAAAAATGGTGCATGTTTGGTCTAAAAACCATGTCTACTTGCAGTTCCAAGATTCTGTCATTCGAGTGGATCTTGTGACGGGTCGAGCACATCCTCTAGGAAACAAGTTTATAATTGATCATAGATCTGATACCACAGTTCACTCGGCCCCATTGCAGTATTGTTACACGTGTAAAGCGAACACTGATGTTGGGGAAGATTCTCCTTATATGGATGTACTACCTGGGATGACTGAGTCGGACAATGTGGATTGGGTCCACCTGGCAACAACCATAGACACTTGGGGAAACAAGAGGATGACCTGGGTAACACCTGAGGGGGATGAAATGCTCGTACCTTTAAATTACAAGCTCATTTCAAACGGTATGACCTACCCAAGGAAGGGGAGAGTATTTGCTGAATATCATCATTCACTTGCTTCCCTCTTAGCCTTCCTCCCTGACCTCTCAATCTCCCAATCTTAGGGAATGTATATATAAAGACTTATACTCACAAAAAACAAAAATAATAAAGAGCAAGAGCAATTAGCAAACGCGTATGCACAATAAAAGTCAAAACATTGACTCGGACCTACACATTCGCATCCGGTACACTGAAATAGAAACCTATGCCATAAAACACCTTTGATCCTCTTCACTCGAGTGATGGAGGGTAGGTAGGATTAGTGCGATAGGAGTGTTTGTGTTTTAGAGCTTGGTGATTTGCAAAGTTCTTTCTTCCCACTGATGTGCCTCCTAGAGGTATTCTTTGTGTTTCCTTGTGTGTACAGGAACGTATTGTTGTGGTTAGGATTTGGACCTTCATGGAATCTTTCTCTCGTTCGCACTTCAAATCAAGCGCGACCATCAACACAAACAGGTGTTTCTTGTCCATTAGCATCGTCCCTTATCTTTTTTGCATCCATGTTTATCTGCTTTGATTGTGATTGGTAGCATAATATCCAGCACATTTTCTTAGTATCAAACATTAAATTCAATGTAATTCTTTTGTCATAATCACTTGTCTAGATTTTAAAATCAAGCAGTCCAACTAAGCTAGTTTGACCAAGCTAGGTGTTAGAGATCTTCTCTTAATACCATGGGGAATGCCTTCCTAATTATCAATGGTTACTTAGGAGGTTCTTAATCCGATTTAGGCAGCATTGTGTGAAATGTACTAGGGCTTTGTAGTGGGCTTAGTCCCTATTGACCTTTAGCTTAAGTATTATAAAGGGATTTTACTAGTGTGATGAGCCTGGGGAAGGTAACAATGTTATATGACCCCCCAAAGTTACAAAATTAAAATGATGAAAATGAACAAACAAAAAATCAAAGTGCCACAATGTAAAATATTAAGTTGGAAGAGAAATCTCAACTTTAATTTGGTACTTCACTCACATGTATCGCCTATGGTACTAGAGCCCTAGAGGTTCCTAGTGTGGGCACTTTTCCTTGAAAAGCAAAAAACCCAAGGCATACAAAATAAGCACACACATCAAAATTGAATCACTGTGAAAAGACTTTGGGGGGTCAAAGAAAAATAATCAGTCAGGTGACGATTTCATGAGAAATTCCTTTTATCGTAGCTTAACTACAAGGTATTCTAGGTATAGCCTCTAGTCAGCCCTCGAACATGAAATACTTGGCTCTCGCGATTAAACAACTTAATTGACCAGAGAAAATTGAGAAGCTTACCCATGGTATTAATAGTCAATCTTTAGTGCCTTTCGACCGTTGAATTAGCGACCCCGAACTTGTTTAGTTTTTTACCTTCCCAACTGTTTATGCATTTGATTATATTGCAATTTAATGTTTATTGCTGACAAATGGTTTAAAATTTTGTTACCAATCACATTGTCTGCCTACAACTGCATATGCTTTTTAATTCCATATGAGAATGCAATTATTGTGTCAATGTTGTTTGATTTTGCAGTGACTGAAGAAGGCTAAGGACATTCATCTCAAATGCTCTTCCACCTCGACAATAGCTTCCGAGGACGGAATCTACATCAGGAAGAGGGGCATGTTAACCCTCACGGCTCACGGACACCATATCACCTACGACGGACGTTGTAGTATTTACTTGGTAGAGTCAGGTACCGGGCATGTCGGTCCAATAGGAAAAGAGTAAGAGTGATCGCCGATGAGAGGCGCACTCTAACAAGAACATTCAAAGGATTAGTTGGCTAAGCATGGGCGCCCAAGTGTGAATGGGGTGAGCTCATATAAAAGTCAACTAAACCTAAAATTCACTCATTCTCTCATTTGTGCAATTGAAGAGTGCTCTTGCTCCATCTCCATCTTCTTCTTCTTCATCTCCTTGTGTGTGTGTGTGTGTGTATGTGTGAGAGAGTGAGAGAGGGAGAGAGAGGGAGTGTGTGCGATCGAGCATTATGAAGGCACGACGACGGCGAAGCGGTTGAGCGCGGCGTAGCGGCGTCTCCCTCTTCTTCGCGGCGAGGAATCCTCCACGAAGCAAGCGTAGAGTGGTGACTGACACACCATCGTCATCTTTGAGCTTACTAGTTTAGGCTTGTTGTGTGCTTGGAGCCATTTGTGGCTCGTACACGGTGTATCGGCAAGTTCCTTGCATTGACACGTGCGACATACACGAACAATTCACTAGCTGCCTATATATGCACGTGCTACCTGTTCATTCACTCCATGATCCTACTGAGGTTGTGATGATGATCTTGTTGCAATTCACAATGCAGCTAGAACCTTCATTTTTCTTGCCCCTAGTGAATGTTATCATTCTCTTTCATTGCAAAGAATCACGAGGTGCCATCTTAGAGCTGTCAAACACATGCTCATTCAAGAAGGGACAAGGATGTGGCAACCCATGATCTTGCTCTTTTGTAGCGAACAAGGAAGCTTGTGTTCACGTATGTGAGAGAGAGAGAGAGAGAGAGAGAGAGAGAGAGAGAGAGAGAGAGAGAGAGAGAGAGAGAGAGAGAGAGAGATTATAGGGAACAATCCAAGAGAGATTTTGCAAAAGAAAGAGGAGGGGGAGGGTTGAATTTCGGAAAAAAAGCATGTGTCTTGAGGGCACAAAGTCCCATTAACTCTATGAGCCGATCAGGGCACCTATAAGATTGAGGTTAGTTGCTCACTAAAATCCAACCACTCAACCTTTTTTGGAATGGTGCACATACGTTACGTTGAATAGAAAAAACAACGAGATAACTCTTTCTATTGTGATAAGGCAAACAAACAATTTTCTTAAAAAGTGGGTGGCTAAAGCAGCAAGGTGATGACACTCTTAAAGGAGTTGAACATAGGTAGAACACAATGAAGAGGCATACTTTCTTGAAACGTTTGAAAAGAAAAACAAGTGATAACAAGTATGTAAATAGTGGGAACTTGAGAAAAATGATGTGTTGAGGAAGTAAATTTGATTAAGCCATATCTTTCATGACAACCTTTGTCTTTGGAACCATGTTTCTCCAAAAATAAGTGTGTATAGGGGTATGGAGTCCTAGATCTTCTTCTTTCTCTTGTGACTATCGCTTGTAATACTATGCTCGTCATCTCATCTTGATGTTTTTTTCTTTTACGGGTTATTCCCTCCTTGATCTCTCCTCATTGCTCTCTTATTCTTAAATTCCCATATGTATTTTGATTTGAGCTTAGTGTGCATGGGATTGCATTAAAATAATTAGTCTTTAACACTAATTATATGCTTAGTGTATGCTTGACTCACTACATCCATGTGTGTGTCCCAACAAAGAAGAGGACAATAAAGAAAAAGCTAGAATTGAGGCCATCCTACAAGGTGTTGAAAGACACCCTAACTAAAGCAACCACATGACTTGAGAAGGAAACACTAGAACTTGCCAGTACAAGCATCTATGAAGCAACATACAGATATGAGGTAAATCATGCAGTGGATGTGCCCATGCTGCCTAGAGAAGTCTACCTCTTGGAAAGCAGAGGAAATGTGGCAGACACCTTAGAAAATGTGGATTTATATAACTAATTCAAATTGCCCTCATGTGGGATTGACATCCAGAAAGCACATGAATTGCTCAAGAGCATTCAACCAAATGGAACTATTGCATTCTCAAACCTAGAATGTGAGACAATTCAAGTTTGCATCACACCTGAAATTAGAGCATTCATTCTGAACTTGAGTAACAAAGGCGTGTTGATGAGAGCAAGAAAAGAAGGGACTATGAGACATTCACAAGGAAAGATGCAACAACACCCTTCAATAGTATGTTGTGCCTAGAATCCATCCTACCTACACGCCTATATCAAGAAATTTTCCATGTTACAAATAAGAGGCCATCGAAATTCACAATACCCTTCAATAGTATGTTGTGCCTAGAAGCTATCCTGCCTACACGCCTATATCAACAATTTTCCCCATGTTACAGATAAGAGGCCATCAAGATTCACAACACCCAACCATGCAGTCGTCTCAACCTTCTCATGGGCATACAAATAGGCAACCCTTATGTAGATCAACCACCGAGAATATATTCACTTCAACCTGACACACATAAAAAGGGTCTAGGAGCCCTTGAAGTACTCACAAGGATTCAATACCAAGCTATTGGGGCTAGGGACTTGTTGCTTGAAGCACCCTCAGAGATACAATGCGTTGAAGAGGTAGAGTCATCAAAAAATGAAGTGCCACTACCACCAAGAGCACCACTTGTTAGGACAAGGTTGAGAAGAAGACTCGAGACTCTCATAGAAGAACAAGTCCCACCTATAGCTAATCCCCTTGAAGAACAAGCTTTGGAGCGAGATAAAAAAGCTGAAGCAAGTGTTGTAGAGGTAAAACAGAAGGGTAAGAGACTTGTGGAAGTTGCCCAGCTCAAGAAGGAGCATCAATTTTAAAAGTAAGCATGATTGGAAATATTAAAGGAAGCATACAAAACTAAAAAAGTCTTAGAAGGGGACTACAACAAAAAAAAGTAATCCTTCTAGGATCCAAATTAAGAACCCATTGATGACACCACTGGCAGAAGAAGAGCTACATGAGATCTGTGAAGAAGAAGAAGTAGCTAGAAAGAGAGCTGAGGAACTAGCTATAGAGTTGACTCAAGAGGAACTAGAGGCAATAAAGAAAAAGCTGGAAATACATTTGTCACCCAAACCGGATTCAAGACGGTGAAAACTTGGGTGATAGGGTGAGCCAAGGGGAGAAGAACAAGGAGGGGAGGATAAGAGTGCTAAGTCCACCCACCTTAGCATATGTCTCTCCTATCATTTCTGAAGAACCTCCACACCTCCGTCCCTAGAGAAGATGAAGTGCCTGAAACAGGGGACCAAAGTAAAACACATGATGAAAATTCCCTACAAGACAACTTTGATGAAGCTTTCATGCAAAGTTGAGAGGGGGTATCCCATATTCAAAGGTCGCATGGGCTAGAAGTGCCATTTATAGGTCATTCCTTCAATGCACCACAACCCAAACCTATTAGACTCCAAGCCTATCGACTACTGTGCAACTCAAACTATTCCTATGAAAAATTGGTTGAGAAGTAGGGCTTATTAGGGGGAAAACAATGCAAACATTATCTTGGGTAGATAGTAAATCATGGAGAAGAAATTGATTGAGGCAGCAACTGCAAAGATGTACTTTAAGACTAAGGTAGTAGATAAGAGTCAAGAGCTAGAGGAAGTCATTGTCGAAGACCAAATCTTGAGACAAGACTATGAGGAGCAACATGAATACCAAAAAAAGAAACAAGAAGTAGCCTTGAATGTTGTTAGGGTTTACGCTAGTGGGCTGGACACCATCACTGATGGTCACTAATGTTAGTCTTTGATAATAGAAAGAATAAGGAGTGGTGAGTGGTGTTACTCATTGTAGCTCCACCATACTGTGTGTGTTGTCTCTTCTCCCTCCACTACACATGAACATTTGCATGCACCACACCATACTTTGTGTGTTCATGCACCACATTGTGCCTTATCAGTGGTATTACAACATTGGTTGGAATGTGAGCTTAAAGGAGAGCTAGAGTGAGCTCATATATGGAGAGTGGTAGGTCACTTAGATTTTGGCAGCTTGATAGAAGTCCAGTATTTTGTGGCTAGGAAGCTCTAATTTCAACTTTTTAAAATCAAAACAAAGATTTCTTTGAGCTCTACAACTTTGTAGAAGAAGTTGTCATCTGATTTAGAGTGCACATGTGCCAAACATAAAAAATACATTCAAACTGTGAAGCTTTGAGCTTGAAGCTTGAGAGTTGGAGCTCTTGGTTGGGGAACTCAAAGAGAGTGGGAGGTAGTCTAGATCAGCCCATACACATAACTCAATAGCAGATCTATGAACTAGAGAGGGCTGGATTAAACCCATACACACTTTTGGCCATCCGATGGTAGCCCACATTCGGTAGTAAGGGAGAAGAGAGAACACACACAATATGGTGGAGCTACAATGAGTAACACTACTCACGACTCCTTATTCTTTCTATATAACCAAAGAATAAGGGATAATGTTAGTGACCATCAGTGATGGTTGTCTTGCATGTTGGCATGAACCCTAACAATCTCCCACTTGAATGTCGATGTGGTGAAGTGGCGATAGGTATAAGGGTTAGTATGTACAACTGTACAAGTGTGAAACACATTAGTGGCTTCACCCTACACCCATCATTTCTATGCAATGTATGAACCACTTTGAGGATAGGCTCTTGGTAAGAGCATCTATTGGGTTGTCATTAATGTGAACTTTGGCTAGCTCAATATGTTTGGTAGCCAAAATATCTCGTATCGCATGATACCTAACCTCGATGTGTTTTGACTCCTAGCTAAAGCAATTGCACTACTTCGACTGTGACAATGCAAAATTGGAGTCCGATGAATGTGAAGGTCTCCCACTAGACAAGCTAACCATACAGTTTCCTTGATGATGCTTAAAACTAGTTAAAACTGCAACATTCTTTGCCTTTGTAGTGAAAGATAAAGTGAACCTTTGGAGACATGATCTCCAAGAAGCTATTACTCTAGAAATTAAGAAGACATAGCAAATTTTGGATTGTCTCATGTCCACACAACCCGCATAATTGGAATCATTGTATCCAACTATGGGTACATCATTGTTCCCAAAGCATAAGCATGTGCTAGTTGTACCCTTGAGGTACTGCATGACATGTTTCAATGCTTTCCAATGCTTTGTGCTAGGATTTGGTATATACTTGTTGCTGGCCACTCCCATTACAAAAGCAATGTCTGGTCATATACTAACCATGGCAAACATGAGACTGCCAAATGTTAAAGAATATGGTACATTGTCCATTTCCACCTTTTCAGTATCAGATTTTGGACAATCATTCTCTCTAAGTTTTAGACATGCTTCCATTGGGGTACTCAATGCCCCCCCCCACCCCACATGTCAAAACATTGTAAGACTTTGTGGATATACGCTTCCTAAGGTAACACAATTACTCCACGCTTTTGATCTCTCTTGATATGCATACCAAAAAGTGATTGTCATTGCCCAAATCTTTCATAACAAGCTATTATCTTTCTTTGACTTCCTAGCTATTAACATGTTGTCAACATAAAGTATGAGGATGATAAGGGAGCCATCATTCAACCTTTGAGTATCCAAGCGAGTATACAAGAAGTGATCTTCTAACCTTGAAACTTTAGGTACTTTTCAACTTGATATACCATTTTCTTGAGCCCTGCTTGAGGCCATACAATGCCTTTTTCAGTCTACACATCAATTCTACCCTTGTAGGCTTCTCAGGCTTTACTTCAAAACCTTATGGCTGCTTCATGTGGACATCTTTATCTAGATCCTTGTGAAAGAAAGCCATCTTCGCATCCATTAGGACCAATTCCATGTCCTCTATGGCTAGCCAAGCACAAGGTGCAATATAGTCATTTTGACTACTAGAGAAAACATCTCATCGAAATCAACACCTTTCTTCTACTTGAAACGTTTAGCAACCAATCTAGCCTTGTATTTAGGGTTGGGATCTTTTGACATGTACTACTTTTTGTACACCCATTTGCAGGGGAGGGCTTGTTTGTCCACTCAAATTTTTTTCAATTCCCAAGTTTCAATCGAGTTGTACTCAAAATGCATTGCCTACTACCACTCCTTGCTATCTTCCATTTGCATAGATTCTGTATAGCAAGTGGGTTCACCACAATTAGTGACTGATAAGTAGTTGACCTCCACTGAAATGATGGGTGTTCGGCCCATTGGCTTGAACCCTAACAATATCCCAATTGAAGGCCAACATATGGCCCAAGAGGTGATAAGTTGAACATACTAACCCTTATACCTATCGCCACTTGGGCCATGTTGGACTTCAATTGGGAGATTGTTAGGGTTTAGGCCAACAGGCGGGGCACCAATGACTGACGATAACTAGTGTTATCTCTTATTCTTTGGTAATATAGAAGAATAAGGAGTGGTGAGTAGTGTTACTCACTATAGCTCCACCATACTATGTGTGTTCTCTGTTCTCCCTCACTACACATGCACACTTGCATACATCGCACCGCGCCTCACAAACGTGCTCATGGAACTTGATCAAGGGTAAGGGAAGTACTCAAAGAAATGGAAGGAGATTAAGAAGTTGATTGAAAGCTTGTTACAGGCCATACAATATGCAAAAAAAAATTAGACTGAGCTTGCAATAGAGTATGCCTAAATTGAAGAGAATGAAGAGAGGTTCCAAGCACAACATAGAATGGTCAAGAGAATAAAGGAAAATCCTTTGTTGACTAGGTTGACATATTCAGATCCAATTCACAAGGAGTCGGAAAAGAAGAATGAAGTACTTGAGACGAGACTCAAGATGGAGTCAAGACAAGAGGAAAGACTTGGTAATACAAATTATGATGAGGGAGAAGAAAGTAGAGAAGAAGAATGTTGAATCAAAGACCATAATTGAAAATCTCAAAGCCCCACTCGTAGGCAAGAGCAAGAAGCAACCCAGCACCTAAAGAGTAGCCATATGAGGCAACACCACTATTTATAGAATTTACGAGTCTGCTTGAAACACTTGTGGATGGAGAGGAAGGTGTTATGCCACGGGATGAGCCCATTCCACAAGAAGGGCCATTGCATGAAGAAAAGGAAAGTTTGACAATGACTGAAGAAAGGCGGCTCAAATAACTTTTGACTAAGCAGCATGAAGACTATTGGAGAAGGATGATAGAGTGGGAGCTACTATTGTATCACTCTTGCAACCAACAACGTAGTCAATGATTGGTATGCTGGAATGCTACCATATTTTTTGCCAAAGTATGAGTGCTTGAATTTGAAAGAGACAATAGATAAGGAAATGGCTACTAATGTTAGTGAAGGGGATCTTGTAGATGCTAAGACAAAGAAAAGAATTATAGACAATCAACCAAAATGGGGAAAGGAACGGCTCAACAAGTACCGTGGTTACTTGATCCACTTGGTAAGATCTCCCAAAGGCATAAAAAACAATGTCTCCATGTGCCACACTGCCGAGAATGAGAAGATGCACAACACATGCTAAAGAAGAACATTGCCTATCAAAGGTGGCTCGTCAAAGTACATAAATGGAATTCCCAAAGGTGGTCCTTGAAGTGTTCTCTGAGCTGGTCTAGACGGCTCATCAATCGAGGCCACAGATTGCAAGTTATGGCAGGTTGAAGGTAAGAATGGTTTGCAGAGCCGCGTCAGATTAGACAATTGAAGATGGTTGGTCAAAGGGGATGTGAGTGCATGTGCCTAAAGTGCTTGGCTTATACTACATGTCATTCTTTTTGGATTGGCAACCGAAGTTCAGATGGCCGAGTTATGGGCATTTGAAGTTTTGTTGGGGGCCAGTTATATGCCACTTTGATCACCTCGATGAGTGTGCCATCAGGTGGTTTTTTTAACCTTTTCAGGGTTTGCATGGGTTCTATGCAGCATGTGAAGTCAAATAGGGAGTTATAGAATGCTAATTAGAGATTAGAGTGCCAAGATATGCTTATCAAATTTTGGAAGCGATTGTTGGAGAGATAAAGGTAGATGGTTTTTTGCCAAGTTGGGGCATGCAAGGAAAAGCCAGAATGTAGAGCAAGCAGGTTGAGTCAGAGTCTGGGTTGCCAGCTCTTGGTAGCACTTTGCAACCCAAGCTTTGGATTAATCAGCAGGGAATGGGAGAGTCATAAAGGAGAGACCAAAAAAAGTTTTTTTTTGCATGTGAAGTGGGGATTAGTAAGGGACTATGTATATATATGTATATATATATATATATATATAAATGTATATATATGTAGAGAAATGTGACTTGGTATGTAGTATCAAAGGAGGAGAGAGGGGAGCAGGGGCTCCCTCTACGTGGATATGGTGGTGCCACCTTCTCCCTCATGCTCAAAAATGTTGGTGCTATTCGGTGATGGTCCGTCGTCTGTGAGCGGCGGCAGAGGCCGTGCGCTATTGGTGTTGATGGTTGTGCCATTGGGCGGCGCTACGTGGTGGCACCAATGACGTGGCCTTGGGAGCTTGTCACACGGGGGTGCCTGTTGGCCCCTCCCCTTTTGGTTGGAGGCAAGTGGGCGCTTGCTTGGGCCCCAAGTCACCATAGACCGCCCTCCCAAAATAGGGGGCCTTACCCGCATGCATTGATAAGAAAAGCCAGGGTCTAAAAGCAATGGTGCATATGCGACCATGCAAAGAATAAGATGCATGTTTAGAGGAGAAGAGAAGTGCTAAAAAGGAAAGTTTCACCTCCTATAAGGGCCCCCCCTTTTTGCCGTTTTGGATAGCAGTTGGGTAAGCTCAAGAGAGGAGAGGAGAAGCATTGTATATATCACTTTGGTGGAGAAATCAATCGTTGATTTCCCCCTATTGTCAATCTACCCATCCGATTTTTGAACCGTGTGTGGTGGTGCAGAGAAGGAGAGAAGAGTGTTGTGCTACGGTGGTGTATTTAATTGAATCGTTGTGGGTATTCTGCAAGCATGGGTCTCTCAAGATGTGTACATGCTCGTTTGTGTGCAATATAAGGTGTGCATTGTGAAAAGAATTTTATTATAGAGGTGTTACTGAGTGGATTGGGGTGTTGTGGTTATCCTAGACTATAGAGAGGCAATTTGTAAATGTTTCTGAGTGTGTTTGCATTCCCAACACCATCTTCTTGTGCCCCCATGGAGGACCATCTGATGGCTCATTGGTTTGATCAAGGAAGGCGTTTTCCTCCACAAAAAAGTGATGGCAGTATGAAGTTACAAGGCGATCTTCACCAGGGAGGAGGATCTAAAGGAGTGGATGGCCGATTTCCAGTTGTACATGTTGTCGTTGCATATGCCGAATGAAGATAGCAAAATGCATATGATTTTGCATGATGCGAGGCAAAGCAAACATATGGTTTAATGCTTCAAAGGGGGAACCCAGGTTGATATGGCCAGCCTTGTAGACTCATTTCTTGCACAATTTTTGTAAAGAGGTGTCTCTGATTGATTTGGAAGGCTTTAAGGAAAGATGTAAATGAAGAATTTGGTGTTTTTCTTATCCGTTTTGAAGAGTGTTGGGTAGAATTTTCTCCCGCTATGGAGTTGACCAATGGCGAATACTTCAAATTGGAGAAATTCATGGCGTGTCCACATCCCAAAGTTTAAGAGAAGGTGGATATTGAGATTCCAGAGAATTACAATGGTGTGGTTGCGATTGCTTGGGTGAAGAGCATGGGAATCCTGAAGAAAATCGAGCAAAGTGTGTTGGGGTATGACGTTATGGCTCCTAGCTCACTCCAAAGTCCGAAGGAAGAAGCCCAAGCGGAGAACCAAGAAAATTGAGGAGTCACAACCATTCCTCAACATTAGGTACGTATTATTCAAGATATGACCGAGTAGATGCAAGAGCTTTATTTAAGTGTTATGGATAGAGCGTAGCCAAGGGTTGGAAGAGGCAGGGCTAGGCCGTTGCCTGGTAGGTGCTACAATTGCGGGGAAGAAGGCCATTATGCTCAAGATTGCCCGCATCCACCAAGGGAAAGAGATGGTATGTACCCTTTACTTAGAAGGAGTAGAGGGCAGGTGCAATTCAATAGTCAAAGGGAATAGCAGGCAATTGAGAACTCGGTATCGCCAGCTCTGCCAAGTAATGATGAAGTTCCTAGAGTTAATATCATTGGTGTGGATATGTTGGCAAACAAAAGAGCACGAGGTGAAAGGGAGACAAAAATTGCGCAAGAAACTAGGCCTCAAAAGGGCAAAGAGAAAGTGAGTGAAGGCAAGGACCAACTAGAGACTAGCAGAAGAAGGCACCATTCAAAGATGAAGCAACTAAATTTCTAACTGGATGGGGTCACCCAGAATATGATTTGGTGAATGATTTCCAAAATAAAAAAGCTAACATTACATTTGGTTAATTTCTTGCATTGAATCCCAGTGGTCTACCAGTGTTAACACGAGGCTTCCATGGGCTAGAGGTAATGTGCATGCAGTGCAGAATCTTGCCCTAAGGGTAGGGAGTCCGCCCGTATTGATTGAGAGGAAAAAGCAAGTACATACATACATTGATGGTGGTGCACAAGTTTGTGTGCTAACAGAGGCTGCTATGAAGGACATAGGTATCAAGCTGTGGTCAGGTCCAATGTGCAAATGAGGATGGCCAACCATGCCAAAGAGAGATGTTTGGGAGTGGCTCAAGATGTGAAGGTAAAGGCTATGGCCTCATTAATTTATTTGTGATGAAAGCAGCTAAGAATGCTTACCCTGTCATTTTGGGGAGGCCATGGTAATCAAAGCTAAGAGGGACTGGAAGAAGGGATTTTTCACGTTTCCCAATCTAGAGAATGGCGGGCAAGTGGTGCTTGATTTGAGAGCCACTTCTGTCATGTATGCTATGGTAGAAGATGATAGATGAGATTCAAGCACTAGTTATGAGTATGAGATGGAATCAACCTACGATGAAGGTTCTACCATCATTGAAGAGGGGGAGGAGAGCGATGAGGATTTGTTGAAGTTGGACATAGATTTTTTCAAAGTTACAATGTATTCTCCCCATTCCAATAGAGGTATGCAAGCTCAGGTTTGTGGTTTGGATGTGGTAGAAGTGGAGGGCATGCTAGGTGAAGATCTAACCAAGTAGGAAAAGAAGGGCTATGTAGAGTTGTGTGCATCATATCCCAATCTATTTGCCATGGAGTACAAAGACTTGCGGGGAGCCAAAGGGGTGGAGCATCGAATTCTAATCAAAGAGGGACACAAGCCCAGAGCACAAAAGCTGCAAAGATTGGGAGAGATGCAGAAGGAGGCCTTGTGGCAAGAGATCAACAAGCTACTTGAGGTAGGTATTGTTTATTCAATAAAGAAGTCTGAGTGGATTTAACCTGTTGTTATTATACCAAAAAGAATGGAAAGTGGAGAGAAAATGTAGATTATAAGCCGTTGAATGCTACTACGAAGCGGAATCACTATCCCTTGCCATTCCTCGATGAGATCTTGAACCAAGTAGCAGGGCATGAGAGATATTCCATTATGGATGGCTCTTCACGTTATTTCTAGATTGGCATTGCTTTGGAGGACCAACTGAACACCACCTTCATTTTGCCATGGGGGTGCTTTGCTTACCACAGGATGCCTTTTGGTTTGGTGAATGCTTATGCGACATTTCAAGATTGGATGAACAGGGTGTTCGGGCCATACTTGGATAAGTTCATCAAAGTTTTTATGGATGATATTGGGTGTTACAATTCTAGGGTTGAGCATTTGTCAAAGTTAAAGTTGTGCTTTTAAAGGTTGGATGAAGAGGGTGGGTAGCTAAATCCAAAGAAGTGCAAGTTAGCTCAACCGTGGGCTCATTTATTGGTTCATGTGGTATCACAAAATGGGATAGAAGCCGATCTAAAAAAAGTTGAAGGCTTTGATTTTGATGGAGCCCCCAACCAATGCATAAGGTTTGGCTTCATTTGTGCACAAGCTCAAGTATTTGTCTAGGTTCTTTTGGATGCTTTTACAGAATGTATACCCTCTTCAAAGTTGAGCAGCATGTTCATGGTTTCCAATGGATTGAAGATGCACAGGTGGAATTTGACAAAGTAAAGGAGATTCTTTGCCAATTATCAACGGTTTGTCCCCCTAACAAGGAGGATGACATGGGGTGGTTGTCATGCCGCAGTGACATCCCCCCCTCCTAAGAGGTAGCCACATGTTCCTTGGGCTCCAAGGTGGCCGCGGGTAGAGGAAAAGGGACGGCTCCTGCACAATTGAGCCAAAAATAGAGCGTAAAGTTGATAAAAAAAGAGAAGAGAGCCCGAATTAGCGGGTTGGCCTATAAGAGGCACTTTCTTGCATTTTTTTTGGACACATAGCCCTTGTAGAGAGCAAGGAAGGAAGGCGAAGAACCTCTTGTTATCAAGCTTAATGAAGAAATGCAGTCCACCCTTTTGTTTGTCTTGCTGTTGATCCTCCCATCCCCCCCTTCTCTACTTTGTCGTGGTTTTTGCTCCTTGTTGTGCGATGTCGGTGTGTGTGCATGTTTCCCTCAAATTGTGACTTGTGTGCTGCAAAGAGAGAGCGAGAGAGAAGTTTTGTGTGTGTTTGTGTGTGTGTGTGTGTATGAAATCGAAGTAGATTTTGTGCAGTGATTGTGGATTCTCCAAAACATTTGTGTGTGTGTGTGTGTGTGTATGTGTGTGTGTGTTGTAGGGCTATGCCAGGTGTTTGTGGTTGAAGTTTTGTAGTTTTGAAGGTGAATTTGAGAGGAGTTGGGGTGTTATGAGTACCCTGGGGTCTAAAGAGGCATTTGTGTGTGTTTTTGGGTGTGTTCACATTCCCCCTCTCCATCTGCTAGTGCCCCCACGGAGGACCATTTGATTGCTCATCAGGTTTAATCAAAGAAGCAGTTTTTTAATAAAGAAAAGGTGGCGACACAAGGTTATGGTCCGGTTTTCACCGGAGAAGAAGATCCGGAGAAGTGGATGACCAATTTTGAGTTGTATATGTTGTCATTGCATATACCAAACGAGGATAACAAGATGCAGACGATTCTACTGCTGATACAAGGGAGGGCAAAGACATGGTTTTACGCTTTGGAAGGAGAACCAAGATTTATGTGGCCGACTTTGTGGAGAGCCTGGAGAATTACAATGGAGCGATTGCTATTGCACAGGCAAAGAGCAAGAAAATCAAGCAAGGTGTGCTAGGGTATGAGGTGATGGCCCCTAACCCAACACCGAGTCCTAGAGAAGAAGTTTAAGCAGAAAATCAAGCAAATCATGGAGTGGTAGCAATTACTCCACAATGGGTACGTGTTGTTCAAGATTTAACTGAGAAAATGCAAGTACTTCTTTTAAGTGCAATGGACAGAGGGCAACCAAGGGTTGGAAGAGGCGGGGCTAGATAGCTGCCTGGTAGCTGTTATAATTGTAGAGAAGAGGGCCACTATGCCCTAGACTGCCTCATCCACCTAGGGAAAGAGGTGAAAATCAAACACCACCTGCTCCACCAAGTAATCATGAGGGTTAACATTATTGGGGATGACAAATAGGAGGTTGATGTTATGGCCAACAAAAGAGAGAAAGGGAGATTGAGATGGAACGAGAAACTAGGGCTAGGAAAGGCAAAGAGAAAGTGAAGGGTAAAGAGCAACCAAAATCAAGCAAAAGAAGACGGTGGCAAAGGATCAAACAAAACAACTTCCGATTAGGGTGTGGTCATCCTGAGTATGATATGGTGAGTGATGTTTAAAACCAAAAAGCTAATATCACTTTTGTATAATTCCTTGCATTAAACCCCAAATTGAGGAGACAGTGGTCAACCATTGTTAGCACGAGACTTCCTCATGCAAGAGGTGTTGTGCATGCTGTACAAAACCTAGCCTTAAGGGTATGGAGTCCAAATGATGTGCTTCCAATGGTAGAGGTTTTGATTGAAAGGAAGAAGCATGTGCAAGCTTATATTGATGGTGGTGTGCAGGTTTGTGTGCTAATAGAGTCTGCCATGAAGGATATCGACATCAAGTGTGTAGTCAGATCTAATGTGCGGATGAGGATGGCCAACCATGCCAAAGCTCAATGTTTGGGAGTGGCCTATGATGTGAAGGTAAAAGTTATGGGAATTGAATGCCTCATTGACTTCTTTGTTATGAAAGAAGGTGAAAATGCTTATCCAGTCATCGTGGGGAGGCCATGGTTGTTGGAAATTGAGGCCAAACAGGATTGGAAAATGGGGTTTTTTACCTTGTCAGATTGAGAGAATGGTGAACAAATTGTGCTCGACTTGAAGATAGAGAGAGCCACTTTCATCCGGAGGCCAAGGATGATAGGGAAGGTTCAAGAACCAGCTACAAGTACGAGATAGAATTGACTTATGATGAAGGTTCAACCAGTGTTGAAGAGGAGGAGATTGATGAAGACCTGCTAAAGCTGGATACATATATGTTTGGAGTTACAATGGATTCCACCAAGCCTTGTGAAGGTATGCAAGCTCTAGTTGGTGGTATAGAGGTTAAAGATGTTGAAGGTATGTTGGGGGAAGATTTAACCAACCAGGAGAAAGACAACTATGTGGAATTGTGTGCATCCTATCCCAATTTGTTTTCTACGGAATACAAAGATTTGCAGGGAGCTAAAGGGATGGAGCATTGTATTCTATTCAAAGACGAATGCAAGCCAAGGGCACAGAAGCTACAAAGGTTGGGAGACATACCAAAGGAGGCTCTATGGCAAGAAATCAAAAAGCTACTAGAGGCAGGTATCATCTATAGAGTGAAAGAGTCTGAGTGTGTTTCCTATGTTCTTAACACCAAAAAAGAACAAGAAATGGAGGGATGTGTAGACTATAAGCCATTAAATGCTACTACCAAGTGGAACCACTATCCCTTGCCCTTCCACGATGAAATTTTGAACCAAGTGGTAGGTCATGAGCGATATTCTACTATGGATGGCTTTTCAGGTTACTTCCAGATTGGTATTGCTTTGGAGGATCAGCTAAAGACTACCTTCATTTCTCCATGGGGGTGCTTTGCTTACCGTCGAATGCCTTTTGGATTGATAAATTCTTATGCAACATTTTAGGACTAGATGAACAAGGTGTTCGGGCCATACTTGGGTAAGTTTATTAGAGCTTTCATGGATGATATTGACTGCTATAGTTCCAAAGCGGAGCACTTTCCCAAGTTAAAGTTGTGTTTCCAAAGACTAGACAAGGAAGGAGGACATTTAAACACAAAAAAGTGTAAGTTAGCTCAACTGCGGGCTCATCTTTTGGGTCATGTGGTCTCATAGAATGGTATTGAAGGTGATCCAAAAAAGGTGAAGGCTTTGGTGTTGATGGAACCTCCCTCCAATACGATAGGTTTGGCTTCCTTTGTGCATAAACTCAAACATTTGGCCATTTTTTTTTGGATGCTTTCACAGTATGTGCACCCCCTTCAAAAGTCAAGCTAGCAGGTTCACGGTTTTCCTTGGACAGAAGATGCACAAATAGCCTTTGATTGAGTGAAAGAGATATTGTATCAATTGTCAATAGCATGTCCTCCTATCAATGAGGATGTTTTTAATGTGGCAATGATGGTGGGCATGGTTTCCATTGGTGTGGTGTTGATGCAGAAGTTGGGCAAGTGCTACAAAGCCAATCTATTTTGATAGGAGGATGATTAGGCTGGGGGAGAGGTCCTATAGAGAGACTAAGCAGTGGGTAATGACATTGGTTTTTGTCGGCTGAAGTTCAAAGTGTATTTGATTACTCAAAAGTTTTATGTTCTCACGTCTAACAATTTATTGCCGGAAGTGGTGCTTCATCTTAAGCAGGGGAGGCAGATCAGGAAATGGGTGCTTGAGTTGCAGGATTTTGAATTCAAATTTAAGATTGATCACACGAGCAGGTCGCATTTGGCGGATTTTGATCAATAAGGAAGCATATTTCTCGATATATCAATCCTCATTTTGGTCAATAAGGAAGTATATTTCCCGATATATCCAAGAGTGGTAAAGGAGGATGTTGCAAACGAACCAAATTTAAGGAAGCTTTCACTATGTGGTTCGATGGTGCTTATAAGAGAATTATGAAGAAGGCAAGAGGGGGTATTGAGAATCCTTAGATTGCCCAATCTGAAAATAGATAGCTCAGGAACCTTAGCTATCAAATTTTTTCTTACTGCCAATCTCTACTCAACCAAAGCAACATTTGCTTGTCAAGTTGGCATTGTAGAAAATCTTGCAAAATTGAATAAGTTAAAAATTTAAACTTAAATTTAAGGTACTTACCAATTGTTTGTAACCTTTATCCTTGGCCTTGAAAGCCCTAGCATCTGGTGGGAATGTTCTTCATATGCCTATTTTGCATGCACTCTAGCAAGCTATAATGAATATGGATTGAGTATGCCCCCAATGCATGGAGCCGTTGATGGAGCAAAAGACATCGTCCGCACACTCAACCCCCCTGACACTTTAATAAAACACAAGGAATTTACTTAAATTCCACACCACACACACCACTACTCAAGGTCTCAATGAAAATCCTCCTCACAATCCCTATTCAAACTCCAAACACCTCGACCTACAAGCCCTTGCTTGCCTGCAGACACTACAAGGTGAGTCGAGTTGATCAACGCTTGAAATCAAACTTGATGGTGCTCGAGAGCGCCAAAACTCCAAATGTGACTTTTGGTGTTCTAGTATTTTTTCTACCTGATCGCGAAAACAGAATGTTCTCACACAGAAAGCTATTCTATTTTTTGGAGCGAACAACCTTTTTGTTGTTGATTACAAAGAGCTATTGATTGGGCAAGGTGTATTTGAGATTAAGATACTCACGAAGGTGACTAAGGTGCCAGTTGTTATTCACTGCAATGTCATGAATTGCATCATCATGGAGTCATATTTGCAGGTCAACTTATTCTCTAACAACAACATCAAAGTCTAGTGCCTCCCATTCTCCCATCGTCGACTTCCATCTTCTGTAGGGAAAGACCGTTGAAAAGTTTTGCTTTGCAATATGGTATCTGAACACCACATTCTCAACTACTGCAGAGCACTTGATTCTATCTTCTTGGTGGTTGACCACCTTAGTCTTCTTGGTGGTCAACCACATTCTCAACTATTGCAGAGCACTTGATTCTATCTTCTTGGTGGTTGACCACCTTAGTCTCCCATCCAACTGCAAGGAAGTCGTTGATTGCACTTCCCCCTGTGCAAGTTCACATTGTTGGTGTCCTGTGAACACTCTGCAGTCCAAAGATAAACACAAATACATGAAGATACATAAACCATGTTACCACGGCTTTGTGGGAACCATAGGTGCATTTCATTGCTGCATGCACATCCACCTTGATTCTCCTTTTGGTTGCTGCGATCAAGGCACAGTCTGGCTTAAGCCATTCCAAAATTTGCAAGGTTGGCAAGTGAATCGGAGAAAGATTACCATACCCATTTCACCTATGCGTGACGTAAGTTTGGTTATAAAAAAAATGTCCCATGAGGTAAGCTCAGAGGATGGACCCAACATAGAGAAACTTGCCAAGGTGAGCGTGGATGGCCTCAAAAGTTTTTGTGAAGGACTCTATTGGCTCCCACTCTACAGAATTGGATGGAAAAACATCTGCAAACATGAACAAGCAATGAAAATCTTACAATCATCAAAGCAACGTACACGACAGAAACACAAAATAAACAATCTAAAAACTTGATAGAGGAGTAAAATTATAGTTTGCAAGAAACCTCGAAGAAGCCATTGTTGTCTCTAGCTTTAGTTGTGAAGCAACATACACATGATGCACCTTTGCCAGCTGCTTGCCGTCTTGGGTTTGCTGTTGAGGAAAGATCTAGCAGAAGGATATGATGCAGATCTTTAGCTTTAGGTAGAGGTGTTTAGTGAGGCTCATGGAGAAACGGAGAACTTCATTTTGAGGAGGATGCATTAAACTTGAGGAGAATGAAGTAAGCTTGAGGAGGAAAGGGAGGTTCAAACTTCTGCTGCAAAGCTTTTGGGAGGGAAAAGTGAAAGGAAAAAAGAGAAGTAACTTGCAAGGTGAATTGAGAGATGGTAGAGTAGAGAGAGAGAGAGAGAGAGAGAGAGAGAGAGAGAGAGAGAGAGAGAGAGAGAGAGAGAGAGGGAATGATCAACACATTTTTGGAGGGACCCCTTTTAGGAGAGGAGGGAAGAAACTGACTGCCACTAGAGAGAGAAAGGATTGGTATTTACCCAACTATTTAGAGAAAAGTTCATCTTTTTGAATTTATAAGATATTTTCTCTTTATATTTTATAAAAGAGTTTGACCACTTACTTTTAGGCCCTACCATGCCCACCATTTCCATCCACATGGCATCTATTTATTTGCCCCCTTCCGTAATCTTCTTTTTAATCCTATGGCAAATAAAGAGGGCCCCTTAGACCCCATTCCCTTCCTAATGCCAAGATGCAATTCGATACGCACATGCTACATTATATCACATAACAACACCCCCTTGATGGAGCAAATACATTGTTGATTTCTTATTGGGATTGCCATTCCTTGAAAGCATGTCAAAAATGAGGGTGAATCTATTCAAACAGAAGCAAATTCTTTTGAGTTGATTGGGAATTAGTTGTACAAGCGAGGTAAAGACAATTATCTTAGACTTTGTGCTTTGGATACAATTACTTGCTCATCTTGTAAGAGGGCCAAGCGAGAGGATATGTTTCAACAAAAAAAAAACTAAAATGATTATGGTTACTAGAATTTGGTGACCCAAGCTTTTCATGGATGCACAAACATATGTGCAAAGGTGTGATAAGTGTCAAAGGACAAAAGTGCCCATTAGAAAAGGCAAGATTCCATTAAGGCCAACGATGGGATCTAGAGCATTTGCCAAGTGGGGCTTAGACTTTAGGGATCCATAGCATCACCATCTTACAAATCACACACATAATACATCAAATGGGACACATATACAAACTGGGAAGAAGCTAAGGATACTAAAAAAAGTGATGTACGAACTGCAATACAATTTTTGTATAGAAATATTTTTACTAGGTATCTACCTATAGAGATTATAAGTGATCAGGGCACGCACTTTGTGAATGAAGTCATTGAGTATTTACATGAAGAGTTCATGGAGACACATAGAAAGTTTTCCCCTTATGATCCGCAAGCTAGTGGACAAGCTAAAAGTACCAATAAAGTACTATGCATGGTTCTTACAAAAAATTAAATGAAAATAGACTAAGAACCTACAAGCCTTGTAAGTGGCCAATGGCTGTGGGAAAGGGTCCCAATCTTTTAAGTCAAAACCCTTAGTTTTGAAAGACACATTATCATTATCTTTGGGATTTATTGGACGTCAACTGAGAGCTGTACTTCTGCTACAAGATGTAATCAACCTTTCTCCTTGTGTAGTAATCAGAATTTGATTCAAAATAGCACATTGTATTCCTTGTCTCTTGCTCTTTAATCTAAGTGTAATCATTCTCAATTTTGTTGTGGTTTGCAACGGCTTCTCTGTGAGCTAAATGCGCCGATTTGAGGTCTTGAATGGTTACTTTTTGGATTTTTTGACCTTGGAAGAGTGTTTCGAAGCTTGAAGGTGACCTTTTCGTGTAGTTCTGTTTTACTTTTCTATATATTTTTTGAGATGGAACATGATTTATGTACATTCCTAGATGATTGCAAAACTTGGTAGGATTATCCCCTTAGGCGTTGTAACACCTCTCCTTAAGTTTTGTTGCATCCTAAATTTGTTTGGATGCCAAAAAAGGCGTGATGACCTAGAGTGGTGAGATTGGACATAGACTGATTTTCTGACTAGGAAGTGGTTGATTTTCTATTGTAGATGAATGAAAAGTTCTTAGGTTCACTTCTTTGAAATTGACAATCTCATTTAGTCTCCTTGTCCCATCTCGAGTCGCTTCCTTGCGTTAGTAACAGATAGCTATGCTGTGGACGTCCGTCGTGGGCAACCTGTTAACATTGGACACCCAGTCCATTTACGCTTAGACAGTAAAGCAACTAAATGTAGGTTTAGTGCTTAGTAGAGACTGGAGTCAAGGACTAGCTAGTGCTGCTCCTTATGAGCAAAGAGAGTTGTGAGTGAAGTACAAAAAGTATTTTGCTCTTTGATTTTTCCTATGCTTGAAAAAGACTGCTTCACCATACATTTTGTTGTCATTCTGCACTGTTAAACTTATTTATGTTTGTAGATATATTTTAGTTTATAGGAGTAGATTGAGTAAAATTTTCCACCATCAATTGGGGCCAAAAGGATCAGTTTACAAACTGTCTGAAACCTTATTTTGGTACCAAAGACCATAACTCTAAAAATTTACAAAATTGATGGTCAAAGCTTCAAAGCTAAATTAAACTCAACAAAACCTAGCAAAAAGGGATATACAAGTTTGCAGGAGACAAACTGAGCAATTTTTTCCCAGATTGCTTGCCCAACATGGATCGGGATCCCTGTACCTCTTTGGCCAATTGACTAGAAACTATCCTCATGTGTTAGAACTAACTCTCAGACACTAAATCCTGAGTTTGGCCAAAAATAGGTTGCTAAAAGCACATCCAAATCAAGAAATTGGGCTAAAGCTGTACAAAACCTTAAAATTTGAAAAAATATTAGGAAAACTGAACTTTTAGTCTTCTAAATTCAAAAATGGGTGAGAATTGGGTTCAACTAAAGGCAAAGAACCAACAGGACAAATTTCATGACCAGATACTGCCAAACATGGATCGCGATCCATGTACTAGGTTGACATTTGGACAGGAGAATTGACCAGTACACTCTTGAGAAGTGAGGGAACAACTTCTCCAAAAGAGTCCATAACAAAAAAGTGCAAAAGCCTGATCAATACACCAAAAAATAGTTGATTGCAAAAACCTGCAAAGCAGAAAGAAAATCTTGCTTCTGGTTGAGAAAAAAGTGGTTCAAACCCAAAAAGATTTGGGGAAAAGTATCACCATACCCAAGATTATAAGCTGCCCAAATCTCATGTCAAAATGCCATCCAACATGGATCGCGATCCATGTACCTCATTGGGAATTTGAGTTGATATTTGACAGGTGGACAATTGGTAAGATTTGAAGAACATTTCCCAAAACAACTATTGTCAAAAAAGTTCAAAAAGTGGGTTAAAAGGGCAGAAAACAGTTCAAGGTGAAAACCCGTGAACAAACCTGAGGATTGATTTTTGGGTGGCCTAAAAAAGTCAAAATCCCACAAAATCCATAAAGCAGACATCAGTGAACCAAAAGGGAAGTTGTGTGCCAAGACTCAGTGCAATCTGACAACTAGGTACATGGATTGTGATCCATGTTCCTCTGACACAAATTGACACCAAACTTGCACCATAGCTAGAGCACATCACAGGGACTCTAGTGATCATTTCAAAATTGAATTTGGATATAAAAAACCAAGCCAAAAGCTCAAAGCTGTTTGGCATTATGAGCAAGTGCCAGAATTGACTTAATTTTCAATCGAGAGGTCCATTCTCAGAAATTTTAGTACCAAATGACCTACTAATCATGCTGATTCTGTTGGTACCAAGAAAATTCGATTTGTCCTCCAAACATGGATCGCGATCCATGTTCCTCTGAGTCATAATAAGAGCAAAATTTCACCACAGATAGAGATAGTCTCCAAGACCTTGGTGGTCTTTTCAAGATTGAAATTGGACTTGAATAGTGGATTTTATGAGAAAAATTGTGAAGTTATTGAAAGTATCTGATAAAATTTTGTCGATTGAAAGCATAACAAGAGCGACTGTAAACTCATAGCCATCAAACATTTTTTGACAGGTTGCATGTGCTAGAGAGTACGACCCAACAAGTAAGACCAAATCGAGGAATTCAAGTTAGCCAATGAGGTAACAAGGTTTGGATTTTGTAATATCAGTTCTTCATGTATTTGCGATCAGGAAGATTGTACCAGAATAGGAATTTCAGCGTTGAGACCAAGTGATCAACCATTCAACTGAAGGTAGTGTGAATCAAAATCCACTACATCCGCTAGAAGCCATTTTAGAGGAAAGTTTCTCTGATACCTCATCAGAAAGATCATACACCATAATGACTGAGGAATTCAACAAGGTGAAGTTTAAGGAAGGAACTTCTACCGGGGCAGGTCCTTCACCACCTACATTTGACGTCAAATTGTTGTATCTAAGATTTCAATTTGAGAATGAAATTAAAGCCTAAATCTATAAGGATGGAATGGACCGCTAGTGTGTTAAGTTGGAAAAAAAGCCCAACGAGTTCAAGGACCTTGTAGATGTGGACTATAGCGAAGACAAATCTTTGAACGGGAGGGAATGATGTACATAGTTGTTCACAACTCCTTTATTATGGACAAATGGGGATTGACTGGCACCAAGGACCTTGTAGATGTGGACTATAACGAAGACAAATACTTTGACCGGGAGGGAATGATGTACGTAGTTGTTCACAACCCCATTATTATGGACAAATGGGGATTGACTGGCACCAAGGACAAGGTATATGATGAGTTAGTAGATGAACCATCCAAGATGGACAAGCAAAACACCATGCTCAGGCGCACTAACGAGACGGAGCGGCTTAATATTAACAACACTAACATGGGGCTATATAAATGCAATAATGGAGAACAAACACTCTATTATAGATGTGATGAACCCTGCATCGAGGAGCTGACTGACCGAAAGAGACTATATGTTTTTACATACACAGAGGGGAGAAGTATCCAAGTGATCATGATGGATAAGCATGGCTAGAAATACTCTCCTATAGACCTTAAGGAGCTAGAGCGGTATACATACTTTGGTGGACCACTCCACCAATATTATGTAAACTCCAAGCCAGTTAAATCCATGAAGACTCAAATGAGACAAGAAACTGGGTATGTTACTCCAGTAAGAACGAGAGTGAAAGATTCATTTGGGCACCAAAAATTCTCAAATGTAGGACCCATGGGATCAATGGGGTCTAGAGTTTCTTTGAACACACATAGGGACAATATAGCACCTGATTTGACTTACGTAACTAGAATCCCTTTGACTATTGCACAAGATCGAACAGAACGATTGGATGAACGTATGGCAGAGAGGACACCGGTTGTAGTGCCAAGGGGAGAATATGAAATTAGAGAGACCATGTCAGGAGGACTGGGGATGGTTAGGATGGTTGCAGAGGCTAGACGTATGCGACCATCTCAAGTGGCCCCAAAAAGTATAGTGGATCGGGAGATCTGTACGCTCACGTTTTGATCCTCAAACAAGTGTTGAGGGCTGAATAGGTAATCAATTTCCACACTTAATACGAAGGATTTGGGTTGACCCTAGAAGCAACAACCTTGACCTGGTTCCAACCACTAAACAGCTGGGGATTCCCAAGTATAGAGCAACTTCTTCGAGAATTTGCAGAGGAATTCTCAAAGAGAGGGAGTTAAGCATAATACGGTCTCCCAAATCTATGCATTTAGACAATAGGAGAAAGAAAAGGTGAAGGAAGCCTTGTTTTGATTTAAGTAATACATAGAAAGATGTCCTGCTAGAGAGCTACCTCAATATGAGAGGCTGTCAGTCCTTTTCATAGAGGGATTGCGAAATGATACTCTCAAAAAATATTTGCACTTAAAGGCATGTGCTACTTTTGAGCAAGTCACAAAAGAGGCATTGTATTTGGTAGACACCTATAAGGCATATGGGGAGGTGACTGAGGACATAGGACAAGGGACGAGTAGCACCTCTTCAACCACTAGCAAACCACGATGAAACAGGGTGGGCATAACCCAACTATGCCGGACATTGATCGAATGATTGAGAAAGTGATCAGAAGGATAAACCAAGAAAACAAGACGATCCCAAACACACGACAACAGCCCACACAAAAATGGGACACTTGTGGAGGAGATCATCCAACTTAGTGGTGCAACATGCAGCCGAGGCCAAGAGCAAATGTAAAGCGTGTATTGAAGTGATGTGCTATCGAACAAAAATGGACAAACCATGAGCCCCACGAATGTTTCTACAATAGAAACTATATTAGAGAAAGACCATATGGGCCACTTGGAGGGCAACAATTGCCACCTCCTCTAAGATACCAAGTAGGACAAAATAACACAGTCCAAGGGTAGGAAAAACCTCAACTTGTGTTGGGACATCAGCTTCCTTTACCCTAGGAAAACAGAGCCATGGTAAAAATTTCTCAACCCATAGAGGCACCTGTAGATCAGAGTATGATACAGGTAGTTTCATACATAGAAGATTCAGACAGCTCTTATGAGAGAGGGTTAGATAGTAGTGCCTATGCTTCTGAAGGACAAATTCCATGGATAGATTCTAAAAGGATGTCAGAATCATCATACATAGAACAACCAACAAAAAACCATTACCTGGTCGATGAAAGTATGCTCATGTTCATGGAAAATCAGAACTACAGACCTAGGGGATACCCTCCTAGAATCGATGGGGGTTCCACAAGCTTCTCCACCACTAGTAGAACCATGCATGAATGTGGCGGTGATCATTGGGCAAGAAGTTGTCCACACAAAGGAGAGCGTATCAAACTCTTTGGGTACTGTGAGGGATGTACAAATGACCATCTCATTCCACACTGTCCGAAATACCTTGACAACAAGGGGAAGGCTACCATGAACAAAATCGGAATTGTATCAAGCTCAAGTGGATCAGAAATGGAACCAGCAGTTCCAATGAATGCTGTAACAAGAGCACAAGCAAGAGGCTACAAGGAACATCCCACCCAGCCAAACCGAGATAGAGAATTTGTTGGTTAGAACCCCTAGGAAATCTTGGAAGGCAAAAAGGGACAAGATGAGAGCCAAAAGGATACAAGAAAAATTAGCCTTAGAAACCAAATTGTAGCAAACAGAAGAACAATTGAGAGTGGAAAGGGACCATAAAGAAAATATTGATCTAGTAAAACCATCAGTAATACCTTTGGGAGGATCGAACTTGGTGGACAAGGTCTTTGAGCCATTAGATGCGATCTTAAAAGCTTATGAAGCTAGACTAAAGCCCAACCAAACCTAGGAGCATAGATGGTTAACGTATCCTCATCCAGGGTATGAAAAAGAGAGGTTGCAGATGTGCAAGGAGCTCATCTAGGCGGCCCAAACTCTTATGGAACCACCTATTCCTATTGCTCCAAGGATTGAGGTATTGATCCATGAAAAAATCCAAGAGTTGAAGAATCGAGGTATCGAAGATAGAGACCAATACAACAAATGAAAGCTTTCCATGACCAACATGTAATTAGCAAGGAGTTCCAAAAAGGGGATTACGTTTAGGAGTATATTCTAAAGCAACACTCCAAAAAACTCAAAAAGCGAGGGATGGGGCCTTTTGTAATACATGATACATCGCAAAGCGGCACCATCAAGCTTGCAACATTGGTAGGTGAGGAGATGCCTAATTGGATAAGTGGGTGTAGGCTAAAAAAATTATCTTCTTCCATTAATACTAGAAGAGCTCCAAACAATTCATGGAGAGACCAGCGGAGAAATCAAGCCCATGCTATTTGAGAACAGACTAAAGAAGAAGTTAGGATCATAATATTAAAGCAGAAGGAACAAGCAAACCTTCGGGAAAATTGGTGGCAGTACAAATGCATCAATCCTCCTCCAATAGCATCAATTCAAATGGAGCCTAGATGGTGAGGTGGCATAGATCAACGAATTTTACTTCACCTTCATGATGGTTCCATCGAGCACGCATTAGTGGACATTGGGACACGAGCAAATGTCATTAACTACTCAACATTTTTAAAAATTACAAGGGAACATCTAACACCAAATACTATCAGGTTTAAGGTGGCCAAGTAAGAAAAAATGAACAGCCTGGGATATGTCAATTTACCAATAATTGTTGATGGAAATGCTTATCCTCATCAATTTCATGTAGTTGCATATATAGACCTTAATGAGGCAGTAATTTTGGGAGTGCCATGGATACGCACTTATAAAGCCACATCGAATTGGTAGAATGATGCTTCACAACTCATGTTAGTTAGATGACACATCTTTCACCACACCATTCACACAGTCAAATTACCTATGAGAATTTCTTCTACTAGTCCTTGAACCTATGCCACAGTCTTCTACAAAGGTGATCAAGAAAATATGGGTAAAAAATCCATTATGCAAATCCATCCGAAAAAAATATGGATACCCAAACAAAATTGTATTGAAATTCAACCTACGCCACACCAACCGGTACCAAACCCAAACCTCACCCAAACAAAAAAAGCTACAAATTTTGTCAAGACAACAAAGCCAATACAATCAAACCATCAACAACCAAAAAAAAGTCCTTTGGAAATGGAGACCAAAAACAACTCACCAACAGGATGACTGGAAGTCAAAATCCACATCAAAGCAATTTTAGTGGCATCCAAAAAAGAGCCATCAATCTAAAGACGATGTAGAGTCAAAACTACAAGATTTCACTGTCAAAGATAGAGCGTGTCTTCCTCAATTTCTTTTGTTTGGACCACGAAGCTTCAAACTAACCTCATCATGAACAACCCTCAAACATATGGTTTATAACCCACGTCTTGCACTGCATTTTGTTACCCCATGCACATCTTCCATTCTCATCCTAGAGCCACATTATACGGCTATGCATAGACACTTACTTCGTACCCATGCACTTTGACACATGTTCATCCGGGACGACTCACTATGGGAAGGGGAGAAAACTAGCAGCAAGATAATCATCATTTTGTATATATTATTTTCTTATCATTTTCTTTTATCAAAATTTCAGAGCTTTTTACCTCTTAGCACACATAATAATGAGCCATATTGACACCATTCATGAAAAATATGATGCCAGGCTGAGAATATGTATATATGAGTGATTACAATAATTTTGACGAAATCGTAGACTAGAAGGCTACAGCTGCCTTCTTCTTCATCTTCATCTTTGTCCTCTTTTGCCAAATACACTTTGGGCCTTGGATTTCTGCTTGTGTTGCCTCTGTCCCTTTTGAAACACTTGGAAGGAAGATGACCCTTCTTTCTGCAAATGCTGCAAGTCTTCGATGCTAGGCAATCCTTTGCTATGTGCCCTTCTTTGCCACACTTGAAACAAGTTTTGTTACTTGAGCTAACTGCAAAAGCTCCTCCTCCTCAAGCAACATTCCTCCCTTGCTTCTTCTCCTCGGACATTAAAGAGTTGATTACATCTTGGAAATCTGGCATTGGATCCTTCTCTTCAATGATGGTCATTATCTGGTCAAATCTAGGTGGTAAGGCTGCTAGAAGAACTGCGATTTTGTCATCCTCTAGTACCGCACTATTTACATAAACTAGTTGTGTGGTCCACACTTTAGGACAAAGCTCAAACTTTACAATATAGCCATATGGAACTAGGTCGAGCAAGGCCAGATGAGGCTCTACGATTTAATTGACAAAATAATTAAAGTCATTTATAAAATAAATGACCTTATAAGAGGTGGTTCATATGCAATTGCAAAACTGGGTCATGCGGTGATACATGCTCATGCTATGGGTTGTGCAATCAGAGGGTATGCAGCTACTCTAGGTGCCTGGACATGCACGACCCGCGTACAAGCTCACAAGATTACCATAATTTTTTCTAGGCTACCTAAACCCTAGAGGTGGGAATAGCTTGTGCACATGCACATAGGGTTAGATGTGCACGTGATATCAAGTCAAATCCCTAAAAATCCATAAATTACAATCCTCAAGAAAAAACTACAATTTTTTCTTGCAAATAACGGAAAATTTTCAAATTTTGTATGTTCATATGCTCCAATAGAATATAAGAAGTTGTAAGCCAAATAGATGCATGGACAAGTGAAAAGCATCCAATTAGGCCTAAAGTCATTGAAAATGCTGCAAAATTGCCCTTTATGTATTTGTAACCTAATGCAAAACCATACAACAACATAAAGGACCTTTCCAAGCCAACCTAGCTATCTGTCAATTCCCTTGAGATTTGCCTATCCATCCAAACCCCACAATGATGGAGCAAAAAACATTGTGCACACACTCACACAACCTCACACTAAAACAAAACACAAGGAGATCCCTTGTTCTATTTGAATCACACATGTCCACTCAAGGGTTTTATTAAATATCTTCCCACACTCAAATAAAGCTCTAAACTTCACAAACTTCAAGCCCATATCTACCCACAAACACTACAAAGTGAGTCAAATTGATTAAAGCTTATAATAATATATATTGGCTACCAAAAGACACGAAAAGGACCATAAAAAACACAAAAACTCTATCCAAGACAATGACCCTCTCATAACATTGCAAAATGAGTACCAAACTCCACTTTGTTAGACTCTTTGGTGTAGCCTCAACCCTAATGGCATGGACACAGGGTCAGATTGAAAAAATCCACATGATCTTATGTGCATTCCTTGTGCACACACATCCTTAAAAACCTTAGAGATTCCATAGAATCTCATGTTCAAAATTAAAGAGACGAAACCCTTATTCACTCTGCAATACACTCAAAACTAGGAAGCAACCAAGTGGAGACTTCACATGACCACCTACAAAAACCTTGCTCCTTCTCTCACACAAAGAGTTGAAATTGCTAATATTGTGTCAATCAAGCATGCACTAGCTTGGGAACTCATAGTCCCTTGACTTATGTAAAAAAAAAAAACCTCCATTTCACACCATTTGGACCTAGACTTTTAACTTCTTAAAGGCCATTTTTCCCCAATTTTAATCCTTGATAGGTATTGTGGGAAAAATTCCAAATGGACTCCAATTTTATTTAAAGTTTAAGTTCAAAAACAACTCCATTTATCCAATTCCACTTGTATGGGAATGAGAGCTTCCTTTCCATAAACAAGCTCATATGGCATAAACTGTGTAGACATTGTATACAAAATACTATAAGCCCACAAACAATTTTCCAAGTCAAGAGCCCAATCTTTAGGATGCTCCATAGTATACTTTGAAAAAAGTTTTACAATTTGACCTATTCAACTTTCAACCAATCTATTGAATTGTGGCTAATAAGGAGAAGAATGCATGCATTGAATCTTTAGTTTGTCAATAAGGGCATCATCAAGTTCTCCTAGACCATGATCAGAAATGATAACCATCAACACACATGTGCATACAAAAAACATGACACTCTTCTAGTTGTTACATCTTTTATGACGCCTGCTTCTATAAGGAAAAAGCCATTATTGGTGCTTAGCATCAGAGCTGCATTATCCACTCCATTTTGCAAATGCATCAAAAAACATTATTCTTTTTTAGGTTCATTTAAATGTTTTTAATTTGCAAACACTTGGTATTCATGGTATTATTTTCACCAAATATAATCATCTCTTATCATAGCGGGCTAACAAAAACCTCCTTTTAAAATATGAAAGACAATCTGATCCTTGCCTTCACGTCTTATTCTTTCATGGAAATGCTTCAAAATCAAACCTATATCTTCTTGGTAGGTAACTCTCCTTATAATTCTATATTTACCATAAAACATGAGATCCTCACCTAGGTACTCGGCGTCATTGTTGCTTTCACAAGCTCTAGAAATTATTACGTCTCCCTTTGGATTCTTGATGATCATCCCACCACTTGAATTTTGAAGCACCTTCTTGTATGCAATATCAAACATCATCACATAGTCATTCAAAGTATCCAATTCCTCTTTAGGATTACAATTATAGACTCTTGGGTAAGACGACACCTCCTATCCCTTGTGTACCACTATGTCAGCCAGGTGAGTTCAAATATAATGATAAACTTCAACCTCAAAATTATATTCTTGTAGCTCCTTAAGATGTTATAGGAATAAAATGTTGTACTATGTAATGGAAATAGCCTATGAACTTTGAGAATAGCGGAATTAGGAGAATTAGACTGAGCATTTCTGTGAGACTACTTTGAGAACATACAGGGTGAACTTAATTAGTGGTAGCAACATAACCATAGTACTTAATTAACTTGGCATTAACAATAATTTGCAAGAGAGAGAGTTTAGAGAACTTAACAACAGTTGAGGACCGAATTTATGTGGAGCCATTCCCCCCTCCAATAGGCTTTTGTATTAGAGATTCTCCCATCAAGAGAGACTTGGTACAATACAATCTATATATTCCTTGTAACCTAGGTGATTGAATGAAGATGGAAAGCTTCATACATAATGAGCATAACATGGACTTTGTAAAAAGCATTAAACATCCCCAGCTTGAGTCCCAAGGCCTCAAACACCTTCAAAGGTGGAGAGAGCTAGCGGGGAATGAGAATAGGGAAGAGGAAGAAGAAACGTTTATAGGAGAAAGAAATAGTTCCTCACTTATCATCAATATTATTTCTTAGCACATAATAGCATAGTAATGAAGATGGAGAAGATGGCAAGATTAAGCATTGGAGCATGGTTCTTGGTTGGATTTGCAGCCCATAGCCAAGAGTGTTAGTGTAGGCTCTACAAGCTTGGAGAAGGAGATGGAGCTCTTGCACTTTGCAACTCACATAATGTGTGTGTGTGTGTGTGTGTGGGAGAGTATACCCCCCCAAGATAGTCCCCCTCCTTGCTTTGGTTGACCCCCTCTTCTAGCGCTAGCTTACACTTGATTGGACCTCCTCAAACTTGGCCAATCACATGCTTAGTGCATATCAAGCAACAAGGGTAGTCTTGGGACACGTGTCCCCTTTTCCCTTTGAGAGAGAGGACTTGATAAATGCATACACAATTAATTAAATTAGCTTAATTATCATTGGACCCCTTGGGAGGCTATCCAATAGGCTTTATGCACACCATGAGGGTAACATGAAGAGGAGCTTGAAAAGTGTCCTATTTGCTTTCTTTGTACCAAGCTTGCCTTGTGTGAGGGTATGTGTGTCCTCTCTCTAGCTACTACAAAGAGGGCTCGCCCCCTCATGAGTAGGGATATGCTTTGACTTTTTGAACACCTTACCCCCTCAAGCCCTTATTCATGGAGCACCTTACCACCCCACCTAGAGCAGCTTAAACAGCAAGCATGACAAGCACCTCAAGCACCTTAATTAGCAAGGACAAAAATAACCTCAAGCACCTTAGTCAGCAAGCACAACAAGCACGTCAAGCATCTTACTCAGCAAGCATGACATGCACCTCTAGCTTGGGCCGGGTTCCCACCTCAAGCACAATTCTAGCTTGCCTAAGGTCAAAGGATTATTAACACTAACCATGTCTTGGATGAAGCTAACCCTAAGGTCTTTAAGCTCCATTAGCTAACCTTGCTCTTTTACAAATCATCTCTCATTTGGACCCCTTTAATCTTGGCCCAGTGTTGAGATAGATCCATAAGCACATGTCTATATTCTAACCCTTGTTCTAATCTATTCTCCCACATTAAATGATTATTTTAATATGAGAAAATCATTTGGGTTGGTTAGATATTAGATTTTATGACATTACCTCTCTCTTGAAATCATAGTCATCCTCGACTATGAGGTAGAAGAGATAAAGCCTTAGTCATCAGTCAATGTTTCTTAGTGGGTAGAGGATCCCTTTTTATCCTACGACATCATTCCAAGATGGATGCCTAATCCATTTGGTGCTTGGGAGACATAGCTGCCACAAGCATGTCTACTCTTAAGGCCATTTCATTCTCCCAAAGTTGAGTGACAAATTCTATTTGGTGTTTGAGAGATGTCATCATTACAAACATGATTGAAAGCATGCATACTATTTAAATTTGTGCACAATTAAAAAAAGAATTAGTCTTATAAGACAAAAAGATTGGTCATTTAAAAGAAATTTATATATTTGCTTACTCTAATGTAGCATTGTAAGCATTGACAATGTTCATACTATCCTTAAGCTGTATTCCTTGCATCCATCTAGCATCTTCAAAAGGATAATTATTGAGTTTAATAAGATACTGTCGAATAATCTTACCATGTCGTAGTACCTTATCTTTATGCCAAAGTATACCTTCGGGTTGTAGCACCTCTTCTTGGTCTTTGATTTCGGGAGGGTCTTCAATAATTGGTTCACTTGGTGGCTTTCCTTTGTAGGGCTTAAGTAGTCTCACATGAAAAGCATTGTGTATGAGCCAATGGTTGGACATGCTAAGTTGATAAGCCATCTCATTGATTGGATTCAAGATTTGAAAAGGACCATAATATCTTTTTGCTAGTTTAGCATATTACTTTTGATGGCCCGTAGGATTTTTGCCTGTTGTTTGCATCAATTGAGCCTTGGGATGCTTAAGTGACACCCAATCATTTTCTTTAATAGTTAAGGCCCTTTTGTGATTGTCAGACAACAGCTTTTTGCCTTTGTTGAGAGATGGATATAGTCTCCTTAATCTTTTGGAAAGATTCTTGTAGGTCACGGCTATACTCATTGGCAACAAAGATCTTCCCATGTACTTTAAGTAGCAAGGGACTTTTAGGTCTTCCCTTTATGATTTCAAAAGGTGCTCTTCCCATATAAGTATGGACATTATTAGTATGCATACTCTACAAGGGGTAAGTACTTCTTCCATTGTGAGTGTTGATCTACTTCTATAACATAAGTCTTTAGTAGATCTAAGACTGGAAATCTCACTTTGGCCATCCGTTTGTGGGTGATAGGCCGAAGAGAAATTCAATCTTGTACCTAGATTTTCAAAGAGACCTTTCCAAAAATTACTGATCATTCTAAGATCTCTATTTGACATGATGGATGTTGGTAATCCATGGTGTTTGAAAATATGAGATATGAAAAAAGTTGCCATTTGGTGTGCCTTAATAGGCTTTTTGACAAGAATAAAGTGTGCTTGCTTGCTAAACCTATCGACTATTGTCCATATTTCCATATTCCCATGGATATACTTGGGTAATACAAAGATAAAATCCATGGATATACTCACCCATGGTGAATTAAAGATTGGAAATGGCTGGAGTAATATACGTTGCTTCCCTCTAATATACTTAGTCTTTTGGCATACCACACATTTTGAACATACTCTTGTATGTTCAGTTTCATGGTAGGCCAATAGAAGTACGTCGCTACTCCTTGAAGAGTAGGTTGAATGCCTCTATGCCCCGCATACGGAGCAATATGTGATTCATACATGATTTTCTCATGAAGGGAGTGGATAACACATAGCCTATTGCCATGGAGAAGATTGTGTGACAGTACATTGGATGCACCTTTGTCTATTTGTACTCGTTCAGGTTCTCACCATGCATCTTATGCATCAGATTGTTATGCTTTGTCTGTGTCTAGCTTACATGATTGTTCGCAGATACGCCACGACGGACGTCAGCACATCGAGAACTCAGCTAACAAGATTTGTCAGCTAAGGACGAAGCTCGACCCGCAGGTGCGTGGAAGCAAGCATAGGGTGTCAACCTACACTCGACCGACTCTCGACTACTTCCTACAGAGGTCTCTACCCAATGTCTAAGCTACAGCCTTCAGGAGTACATAAGAGGAGATTTCCTACAACTCTTTCAAGAGCCAAATACCCATCAAACGTTCTCGAAACGCTACGGAACTTGAAGGAAACCCTATTAACACCAATAGGTCGCTCTCCCTAAGGTCCATGAACCAAAACCCCAACCCTAAACACCAGGTGCAAAATCACGTAGGATGTCTGGTCAAAATTTGCAGGTCGTCGTTTCTGAAAACTAAAGTGCCTAATGTGTAGCTCTACTCAATGCGAACGCATGGATATGCTGAAATGCGAAAACAGACAACGTATGCTCACCGAATCACCAGATATAGCTCGTGGGTCGAGCTCGGAAAGCCAGATCATACACACGCAATGTAGGTATTGGCGCATAGCTCTCTTCGGGGGCAACACACTGCACTTCTTCGCACTCGATTCCAATCACCGGTGCACGCGTAGTGTCAAGATTTCTCTCACTCTCTCTCGTACACAGAGTACGCTCACTTACACAGACAAAACTTATAAAATGACAAAGGTTTTTTTCATTAAGGTCAAAAGTGGTATAAATACCTTACAATCTCAAACCCTAATGTTCCAATTTAACCATTCACTCAGTCTAAATGTAAAAAATGGGATACAATCTGGAAGCTTCTGCAAGCCCCACTATTTACAAACGTGAAATGACGGGTTTTCTCAATTAAAGAATAATTACAAAAAGTAATATCCTGTCGAGCAATCATCCTCCGTTGGGTGTGTCCAGACGCTAACACTCCTCCCTCCTAGTTCAGGTCGTCCCGGACATGGCAGTAGAGCTGTTTCTTTAGTGCAGGCTTTCGTGCATCTTTAGAAGAGACTCATACAGCGCATGCTGAGCCAGTAATGTCGGGCCAAATATTTCTATATTGATGGTGAAGAAACCGGTTAGAAGGCTTCTTCAAAGGCCCAAAGGTGATATGAGGGCAAAAACATGATTCTCTGATAAAGGGCATGTATCACCTCATGAGAAGGCTGAGCAGACAGATCATATGCACATCTATATGTGTCTTGGAAGAAGAAGATGCTGTCTGTTGCTTGTCCAGGTTTAAAGGTTTCAAAAACCTCCAGAAGGGTTTTACAGATTTTTCTGAGTAGATGCAAGAGAGGTCAGGCGAGCCAGTGAACAATTTAATGACACCTGTAAGGGTTTTCACCATGTATTGCTCACTCATTCTCTTGCCTGCCTTCAAGCCTGGCAGCTTTGGGTAGTTGAGCCATGTGGGTTGGCTTTTCTGCAGCAGCTCTTGTGCTTTCTACGTCTGCATCCTTGGTAGAGGGCAAAAGCTAAGTTTGTCTCTAACTCTTTTAGGCGCCTCTACCAGATGAACTAAATATTGCGGGTATTTGGTTAGCCATGCCTTTCTCCACTTTGGCTGAGAGTCCACAATCAACTTAACTTCTTCTGGTTTGGAGATATCTGCTTTGTATAGTGGCATTATTGGCTCCTCTTTAATCAGTTTGTTTATTGTAGCAGTTTTATACTTTAGAAGAGGATATGGGAGAGAAGGTTGTAGCCATTCATGTCCAATGATATTGGCATCTAACTTCTGAATGGTCATAGACTTAAATACTCTCTCCTCCCACTCCATTGCTTCTTTGGTCATGTCTTTTATTGCCGCTTCTATTGCCTTCTGTAGATTTTCTTCTTCTTCTTGTGTCAGATCCTGGGGTTCTTGTGATGGTCCCACAAGGATGTCCTCTTGCATAGTGGTGTCCACTTGATCTGAGACATTTTCTATGTCAATGCCTTCCATTGTTGTTGGCCCTGTGCTCAAGTGTTGCTCTTCAGTCTGCTGTTTGCCTTTCAGCTCATCTATCTGCTTCTGATATGCCTTCTTTTTCTGTTCATCTTGATCTCCCATGTTCACTAAGAGGTCGTTCAAATATGCATTGGTTTTTTCAGCCTCTTCTAGCTTCCTCTTGGTGTCTTCATTTTTTGTTTGCAATCTCTCTAGTTCCTCGTCCATCTTCTTTTTCAAGGCTTCTAGCTCATCTTTCATGGCCTTGTTCTCATCTTCCAGACGGTTTTGCATCACTAGGGAGCCCTCGGCCAGCATCAGTCTTTGTCTCTTCTCTAGTGTCAACTCATTTTGGAGTTCCTTCATCTGTTCTTCATATAGATCATTCTCAGAAGCAGTGCCAGTCGAGGTAGCAGCTCTGACTTTGGCCGGAGATTCCCTTAGCCATTGGATGGTCTGATCTTTCACTTTCATTTAATCTTTCATCTCTATCACTTCATCCTGGCTTGCTTCATGTTCTAGCTTAGCCTTTTCCTTAGCATTCCTCAAATTTTCAACCTCTTTGGACTCATCAGCAAGCTGTAGTGTCAAATTGTCCCTCTCTTTCTCCGCATCTGTCAGTGATTTGCTAATTTTCTTGTACTCCTCTGCTCTTTGAAGATTTTGTTCTGCTGCCTGACTCTGTCGTTCCATCTCTTGGCATCTTTGTAGTGCCACGCCCAGATCGGCTTGCAGCTTGGTTTGTTTCTCTATGTTCTCTTGGTCCTGTTTTTGCAGTGAGTCCACTTTAGCTTTGATATGAACTTCATTTGTTTTGAGATTATCAATTTCAATCTCAGTGGCCATTGACCTTGCTTTGAGCCCGATGAGTTTTTGCATCACTGCATCCCAATCATTGGTTGGTGGCTGTAGATCCACTGTATCTGTGGCCATCTCCTTCAACTCCACTAACCGAGCGCTCTGCATATATTCCTTGGGTCTTGTGCTCGACAGCTCAAAAGCTGCATTAGCTGCCTCTTCTCGAGAGTACCCAGTAGCTAGGAGATCAAGAAATATTCTATAGTTTCTTTCTTCTGGATCTGGCTTCTCATCTTTTGGCTCAGCTTCTTCCTTGTGCTCTTCCACTTTGTTCTTATCTTGCTTGGAGTCTTGTTGCTCATCAGGTTTGTTCAACTCCTCTTTTTGTTGGGTTTGTGGAGGACTAAGAGGAGGTGGTGATGGTGGTGGGCTGGATTCTTGGCTTGATGGTGGAGTTGGTTGCTTCTTCTTGAAATCCGGATCCACCTTTGTTTTCCTCTCTCTTTCTTGGCCTTCCTGCTCTTCTAGCAGCTGCCGTTTCACTTCGTCCACCTCTTCTTCTGTAAACGGTATATTTGGGATATTCTCTACTGTAGCATCTAAGATCTCGAAGTTCTTGATATAATCTTCAAACCGATCCCTGTGAATCCTTTGAGATGATCCAGACATAGCCTCAAGGGATGGCTTCCATAACTCGCTCAGATCCCCTTTTAGCGCTCTCTCGGCTCTGAAACTTTCCATCAATCTTTCTAGCCTTGCCGCTTTCTGTGACTTTGTTTCCTTGATTGGCACCTGTAGAGTTTCCTTCTTTCCCTTCTTTGGCTCTGGCGGCTCTTTTAACACTGTCTCTAAACTGTGCTTCAACCTTGTGGCTACCCTGGGCGCCCTAGGAGGTTCTTCTTCTTTGTCTTCCTTCAGCTTTAGCCAATCATTTTGTGAGGGAGGTAGAGGCCAGTTTCCCTTGGCATGCAATGCTCCATAGACAACTTTTGTTATCAGCTCACTAGGTACAATATAGGTGGGATTTTTGGTCCCCATCTTCACAAGATTGTCGTGGATGTAAGCGGCATAATTTATCTCTTTTGGTTTGCTCTTCTACATTGCCCAGGTGAAAGTGGTGGCAATAGCTCGAGGTGGCATCCTGTATTTCTGTGGCCACTTGGTACACATGTGGAAGTATTGATTGTATAGTTGGCTCATGATAGCCACCTTTGGGTTTGCAATATCTTCAAATGTATAGTTATTCTTCTTTTCCAAGTAGACCTTAATGTCATCTCGCCTCTTTGTCACAGTGTCTCCTTTGTTAGAGATGTCAAGTATTGCTGCCACCACCTTCTCTGTGATGACAATCATTGTATCAGGCTTGCCTTGCAGATCTGTAACTCGGGCTATGCCGTCCTCTTTGATTGTGGTGAAAAATTCCCACACTCTTTTAACATCAATCCCTGCTGGCAAGGCTTCAAAGTAATTGTGGAGATCTAGTTTCTCCAAATAGTCCCCCATCTTGCTCCTAACAAATTCATTGAGCTCTCGAGGTATCATGGGTAGCTCCACTGCATTTCCCTCCGGATCTTCAAATACTCCTTGGTAGATTCGTAGATCATTGGTCTCTAGCAGGTCATCTTGAATCCACGTGCTTGTGGGCTTGAGGGTTCCCTCTGGGATAACAAAAGGCTCTACTTCTTCTAAGTAGTCCTTGATAGTCATCCTCTTCTTCTTTGCAGGTGATTTTGTGGATGACATGGATCCTGTTGCACTCAGTAGTCCAAAGTTATCGTTTTTTACATATTAGCTGATAAACTGAGTTATGACTACTCAAATGACTTGAAAATTGAAATAAGAACTCAAAAGGAACTAGGGAAACCCTGCATGTGCCCACAATAGATTTTTGGCTTTAAAAATAATCATGTAGACATCCTACGCGCAGGATGTCTACCTTCTCTGTTTTTGGTGAAACTTGACAGGCTTGTGGCCCTTGACCTGTGCAACATGGCTATGTACTTGAAATTGGGTTTGGGCATCAAAAAGTGCAATTTTGAGCAGATTTAGGCTTTTAACTCACAAATTGGGTAGGATGTCCTAAACAGGTGGCAAATGATATTCAATTGGGTTGAAATTTGATATATAGGCTTCTTATACCATGTAAATGGCTCCCTTGAAGTCAATTCCTGCACAGAAGGTCAATATGACACTGGAGACATCCTACGCGTAGGATGTCTATTTTCTCAAAATGACTTGAAGTTGGTTCTGTGGGTAGCCTTTAGCATGTAGAACATGACCCTGCTCTTAGATTTTGATTTGGATAAGCATTGGTGTTGTTAAGAGCATGTGTAGTGTTTTTAGGCTCAAAAAGTGCATCTTGGAGGTTTTGGGGGCCACATTTGATGGGAATGGCTTGAAATTTGATACATGAGCTTATGAAGGTGTTATAAAGACATATGGAACTCAAAAACACCAGCTGGAGGTCAAATAGGTCATTTAGACATCCTACGCGTAGGATGTCTATTTAATTAATTTTCATATCTGACCCCACAGTTAGCTTGGCAATGTGCTAATGAGTATATTGTGCAAGTTTCATGTGATTTGGACTAGTTTTGGTAGGTCTATGACCCATTATTGCCACTATGCTCCGACTTTCCGTTTTTTGATGCATATGAGGTCAACTCTTGTCCAAATGTGATGAAACTTGATGGCTAGCATGTATAAGCTATGTAGAAGCTGTGTATGAGGTGAGATGTTGAGTTTGGTTCCCAATCATGGCCTTGAGACATCCTACGCGTAGGATGTCTCCTGATGAATTTTATATGAGAAATGCTACTGGTACATGCCCTGAGCCCCCCTGAGTCCCCTTTAAGCCCTATTTCAATAAAAAAGTCAAATAGATAGATAGAAACTCCCTGTTTGGCTTTCAGAGCCTCTGAGCCGTTTTCTGACTCTTGGAGTGCTTTTCGGCCATGAAATTTCTTGATGTTAGTTTCCATAGCTTCATGGTTCCTTGGGGATCCTTGCCATATGGTTTTTGTTGGCTTTGGCTTCACCGGAGCTCCGTTTGGCAATTTGTCGCTCTGGAAGCGCCCGTGGTTGCGTTCACATGTTATCGATGACTTGTGGTGGTCTACCACCATAGGACTTGGTTGTTGATGGTCTAGGAATGCCGCTCGTGAAGTTTGGTGGCAAACGGACATCGGGTTTGGCCGAGAGAGCTAGTTGACGCTTTGTGTGTCTGATGCCGTTCTTGAAGCTTAGTCCCGCTTCGGGTCGCCTTATGGCCATGTGGGCTATACAGCCTTGTAGAGCATGTCGAGATGCTCCTACCCATGAGTTTTGGTAGCATTTGGGCACCTTTCCACCGATTTACCATTTGGTGGCCTCTTGCAGGGCTCTAGAAGTTAGGGTTTTTCCCAATGGTTTTTTTGCTACCTTTGTGCATTCAAGATGTTAGGGTAACCCACCGATGAAGCCTTATTGCTTTTCGGTTAGCCGTTAGGTGGCCACCTTTACCTGTAGGTCTCTACTGCCCGTTTCCCGTGTGAACCCTACACTAGTTTTTGCGACAAAACATCAAACATACGCGAAAAGCTCAAGGTGGTGAGCCTACCTCTCATATCTAGAGCCTGTCGGGTGGTCGTGCGCGTCGTAGAAGCAGCTGGAAGTCCGGTTCGCTCTAGGTGGCAAGAGCTCTCTCTCAAGAAGGAAATAGTAGAAATGAGCTCTAAGTGAAGTGAAAAAATCTTATAATGGGGGTCCTTGAACCACTTTCTATGAAATTTGACATGTGCTCTCAACTTCTTGCGAGATGCGGTTTAGGCTCGAAGAATTCTTGATTTGGACTCCATTTGCCCAGTTTCCGAGAAATTTGACATTTCGGTCAAAATTTGGCCAAAACACGCCTTCCGCTCCATTCACATAATTGCACCCCCATTGTACCATAGGTTGTCCTATAGTCACTGATTATCCCCATATTTTTGTTTTTGATTATGACCGTATTTCACCTGCTTTTTGTATTTTTGAAGTTTTTCTGCCGATAATTAGTAAAATTGAAAAGAAAATAGCACATTAAACCCAGAAAATCCCCAAAAATCATAATAACTCAAAAACATCAATGCAAAACACTATATACACTCACATGCAATTTTTATGGCAGGATTTCTCCGTTTTACCAATATTTTGCCCAAAAAATGACTATTTTTACATATATACACACACACACACACACACACACTGAGGGGCCTGATTTGGCGTTTGGCCCCATATACTTGTAGATTCATACTGTATAAGGGCATATGTACTTAGGTTAGTTCAGAAAATTTTGCAATCAAACGAAAACCCTTCAAAGTAGTCGAAAAACATGCCCTTTTTTGCTCTTTTTACCTTCATTGGGTCCGCATTTGAGAATGCCTCCCCCCCTCCTAGTCGGAGTCCTCCCGGACGACAAGGTATCACTTCGGTGTATGTGGAGTGCATGGGTTAAAAATTGTGCTAATGCTCGACCGTGTAATGTGGCCCTATTTGATGCATACTCATTCAATGCATGGAAAAATCAATGCTGTGCGAGAGGAGGGAATAAGCAAGATGCTTATTGGCATTCGACGTCGAGGTTTCCTATTTGTTGTTGATTTGGTTGGCGGATTTTCTTTGCAAGTAAAAGTTGTAACTCCACAGCTCTCTGTTTGATCGTCTTTCTTGTAAAAGTCACTTGGTTTGCCGCTACTGTCGATATGGCCATGGTTGTCTCCGTGGAGAGAATTGTCGTGGCGGAATTGGCCGTAGTCGTTTTCTCTTTTGCTTTCCATTTGTAGCTTTGTTTTGGAGGTTTTTGTAGGTTTATTGCCACGTCGGTGGTCGTCATTGTTGTGCTGTTGATCGACACCCACATAGATTGGTTTGCGTGTTTCATATGGAGTGTGTTTCTGCATGTCAGGGTTTCTTGTACTGAAGGGAGTTCCTATTGCTTTGGTTTCGGGATCCGAATGCGAGTCGCATTTAAGTTTTTACTGAGCTGGTTGTTGGTTGAACTATGTTCTTTTGTTGACTTCTTCTGTTGTATTGTGGTTTGTATGCCATGTCACCTCTATCCTTCCGCACTCATACTTGTTTTTCTCGTGTTGCTAACCTTGATCTTTTTACTGCGGTCTGTGTTGTTTTATGTTTGTAGTGAACATGGTCGACAGTTCCTTGGTTGTTCTCCATGGGTGTCGTGTTGTTTTTTGATGGCACCCCTCCTTTTGGTTATTTATCTAGTGATTGTGGTGCTGTCATCCTGTTCTTCTGGGTTTGCTGAGCAAAGGCTACCACCTGTTGTTCTTGTGCATGCTGAATTTTGACTGTATCTGAATTCCAATCTATCTGCACATTATGCTCTTTTTGCCAAGGTTGTCCCAACAACATGGGGTGTAGTGTGCTCTCATCCTCAACCACGTAAAACTTGTGGGGGTAAATATATTGATGTATTTGTACATACAATATAGTCCAGCCCAATGTTCTTAGCGAATGTGATGTACTACTAGCACTTGTGAAGTAGCATGTAGTTGATCTTTGGGCTTGAGCTGTTTATATAAGTTGTAAGAGATCAGATTTGCTTGAGCTCCAGAATCAAGCAATGCCGTCGATTCAACTTGATTGCTACCCACTTTGACTGCAATTATTGGTTCCACGGTGTCTTCACCAAATTTTTTTAGTCGAATAGTATTTATTCACAACGGTGATCCACTTTGTTGTTGTTGTCGTAGAAGTCTTCTTTTTGCAATGCGTTCTTTTGCTTCTGCTTGGGCTTCTTCTTGTACCCTCTATTTCTCCTTCATCCGTTGTTTCTCTTGATGGATTTGTTGAAGCATATCCTGTGTTAGTGGTAAATGATACTTTTTTAACCGACACCCACTAATCCAATTTGGCATTTCTTCTCCTGCCAATGTAGCAAGTTTGACAGCTCCACTTTGTGATAAGTCACTAATCACAAAGGATCCCATGCCTCGCCTTTTAAGTTTCTTGTCATGTTGTTCAAAGTATAAACAAGTACATAATCACCTGTTTTGAACTCTTTCATGCGCACATGCTTGTCAAAAAACTCTTTTTGTCTTCTCTTTTTAGCATAGATCGAAGCTACAGCTCTCAGTCGAAGTTCATCTAGTTTTTCAAGATCATCTATTCTTGAAGAGAGCTCATGCCCTGTCCATTCTAAGCGTTTCGCTACTCGTAGAGTTGGAACTAAAAACTCTATGGGTAATATAGCGTTTAGACCAAACACCATGTTGTACGGTGTTGTTCCGATTGATGTTTTGTAAGCTACCCTGTATGCCCATAGTGTTGAGTGTAACTGTTGATCTGAGTCTGTCCTTGACTCTGATACAATTTTAGTCAGAACAGTGCATAGTGTTTTATTTGTGGCCTCAGCTTGTCCATTTGCCTGTGGATGATATGGAGCATATTTTCTATGTATGACCATGAATTCCTCTAGCAGATATTCAATGACTTCATTAAGAAAATGTGTTCCTCGATTCAATTTTTAGTGGTAATCCGTATCGTACAAAGACATTCTCATACAAAAATTGTGCAGTGGTTCTTGCGTCTGCTTTTTGTGTTGCCTTGGCTTTCACCCATTTTGTGAGATAGTCCGTAGCCACAATGATATATTGGGTATGGGTGCGATATGCAGGGGGTGAAATAGGCCCCACAAAAACAATGCCCCATTTTGCAAATGCCCGTGCTCCCATCATTGGCCATAGTGGCATCTCATCTCTCTTTATCCGCACCTTAGTGTGCTGACATGCGTCACAACGCTTTACAAACTCCTCAGCATCCATATGCAATGTAGGCAACCATATTCCTGTGGTTAAGATAATTTTTGCCGTCTTATTGCCTGAAAAATGGCCTATATTTCTCCATGTGCATGTTCTAGAATCAACAGGTATTCGCTTTCACTTGCACAGATTCTAAGTTGATTGTCATTTCCTCGCTTGTAGAGTTGATTTCCAATTAGATTAAAGTCGTGAGCCTCCAGCTCGATAGCCCTTTTTCGCGCTTTTGTTATGTTTTCAGGAAATGTCCTTGTTGTTAAGAAATCAATAATATATTGACTCCATGTAGGTGCAATGTTTACCTGAAACAATGTCGCGTGATCCACCGGTCGTTTGGCACTACATATAGTACATTTGTTAACATAAGCATGTGTGTTAGCATACATAGTTGGCTAATAAACTCCTAATTGTTTCAGTCTTTGGTGTGTTTTCATTATTGAACAATGAAATTCACAATCCTGGACGTGTGTTTCTTCAAGGTAACACTCGAATTCCTATGGATTTATACATAATCGTAGAATTTGGTCCGAGCCTAGATGGTACAGTCATCCTGCAATCAACTGGAATTTTTTTGTTTGTCGAATTGTTTGTTGTTTGGATCTGTCTTCCTTGTTATCAAATCTACCTCCAAAGGAAAGAATGCTAACAGTTTCTTGAGACCATTTGGGTATCATTTCAATATTGAAAAGATAAGCATCAGGTATGTCATCGTCTACTCCTTCAGGAGCTTCCCCGTTTTGCAGCCTTGAAAGATGATCCGCCAGTAGATGAGTTTTACCCTTTTTTACTACCACTATGAAGTCAAACTCTAGCAATATAATAAACCAGCGTACAATTCTTCCAGTATTGCATGGTTTATTTACTAGATACAAAAGAGCTTGATGATCTGTGAAGAACACAAATTTGTTTGCGAGCAAATAATGCCAAAATTTCTTTACAGCATAAATCATTCCTAATCCCCCTCTTTTAGTGGTTGTGTAGTTCTTTTCTGCACTATTTAGCTGTCGTCTCGCGTAACAAACTGGGAAATCCATTGTTCCGTCTCCAGGTTGAGCCAGAATACTCTCAATTGCATATGCAGATGCATCTATGTGAACATGGAATATCTTTTTCCAATCTGGTGCTTTGAGTACAGGTGCTGATACAAGGTTTTCCTTCATCTTTTGGAATGAAGTTTCACACTCCTCAGTCCAGTCGAAACTGACTAATAAACGATACAGAGGCTACGCAATGACTGCATACATATATATGAATCTTCGATAATATCCGCAGTGTCCCATGAAGGATTATACTTGTTTGGCTTTAGTAGGCCTGGGCAAGTCTACTATGATTCTTCTTTTGTCTAGGTCAGTGGTTATGCCATTTCTTGAGACAATATGTCCTAAGATGCGGCCTTGCCTAACCATAAAAATACACTTTTCCGGGTTGAGACAGATTTGATATGTTATGTACTGCTCAAATACCTTTTGTAAATGGTCAATATGTTCTTCTTGTAGAAGAGAGTGGACACAGAGATCATCCATATATATTTCTAAGAATATTCTCAGGTATTCTTTGAACGCATGAGTCATTAACCTTTGGAAGGTAGCTAGGGCATTGGTTAAGCCAAAAGACATAACTCTATACGCATAAATTCCCCATTCTGTGGCAAATGCAGTCTGTATGCTTGATTTCATAAATGAATTCAACATCCATCAGCTTGTCAATCTCCGCTTTGAGTCATTTAGCAAATGTGTCATTATATGTGTAAGGACGCTGTTTGCTAGGTTTGGCATCTGATTTCAATGGAATTGTATCTTGGCATATCGATGGATCAACTCCTTTGAGGTCTTTGTAGGACCATGCAAACACATCTTTATACTTCTTGAGAAGTTGTGTTAGCAGTTCTTCTTCTTCCGGCTCTAAATCAGTTGCTATATAGACAGGCTGAGGGTCTTCACTTGGCGTAGCGAGGTCTATCCGTTTTGCATTTTCCGGCCCATTGTAAGATTCCTGGTTTATTCTTTCCCTGATTGGTGGTGTCATTATGATTTTTTTGTTATGTATGGTGAATTTTCGATAGTGGGATGGTACATTCATGTTTTCTTTTTCTGACTCCTCCTTACCATCACTTTCTCCCTCAGTAGTCCATACCTCTCATAACGATCGTTTTAGTTCTTGGTATTTCTTTTTACGCTCCATTTTGGTCCACTCTGGGTCTTTTATTTTTTTTGGTTTGATTGTTGAGATTTTTTTGATTTTGTTTCTCTTTTAGTCTTTCATACTTGTTTTATTTCCTCACGCGTCCTTTCCCTTCGAACTCTTGAGAATCTTCCTGATATTTGGTCTTTTACACAATCTCTACCTTGACAAGCATTAGATAGTGAGTTTTATCTTTTATCCTGGGCATCATGTTCTCTCTAATTTTGTTTTCTGCTCTTTTTTTCTATAGCGTTCCTGGCGTCTAGGGTGTTGATTGGCAAAATCATAAAACTTGATATTCGCTGTTTTCTCCCCACGCTCGCTTGAATTGTCTGAATACTCGTTATCTGCATCGTTATTTAATTCTAGATGCTCAGAGGATTCATAAAACTCTTCTTGTTCTGGTGGGTCTACCTTCTCATCTCCTACTGGTATAAGGCTTACCATGTAATAGGGTAGCACATCATAGCCATCCTTATCACAAAATTTTGTCGTTGGGCTATCTGTAATGGTACAGACATCCAAAGTTGCTAGTATGTGTTCCCATTCTAGAGGTTCTTAGGCATCTTCGGACGCATTCCTCTCTTTTTAATCTCCCACAATGTGAAGCTCCGCACATCCATAGCTCTTTTTCTGTCCTAACCATGCTGGGAGTTCGGACCCTGCCAATGTAGCTGAATCAAACTCTTCCACTGGTGTCTGGTTCACATCTTTGTAACTATGGTCTTTTAGGGATATTTTGGTTGTAGTCTCGTCATGTCTGAGGTATATGTGGTCGTAACCCCAATCCTAGATCATCTTTAATTGTCTCATGAATGGTCTTCCCAAGATGATCCCTAGACTATTGCAAATGTATGCTTATACTCGATTCCGCACGAGGTGACAATTACTTTTTCTACAATGGCATGTTGATATTCCTCTTCTTGGAACTAGTTATCCTCAGATATTAAAAGCTCATTTCTACCACTATTGATCCTTGTTGGGAATAGTGGCACCATGATTCCAATGGATATAAATCTCCTATTCCTTACCCCCCTACATGTAGGACCACGAGACTTACACTAAAAGAGTAAGGTTGTTGCCACTCAAACAAATCTCATGAATAAGGAGCGTCTGGGAGCTTGATCTTCTCTTCACTTGTTCTTCTTCTTCTTCCTCCTCCTCCTTTCTCTTGCTCTACCTCAAGTTATTGTGGGTTGATGTACGATAACATGCTATCCATTTTAAGTTACTTTAGAGAAAATGGCGGAAACTTGAAAACAATTCTATTATTGCAATGAGGCTATTATTTTGAGAAAATCCACGTCATGGTATATATTAAAGTTTGGATCAGACCATCATAGGTAGCCTTCTATCGGGGGGGGGGGGGGGGGGGGGGGGGAGTGAGAGTTAGTGGTGTTGCCAAAGGTGGTGGCGACAAATGTGTCAAGGGACGTGGTAATGGTTGGGGATTATAAAGAGTGCTTTGATAGAAGAGTACGCAAGGTTGATAAAGCTATGAACAATTTTCTTATGACAACTTTGTCCACATGCTAGTTCTCTTTTACCTACCCATATCGATAGAAATCTGGGTTTAGTGTAATTCCACCTACAAATTTTGAGATTTATCTTTAAATTCAAAGTAGAAGGTGAATAAACCTACAAAATTTAGAGAAATTTAGTGTAAAAACCTTCTCTTAAATTTTCCATGTTAATATGAGCAAAAATCAAACCTCCTAGAGTACTTGGGGTACCTAGTCTGCTGAGTTGTCTGTCATGCCTCAACCCAGATGGATGGTAGTCTAGCATTGCATCTATCATCTTGCAGAATAATGAGGCCCAAGACTCGGTTCTTAGCACCCCATAAGGTAACCCCCTCAAAGGGATAACTGGTGAAGGAGTACGAGCGGAAGTGCGACGCGAGAGAGAGTGCGAGAAGAAGAGCAAGACCATATGGTGAACTCGCTCTACTGTAATGTGTAGAGCATAGTGAGTTCTTATTAGGTTTTTACAAAAGAATATGTGTACATACCTGGCGGCCCGCCCACTTACTTGGGCGAGCACATTGGGCTTTATACCCCAACAACCTCCCACTTAAAGCCCAATGTGGTACTTTAAGTGTGAGAGAAGCTACTATACAAGCTAATATACAAGAGATGTAGGGAAGTGATGTACTACCCTACACCTAACTGCTTGCGAAAATGCGCAAAGCTCTCTGAGGGAAGTCCTTTTGTAAGTAGATCAGCAGGATTTTCTGTGGTGTGAACTTTGACAAGCTGAAGTTGCTTATCCTCGAGCATTTCCCTGATGAAATGATACTTCACATCCACATGCTTTGTCTTTGAGTGATAAACTGGATTGCGAGCCAATTGTATAGCACTTTGACTATCACAATATAACACAGGCATCTCTTCTTTGATTCCCAAATCTGTTACTAGTCGATTAAGCCAAATTGATTCTTTGCATGCCTCTGATGCTGCAACATATTCAGCCTCTGTAGTAGACTGAGTAACACAATCTTGTAATCTAGAACGCCATGATACTGCTCCACCAGCCAATGTAAAGACATATCCTGACGTAGACCTTCGGTTGTCTAAGTCACCTGCATAATCTGAGTCTGTAAAACCCTTTACACTTAGCTCCTGACTCCTATAGCATATACGCATACTCTTTGTAGCTTTCAGGTATCTCAATATTCCTTTCACTGCCTCCCAATGTTTCTTGCCTGGGTTTGACATGTATCGACTTACTACTCCCACTGCAAATGCAATGTCTGGGCGAGTAGCAATCATTGCATACATCAAACTACCCACTGCAGACGCATATGGAATCTTATCCATTTCAGCCTGTTCTTCCTCAGACACAGGACAATCTTGTTTGTTAAGTTTCACATATGGTGGAAATGGAACACTCAGTGCCTTTCCCTTCTCCATATTGAAACGTTGCAAAACCTTGTCAATATACTCTGTTTGAGATAACCAAATCAACTTCTTTGATCTGTCTCTCTCAATGCGCATACCAAGTATATGACTTGCCTCACCCATGTCTTTCATGTCAAACGATTTTGCCATCTTTGACTTCAAAGCTGAAATTTCTTCCAAGTGCTTGCCAGCAATCAACATGTCATCCACATACAAAATAAGGATTAGCCAACTACCATCCTTAGCCTTCTTTGTATATAGACAGTGATTGAACTCACTACGTTTGTAGCCTTGAGAAAGCATAAACTTGTGGAATTTATGGTACCATGCCCTCGGTGATTGTTTTAAGCCATAAAGACTCTTTAACAACTGGCATACCAAGTCTTCCTTGCCTTTCTCAACAAACCCTTCTGGCTGCTGCATGTAAATTTCCACATCTAAATCACCATGCAAGAACGCTGTCTTGACATCCATTTGGTGCAACACCAAATCTAATATGGCAACCAATGCAAGAAAGCATCTCAATGTAGTCATCTTGACCACCGGAGAGAAGACTTCATCAAAGTCAATGCCTTGTTCTTGCTTAAAGCCCTTAGCAACAAGCCTTGCTTTGTACTTTGACTGACTATCATGAGCGGTGATCTTATACCTGTAAACCCATTTACAAGGTAGAGCCTTTTTGCCATGTGGTAATTTAACTAGCTTCCATGTCTTGTTTTTATGCAGAGCTGTCATCTCTGACTGCATGGCCAATTGCCAATTCCCGGAGTCCTGCATTTGCACTGCTTCCTTGTAACATGAAGGCTCATTGCAATCAGTCAACATGACATAGTTCATAGATGGAACAAACCTATCAGGAGGTCGCGTGACACGTCCAGATCTACGCACAATAGGTGGCTCAGGCTCAGCCACAACCTGTGGTTCCAATCTATCCTGTCCTTGCTCCTCTTGAGCCCTGACATTTTGTCTTGCACGTGCAGGTCCATCTTCTTGGAAGACAACTCTTCTAATCTCCTCAACCCTCTCTGGTTTAGTATGATATTTGGATTAATTAAAGTGAACATCATTGCTGCGGACAACCTTTCTGGATTCGGGATCCCAAAGTCAGTACCCCATCTCACTAGAATTACCATAGCCTAGAAAGATGCACTTTCTACTCTTTGGCTCAAGTTTGTTCCTAAATTCCTTTGGAACGTGAGTATATGCCTCACAGCCAAAGACTCTGAGATGCTTGTATGAGGACACCTTGCCTGACCATACCATCTCTGGCACGGAATCCTTGTGCAAAAGCTTGCTAGGAGATCTATTTACAAGATGAACTGCTGTTGATACAGCTTCAGCCCAAAACCCATTTGGCAGCTGTGCATTAGACAACATACTTCTGACCTTCTCTTGTATGGTCCTATTCATCCTCTTAGCAACACCATTTTGAGGAGGATTGTAAGGAGCAGTAAGTTCACGTTTTATACCTTTTGACTCACAAAAGTCCTGAAAGGCCTTTGAAATGTACTCTCCACCATTGTCAGTGCGTAAGTATTTAAGCTTCTTGCCACTCTGATTCTCCACAAGTGTCACAAACGTTTTGAAAACACTAAACGCTTCATCCTTGTGCTTGAGAAAGTAAACCCATACTTTCCTCGAGTAATCATCTATAAATGTCATAAAGTAAGAAGCTCCCCCTAGAGATAGGTTAGGCATAGGTCCACACAAATCACTATGAACAAGTGCCAACTGTGTATCTCTTCTACTGCTTCTATGCTTATGTGGCTGCTGTGTTTGCTTACCATACAGACAATGTTCACAGAATTCAAAATCATTAAATGAAAAGCCAGGCAAATAACCAGAACGAGACAAGATTTCCATTCCCTTCTTGGACATATGTCCTAACCGGCTATGCCACAAAGAAACGTTCGGCTGCTCGGTTACATTGATTACATTTTTAGAGACATTTGATACATAAATCATGTAAAGTCCTCTAGACTTTACTCCATGTGCTACTGTCATAGAACCCTTGGATATCTTCCACATGTTCTGTCCAAAAGTGGTGACGTAGCCAGCATCATCAAGTAAACCTGTGCTGATCAAGCTCTTTGTAATTGTGGGAACATGTCTCACATTCTTCAGCGTGAAAGAAGAGCCATTCTGAAACTTCAATTGAACATCTCCAACACCTAAGATCTCACATGTCTTCCCATTGCCTAGCCGAACATGATCTTTAGTGGTCACATAAGAGGTAAACCACTCCTTGTTTGGAGACACATGAAGTGATGCCCCTGAGTCTATAATCCAGTCACTCAATGCATTTCCATCAGATGCTGTAAGAAGAGCTGAGTCCATTGTATTCTTCAAGAAGTAGATGTCTCCTGACACTAGACTGTCATCCTCTGCAACAGTGTTTGTCACATTTATTTCTTGAATCTTCACTGAGGACTTGTTCTTCTCACTATGGTCTTCAGCTTTCTCTTTGCCTTTTTCTGCTTTCCATTCTCTGCAGTCTCTTTTCATGTGACCCTTCTTGCCACAATGGTAGCATTCTATGTCACTCTTGCCTTTAGCACTGCGGGACTTGCTACGAGACTGATTCCTCTTTCCATCATTGGTCCTTCCCCTGATAACTAAGGCTGTTCCTTTGCCTTTGTCCATTGTCTTTCTATTGGTTTCTTCAGTAAGCAGACTTCCTTCTACACCTGCTATGTTCAAACCATCTGGAGGTGCAGAATTAGTCAAAGCTGTGCGAAAAGTGTCCAAACTTTCCGGCAATGTGATCAACAGGAACATAGCTCTAACAGGTTCATCAAACTTGACACCTTGAGCTGACAATTGACTGTAGATTGTGTTGAATTCATTCAGATGATTGGACATAGGTGTCCCTTCTTTCATCTTCAAGTCAACAAGCTTCTTAAGCCAGTATACCTGTGAAGCTGCACTCTGCTTCTCATAAAGATCACTCAGCTTTAACCATGCTTGATAAGCCGACATCTCGTCTGCTACATTGAAGTAAACGCTTTCTGCCAAAGTCAGCATAATGGTAGAAAGTGCCAATTCATCCATTTCGCTCCATGCATCTTCGTCCATATCTTCTGGTTTTATCCCCTTGAGCTTTATAGGTTTTATCTGCTTCTTTTGTACCAACACGTGCCAAATCTACTTCTTCCACAATGGGAAATTGGTTCCATCCAGCTTCTTGATATTGTAAAGAGCAGTGTCCTGTGATCCAGCCATAGCTACGCTTCACAGTAGTTTACTTTCCTGGGAAAAATTCGGCAGAGTTTCCCCTGTAAACTGACCTCTGAACCAATATGAACCTGTCAAATGAACCAAAAAAGCTTCAGATTCTGCATAAATTTCAGCAGAGTCTCCTTTGTAAAATGGCTATGGTGTACTCAAAAAACAGACCAAAAAACAGCTCAAAAAACACTGTCTCTCTGACACTGTAAGCTGTGGGTAAACCTGTCCTGCACCTGTACTGTCTCTGACTGTCCTGTCACTGTCCTGTAAGCATAGACTGCGACAATGCCTCAACGGCAGTAAAGCAAAGATGCAATCCCAACTGCCTAACTCATAGTCAATACATCCTAGCTGCCTATCTAAGGGTGCTCGAGGGATCGCTCCAAGACCTGTATCACCGAAAGGATCTCAACATTCGAGAATCCTCCAGCTCAATAAAACCTCACTCAACCCTCAACAAAGGCTGCAGTAAATCTGACAGTACATAGACTTCCCACAAAGTCATACATCCACAAATTTCCCACTATATGCTGTAACCGCTGCGGCGGTTGTTTGCTGCGTGACTCACAGCCAGCAAACCCTCAACAGACATACATCATCTCTGACAATACATCCCATGTGGAAGTACCTGCAATGTCAGGATGAAATCTAGAATATCAAGCAGCAAACACAAGCTACCTGATGAACTAGTGGATGTTGCCTACAGTCCGTGTGTAGATGCGCCCGTGTCGTATGTGACACGCCTCCAAGAGCTGTGATCCGTCCTTCGATGTGTAGACAACCACAAATCAACACTCTAGGAGTGTCGATATCCTCAGCACCTGCAGTCGTAGGCCGAAAACCCCAAATTTGCAGAGTCGAATCTGCACCCGACGAGACCACGTAGTCGAAAATGGCCTGCGCAGACCTTTGTCGAAGCCGAACGGTCAGATTGGAGTCACCAGCTCAGATTGGAGTGAAATTCGACAGGCAAAGATACGGCCCCAAATCTTGTGGCTTCGACAAAGTTCTGCGCAGGCCATTTTCAACTACGTGGTCTCAGTGGGTGCCGATCCGACTCTGCAAATTTGGGGTTTTCGGCCTACGACTGCAGGTGCTGAGGATATCGACACTCCCAGAGTGTTGATTTGTGGCTGTCTACACATCGAAGGACGGCTCGCAGTTCTTGGAGGCGTGTCACATAAGACACGGGCGCATCTACACACAGACTGTAGGTGACATCCACTAGTTAATCAGGTAGATTGTGTTTGTTGCTTGATATTCCAGATTTCATCCTGACATTGCAGGTACTTCCACATGGGATGTATTGTCAGAGATGATGTATGTCTGTTGAGGGTTTGCTGGCTGTGAGTCACGCAGCAAACAACCTCCGCAGCGGTTACAACATACAGTGGGAAATTTGTGGATGTATGACTTTGTGGGAAGTCTATGTACTGTCAGATTTACTGTAGCCTTTGTTGAGGGTCGAGTGAGGTTTTATTGAGCTGGGGGATCCTCGAATGTTGAGATCCTTTCGGTGATATAGGTCTTGGAGTGATCCCTAGAGCACCCTTAGATAGGCAGCTAGGATGTATTGACTGTGAGTTAGACAGTTGGGATTGCATCTTTGCTTTACTGCCGTTGAGGCATTGTCGCAGTCTATGCTTACAGGCCAGTGACAGGACAGTAAGAGACAGTACAGGTGCATGACAGGTTTACCCGCAGCTTACAGTCTCAGAGAGACAGTGTTTTTTGAGCTGTTTTTTGGTCTGTTTTTAGTACACCAGAGCAATTTTACAAAGGAGACTCTGCCAAAATTTCTGCAGAATCTGAAGCTTTCTTGGTTCATTTGACAGGTTGGTATTGGTTCAGAGGTCAGTTTACAGGGGAAACTCTGCCGAATTTTTCCCAGAAAAGTAAACTACTGTGAAGCGTAGCTATGGCTGGATCACAGGACACTGCTCTTTACAATATCAAGAAGCTGGATGGAACCAATTTCCCATTGTGGAAGAAGCAGATTTGGCACGTGTTGGTACAAAAGAAGCTAATAAAACCTATAAAGCTCAAGGAGATAAAACCAGAAGATATGGACGAAGATGCATGGAGCGAAATGGATGAATTGGCACTTTCTACCATTATGCTGACTTTGGCAGAAAGCGTTTACTTCAATGTAGCAGACGAGATGTCGGCTTATCAAGCATGGTTAAAGCTGAGTGATCTTTATGAGAAGCAGAGTGCAGCTTCACAGGTATACTAGCTTAAGAAGCTTGTTGACTTGAAGATGAAAGAAGGGACACCTATGTCCAATCATCTGAATGAATTCAACACAATCTACAGTCAGTTGTCAGCTCAAGGTGTCAAGTTTGATGAACCTGCTAGAGCTATGTTCCTGTTGATCACATTGCCGGAAAGTTTGGACACTTTTCGCACAGCTTTGACTAATTCTGCACCTCCAGATGGTTTGAACATAGTAGGTGTAGAAGGAAGTCTGCTTACTGAAGAAACCAATAGAAAGACAATGGACAAAGGCAAAGGAACAGCCTTAGTTATCAGGGGAAGGACCAATGATGGAAAGAGGAATCAGTCTCGTAGCAAGTCCCGCAGTGCTAAAGGCAAGAGTGACATAGAATGCTACCATTGTGGCAAGAAGGGTCACATGAAAAGAGACTGCAGAGAATGGAAAGCAGAAAAAGGCAAAGAGAAAGCTGAAGACCATAGTGAGAAGAACAAGTCCTCAGTGAAGATTCAAGAAATAAATGTGACAAACACTGTTGCAGAGGATGACAGTCTAGTGTCAGGAGACATCTACTTCTTGAAGAATACAATGGACTCAGCTCTTCTTACAGCATCTGATGGAAATGCATTGAGTGACTGGATTATAGACTCAGGGGCATCACTTCATGTGTCTCCAAACAAGGAGTGGTTTACCTCTTATGTGACCACTAAAGATCATGTTCGGCTAGGCAATGGGAAGACATGTGAGATCTTAGGTGTTGGAGATGTTCAATTGAAGTTTCAGAATGGCTCTTCTTTCACGCTGAAGAATGTGAGACATGTTCCCACAATTACAAAGAGCTTGATCAGCACAGGTTTACTTGATGATGCTGGCTACGTCACCACTTTTGGACAGAACATGTGGAAGATATCCAAGGGTTCTATGACAGTAGCACATGGAGTAAAGTCTAGAGGACTTTACATGATTTATGTATCAAATGTCTCTAAAAATGTAATCAATGTAACCGAGCAGCCGAACGTTTCTTTGTGGCATAGCCGGTTAGGACATATGTCCAAGAAGGGAATGGAAATCTTGTCTCGTTCTGGTTATTTGCCTGGCTTTTCATTTAATGATTTTGAATTCTGTGAACATTGTCTGTATGGTAAGCAAACACAGCAGCCACATAAGCATAGAAGCAGTAGAAGAGATACACAGTTGGCACTTGTTCATAGTGATTTGTGTGGACCTATGCCTAACCTATCTACCTTGTAAATGGGTTTACAGGTATAAGATCACCGCTCATGATAGTCAACCAAAGTACAAAGCAAGGCTTGTTGCTAAGGGCTTTAAGCAAGAACAAGGCATTGACTTTGATGAAGTCTTCTCTCCGGTGGTCAAGATGACTACATTGAGATGCTTTCTTGCATTGGTTGCCATATTAGATTTGGTGTTGCACCAAATGGATGTCAAGACAGCGTTCTTGCATGGTGATTTAGATGTGGAAATTTACATGCAGCAGCCAGAAGGGTTTGTTGAGAAAGGAAAGGAAGACTTGGTATGCCAATTGTTAAAGAGTCTTTATGGCTTAAAACTATCACCGAGGGCATGGTACCATAAATTCCACAAGTTTATGCTTTCTCAAGGCTACAAACGTAGTGAGTTCGATCACTGTCTATATACAAAGAAGGCTAAGGATGGTAGTTGGCTAATCCTTATTTTGTATGTGGATGACATGTTGATTGCTGGCAAGCACTTGGAAGAAATTTCAGCTTTGAAGTCAAAGATGGCAAAATCGTTTGACATGAAAGACATGGGTGAGGCAAGTCATATACTTGGTATGCGCATTGAGAGAGACAGATCAAAGAAGTTGATTTGGTTATCTCAAACAGAGTATATTGACAAGGTTTTGCAACGTTTCAATATGGAGAAGGGAAAGGCACTGAGTGTTCCATTGCCACCATATGTGAAACTTAGCAAACAAGATTGTCCTGTGTCTGAGGAAGAACGGGCTGAAATGGATAAGATTCCATATGCGTCTGCAGTGGGTAGTTTGATGTATGCAATGATTGCTACTCGCCCAGACATTGCATTTGCAGTGGGAGTAGTAAGTCGATACATGTCAAACCTAGGCAAGAAACATTGGGAGGCAGTGAAAGGAATATTGAGATACCTGAAAGCTACAAAGAGTATGCGTATATGCTATGGGAGTCAGGAGCTAAGTGTAAAGGGTTTTACAGACTCAGATTATGCAGGTGACTTAGACAACTGAAGGTCTACGTCAGGGTATGTCTTTACGTTGGCTGGTGGAGCAGTATCATGGCGTTCTAGATTACAAGATTGTGTTTCTCAGTCTACTACAGAGGCTGAATATGTTGCAGCATCAGAGGCATGCAAAGAATCAATTTGGCTTAATCGACTAGTAACAGATTTGGGAATCAAAGAAGAGATGCCTGTGTTATATTGTGATAGTCAAAGTGCTATACAATTCGCTCGCAATCCAGTTTATCACTCAAAGACAAAGCATGTGGATGTGAAGTATCATTTCATCAGGGAAATGCTCGAGGATAAGCAACTTCCGCTTGTCAAAGTTCACACCACAAAAAATCCTGCTGATCTACTTACAAAAGGACTTCCCTCAGAGAGCTTTGCGCATTTTCGCAAGCAGTTAGGTGTAGGGTAGTACATCACTTCTCTACATCTCTTGTATATTAGCTTGTATAGTAGCTTCTCTCACACTTCAAGTACCACATTGGACTTTAAGTGGGAGGTTGTTGGGGTATAAAGCCCAATGTGGTCGCCCAGGTAAGTGGGCGGGCCGCCAGGTATGTACACATATTCTTTTGTAAAAACCTAATAAGAACTCACTATGCTCTACACATTACAGTAGAGCGAGTTCACCATATCGTCGTGCTCTTCTTCTCGCACTCTCTCTCGCATCGCACTTCTGCTCGTACTCCTTCATTCGGCGTGGACTTTTTTTTGATTGGAGAGAGGGAGGAGAGGGGGGGGGGGGAGGGAGAGGAGAGAGGAGAGAGAGAGAGTGAGAGAGAGAGAGAGAGAGAGAGAGAGAGAGAGAAGAGAGAGAGAAGAGAGAGAGAGAGAGAGAGAGAGAGAGAGAGGAGAGAGAGAGAGAGAGAGAGAGAGAGAGAGTGAGAGAGAGAGAGAGAGAGAGAGAGAGAAGAAGAGAGAGAGAGAGAGAGAGAGAGAGAGAGAGAGGAGGGAGGAGGGGATCGTATATGGGCGAGGGAAGGCCGGAAGGGAAGAGGTTGAGGAAGCCGAGATTGTGCATGCTGTAGGATCAACATATATGTGTTGATGTGCGTCACTCGACCTTGTACTCTATCACAAGGAGAGCTTCTGCATGTTGACCCAGCCCAACCTAATCTCTTGTCGCACCATCATTTTTGGTGTTGCGGCTTGAGTAGGTTTTTCCCAACTTAATTAAGCATACATTGTAAAGAATCGTAGTGTTTGTTGGACTAAGCGAGGCAGGGGAGGGAGAGTACACGCTCCTGCGAGGCAAGAGTTCAGAACTTCTGTTGGGAATGTGTAGAGACAGCAAAAGGAGACCTTTGGACTCCGGAGAGGTGCAATTGCTAAACCTCCCTTCTCTCTCTCTCTCTCTCTCTCTCTCTCTCTCTCTCTCTCTCTCTCTCTCTCTCTCTCTCTCTCTCTCTGAAACTCTCTTAAATAACAAGCCTTGAGTTCAACTCTCCTCATCGGCTAGATCTTTAAGGTCTCTTGGGATAGTTTCCTACGATGTTAATACTCTCTTCTTCTCGGGTGTGTGTGTTAGCCCATGCTTCAAAAAGCATTGGAGCATGAGGTCGTGGGTTCCAATCCAAGCTTCTCAACCACGCCCCCATTTTTTGGGTAGGCCTGCCTACCTTGAGATGCCTGCCAGACTGCTTTGCGGTCGATCCCCTTACCCGCCCCCTGTGTCACTTAGTGTCGTGGGTCTCGCTATCTCTTCTCTCTCTCTCTCTCTCTCCCTCACACACACACAAAGACTCACAATTTTAGCAGCTTCTGCCACCCTAGCCTCTCTCTCCTCTTCAAAGCGTGCAGTCGTTCCCTTAGAGTGGCATATATATATGCCTAAAGATATACATGGGCACCATCGTCATGTGCATCCATGACTCTCTTACAATGACTCCATCAACTTGTGCAATACTTGGCGTCATCTATTTTCAATTGCGCGCATGTCTTCTACTTGCCCAACCTCTATCCAAGACTAGCTCTGCAACCTTGAGTCGCAAACTCGTGAGATCTGAACCCTCTATTGTGGTAGAAACGCTGATAGCAGTGGGTCAATCTCGGGAGTGGTTTTGAGTTCAATCTTGGGCACTTTCTTGCTCATCTATTCATCAACTCATGCAAAACACAAGAGCAGGCATACAGTAGACGAGGGGAAAGATCCCGTCGATGGCAAGACGAAGGATTGCAATCGATGGCAGGAAGATGGATTTGGACTGGCTGGGGTTGAGCGATCAAAGCTGGCACTTGGACGTACAATACCCCATACTGTAGCGCAAGGCTGCATGATACACTCGAGCATTGGACGATGGAAGTCAAGTAGTAAATCATGCGGGTGCAATTAGCAAGTAACAACTAATTGGCCATATGATATTGGTAAGAAATAGGAGACATGAGCAGCAGCTTGCACTACTATGATAGGACTCTTACAGTTGCCAATATTTCAGCTGACTACAAGTAGTAGTACTAGCACCAGCGTACAACATTCAAAGAGCAGAATAGTTCATTGCTTATTAGATATGATGAGGATTTTAGCGTAAAACTCGATAAAATTCCAATTTTTTTTTGTTAATATATTCAATGTTCTTTTTTCCATTGATTCCTACAAAAGGTTTTGGTGAACACTTCCTTGCAAGATCCTCTCTCTCTCTCTCTCTCTCTCTCTCTCTCAGTCAAGAGGATAGAGGATCCTTTGAACACCATTACTTTTCAAGTCATAACTATTTCAGTATTCATACCTCCCACTTACAATTTTAATTGGTCTAGATCTTCCAATCATTCAAGCATGACTCCATCAGTGATGATGACTAGCCTGTCGTACATATATGGCACATATAAAAGAAGCTAAACTATAAACTATCAGATAATGGCTCGACCTAAAACACCAGTCAGCAGGTAGAATGGGCATGTTTTTCCCCCAACGCAGTAGTTTAAGTCTTCCTGGTGAAAATTGGCTTAGACAAAGCAGACAGCCCCATCAAACCAGACTTTTAGCATGGTTAATTAATAATCGAGGCACTTGCATCAAGACAGTGAGACAAGCCCTAAAATTCTCCTTTGCATGTACATCATTCCTCACAATTGCATTCCATCACTGCACTACAAAATTACAAAAAACTCTCTTCTAAAATATCTTCTTACAAACAATCGGCCACAGAGCATATGATAAGGCCTATGATAGAATTGAATGGGAGTTCATACTTCAAAGTCGATATGATATGGGTTTGGGTAGATTCTTTTTCACATTGTTTTTGGGAATGCGCCAGCTAGAATTTCGGTTAATGGTACTCTTACAGATGTTATTCCATTGCATAAATCCACAAGACAAGGGTGCCTACTTTCTCCTTTGCTCTATTCTATCTCATATGATGCCTTGGATTGGCTTGTTAAAGATGTTATTCAGTAGGACAAACTCACTAAGCAAATGTGCCTCCAAACGTGTGTTGATCATACTAATGAAGTTTTTGCCAATGATAGTGATATTGTTTCTCATTTGAGAGAGAGAGAGAGAGAGAGAGAGAGAGAGAGAGAGAGAGAGAGAGAGAGAGAGAGAGAGAGAGAGAGAGAGAGATCTAAGAATCTTTTCTCACTTAGCATTGTTCTTTCTAATGGATACCACCTTATCTTGAGCAGACACAAGCTCAAAATAGAATGAGTTTGTTGCAAACAAATTAGTATGCAAAGTCACTGCAGCGACCTTCCCTCTTGTTGAAACTATCGTTCCAAATTTAAAGAAGGCTCTAGTACCACCTTTTAGGGTATGATTGGCTTTGACTTTATAGATTGGAGCCGAATTTGCCTCTTAAAATTGGTGGCCGCATGAATATTTCAGATGACCAAAGATGTAAAGCATATTCCGACGATGATGTGCTTATTGTGTGGTGGATTTTATGACCTTCCTGACATCTGTCATATTTTTTCAAACAATGATTCAAAATGGAGAGGAGCAGCATCTTCAATCTTTATGAAAGAAGTTGTTCGATTGAAGCTTGAAGTTGTCATATTGTATGGTAAAAAGATCCTCAATATTTTATTTGTTTCCAACTAACTTAATTCAATTATGATGATGTCTTTCTAGAAAATTTTAGGCATAGAACTTTATTAATTTTGATTGTTGTTTTTGTAAATTGATTAAAAAAGGCATACATTGGTCAATAAAAGAAAATCATTTTATTGTAACAAAAATAATTCCATATACAATGGTGTTTGTCAGACATGTGTCGTGTAAAAAGGGTGCCCTTGTATGAAGATCACAACGTTGTAGTATGGGCAGGGCATGACGACATGGAAGTGACGATTGCTGTATAAATGAACTAATGAGGTGCAATAAATTGCTATCAAATTGATGTGGCTAAGATGAGGAAGGATGCACGTGCTCTCAAGTATAAATGACAATCAAGAACCAAAGTACTAGACAAGGGAGCACTTACCTTAAAAAAAGAAACATAGAATAAGGTCTAAAGCTCTTATTAGTCTATCAATCTTACTTCATGCTCAAACATGTGAAGTCCAAGCGAGAAAAATCCAAGCCAAAGAAGAGTAGAAGCAGAGGAGATTACAGTAAGATAAATAGAGATTGAGCTAGAACATAATATTCTCAAATATTATGCTACTTTTTTTAAAAGTAAACTTTGATCTTTTGGAATCTAGGAGGTAGTCTATTCATTGAAAACTCTTTTTTTTTGTAGTGCATCAATATATAACAAAAATATATATTTTGTTGATGATAAAATTTACTATATTGTGTATAAACACTTGCTCAGGTTTGTCTTTGCTCGGAAAAACTCGCTCGGTGCGTGGTAAGACTCCGGTATTTCCATCTTCTCCCTCGCAATATTCTCCAACCTTGTTTAAAGGCACTGGCCTAGCGTTTAGTTGAGGCTTGTCCAATTCTCTAATCCCTTCTTGAAGCTTCGAGGTGGGATCTTTTACTCCAAATTTTTCTAAGCATTTGCTTACGGTGGTCCACATGTTTGGCCGTAACCTCAAGAGTTCGGCTAATGTGATTGTGCATGCCACAGGGGTGGACAACAACTCAATCAACCCTTGTGAATCCATCACTCTGTTGGAAGAAAGTCTTTGAGATGGGATTGCTCTTGCCTCATACTTAGCTTCATACTCCCCTAGGTAATAGGGTAGAGTTTTTAGCGAGTCTGGTTGGCTGTGACCCGAACTAATTGAACCTTGGTCTCCCCCTTGTGAATGCATATCAAAGTTCATTTGTGATCCTACCTCAAATTCTTCAATGGGAGGTAAGATCTCATTTTTCTCTTTTCTCGTGCTATTTATTTGGTGGCTCACCCTGTTAGCTTCGTTGGCATCACGGATTTGCTTCCACAGGTCATCTAGACCGTTACAATCCTTACCCATTTCTACCAATGTTTTAGGTTGGAAACCATCAATTGCCTCATCTGTTGTATTTGGCACTATGATAGGTTCTCTCCTAGACTCAGAGGCAGTCGTGAGTCTCTCCTTTGTGTCTACTTGTTTCTCTAAAGTTGGTTTGATAGGGGTTGGAGCTGGTACCTTGTGCCAATTTGCAAGTTTACCAAGCGGATTTTCTATCAAGGATTGGGCTGTTTCAATAATCTTTCGACACATTTCCAACCTCTGTTTTTCTATTTCTGCATATGGATAAGTCATCCATCTTTGCTCTTGGGTTTGGTTGTTTTTGAGTCTTGCTTTGTATGCTTTCAAAAGTGCGTCTAACTGCTCATTTACCTTTTCTGCCAACACTGATCCTCCTGATCCTGCACTTTTGGATTCTACTATTTCCTTGGGCCCTATGGTTGCCGTAGTGTGTGAGCTTAGACTAGGTAGATCCTCTAACTGCTCTAATCTATCCTTTGTGTGTTTTAACTCCTTGGATAGAGCCATTTGCTCTCGTTCTCTCCTGGATTTCATACGCGCCTTTCTAGCTTTCCAAGTGCTTCTCTAAGTTTTCATTTTTGCACTTGGGATATCGGTCTTTGGCTCTTCAATTATGGGTTCATTTGTCATTCTTTGAGCTTGGGCTCGTGTCACTGCCTGAATAGGTATTACTGTCTTGTTTTTTGACCCTCCACTGGAAGGCACTGCTTCTAGCATGTTCAAGGTAGTTTTTGCTCCTTTGCTCGGGTTCTTAGGGCAATCAGGAATCAAATGAGTAATTCCACACTCGGTGCAATATGTGTTGACTCTAATGATTTCATCATGAGGACAGTCTCTTAGCCAATGGTCTCCACCACACTTGTAGCAGGGTCCCTTAGGCTGTTGAGGTGCTCCTTGAGCTCCTCTTTGTTGGTATGCATGTCTCTGCCCACCCATGCCTCCGTTGGCTATGAACAACAGTGTTCGTTCATTCAAGCTATATCTTCCTTCTCCTGCTGCCTGTGCAGCTGTTGGTGGTCCTGCACTTCCCATCATACTCCAAGGTTCTGGCGTTGGGGGTTCTTCCGGTGGATAATAGACAGGATTTACAACATATCCATTGGAATCTTTGTAATATGCATGCATAGGTACCAAAGCCTTCTCTTCTGGTTCGTTTACTGTTGGTGTGTATCTTATGCCGACTGGTTGTAATCCTGGTAGGGGATGTTGCTGCCCCAATACTGGTTGTGGTCTTTTTACACCTACAGGTCCTGGTAGGTTTCTTGCTTGATACCTAGGCATCGGTGGAAGTTGAGGAGATGCTACCTGAGCCTGGGGAGCATAAGGTCGCTCTCTCACATATCCCTTGTTATAATAACATTCCTCTGTCACATGGTTTGTCCATTTTAGTTCAATAGCACACCACTTTGGCTGTTTAGCCTGAGGCTTGGCATACATATTAATCTTTTTTAGTACTTCCTCCACAAGCTCCTCCTAGCTTACAGCTACGTCTCCTTTTGGTGCTGTCTTAGCGGAGGATGAATTGTCATCAAGATACTTGAATTCACCCTCCTTGTAGACCGCACAATTGTCTACAAGGTAAAGAGCCTCCTTAGTTAACTCATTTAACGTCGTGCTCCTCTTCATATGTAAGTCCTTATGGAGATCTGTGTTCCTTAGTCCTTGAATAAATATAAGCATAAGTCTGGACTGAGTTGGCAGTTCTTCCACAGGGCAGAACTTCACATATCTTTTTTGTCGTAGGGTTGCCTTTCGCACAGATTCCCCCTCTTTCTGTTTGAATTTATGGATTTGTGAGACTATATTATGAGCTATCCCCCTTTGTGAGAATTCTTCAATAAACTTGTCAAACACCTCCTCCATAGACTCAAAGTCTCTACGCTCCACAGAGTCAAACCAAGTAGTAGCATCCTCCTCTAGGGTAAGTCCAAATCCTGCAAATTGGGTAGGGAAGTCTAACATCTCTTCAACTCTAATTACACGCACAAAGGCTGCTACATGATCCCTAGTATCTCTTTTTCCTGTGTATTTCTTGTTTACCCATTTTTGCACCTGAGAAGGTCTAATTCTACGATGGTCTACAAATCTCATCATTGGTTCTCCTTGTCCTACTCGATATACCTCCTCTGGCCTTCGGTAGTGAGAGGGTTCCTCTCGCAGAGGTGCCCCTAAGCCATAATTTCTGATGGTTTTTGCAAGAGGTGGTTCATCTCTTCGAACTCGTTCTATGGGTTGTCTTCCAGGCTCTGTTGACTCTTGAGTTTTTGGCTTACTCTCGCCTTGATACCGTGAATAGAGTGGTGGTTCTTGTAAATCTCTTAGCCCTCGTGTGGCTGGATAACCATCTCGGTTTTGGTCTTGTTCTAATGTCGCACTTTGTCGAAGCCATGCCTGCAATGATGGTTGGGTTGCTTGCTGGTTCTGGTAGTTGAACGTCTATTGTCGGTTAGAATGTGAGGTCGTGTCGTACTCTTCTGAAAATGGATTTGTCGACTTGCTAGGGGTATAGGTGAACCTTGGCACTTCTTCGGGGGCATATGTTGATGTTTCTGGAAGTGTTGCCTTTTCTACCTGCTCTGGGAGAATACGTTTGTATTCTCGTCTGTACCTATCAACAAAAATGATATCCTTCCCCTTAGCAATTTCATAAGAGAATAAGTAAAGAACCTTTACTTTGCTTAATTTGTTTGGGTAGGGTTCTTTGCATAAAAAATAAGAGACTACTCCCTCACTCTCATGCTTGTAAATTCCCACATTCTCATTATAGGTAGAGACCCTGGTTGTTTTTTTATCATACATAAAAAGAGCTCCAGGTCGATCAATTTTTGGAGGTAGTTCTTGAGTTTCTGAAACCATTTTTCCTTTTGCCACGTTATCTCCATATCTGTTGTAATCCTCAGGGTTACTAACTATCAGATAGTGGTCCCCCTTTTCGTCTTGGAATCTATCTCCATCATCATAGACTCAAATTATCTCCAGTCTCTGAGCAGGTCTTTCTTCTATACAAATACACTTGCATCCTTGATAGTCAGAATAAACTAGGGCTCCCCTAGAGTTTGTTCCTTCTAAGAAGATTATAGTGAACTTGGCATCGTTCAAAGGGTTTTGGGAGGTACTTCCTCCTGACGTTGGTCCTTTATCGGAGAAACCTCCTGACTGTTGACTACCCATCATGAAGAAGGACTTATCTGATGAAGTGTCAGTATCACTACCCTCCTCAATGATCGGTGCTAATGGATCTAGCCTTGCCTGAGTTACACTCTCCTCGGTGGACACTAAGCTACCCTGATCACCTGCCGCTTTTTGATCTCTAGGAATGTGTCTTCCGGATCTTAAATTCATCAAACTTAGCAATGCAATTTATCACAAATCCAACCACTCACCTGGCAAAGGATCAGTTTTCGCACAACTTCTTTCCTTGCCGTTGAAGATACCTGTACGCAAGCGTTTAATTTCGGCAATCTAATCAAAGCATTTAACCGCTAGAGGTGGTCTTAGTAATGATTGGTATAACTGGAGGGTTAACCTCAACCACTACTGTATTTTATACACTTTGGATGTTCTTGATTAGGTCTGCTAATCTGAAAGTGTACTTCACTCGAATGTTTGTCAGTTTACAGGGAAAGTCTTAATTCAGTCTTTGCTCCGTCAAAAGGTCAAACAAGGTCCAATTTCACTTCTGAAAGAAGTTCTGGAACTCTTAAGTCAATTTGAACATCACTCTATGTCCACAGTCAGCTTTTCACTTCCCTAAGCCCATGTAGACATCCTACTCGTAGGATGTCTACCTGCTCTGTTTTGGCTGGATTTTGCACTATAGATTCCCCTTGATGTGCTGAGTCCACAAATGTTTTTACTTTTTGATTTGGACACCTATAAGCTGGTCAATTGATCAGAAATCTGTTCTAGCAGCCTAATGTTGGTCTGGCCAATCAAATCAACTCCAATTTGGACCAAAATTGACTAGGAGGCTTGCCTCAGGCTATACAACACCTTGCTATGCCTACAATCAGTTTTTGACTTCAATATCATGCAGTAGACATCCTACACGTAGCATGTCTAACTGCTCAAAATTGCTTCAAATGCAAACCACAGACTCCTCTTAAGGTGCTGATCACTTTGGTATGCTCAAAGTTGGATTTGGAGTGCTAAATCACACAGAACACATCTTACGCGTAGGATGTCTAAATGATCTGTTTGACCCCAAACTTGAGCCACAGCTTCTCCTTGATGTCAGTAACCTAGTGCTATGCTTAGATTTTAGTTTGGATTTCAAAAGACTCCAATTTTAGCTATCCTAGCCCTTTTCAGTCAAAAATGCTAAAGTCTGCTTAAAACCCAATTTTCTCACCCAATTGAGATGAAACCTTTTTCATGCACTCAATAAATCATGTAGATCATGCTCATGCAGCCATCCTATGGTCTTGGTCTTAAAATAATGCCTTGGCACAATTTGGGTAGGATGTTTAGCAATTTTATTTCTTTTGGCCTTATCCTATCAAAGATATGTTCAAACTTCCACTTTCCACGTGAAAATAGGGTAAAACCTACCTTCTAAACACACTGGTCAACTCGTATTTTCAAAATTCACACAAGAACACCCTGTAGACATCCTACGCGTAGGATGTCTACTGGCTTAAAATTTAATTTTTTTCTGACAAAAGTACTCCCTATGCTCTGCAGCTCTCTCAGAAATACTTACAGAAACTTTTGAACTTCACTTTAGCTTCTAAACACTCTTTTCTATCTTTTACAACCCTTTTATGAGCCTAACAACAAATATAACATGCATGAAGTGCTCCAGATCAATCATCATGATCTCCTACTTATCCTACTCCTACTCATCATGTGAGATGGTGATATTGGTGTCTCGGTTGCTTCCTGGCCTCTCCGGACTCTCAAGCTATCCTTTCACCACCTCTACCACTCCAACTCCTACTCTCTACACCACAACTTAACTAATACCTAAAACTATCTAAGTCTACCTGAGTCTACCTAAGTCGAAGGATCTAGGCCAGACACTCGCTCCCTAGACTCCTCCTAGGACCTAGAGAGTCCTCCAACCTCTGATCCTATCTAAATGTAAAACAAGACTTTGGCAAGCCAGAGAATCCCTATCTTCAAGGACTAGTCTCCGTCACCTACCTAGGGTTTTCGTCCCCGGCAACGGCGCCAATGTTGGCGGATACGCCGCGATGGACGTCAGCACAACGAGAACTCACCTAACAAGATTTGTCAGCTAAGGACGAAGCTCGATCCGCAGGCGCGTGGAAGCAAGCATAGGGTGTCAACCTACACTCGAACGACACTCAACTACTTCCTACAGAGGTCTCTACCCAATGTTTAAGCTATAGCCTTCAGGAGTACATAAGAGGAGATTTCCTACAACGCTTTCAAGAGCCAAATACCCATCAAACGTTCTCGAAATGCTACGGAACTTGAAGGAAACCCTATTAACACCAATAGGTTGCTCTCCCTAAGGTCCATGAACCAAAACCCCAATCCTAAACACCAGGTGCAAAATCACGTAGGATGTCTGGTCGAAATTTGCAGGTCGTCGTTTTCGAAAACTAAAGTGCCTAATGTGTAGCTCTACTCAATGCGAACGCGTGGATATGCTGAAATGCGAAAACAGACAACGTTTGCTCACCGAATCACCAGATATAGCTCGTGGGTCGAGCTCGCAAAGCCAGATCATACACACGCAATGTAGGTATTGGCGCGCAGCGCTCTTCGGGGGCAACATGTTGCACTTCTTCGCACTCGATTCTGACCACCGATGCGCGCGTAGCGTCAAGATTAAACTGTCACTCTCTCTTGTACACAGAGTAAGCTCACTCACACAGACAAAACTTATAAAATGACAAAGGTTTTTTTCATTAAGGCCAAAAGTGGTATAAATACCTTGCAATCTCAAACCCTAATGTTCCAATTTAACCATTTACTCAGTCTAAATGTCAAAAATGGGATACAATCTGGAAGCTTCTGCAAGCCCCACTATTTACAAAGGTGAAATGACAGTTTTTCTCAATTAAAGAGTAATTACAAAAAATAATATATTGCCGGGCAATCATCCTCCGTTGGGTGTGTCCAGCCGCTAACAATGATGTTGAGGAACCTCTGTCTTTTGATGAAGCACAAAATTCAAAAAATTGGATGGCTACCATGCAATCAAAATATGATGCACTTATAGAAAATGACACATGGACTTTATGTGATTTGACTCCTAGGAAAAAGGCCATTGGTACAAAGTGGGTTTACAAGTTGAAATGCAAACCGGATGGTGAGATTGATCACTATAAGGCTCGACTTGTTGCAAAGGGTTATGCACAACAAAAAGGCATAGATTATGAAGAGACTTTTGCTCTCATTTGTTGTATGACTACCATGCATTTTCTATGTGCATGGGCAGTTCATTTTGGTTGGGATGTACATCAATCAAACATCGTTACTAATTTCTTGAATGGTGATATATTTGAGGAAGTTTATGTAAATGCAGCCTCGCAATTTTGTCAAGAAAGGACAAGAGGATAAGGTATGAAAATGTAACAAATCTTTGTATGGGTTGAAGAAATCTCCTCGTGCTTGGTATGAGAAGGCTGACACTCATTTGGTCAAATGAGGCTTTTGTAGTAGTCCTATAGAAAGCACATTGTATGTAAAGCGTGAGGGTGATGTACTTCTCATTGTGGTTCTTTACGTAAATGATTTGCTAATCATTGGACCAAATGAGAGACATATTGCTGAATTTAAGGCTGATTTGAATGCTACTTCAAGATGAAATATTTGGGGCTATTGCATGATTACTTGGGTATACACTTTAAGCAATGTGTGTTGGGTTTTCAAGACCTTGTTGTCATAACACGTGGGAAATGGTTCTTCTAGAGCAAGCAAATCAAATTCAGTGTGCATGGCAGCCTCTTTTGGCTTTACATACATTGTAAGGTTTACAAAGCAAAGATAATATATACATAGCATGTTATTTTACTGTAGTGTCAAACTCCCTCTCTCTCTCCTCTCTTGCTCTCGTTTCTCTGCACGCCCTCAAGGCCATGGAGATCCTCAGATGCCACCCGCCGTATCTGCTACAACCCATCATCCGTAACTTTTAAAGTGTGAACACAAAGGAGAAAAAAAAAAGAGTTTTTTTGAACTCTATAACACAGACAGACAGCGTGATGGAGGAACCTTCTTGGAGTGGGCTGTAGAGACCGAGTTGGAGGGTCCATCAGTGTTGAAAATTTATAAGCATGACAGGGCTCTTTGTTTAATTCTGTGTGTGCTCAGTTTGCTGCAGGTTGTCATGATTGTGCCAATTGTGGTAGACAAGCTACCTGCACATCAAAATGCAGCTTTTGGAGATCTTATTGACAACCAAGAACTTAAACAAAGCTGTTCAAAAATGGCTAATGATCATAGGCCTTCAAGGATTTGGTCGAGCGTAGCAGATAAAGAGCTATATTGGTCCTATGCACATTTATCTTGGTGTGTATGCAAAAATTTATCATGTTCAAGGATTATGACATGTTTGAACACATCGACAATTGCAAGAACAAAGAAGAATCTGCTTCGAGACTACAATACAAGTTTTTCATCCACTATTTTTTCCAGTTTAGTATCATAGATTTGTCAGCTTTTGTCTACTGTCAAAATTATCATAAACTTTCCAGGCAAAGCCTCTTCTTACATTATTTGTTGTCAGTTATTACCATGTAGTCAAAATTTTGTATAGGGTTATAGACACTGCCACATAACAAGTGGTAAGACCACCCTTTGTTGTTTGGTTGGGTTCTGGTATGTCTCACACTGATGGTTGTTTGAGGGAAGTACACACACACCTATGCTATAGTCAAGGGGGGGATTCTACTCATGGTTTCAAGTGAATGAACTCTACCATGGTCTGTCTTGAGTCCAATGTCAGTGGTTGGGGCTTGCGCGGGGGGGTTGTTGGGTTTTCAAGCCCTTGTGGTCATAACCTGTGGGAAATGATTCTTCTACAGCATGCAAATAAAGTTTAGTGTGCATGGCAAGTTTGCATGGAAGCCTCTATTGACTTTATTTAGATTGTAAGGTTTACAAAGCAAACATAATATATATATAGCATGTTATTTTACTACAGTGTCAAACTCTCTCTCTCTCTCTCTCTCTCTCTCTCTCTCTCTCTCTCTCTCTCTCTCTCTCTCTCTCTCTCTCTCTCTCTCTCTCTCTCTCGCTCTCATTTCTCTGCACGCCCTCAAGGCCATGGCAATCCTCGGACGCCAACCCCTGTAGCTGCTACAACCCATCAGTGTGATGATGGTATTGTCTTGTGTCAAAAAAGTTACATAGAGACTTGCTATGTAAGTTTGGACTTTAGGATTGCAAACCTATTGCCACTCCCATGGAAACAGGTTTGAAATTGAGTCTTCATGATGCTGGTGATCCTGCAGATGTCACTCTTTTCCAAACCATTGTTGGATGCCTCATTTTTGTATGCAACACGAGGCCGGATATTCAGTCTGCAGTCTCATAGGTCAGCAGCTTTATGCATAGACTAGTGTCCAAGAATTGGTAGGCTCTCAAGAGGATTTTCAGCTACTTGAATGGCACTTTACATCTTGGCTTGTTTTATCCCAAAGGGAGGATCATTGCCGCAAGAATTACATGCATTTTCGGACTCATAATGGGCTGCCTGTTTTGACACGCAAGTGTCCACAAGTGGTTTTTTGTTTCATGCTTGGTAGTTCATGTATATCATGGTTGAGCAAGAAGCAACCTAATGTGGCCACTTATATTTGTAAGGCTGAGTACAAGGCAATCTTCATAGCTATGGTTGAGTGTGTATGGCTCAGATGCCTTAAGGATGATTTGGGTGTTGGACAGGACACTGCCAACACTATCTTCATTGGCAATTCATGTATATCATGGTTGAGCAAGAAGCAACCTACTGTGGCCACTTATAGTTGTGAGGCTGAGTACAAGGCAATCTTCATAGCTATGGTTGAGTGTGTATGGCTTAGATGCCTTATGGCTGATTTGGGTGTTGGGTAGGACACTACCAACACTATCTACATTGACAGTCAGAGCGCATTGGCAGTTGCGAGGAACCCAATTTTTCATGCTCACACAAAGAACATTGAGGTGCATTACCACTATTTCAGAGAGAGGCTCTTAACAGGAGAGATCATCTTGGCTCATGTGCCAACATAAGACAACCTTGCATATATTTTCACAAAGGCATTGTCTTGAGAAGTTCAAAGCTTTCCACAGAGCTTTAGGCTTACTCCCCTTTGTGGACAAACCATAGCCTCCTCAGGGCATGGCACTTCCCTTTACTCATGTGTCAGCTCTCGTTCATTGCATCACTCCAGGGGGTATTTTTTACCATATATATGTGGTAGTGATGTGTGTGAACACATCACTACCACAGTGTGTGAACACACTGTGAACACACTTAGGACCTAAGTGTGGTCCTAAGTGTGTGAACACACTTAGGACCATCGAGACATTTTTTCCCTCACTAGGAGGTTTTTTCCCCTGTGCATTGTATATACGCCCATCATTCTAGGGCTATCTATCTTTCCATTGCACACTAAGTAATACACTCTCCAAGCTGTGTGTGTTTTTTTGCAACCCTAATTCCAACAATGGCTAAGCCAAAGACAAGCCTCGAGAGGCTGCATGATTAAGACTATAGTTCCCAACTGTGTACCTCGAACTAAGTCCTTCTCAACCAAGATAATAGATCCCTATCCCACTTATCCTATTGCAATAAATAGGCCCAACCTTTCATGGACAAATTAAGGACCTCTCTTCTTAAGAAAGAAAAGAGAAACCAATAGCTTTGCTACCAATGTAATGGAAATGGTGTATGGACTTTGAGAATAGTGAAATTAAGAGAATTAGAGTGAGCATTTTTGTGAGACTACTTTGAGAACATAGAGGGTGAACTTAATTAGCGGTAGCAACATAACCATAGTACTACAAAGAGGGATTTCCCCCTCATGAATAGGGATATGCTTTGACTTTTTGAACACCTTACCCCCTCAAGCCCTTAGTCTTGGAGCATCTTAGCACCTTAGTCATTAAGCACCTCAAGAACCTCAAGCATCTTAGTCAGCAAGCATGACAAAAACCTCGATCACCTTAGTTAACAAGCACGACAAGCACCTCAAGCACCTTAGTCAGCAAGCACGACAAGCACCTCAAGCGTGGGCCGGGTTCCCACCTCAAGCACAACCCTAGCTTGCGTAAGGTCAAAGGACTTTTAACACTAACCATTGGAGGTCTTTAATACTAAGGTCTTGAAGCTCCATTAGCTAACCTTGCTCTTTGATAGATCATCTCTCATTTGGACCCCTTTAACCTTGGCCCCGTGTTGAGATAGATCCATAAGCACATGTCTATATTCTAACCCTTGATCCGGTCTATTCTACCACATTAAATAATCAGTTTAATATGAGAAAATCATTTTGGTTGGTTAGATAGTAGATTTTATGACATACTACTTCTAGATAAATATTTGATGTGGTCAACACATAAGACCATATTAAATAAAATGGGAAAATTTTTGCATTATGGGAATTTCAAAATTGGTGCATTTCACATAATGTGGGAATGTCTCACATGTTTTGGGAATCTCTCTGTCTCTCTCTCTCTCTCTCTCACACACACACGCACACGCACACGCACACGCACACACGCGCGCGCACACACACACACACACACACACACACACACACACACACACACACACACACACACACACACACACACACACACACACACACACACACACACACTACTAAACATGCAAGATCTTTTGAAGGTGGTGTTTATAAACACCATTAATTAGTAGAGATGAAAAAGTAGATTTGGATTTTTTTGAATTTTCACGATAGCATTGTCCTCACGCAATTGGACTTCTTTAGTTATATGTAACCATTGGTTAGTTTTCTTAGCTTCTCTTGTTTTGATATCTTTATTTGTGTGTGTATGGTCTCTACTTTATAGGTATCCAAGAACAAGTGATTGCATCAATATCTTTCCAAACACAAGGATCCAGGGATTTGCTATTCACGTGATTGCGTGAAATTTATTGTGATCACAATGTTTATTATAACATTCACATAATCACAATTAACATGATCACAAGAAAGCCAATAAGTGGTGACATGTAAACCCACCAAAACCCCATCGGGGTATGTGTTTTCCTTGATGGGCCCACCGAGAGTCTATAAGAACGCTAAAATGGGTCCACCAAGAAATGAAAAATTTCCAATGGGCTTACCAAATTGGACAATTTCTATAGGTTAAGGGGAAGTCACATGAATAGCTAATATCATCACGTATTTTGAAATGTGATCATTCAATGTTATTAACGTGTTCATGTATTTGTGATAATTTTATTGAGATCATTGCAAGGATCTATTTTATTCTATAGCCAAAAGCCTTTCCAACAATCAAGATATACCTCTGCATCCCTCAAGGCACTTCTTTTTGCACATGGTGCCCAATCTTGTGTCATTAATGTTTTTTAGTTGTGTGGATTTTCTATCCATGTCAATATTTGACAAATCCATTTCAAGCCAAATCGGATACACATTTTGTTTTGAAGGAAGTAGTAGAACAAAATCTTCTCATTTTGTTTTGAAGGAAGTAGTAGAACAAAATCTTCTTGTTGGGCATCTACAAATGCATTGGGTTGTTTCTCTATTTGAGACCACAATGATAATCAATAGATACTTCATAGCCTAAAAACATTTTAGGACCCAATTGGATACCCACGAAATCATAAAAGCTAAGATCTTGAGTTTTGGAAAAAAATTCATGTACAATCCAACATGTGGGAGGAAAACTTTATCTAGCTCCTAGATTACATCCTTTCAATCATCTATCACAACTTTGTAATATCATCAAACAAAAGATACATTTACAAAATTTTTCCATAATTTTATGCAAGACTTATTTTGATGATCACAAGAAATTTCACATTGGTTTTAGAAGATAAGCCTAATTTTATGCAAGACTTATTTCAGGCTGAATTTGGTTTTAGAAGATAAGCATATTTAAAAAATGAGTCATTAGTCAAAGGTTAGATGCTTTGTACAATTGTACTAGGCATATAAAGATCCTTGAAGTCTTGCATTTCACACCATATAGGTTTTGATTGATGTATATTGTTTTTCAATGCACAATATGAGAGCTATAGTCCTTAATTGGGTTAAAATAGCTTTTATATATTCAATGGAGCGTATATAGGGGCTACAATCCTTGATTGGGTAAAAGTAGTCCTCAAGTGCATAATTGTATGCATAATGTTAATTAAAGAGTGCATTGTGCATTGTGAAAGATTTTTGGTACATGAAGTTAAAATCATACATATTGTTACTTTTGTTTGGGTTTTGCAAATGGTTATTATCATTCCAATGTACAACTCGATTATTTTATATTGCATGTGAAAATAAAAACTCGACACCACTACATATTGATAATTTGATGTTTTTAGGTGTGTTTTATTGTCAATTTGTCTGCAAGTGGAAGAGTGTGTAAAAGTAATCCTCAAGTGCAAAAATTTGTTGAAAAATCATAGTTTAGTTTTATGCATATTCTCATACAAAAAGTGCATTCTAAATTGTTCAATGTGTAGATTCGATTGCTTTTTTAATGAAGTAGAGAATTGTTTTGATAATTGAATATGTAAGTCTTATGACGTTAGCTATTAATGAAAACAATGAACCAAAATCCCAACACAAGTGGCTCGCAATCATGAAAGAAACGAAAAAGCCCCTGACAAATAATGGGAGTTTTTTCACAACATAGGTGGTCGATATGTGGAGTGGCAATGTACATTAGGCTTCAAAACAAACTCAAATGGGGCTCCACATATTAGGGACCATTGTTTGGGTAGCTTTAAAAATAATTATCGCAAATGCAAACATCCTCAGGCACCTACAGTTGCAAAGCGTTCGAGAGAAGAGATCGCGAAGAAGCATGGCAAGAAACAACGGATAGAGGAACCAATTATGGATGCGTGTCAAGAGCAGGCAAAGCTAAATACCAATCATGATAATCTTGTGGTGACACCAATGAGCACTGCATAACAACATGCGCAAGGAGATTCAATATCAAGTAATGTTTCTTCTAATCACCATAACGAGGTTGGGCTTGGGTTTTTTTTTCACTGGTAGTGCATTAATCATGGTTGATAGCCATCACTAAAAACATGCATGGAAGGATAATCGGTGAGTATGGTCCATGATTTTGAGCTCCTTCGTATCACATGATACGAAATGATCTCTTGGACAAATGTTATGTTGAGGTAAAAGATAGTGTTTCCAAAATAATTATTGGAAATATATCGCTTTCAGGATGCACAATTGTCAATGATGGTTGATGAAATGTTCAAAGAAGACCATTGATCAATGTTATCTTGATTTGTCCAGGGGAGAGACATTTGTAAAAGCTACTAATAGTTCCAGTGCTATTAAAAGTGGTAAATATATTACTGAGGTCTTGATGAAAGTAACTAAATAAATTTGTCTTGAATATGTCATCGAAGTAGTCATGGACAATGCAAAAGACTATAAAAATGTTGGTGAAATTATCAAAAAATAATTTTCACACATTTATGCTAATGGTTGCAATACACACAATTTGAACTACTTGGTGCTAAAAAATTGGCATACTAGTGATAAAACTACTTGGTTTACCAAAATAATTGACATAGCATGGCAAGTTGTGAAGTTCATCTTGAAACAAAAAAGAGTGCTTGATTTGTATAGGATGTGCATGGGAGTTATGTTGAAATTTCTTGCTAATACTCGATTTTGCACGAGCTATTACACATTAGGATCACTCCTATGCAATAACTACGCTGTGACTGATATTTTTAGCTGCATGGCATTTGAAAAATGGTAGCTCGACCAATTTTAACGAGTGAAAGAGAAAATTACGAATCTATGTGGATCCATAAATAGGTTTTCTTGGTGGAGGAATGTAATGGATGCATACCACGTAATGATGCCCGTTATGTTTGCAATTTGCAACCTTGATCAAAAGGTGCCTAGTGTCTGGGCAACGTGGATAACTTGATGGACGATTCAACAAAGTTTAGTTAGTCTATTCTACTCCAATGTTCAAGATCGACTCAATTGCATCAAAGAGGTGAGTGCATTCAGATTAAATGAAGGATCTTTTGCAAATAATTTTTTCCAGTCGATGGCAAAAGATCAACCTGCATGGAAGTGGAAAATGATGAATGGTGGGGAGCATTACTCGACTCTACGTCCTCTTGCAATGAAAGTTTTGGTGCAATGTGCAGTGAACTTAGAGAGAAATTGGAGTATGTACAAGTATGTTCACAACACAATCCACAATAGATTACTAGCAAACAAAGATGAAAAATTAGTTTATATGTTCTGCAATAAAAGATACTACATCATATCAAAAGTGTTGTCTATGAGGAAGAAATGTCTAGTTGGGTCTATGAATGTCAAATTGAAGGTGAAGGTGAGTTCAATGTCAGTGTGTCTCAGTGCATGATAGCCAAAATTGAAGAGAATCTCACAATAGATGTGTGCACTTCAGCAAAGGAAAAAACAAGCAATGCTCGGTGGATGGGAATGGAGAGAGCTTTCGAGGGAGCTTTTATAATCCTTTTACTGGATTACTGCTTGCAAGGAAAAAGCTTCCCATGCCCTCGTTGGAGAGAGCTTTTTGGAGGGAGCTTTCATTGTTATTTCACAATCCAATTTAGGGATTCGATATTTACATTGTGGGGTGCAAATGACAAGGAAAATGAATGCCTCCATAGCCTTGCACACACCACACTGTTACCATATACATGTGGTAGTGATGTGTGTGAACACACTAGGACCGCCGGGGCAATTTTTCCCTCTTTAGGAGGTTTTTTCCCCCGTGCATTGTATATACGCCCATCACTGTAGGGCTATCTATCTTTCCATTGCACACTAAGTAACACACTCTCTATTGTGTGCCTTGAGCTTCCTTCGTCTTCTCCAAGCTGTGTGGTTTTCTCTGCAACCCTAAGTCCAACAATTGGTATCAGAGCAGGTTGCGTCCTCCCGGGCTTAGTCGCTAGCTGCTCCAACAAATACTTGGGATTACTCGCAGAGCTTGATCTGCTCAGATTTTTGATTTGGGCTCATTTCGGCCTCCGTTTCCACTACAGGCAGTACTGCACATGCTATTTCGTCATTTTGTGAAGAATTTTTGTTAGTGCCGTTTTTTGCATAACATGTGCCTTATAGTCTTCTACGGTTTGTGCTATATAGCATGTGTTGTTCCCGCTCTATTTCTCCTATTTTTGGGCAGTTTTCACATCAGGTGCATCATTTACCATGGCTGACAACAACAACACAGATGTGTTCAAGATGTTTGCTACTGAGGACAGGTTGGATGGGGACAACTACCCTATGTGGGCTTATATGATGCAACATGTTCTTGTGTCAAAGGGTGTGTGGAACATTGTGCAGGGCATTGATGTACGTCCTGGTTATGAAGATGCAGGCGATGTTGAGGATCTTGCTGAAGGATTGCTGCTGTTAGAGTTGTTTTGCCTATGGCAGAACAAGCTCAATGGGATGTTAAGGATGCGCAGACTCATGCATTAATTGCGTTGTCTGTGAAGCGCACCATTGTTCCTCACATCCGTTCAGCAAAATCTGCAAAACAGGCTTGGGATATTTTGGCTGGTCTTTATGCAAGTCGCAATGAGGCTAAAATTGCTTTGCTACGTAAAGTTGGAGTCGAAGATTATGCATGAGGAAGATGATATGGACACTTTCCTTGCTAGTGTCAAGGATATCAATGAGCAACTTATTTCTGCAGGAGAAGTCATTTCAAACAGTTCCCTTGTGCAGAATGTTCTTGATGCCTTACCAGATTCTTACGAGACTTTTGCTAGTACTTGGAGACTTATGACCCAAGTTTTTATGTGCTTCAAACAATTTCTGGCTATGGCTGAAAATGTCTCGAAATGTACTATGGGCACCCTCCATTCCGATTGAGGGGGGGAGTATATGTCTCATGAATTTAATGCATTTCTGGCTAGTCGTGGGATAAAACACCAATGTACAGTGCCTTATACACCTCAGCAAAATGGTGTTGCTGAGAGGAAAAACAGGTCACTCATGGAAATGGCACGATGTATGGTCAAAAGTCAAGCTTCGCCGCATTCTTTTTGGCTTGAGGCCATCATGTGTGCCACTTATGTACTTAACAGGTGTCCTACAAAAGCTTTGCAGTCTATTACTCCATATGAAGCATGGCATGATAGAAAGCCTTCTATTGAGCACGTGTTTTTGGCTGTTTGGCATATGCTTTGGTGCCACAAGTGCAACGCAAAAAATTGGATGATAAGGCTGTCAAATGTATTTTTGTTGGTTATAGTGCTGAAAGCAAAGGTTACAGGTTGTATCATCCGCAAACAAAACGTATTCTGGTTTCTCGGGATGTAGTGTTTGTGGAAGATTCTGTTCAGCCCTTGCTGTCATGTACTCTAGAGACAGTAATGTAAGCTCACAGGACATTTATGACACTTTGTTGCCTCTTTTCAGTGGTGGAAATATGAATGTAAGTTCCAATGAGGCAAATGCACAGCCTATGGGGGTTTCTGAAAATGTTTAAGATCAGCCTATTACTGATGCAGACGTACATGATGTACTTGATGAGGAAAGGGCTGATAATGAGCAGGCTAGAGGTATGCCAAAATGGCTGGTGCACACTTTACGTGACAGTAAATTGGATGCACCTTTGTTTAGCCGTACTCGTTCAGGCTCTCGCCATGCATCTCATGCATCAGATTGTTATGCTTTGGCTGTGTCTAGCTTACATGATGTTGAGGAGCCTCTTTCTTTTGATGAAGCACAGAATTCAGAAAATTGGATGACTGTCATGCAATCAGAATATGATGCACTCATAGAAAATGACACATGGACTTTATGTGATTTGCCTCCTGGCAAAAAGGCCATTGGTACAAAGTGGGTTTACAAGGTGAAACGCAAGTCGGATGGTGAGATTGATCGCCATAAGGCTCAACTTGTTGCAAAGGGTTATGCACGGCAAAAAGGCATAGATTATGAAGAGAATTTTGCACCCACTTGTCCTATGACTACTATGCATTTTCTATGTGCATTGGTAGCTCATTTTGGTTGGGATGTACATCAATCAGACATTATTACTGCTTTCTTTAATGGTGACATATTTGAGGAATTTATGTAACACAGCCTTGCGATTTTGTCAAGAAAGGACAAGAGGACAAAGTGTGCATATGTAAGAAGGCTTTGTATGGGTTGAAGCAATCTCCTCGTGCTTGGTATGAAAAATTTGACACTCATTTAGTCACATGAGGCTTTTGTAACAGTCCAACAGAAACTACATTGTATGTAAAGCGTGAGGGTGATGTATTTCTCATCGTGGTTCTCTATGTAGATTATTTGCTGATCGCTGGACCAAATGAGAGACATATTGCTGAATTTAAGGCTGATTTGAATGCTACTTTCAAGATGAAAGATTTGAGGCTGTTGCATCATTACTTGGGCATACAGTTTAAGCAGTGTGATGGTGGTATTTCCTTGTGTCAGAAAAGGTACATACAGACATTGCTATGTAAGTTTGAACTTGAGGATTGCAAATCTATTGCCACTCCCATGGAAACAAGTTTGAAGTTGAGTCTACATGATGTGGGCGATCCTGCTGATGTCACTCTTTATCAAACTGCTGTTGGCTGCCTCATTTATGTATGCAACACGAGGCCAGATATTCAGTTTTGCAGTCTCACAGGTCAGCAGATTTATGCATAGCCCAAGGTCTAAGCATTGGCAGGCTGTCAAGAGGATTTTCCGCTACCTTAGTGGCACTTTACATCTTGTCTTCTTTTATCCCAAGGGGGGATCATTGCCGCCAGACTTACATGCTTTTTCGGACTCAGATTGGGCTGGTTGTTTTGATACACAAGTGGTTTTGTTTCATGCTTGTCAGTTCATGTATATCATGGTTGAGCAAGAAACAACCTACTGTGGCCACTTCGAGTTGTGAGGCTGAGTACAGGGCAGTCTTCACAGCTACGGTTGAGTGTGTATGGCTCAGACGCCTTATGGCTGATTTGGGTGTTGGACAGGACACTGCCAACATTATCTACACTGACAATCAGAGCGCATTGGCAGTTGCGAGGGACCCAGTTTTTCATGCTCGCACAAAGCACATTGAGGTGCATTACCACTATGTCAGGGAGAGGCTCTCAGCAGGAGAGATCAGCTTGGTTTATGTGCCAACACAGGACAACCTTGCAGATCTTTTCACAAAGGCATTGTCTCGTGAGAAGGTTGAAGCTTTCCACAAAGTTTTGGGCTTACTCCCCTTTGTGGACTGATCATGTCCTTAGGGCATGGCACTTCCCTTTACTCATGTGCCAGCTCTCGTTCACGGCATCACTCCAGAGGGATTTGTTACCATATACAAGTGGTAGTGATGTGTGTGAACACACTAGGACTTCCGGGGCAATTTTTCCCTCTTTAGGAGGTTTTCCCCCCCGTGCATTGTATATACGCCCATCACTCTAGGGCTATCTATCTTTCCATTGCACACTAAGTAACACACTCTCTATTGTGTGCCTTGAGCTTCCTTCGTCTTCTCCAAGCTGTGTGGTTTTCTCTGCAACCCTAATTCCAACACACACCGTTGGAATGAAACATTGTAAAGCCGTAGAAAACACCTACGCCGAAGACTTGTAAAGATGGGTGAGAAACATCTCTAACCCAAACCATGATTAAAATTTGTGAAAAGAGACCATAAAGACGAAGCTTGTGTTGTGTAGACCTCCGTAGAGTGTCCATATGCTTGATTCCGATAATGGATGAGAGAGTTACAGACGAGGGGTCTCTCAAAAGCTCCAAAAAAACAAATTTCTGTAAGGAAAAAGAGTGTGTAGGGAATTGCAGCTATAATAATGGGGGAACTTTTCACTTTATTGGAGTGGATTCTTCTTGCTTATCTCAATCGACATCTTTCTCTCGCATTTCCCCTTTTTAGTTGGTTCATTTTGGCCTTTTTTGGGAAAGGGGGCTCTATGTCGGTCCCTTTGACTTGGGAGATGGGCAAAATGGGGTCTCCAAGGGGCCCAAAAAATTGTCCAAGCACTTGGCCAGCTAGTGGGAATCCAAAACAGGCACCCCCTCTCCCCCCAAGTGCCCACGAGCCTCCATAGCCAAGGAGTGAGAGCTCGATTCTCCCCTTTGATTCACCATAATGGGGTACCCACTCCACCCCTTATACCCTCCACTTTGCACTCACCCCACCCCATGTGGGACTATTCCATTGCCACATGGCACCATCCTCCCAACTCCCTACACATGCACATAAATTTTCTGTTTTGCTCCTTACACCTAGCAACCTTGGTGGAAGCATAGCGGATGACTCCGACCACCAAATGCGATGCCGTAAAGCACGGCTCTGAGCTCATTACTTTGGCTATCTCTAGAAATTTACTATTACATCATTTCTAATTAAATCCATCAAGTCGACCCACTTGAATTTTCTCACATGCATCCGCAACCACTTTTTAAGTAAGGGACCGCCCACTTCGAGTGCATGTAACTGATGATGTATGAGTCCAATTTACAAGCTATCAACCACGACAAAAAATGCTCAATAAAAAACATCTCTTGAAAGATCAACCAACCCAAAACTCAACCCAAAACTCCAGCAAGCAACTTAGCAGAACCAAGCCTTTGTACATGAATTTTTACAAGGGCACTTTCAAGACTCAAAGCACTAAGTACACATATATACTTGGGGCTAGTCAGCAAGCTATTTAGCATCACTAGTTGTTTAGCATCACTTATTGGCTTTTTGCCCATCCACAAAATGCCTGACATAACTTGCCAACCCCCCTTTCCTGTTTGATCATTCATCACAAGCAAATGTCTCTAGGGTGAACAACTGTTGTAGCTCATCCCCTGAAACCTCACACACATCTGAACAAATTTCCCCATTCTTCTCTTCCATTGATAGCATGTCATCAGTAACTATTGTCATCAAATGTGCCAAATACGTCTTCAATCTGTAACGATTGACCCGATATTTGTGCTTCATTCCATTTAAATCATCCAATTGATAAGTCCCATCATCAAAGTTGTTCACAACAACAAAAGGACCTTCCCATTTAATTTGAAACTTATTTTGAAAAGTATTGTCCAATTTACTATTGTAACACAAAACAAGATCACCCTTTTCAATTCCTTTTTCCTTCATGCATTCATCAGCCTTCATTTGAGCCTTCTTAGATACCTCCTCATAGTGATCCAAAGCTAAGGTTCTGTCCAATTGCAAGCATTGTAGACTCAACAACCTCTTCTATCAAGCAGCCCTCTCTTCATGCTCAAATGACAAAAGCTTAAGTGTGGCAATCTCAACTTCAATAGGCAACATAGCCTCCTTACCATAAACCAAGTGATACTGGGAAAAACATGTACTTGTCTTCATAGTAGCCCTATATACCCACAAAGCACAAGGTAACTCAGCATCCCAAGTTTTACCATAAGTTTGAGTCATCTTTGTGAGAATTTTGACCAAGTCCCCATTGAATCTCTCATTGAGACCATTGCATCGAGGATAAAAGGAGTGTTATACCTATGCTCTATATCGAGTTTCTTGCATAGAAAATCAAATATTTCACCTCTAAATCCTGGTCCTTTGTCAGATGATAGCTCCAATGGGACAACAAACTTATAGCACATATGCTCTAAAGAAATTTTCCCATTTTCTTACTAGTAAATTTCTTAATAGCTTTGGCTTCTGCCCAACGTGATAGATAATCCACAACCATCAAGATATAAGCATTTCTATTACTAGTCATGGGTAACAACCCAACAGTATCAAGGCCCCATTTTTCAAACACATCAAATGCCAATTGTTTTCTTTAACTCAAGTTTCAAGACTCTCTTCCCCATTCTTTGGCAAGATAGACAGGATCTACACCAGTGATTCACATCTGGCTGAATACTTGGCCAAACATAGCCTTCTTGTAAGACTTTATGCAGCATAATCTTCAAGGAAAAATGGCTTCCACAAGCCCCTTCATGATTTTCTTCCAAAATTTTATAAATCTGCTCTTTCCAGGGTACACGGCGAACCATTAAATCACTCCTCTTCATATAAAGTACATCATTAAGCATCTTGTACTTCCTGGCTTTTCTCATAAAAGCATATTTGTTTGATGATGGTAGATCTATAGGCAAATCACCAATCAATAGAAAATTCACTTCTTTTGTCAGCACTTCCCTTCCATGATATAAAGGAGCATCAGATTTCAATACAAATCACAAGTAATCACTTCTTGAGCAGCTTCATGAGCCTCCTCATTTTGAGACCTATCAATATGTTGCAAACTCCACGCTTCAAACTTCTTAAGCAACTGTTTGACCTTGAAACACAAACTTTTTAGTCTAGGGTTCTTGTTTTTCCATACTCCCGACCCCTGTTTTACAACTAACAAGGTTTCACCCTTAATCTATAAGCGTTTAATTCCCAATTGTAAACAGATGTTTAATCCACCCTCAAGTGCCATGTACTGTGCTTCATTATTTCTCTTTGCATCAAGTTTCAACCCTTGTTTCCTCATAAGATTTCTTCGAGCATCATAACAACGCATTATTTCTCTTTGCATCAAGTTTCAACCCTTGTTTCCTCATAAGATTTCTTCGAGCATCATAAATAACAATCCCCCCTCATGTAGCATCATGGATTTTCCGATAAGAGCCATCAAATAACACTAAGGAAGCATAAAAAATAGTAGGAGTCTCCGTCCTCTTCCTTTGTATCACTTCTTCCTTAACCAAGATAGGGGTCTCTTTGTAAGTAAGCAGGTCAACCAAAGTAGTCCGAGTACTCTCTTCCACAAGGAAAGCAAACTGAAATTCCTGTAGCTCAATAACCCATCGCATCACTGTCTTTGATTTATTAGACTTATTAAACAATTGTGGAAGCAAAGTATAGCTGGTAAGGAAAGTAAATGGCCTTTGTAGTAAATAATGCCTGGAATCTTCTGCAAGCATATACCATACTTATCATTACCAACTCAACCTCAAAGTAATCTCTTTCATGAGGGGTCTTCACTCTGCTGGCATAGTAAAAAGGCTTCATATACTGTGACTCCTTCCCTCTTTGCAATAACATGGCTCCAATGGAATCATCTCCCACTAATGGATTGACATAAAAGTCCTTTTCCCAATCTGGGGCTTGCATAACAGGAAGTGTACTCAACGCTTCTTTGACTCTGTCAAAGACATCTTCATAGACATGCGTCCACTCAAATGGATCATTCTTAACCACTTGCTGTAATGGATACAATAATTATTGTGATGCCAAAGGTATGAATCGATAGGTATTTAACCTTCTGAATGCAAGTGGCCAATTGTCTTGTATCTTTTGGAGATGACAATAACAACAAGGCTTCCACTTTCTCTGGGTCCACATCAATTTCATTTTTTGAGATCACATGCCCAAGAAGCTTCACTCTTGGCTGTGATAAATGACATTTCTTAGGGTTAACTGACCCTCGCAATCATCATACCTTGCAAAAGTCATTTCAAGCTTCTGAACATGCTGTTTTCGTGAGCTGTATACACTGAAATCATCTATAAATCCTTTGACAAACTTCCCAAGAAATGGGGTAAGGACCCAATCCACTTTTCTTTAAAAAGCTCCAGGCCTATTTGTTAACACAAAAGAAAGACAATAAAAGCAAAAACAGCCCCAAGGAGTGATGAACGTAGTCTTGTGTCAATCTTTAGGAGCAAGGATAAGCTAGAAATACCTGAATACCCATCACAGTTGTTGTATCTCTCAAAACCAACCACAACATCCAAAAGCTGATCAATAAAGGGCAAAGGGTAAGGATCTTTCTTGGTCACTGCATTCAATGGCTTATAGCCAATACAGACTCTCCAACGCCCATATTTCTTTGGAGTGACCACTACATGGCTCACCCACTCTGCATATCAACTGGAACAATGAGCCGTGCATCCAACAATTTATCTATCTCCTCTTTCAAAGCATTCATTTTCTCCTTACCCATCTTTCTTAACTTCTGTCTGACCGACCTTGCCCGTTCAATTAACTCATTCTTTACCGGATCCCCAACAAAGCCCCTGATCTCTTGATACGAGGTGATGAAAAGGGTTTGGAATCCTGTCCAACATTGTTAAATACTCCTTCCTCTCTTCTTGTGTCAGATTAGTACTTAGCATGTTTTGAATCAGCTCTTTCTTCACTACTAATTCTTGTTTAGTTTGCATTAACTCCTCAAGTTGTTCTAAATGGCTTGAAGCATTTATATCTCTTGACACTTGCAACACATCACAAATTTCTTTCTTTTCCCCATCTAGCAGTAGGAATGACACTTCACCTTCATCATGGGAGCAAGAAGCAAAAGTGCTATCTGAATCCTCAGAGATTCCTTCACGGATAATTTCAGATTCATCATTTTCACTCACATCCTCTAATGCCAAAGGTTGCTAGGCGGTCCTGTCAAACACCCTCTTCTCACCTTTCTTGCCATACAGAGAGATCGTGTCCCTACCCCAATCATGTACATCAACAACAACTCTCAACAAAGGTCATCCCAAAATGAGAGGAAAAGCTCCCAGCCTTGCCAGCATAGCATGAAAGTTCACAAAAACTTTCACATTAAAGATGTCAACCTCCAAACTTTTGATCACTCCCAAACACTTTACTTTGGCATGGTTGGCTAGTCGAAATTTGAATCCAGAGCTTCCACTGGTAACTAAACCAAACTTCTCAACACATGACTCTATAATGACACATACCTGGGCACCTCCATCAATGTAGGCTTCTCCCATGTCCACACCTTTGTGCGAGGCGTCTACCACAAAACATATGTCAGGTAACTCCCAAAGCCAACACTCTAACATGTCCACGCTTTGGTTCTTTCTCAATCGGATTCACTAACAACTTCCATTATCTATTCAATTTGGGTACCATATTCATCAACTATCCAAAGGTACAATTCACTTTCCTCTCAATCAAGTCTTCCTTCAAGCTATAAGCTGCTTGGCCTTCACCTAATGGAAAATCTTCTACTTCAAATTTCCTGCGACGTCTCCTTTTCTCTTTATCATCGCATCTTCACCTTCTTTCTCTTTCCCTTTCTTCTTACTGGGGCCAACACCATTTTGTGTTATTTCTCTCTTTCCCAATGGCATCATATTTGCCTCGTTGTCCTCTACACGAATGATTCCACATGGCCATCACCATTTGGAGCTTGGGCTTCTTGATGAACTTCATGAACACCTTGATCCCCTCTTATGTCCAAAGCAAAGGCATTGGCCCTATTTGGTAAATTATGGGGAAGTGGGTACATATCACCTCCCATCCTAGGTGGTTGATCGCAATAAGCACTAATATGTCCAAACTCTTCACAATAGCATGTAGGAATGCATCTTTTGCTAGGGTACCTACCACGTCCATGTTGGAGCCCCATTGGTCCAACTGTTGTAATGAGCCCATCTTGTAAAGCATATCAAATTCCCATTTTATGTCAAAGACGTCTTATCATTTTGATCCATTCGTCTGGGTTATGTAAAGATTAATCAGTTAGTCAGGACTCAGATTTGTTCCCACTTTGTAACAAGGAGTAAGAGAACCCCATGTACATTTTTGAGCTAAGGTGACTAAAGTATAAAAGTCACCTTAGAACCATTTTTGAATAACATTTGAATATTAATTCTGTGTCGTACGAGTCTGAGAGAGAGAGAGAGAGAGAGAGAGAGAGAGAGAGAGAGAGAGAGAGAGAGAGAGAGAGAGAGAGAGAGAGAGAGAGAGAGAGAGAGTCTTATCCTCTTCGCTACGCGCTTCTCCCTCACCGGATTCACGACGTGACCACACCATCGCGGTAGTCTCTCCGAGAGCTACGCGCCCACGCCACACATTCACCTTTTCGAGCTGATCGCGATCGATCCTTCCTCGAGCTTATTTTGCTTGTAAGTAGCACAAACAGTGTCTGTTTTCAATAATCAAGTGCTTTATGGAATGAGAAAGAGATTAACTACACATAGATACTCATAAACTTAAGTTTCGCCCACTTTTGGATTATGACCTGTTAGTCTATCGCGATTGTATTCGAGATAACTAGGGTTCAAATCTGGTGAGATTAGACTTATAGGTAAGTATATCCTAGTGAGAGGATGGTGCCTAGTAAGTTTGATGCGATTCCGAGTTCATTGGAAGTGTAAACGGTGTTGTGAGTGTTTAGGGATAGAGTGGGTTGCATTCTACCAGGGTTAATGATTGATGCATCATAAAAGTACGTATGTGTAGATTGGTCTCAGCCTGACGAGCTAACGAGATTGCCTACGTGCACCTAAGGGTTAGTCGTGTCATCGGATGATAAGTATGTTGTTTGTGTCGTGCTCGTGAGTATGAACAGGGGAGTAGTTTTGCTCTAAAAGATTGGCGCCATTGCCGGGGACACAAAACCTTAAGTAGGGAGATCTACGTCACTTGTGTGATGGTTAGCTTACTTTAGTTTTGACTAGAGAGAGCTTAAACTTTTAGAACAAGATCCAGGATAGAGTATCCTGAGGTCTAGTGGATAGCCAGGAAGCCTGTGTCTTGCCGAGGGTCTGCGACTAGTTAGATTTAGTTAAGTAGGATAATGTGGAGTTATGGTTTTTGGTTTTGAATGCTTGTTATACTTGTGAAGAAATAGAGTAGAAAAACGTTGTAAAAATGCAAAAAACAAATAAAAAGAAGAAACAATAAGGCTGTTTGCTTGCCTTGAAAGCAAAACCCACCCCATATAGCCTTGAAGGGGGTGAAAAGAGTCGACATTGAAATTTATGATCCAACACTCGAGAAAACATAAAAATTGCGACCAAAACCAACAAAAAAGAAACAGGTGATTGTCATAAGGAAACACTAAGTAAACCTAAAGAGGCCAAGAAGAGATATAACCATTAGCCTAGGGTAAACTGACTGTGTCATGAGGTACGACTGATGTTCACAAGTTTAAGATGAAGTGTCATCAAATTTGCATCACTTCAAGAGCAATGGAGTTGTGAATTGTCAGAGAAAAGTGAAATTTGTGAAGTGCTTGAGTTTAAGGTGAAGATAAATCCAAACTTCATAAAACTTGGGGGATAGACTTATATGGGCACAGGGAACAAGACTATGCAAAAACAGACAAAAAATTAAATCCCCATTGCTCTCTGCCTGGTCTATCGTGATAGACTGATGAAGGTGGTGATTGACTTGCAACAAGGAAAAAACCTTTATACCACAGGTTTAACACATCAATACAAGGGTACTCACAAAAATTGAGTGAATTTGAACACCATCTTGACCACAAAACTTCAAAACTGGTGTTTAGAGTCTGAATTCAGAGACAAGGGCAAGAAGTCTTTGACCAAATGTCCAAACAGTGCCAAAATTGGTCAATGCAGTACACATGGAGAAAACTTGAGAAAAATGCTAAAATTGGAGAAAGTGCCAAGTCTATCACGATAGACCAAGGAAACTGCTGCTGGGGAACTTTTCTTTCAAATTTCCCCTAGGGAGAGCTTTATCAGGGCCTATATAGCAGACACACCAAAATTCAAGGCATTTAGATCACTGAAGGTCAATCTGAGGGTCAGATAGAGAATCAAGCTCTGACTGAAATACTAAAATGGGACCAAAACCCAACCCAAGTGTACAAACTTCATAAAACTTGAGGGATAGGCTATAGAGGGTAACTGGATCTCAAGGGTAAAGTCACAATTTTGAATTGACTTGTGCTAAGCAAATTGTCAGTCTATCGCGATAGACTAAGAAAGTAGTGATTCAGACACTTTTTGCAATTTGTGACTATACTGCTAGGACATACTCTCTATATAGATCCCAGCCATCATTTCATATTTGAAATTGGACCACCAGAAGACTGACTAAGGGGTTGCTGTATATACTTGAAATATTTTTTGGTAATTTAGGGAAAACCCTTGTGAACAGACTAACAATCCTTGTGTAGATCCCAGAAGGAGATCATCACAAAGCCACACAGGAAGAAGGAGTCCAGGTAAGCTTTAAGTTTGCAACCCAACTTTCATTCTTATGTATTTAAGGTCAGGAGCCTTTGTTAAGTCGGGAGCTAAAAGTGTCAAAAGTCAATTAAGCACCACGTCCACCGAAGAGAGTGTAACTCAGACGAGACTAGACCCATTATCACCAATCATTGAAGAGGGTAGTGATACTGACACTTCGTCGGAAAAGTCCTTCTTCATGATGGGGAGTCAACAGCTAGGAGGTTTCAACGGTGAAGGACCAATGCCAGGGGGGAGCACCTCCCTACATCCCTTAAACAAAACCAAGTTCACTATAATCTTGTTGGAAGGAACTAACTCGAGGGGATCCTTAGTTTATTCTGACTATCGGGGACGCAAGTGTATTTGTATTGAAGAAAGACTGGCTTAGAGACTAGAGATAATTCGAGTCTATGATGATGGTGACAGATTCCGAGACAAAAAGGGAAACCACTATCTGATAGTGAGTAACCCTGAGGATTACAACAGATATGGGGATAACGTGGCAAAAGGGAAAATGGTTTCAGAAACCCAAGAACCTCCTCCTAACATTGATCAACCTGGAGCGCTTTTTATGTATGATAAGAAAACAACCAGGGTCCCAACCTATAATGAGAATGTAGGGATTTACAAGCATGAAAGCGAGGGAATAGTCTCTTACTTTCGATGCAAGGAACCATACCCAAACGAATTAAGCAAAGACAAGTTTCTTTACTTATTTTCTTATGAAACTGCTATGGGGAAGGATATTGTTTTTTTTGACAGATACGGGCGAGAATACAAACGTATTCTCCCAGAAGAGGTTGAAAAGGAAACAGTTCCGGGAGCATCGACCTATGGCCTCAACGAAGTACCAAGAGCCACCTACACCCCTAGCAAGTCGACAAATCCCTTTTCAGAAGAGTATGACGCTACCTCACATTCTACCCGACAACCGACGTCCAACTACCAGGATGAACCAGCTACTCAACCATCATTGCAGGCATGGCTTCGACAGAGTGCTACATTAGAACAAGACCGAACCCGAGAGGGTTATCAAACCGCACGAGGGTTAAGGGATTTACAAGAACCACCACTCTATGCACAGTATCAAGGAGAGAGTAAGCCAAAGACTCAGGGGTCAACTGAGCCTGGAAGAGCACCCCAAGAACGAGTTCGGAGAGATGAACCATCTCTCGCGAGAACTGTTAGAAATTATGGATTAGGAGCACCATTGGGAGAGGAACCTGGCCACTACAGAAGACCAGAGGAGGTATATCGACTAGGATGGGAGATCCCATGATGAGATTTGTAGACCATTGTAGAATTAGACCTTCTCAAGTGCAAAAATGGGTAAACAAGAAATATACGGGAAGCAAGGATCCGAGAGATCATGTAGCACCCTTTGTGCGTGTAATTAGAGCTGAAGAGGTGTTAGACTTTCCTACCCAATTTGCAGGATTCGGTTTAACATTAGAGGATGATGCTGCTACATGGTTTGACTCGGTGGAGCGAAGAGACTTTGAGTCAATGGAGGAAGTGTTTGACGAGTTTATCGAGGAATTCTCACAAAGGGGAATAGCTCATAATACAGTCTCACAAATCCATAAATTCAAACAGAAAGATGGAGAGTCTGTGCGAAAGGCAGCCCTCTGATTAAAAATATATGTTAAGTTCTGCCCCGTAGAAGAACTGCCAACTCAGTCCAGACTTATGCTTATATTTATCCAAGGACTAAGGAATGCAAATCTTCAAAAGGACTTACATATGAAAAGGAGCACGACGTTGAATGATTTAACCAAGGAAGCTCTATACCTTGTGGAAAATTGTGCGGTCTACAAAGAGGGTGAGTTCAAGGATCTTGACGATGATTCTTCCTCGCAACAAAGCGGAAGCAAGTCTGCTAAGACAACACTGAAAGGAGAAGTAGCGGTAAGCCAAGAGTAGCTTGTAGAGGAAGTGCTTAAAAAGATTAACTTGTATTCCAAACCACAAGCTAAACAACCAAAATGGTGTGCGATTGAACAAAAATGGACAAACCATGGGACGGAGGAGTGTTATTATAACAAGGGATATGTGAGAGAACAACCATATGCTCCGCAAGCTCAGGCGACATCCCCTCAAGTCCCACCGATGCCTAGATATCAAACAGGCAACCTACCAGGACCTGTAGGTGTAGAAAGACCACAACCAGTGTTGGGCCAACAACCACCCCTACCAGGATTACGACCGGTTGGCATTAGATACACACCCATAGTAACTGAGTCGGATGAGAAGGCTTTGGTACCTATGCATGCATACTACGACGAGCCCAATGGATATGCGGCGAACTCTGTCTATTATCCACCGGAAGAACCCTCTACACCAGAACCATGGAGCATGATAGGAAATACAGGACCGCCAATTGCTGCGCAGGCAGCGAGAGAAGGACGATATAGCCTGGATGAAAGAACACTATTGTTCATAGCCAACGGAGGCATGAGCGGGCAAAGAATTGCACACCAAAAAAGAGGAGCTCCAGGAGCACCTCAACAACCTAAAGGACCATGCTACAAGTGTGGTGGAGACCATTGGCTGAGGGACTGCCCTCATGACGAAATCATTAGGGTCAACGCATATTGCACGGAGTGTGGAATTACTCACTTGATCCTTGATTGCCCTAAAAACCCGAGCAAAGGAGCAAAAACTACCTTGAATATGCTAGGAGCGCTGCCTTCCAGTGGAGGGTCAGGAAACGAAACTCCAATTCCTATTTAAGTCTTGACGAGAGCCCAAGCAAGGAAAAATGACAATCAGCCCAAGAGTAACCATGAAAATCAAGAAGAAATCAAGACTGACAAGTCTAGCATCAGTCGTGATAATCCTTGGAAAGAACGAAGAGCGAAAATGAAAGCTAGACGTGAGCGAAAACAGAAAGATGTAGAAGCTGAGCTAACGATAGCTCGAGAGCAACTTAAACAGCAAAGAGAGTTTGACTCTCTAAAATCAACGGAGGGACCAAGAAGTGAAAGCTCGGGAGGGTCGGTATTTGTAGATAAGATCAATGAACCATTAGATGCAATCTTGCAAGCATATGAAGCAAGATTGAAGAACAGACAGACTCTAGAGCAAAGGTGGATGACATATCCATATTCAGAGATAGAAAAACAGAGACTAGAGATGTGCAAACAGCTGATTGAAACTGCACAAGCTTTACTGGAGCCTCCACCTATGGAAGCGGGAGATACAGTAATCAAACCACCAAATAATGAAACACCTCACAAAACCGAACAAAGGATACCCGACAAGATAGAAAACATTAAATCCTTGCCAGATGTTGAGGATGCAAAAGACGTGCCTAATAGCACTGATGAATCACTGAAAGATTTTTCACCATATTCCCCTATTGTGGAAGAAAATTGGCCTGAAGAGCTATGGGAAACGGTGCGAAAAGCTAAAGAAAAATATGAGACAAAAACATTCGAGTCGGCGCCTTTCTCGGAGCTGAACTTGAATAAGCCTCCATGGGATTTAGACGTTAAATCATTTCAAGGGGATAATGGTTTAGTTGCATCCGAAGATAGCAGACTAGAATCACTCAGAACTTTGCCATCATATATGGGGAACTATGAGGCAAGGTCAGAAATTCGAAGAGTACCTTCTCAGAGAATAGGCGGGTCAAATCAATTGGACACTAAAATCCTGACAGACTTATTGACCACTCCGGTCAAGTGCACAATCACATTGGCAGAATTGTTAAAAATTAGGCCAAGCATGTGGACGGAAGTGGGCAAATGTCTTGAAAAATTTGGCATAAGGAGACCTCTTAAGTTCTTCGAAACCGAGCTTAATGACACCGAACCGAAGAAAGTCAACACTAGACCAGTCCCATAGCACCGGCCATCTCACGAGCTAATGACGAAGAAATGGAAGAGGTAGATCACAATTTTATTCAAGCTGTTTAATTTAACATTGCATACGTTTAGCTAGGAATGAACATATCTCCAAACATGTTGCAGAAACCCGACGGAAACCTCGGCAATTGAATTCATTTGTATATTAAAGTCTAAAGTAGGAAAGAAACGATTGACGGATATACTGTTTGCAATAGGAAAGAATGTCTGCTAGGGAAAATTTAGCTCGGCATGTTCATTCTAATTCCAATGTTGAATTAGTCATGAACCCCCTCCTGATCACAGGGGGCAGAGTTCCTTGTTAAGGGCTCTTGAATCCACGACTGCTGGTTAAGCGGTGGATACCCACGACTGCTGGTTAAGCGGTGGGAACCCACGTCTGCTGGTTAAGCGGTGGGAATGTCCATGTCGTTCTTTCTATGCGGTGGACATACCTAGTTGTATGGGCAGCTAGGCGACAACGGGAGGAGTAAACTCTTGCTGGAGGGGGGATGTTGTACCTCCAGAACATTGGAATTTTAATGAATAAGTTTGAGTAGAATTTTTACTAGAACTCTCTCTTGGTGCTGCTGTGCAATACTGATTGAAGGGCTGTCTTAACGAACTTGTGAATCGGAATTTAACCAAGGAACTTTTATGTTGAACAACCACTGTGGTAGTAATTAGGGCACACAAGGAAGTGTGAATGTGGGGGTGGAAAGTGGGGGCTTGGCTTAGGTTGCCAATGCCTATGAGAAGGGTGGTCCTGATTGGTCGGGAACTCTCTGTCCCCATAGTGCTTACTTCGATATTAGTAACACTCATTGGCCCTAGAGCGGTGAAATCTCGAGAGTATGTGCCTCTGAAACATGGGAAAAAAGGCACTCGGGGTTTCTCTCCTCTTGGAAGGTGGGTCTTAGGATCGCTAGATGGTTTAAGTACGCTTCCCGTGCGAGGTGGAGCTAGATCTCATTGCTAGTAGGCTCGAGCTCGACTTACTTTGTGATGAGAGATCGTCCGCTAGCTGAACCCTAAACCACTTTGTTTGCTTCCGCTATAGATCTAGTGGCCACCAGGTTCACCATCAGATCCGCTGTTTGACATGGCGGGGTGGGGACGTCACAGATATCATACCATACTACATGTTGAGCAAAATTGTGGAGGAGGACGAGAATGATGGAGATACTGAGAATATGAGGATAAATAAAACAGAAACGAAACTTGAGATTAAGATAGTGGGCTAGGTGGACATCCCCACTAAAGAAATCAAGCAGGAGGGAGAAGAATTTTATGATTCTTCTGATCAAAGTGAAAACAAGGATAACGCGGATGACGAGAAGTCAGAAAATACGGAGGGAGACGACAATCAAGATCAAGACAATGACGTCTTCTACAATTTCCCAAACCAAAGTGAGAGACGCCAAAAAAGATACAAGAGTAAACGACACCATATCAGTCCACCAACCAGGCTGAGACCCATGCCGGAGTTTAAGGGTAAGACACATTTCCTTATGAACATTCATGCTGTTGATTGTGCTAAGGATAAAGTGTCAGGAAGATTTCTTAAGGTTGTTGAAGACTCAAGATTTAAGTCCAGACTGTTGAAACCTAGGAAAACCAGCAAAGCAAAAAAAAGAGTTGCAACAGAAAAACTAAATGTCTGTGGTAGTCCAATTATGATGAAAATTGAACGGAAAACGAGATGCAATGAGTTGAAACAAAAAATTAAAAATGTATGGACAACTGAAATGGAAAGTAGCGATGGAACGAACGCTAGTGATGGGAGTAAAAAGATAGATGTACCTCCTCACTATTGTAAGTACACCATTCAGGAAAGAAGATTGGTGGTTCAACAACCAATGAGGGAGCCTAAATCAAATGAGTCCTACGATGGGCCAGAGAACGCCAAGAAAATAGACTTAGCAGAGCTAGAGAAAATCCTCGACCTGCTTACATTGCCACAGATCTAGGTCGAGAAGAAGAGGACTTACTAATCAAAACACTTAAGGAATTTCGAGATGTATTTGCATGGTCGTACAAAGATTTGAAGGGAGTGGATCCTAACATTTGTGAACATTCAATCCCTTTGAAGTCTGATGCAAAGCCAAGCAAACAACGTCCATACACGTATAATGAGAAATTCACCAAAAGGATAAAAGAGGAGATAGACAAACTTATGGATGCTGAATTTATTTATGAGATAGAACACACGGATTGGGTGTCCCCGATAGTGGTGGTACCAAAGAAAAACGGGAAATTACGAGTGTGTTTGAATCTCAAGAAGGTAAACGCAACAACAATAAGGGACAACTACCCTCTTCCTATCACTGAACACGTTCTGGAACGAGTAGCAGGCAAGCAAGCCTATAGCTTTATGGACGGATTCTATGGTTATAACCAATTGGGGGTCAAACTAGAAGATCAATACAAAACAACATTTGCAACAGAATGGGGCATATATGCGTTTAGGATAATGCCATTTGGCTTGACCAATGCTCCAGCCACATTTCAGAGATTAATGACACACGCTTTTAAAGAATACTTGCGAAAATTCTTGGATATTTACATGGACGACTTGTGTGTCTATTCTCTATTGAGATAAGACCATATAGATCATCTTAGAAAGGTATTCGAGAAATGCAGAACGTAGAGGATTTGCCTCAACCCAGAAAAATGTGTATTCATGGTACAACAAGGTAAAATCTTAGGCCACATAGTGTCGGCTAATGGAATTACCACTGATGAAGACAAGGTAAAGGTGATCATAGAATTGCCAAGACCAAACACTGTACGAGAGGTAAAATCATTTATGGGACATTGTGGATACTACCGACGTTTTATCTACATGTACGCTGTAATAGCAAAACCCTTGTATAGTCTAATCACGCTCTTCATTTGGACAAATGAATGTGAGGAGTCATTCCAGAAACTAAAAGATGCACTGGTATTTGTACGAATTCTAAAAGCACCAGATTGGTCAAAGATCTTCCATGTACATGTAGATGCTTCGACATTTGCAATAGGATATATATTAGCACAACCAGATGAGGGTAAGACGGATTTTCCAATCAGTTATGCTAGTAGACAACTCAACAGTGTAGAAAAGAATTATACTACCATTGAAAGAGAAGGATTGGGTATGATATATGCGGTAAAGAAATTTCGTCATTACTTACTCGCGAACAAATTCACATTCTTTGTGGATCATCAGGCACTCTTGTACTTAGTAAACAAACCTTGTAACACGGGACGAATTGTAAGATGGTTCATTGTGTTGTTGGAGTTTGATTTTATGGTAGTAGTTAAGAAAGGAAAAACTCATCAAAGAGCAGACCACCTTTCTCAATTACTACATGGGGAAAAAGCTACCGGGGTAGATGATGATCTCCTAGACGCATACCTGTTTAATATAGAGATGGTACCGAAATGGTCAGAGCAAATTATTCCGTTGCTGACATATGGAATGAATCTTGACGACAAACACACGGTGGAAGACATTAGACAAGCACGAAATTACACAATGCTTGCGGGAAGAATGTACCATCATGGAAACGATGGGATTCTAAGGTTGTGTATAGGCCTAGAGGAGTACGAAGCGTATCTAGAGGAGGCCCATACACAAACAGGGGGATTCTATAGAGGAAATCAAATGATGTATGAACAATTAAGAAGACTTGGAGTGTATTGGCCAGGAATGGCAGGCGATGTAGCTAATTACATCAAGAAATGCGACTTTTGCACATCCAATACCACTGTGGATAATGCCACATTATACCAAGTGACAGTAGCACCCGCATGGAGTCATGCTATTGTGGAATATTTGACTAATAAGGAGCTGCCAGGAGATTGGTCTAAAGCCAGACAAAAGGCTTTACAAATCGAAGCGCATAGGTATACCCTCATTAGTGACCAATTGTATAAAAGAGGAACTGATGACCAGCTGAGGTTAATTCCTCATGAAAATGACTACTTTCCATTATTGGAACAAGCTCATGCAGGCATAGCAGGAGGTCATTTTTCAGCAGAGAGAATCGTAAAAATAATTATGGTTGCAGGTATATGGTGGCCGACCATGATTCAAGATGCAGCAGAATTCGTGAAAAGGTGTGATGAATGTCAACACACTAAGGTACCAGTTAAAAGAGACAAAATGCCTTTAAGACCAATGATGAGTGCTTGAGCATTCGCTAAATGGGGATTGGACTTTGTTGGTCCTATCACTCTACCAGCGTATCGTTCACGAGCACAATATATCATAGTGGCCACGGATTACATGACCAAATGGGTGGAAGCAAAAGCCACAACGAAAGCAGATGCTAGAACCACGGCACAATTCTTATATGAATATGTGTTTACACGTTATGGCCTTCCAATCGAGCTGGTGATTGATAGAGGGACACACTTTGTAAATGAAGTTATCCAATATCTCTTAAATGAGTTTATGGTAATTCGTCGCAAATCTGCACCCTATCATCCACAAGCCAATGGCCAAGCGGAAGCGACCAACAAAATATTGTGCACAGTTCTTACGAAACTGGTTAGTGAAACAAGAATAGATTGGGATCAGATGCTCTATTCGGCATTGTGGGCTTATCGAGTTGCATATAAAACAACACTCAATGCTACACCATTTAATATGGTATATGGGTTAAATGCAATATTGCCTATTGACTTTTTGATCCCCACACTTAGGGTAGCCACACAATTGGAATGGACGGGGCATGAACTTTCAGAACGGTTAGAGGACCTTGAAAAATTAGATGAGTTACGACTCAATGCTGTAAAGGCCATATATGCAAAAAAAAGACAACAGAAAGAGTTTTTTGACAAACATGTCAAGAACAAGGACTTTAAAACGGGCGACTATGTCTTGGTATACACCCTTAAATAGCATGCCAAAAAGCTAAAGAAAAGGGGACTGGGGCCTTATTTGATCCAAGAAATATCGTCCAGCGGAGCAGTAAAACTGTCGCCACTAGATGGAAAAGAAATGCCGAACTGGATTAGTGGGTGTCTTTTTAAAAAAATATCATCTACCTTTAACACCGGAAATGTTGTTTCAACTGCATTATGGAAAAACTTATAGACAGGAACAACAAAGAATTCAGGACCAGGCACAACAAGAAGCAAAGGAACGGATTGCTAAACGAAAGCAATTTCTCAGGACAATAAACATAGTCACCCCAATGATGACTGACGAATATCCTCTTTCAACATCCCAACCAATCGAAGTGGATATACAAAGCGACGAATTAGGAAAGACCATGACAGACCTTAGGGCTCATGATGATAGCATCATTGACGACTTGGAAGATACTTGGTGTAGTCCTTACATAAAAGCTTATGCAGGCACAAAACAAGTTGAAATCTATGCATTGCTTGACACTGGAGCAAAAATGAGTGTCATCAGCTTTGAGCTCTTTCAGAAACTTGGACCAATAAAGATGATCCCAGAGACACACCGGTTGAAAGTAGCATCGGGAGATGAGGTGACCATGTTGTGGTCTATTATAATACCAATCAAAGTGCAGGCACACCCGTATACTACAAAATTCCATGTACTACCACCAAGTAGATCAGCAACGCCGTGTATCTTAGCAGTGTCATGGATGAAAGCTAACAGGGTATTCATTGATTTGGATACTAATGAAGCACTGTTCAGAAATGAAAAATTTTCAGAACCCTTCTTATCATATAACCAATTCATGTCAAGGAGGAAACAAAAGTCAATACAAACGCAAAGATCTGCCCAACAACAAACAAAGTTTACAAGTCTAGCAACGTCTTATCAAAAATTAACAACCATGCAGGGAACCAAGCAAGTTTGGGTACGGCGTACAGAGCTGACCGAGGCACAATTACATCAAAAGAGGAAATACAAAGTTTGGATAAGGCACGACAGCCTAATTCCTATAAAAAAGGAGTCAGAAGAACAGACAAAACACCGAAAGCCAACAAAACTTCAAAGAACCATAGTCAATCCGTCGAATACGCAACAGACTATATTGGTATGGCGGCCAAAATTGCCAATTCAAAATGGGCCAACAACATAAGAAGGGAGGCCAAAGATGACAATCGAGTAGTTATCTACAACTGTCAAGGTCAAGCCACATCATGCAAACAACACGAGGAAACAAACAGAAACAACAACAAAAACTACAAGGATCTATAAGACCCAAGTCATCGAACCACAAAGAAAGAATGTTCCACCAGATACGACAATATCGACTTCAAAGGCGCCACATACGCCAATTCAAAACTAGTGGAAAACAATCAAACAAAGAGCGGCAGATTTACAACTATTCCTTGCAAAGAAAATCTGCCAGCCAACTCAAGCTACCACAGGAAGCCTCAACGACAAATGCCAATAAGCGTATCGCTTATACCTTCCTCTTGCACTGCATAAATTCTTTCTACATGCATTGACCGTACATGCATATAGGGATATATTACAAGGCCTGCATTAGCACGAGTTCAAACCCATGCACAACACATACCCTTGACGATACCCTGTCGTCCGGGAGGACTCCAACTAGGAGGGGGGGAGGCATTCCAAATGCGGACTCATGTCATATATTAGAGGGCAATGTTTGTGAGCAATTTTTCAACCATTTTTGCGTTTTATTGTGTGATTTTGGAAAAAGAATATGCCCTCATAATTAATCAGAATTGGGGACCAAATCATCATTCATGAGCCCCTAGGGATGTGTATAGACTATAAAGAGAGTCAAATCTGGCCAAAAACTGTCTAAAAACAGCAAAAAAATAGGCCAAGGTTGACGATAATGAGCGAGAATGTATATAGACGAGAGAAAAGGGAGCTACAAAGTGTTTTGCCTTTCATTGGTATTTTTCTAGGTTAGAATTGCTATTTTCGAGTTATTTTGGGATTTATTTGCTTTATTTTAGCCATTTTCTAGCAAAAATTATAGAAAAAAAATCCTTAATCCAGATGGAAACACAGAAGAAGAGACGCCTGATCGGAGCAATGTAAAGGAGACACAAAAAAATAGGGATTGCAAAGGTGACAGGGCAAAATGACCACTGTCATGAAGGGACCTCCAACATAAGAAATCTACAAAAATGGTAAAACTGGAGCAACCGAAGTCCAAATCAGGAAATTTGTGAGCCTAAACCGCATCTCGCAAAAAGTTATGGCCACAGGTAAAAGATGGGAAAATTTGGAGTCGGAGTCTCGATTACATATAGAGAGGCTAGGCTAGAAATCCCTCATTTGAGCCATTTTCCATAGTGAGAGAGAGAGAGAGCTCCCTACAGCAGTTGAGACTTCCAGAAGCTCATCCATCGCGCATGGTCACCAGATCGACATCAGATATGAGAGGTATGCTCGTCAACACTGATTCTAAGTGTTGTTTACTTCAGTTAGTCGCAAAACCTCGCCGGCATCACAATCACAACCTGTGCACACATACGGTAGACCGGTTGTTAGGGAGACCTAGGGGCCACCAAATGGAACCAAAATTGAAAGGCACAATGCCTATAGCTTAGGGATCAAGCTTATGACCTCGGAAAGCGCGAAGGAAGCCGCTCAGAAAACCCTAATTTCACAGGACTTGCAAAAGCAACTAAACCAAGGTGATCGGAAATGAGCCAAAATTCATAGACAGCAAGCCAATAACCTCGACAAACTGACTGAAGGGTTAGACCATGAAAAAGTTCGTCAAAACGGAGCCTAAAGTCCCTATCTGACGAAAACCGCACAAAGCGTCACGATACTCTAACGGGCCGACCAAGCGACAAAATGACACCAAATTTAACAAGGTACATCCAAAAGAGGTCAACTACGAGATGGATAAGTCCACTCAGGAAAAAAGCTCTTCCACTAGGGCAAATACCAACAGGCCAGAAAGATGTCCAAATGGTCGTTCTTGGTGTTGTAAACACCAAAACAACAACTGACTGCTTGGATGGAAGGTCAAAAGGAAATAAAAGACAACCGGAATCATACAATGACCAAAAGGAACGGCGACCATCACCTAAGTGGTCTACTTCGACTCCAGAACCAGCTAAGTGCTGCAAACAGGGAGTACACTCTTCTAAATTGATTAAAACTTGATGTGTGTGTCTAGGAGGGCCTATTAACACCATTGTGGTCAACTAACATAAAAAAAAACTGGTAAAACTGACCAAGTACTAGTCTATCGCGATAGACTTGAATTTACAATTAGACAAGTGAAATTTTGACTTTGGCTTCATGAGGGGTGCTAACAAGGAATATTAACCACCATTATCAAATCAAAGTGCAAGAGGGATCTTTTTTGGTCAAATAACTTAGTCTATCGCGATAGACTTGCTACACCAATAATTGGGGGAAAGACTTTTCAAAATTTTAACAAAATAGACTTGGGGAAGCACAGGAAGGCAGTACACCAAATTTGGTGACAGGATGGACTCATATGGCAAGCTGAGAAAGACATGTTGACAACTCAGAGTCAGAACAGGAAATCTCAAGGGCAGACAGGTAAAATTCACATGTGAGGGGTCAAGAAACCTTACATCAACTGGGAGAAGGCAGACAGATGGTCACAGAGCCAAAAAATGACAAATTGACACTAAGTACCAGTCTATCGTGATAGACTAAGCAGAGGGATACTGGACCATCTTATCAAAATTTTGAATTAACAGTTGTCTTCAACATGATGCAAGAGGACCACCCACTAAGTTTGAGCCCAAAACAACACAAAATGAAGGAGATAGACCAACATCTCCGTGGAAGGAATCTGGAAAAATGGGAGTTGATCCAAAAAGGGGTCACTTGACATTCATTTGAGGTGAAAATGGGATCAGATCATGTGCAAGGTATGGGAAACCAATTGGTGATGGCACAGCTGAAAAATAGGTCCTTGATAAAAAAAAAAAAGAGTCTAGTCTATCGCGATAGATAGAGAAAAAGTTGCAAATGAACAGATTTTGAGCTTGGGCTTATAGAGTGACCTTACATGCCTTGTGAACATACACCACACAAAATTTCAAGGCATTTGGACTTGTCCACCTTCACCAATAACACTAATTTGAAGCCGTGAAAGTCGCACAATGGAAGAACTTGTCTATCTGCTAACATTTTACCTTAACTAATCTGGGGACTAAGAAGGCTCATCTAGATGCATGATTAAGTGGTAATCAATTTAGAAGAGTAGTACTATGTTTGTGCATTAACTGTTAATTGTGAATACAGGATCCATGGATGCTTCTCCGGGAAAAAGAAAAGGCAAGAACCTGGCAACGGAAGGTGCAGTACCCTATGCACTTCTACCCAATTCCCTAAAGCCAACATCCACCTGGATACCTGCAGATGTGCAACAGGCAGCAGCCTTTCAGATCTATCAAGGTTCATATGTGGATGACAAAAGAAACTTAGTGGATACAGTGATGATCCCCAAGGGGACAGAGAATTACTTGAAAAGATCACCGCAAAGGTCATGACTCAAAAAAGTTGGCTTGTGGAACTTTGTATCACTACCACCAGTAGGGATAGATTTCAAGAGGGTACAACACCTAATTGAGACTATCCAAGAAGATGGAACTTGCAGAGTGACAGGCATGGATAATGAAGTGATGGAGATCCAGATCACCAAAGAGATCATCAAAGAGTCATTGAAATTGTCAGATCAAGGAGCAAACATGAGAGAAAGAAGGAAAAACCTCACAGTCTACTTGCAAAAGTCTAAACTACCTTCTTTCGAACTCATAGCAAACCCGGAAGTAAGAGAACTGACACAGATCTACAGTCAGTGTTTGTTGAGCTATAGCAAACGACCGCCAAGATACACTACACCACACGGGAGCATCTCAACCACACTGACATGGGCTATGGGAATGACCCATGAGTTCTATATAGATCACGCATCATATCTGTTTGAAGAAATGAAAAAGCTAAGGCAGGACAAACCAAATTACATTGCAGGAGGAGAAGTCCTGACCAGAGTAATATACCAGGCCATAGGCGCGGCAGATCAGTTGCCACCTGCCCCTCATCAGAACAGTCTGGCTGGTATTAAGAGATAATATCGAAGACAGATCACAAAGGAAAGTACCTGCCTCTATTAACACCATTGGAGGATGTAGGCTGGAAAGAGTAACAAGAAGTACACAAGAAAAGATGGAAGAAGAAAGAATAACAGAAGAGGAAGATGCCCGACTAAAGAAGCGGAAAGCAGAAATGGAAAACAACACCAGGTTACAGAAGATAGCAAAAATGGAAAGGATGCTAGAAGGATTTTCTCTAGAGAGATCCCTACGAGGCGATGTAGGCGCTACTTGGAAACCTTCTAGTAGCACTTACACACTGAGAATGAAGAATAGAAACAACCCATCTTTCGAGTTGGACTGGTTCGAGAGGTACATCCAAGAAAGAAATGCTAGGGATGAACCATAATTGCTACTAGAAGAGGAGGATCTCCAAACTTTGAGAGATCAGTTGAGGCCAACTTCACGAGATCAGGAAACACCGCCGCCATCTCCAAGGCCAGATGCAAGTGAGAGGCAATCTAGCCCACCTGCTGACTCTACTTTGCATTCAGAAAGCTCACATCGTGATGAGAGAGTTCATACACCTCCCAGTGAAGAAGAAGAAGAAGAAGAAGAAAGAACGGATGGTCATCCGAACACTAGAACCATATCACAAAGTGATAAAGGCAAGAAAAAGGAGGTGGATCAGACAAAAGATAAAGCTTCCTCCTTGAGCTGGAAGCTACTATAGATGAAGATTTGCAGTCAATGGAGACAATACTAAACCGAACAAGACTGCACAGTCAATGGCTAGCTGATCAGAACAGGTCCAACAAAATGAGGTTACAACAAACCCATGGAGAAGTTCAAAGACTGCAGGAGCAAAGGGAGGACACTCTAAAGCTGATCAGCATCAGAGATGATGAGATCTTGGGGCTCAAAAGCACAGTGAATCTCCTCAAAGACAATTTACAGGAGTCTAAAGACTTCAATGCCATATGTGAAGATACAATCAACGTATTCCTTGAAGATGTCAGTGACAAAGATGAACACATAAATAAGTTGGAAAAGGAAAAGCAAGATGCGCTGGAGACAGTCAAAAGTTTGCAAGTCGTCATTGATGACTTACAAATTGAAATCAAAGATTTGAGAGCAGTAACAGATATACAAGCAAGGGAAATCGAACGAGCTAGGAAGCAAAAAACACCGCTACCAACAACACTGGTAGTCCACCCAGAAGAAGAAGTGGCTGCACTGAAGAGGGAGCTGGAGTTGGAAAGAAAACAACGCTTAATGATAGCTGAAAGTGCGCTTAGAGCAGAGGATCAACTACAAAGGCAAATTTCCGACTTACAAAGTGAACAGCAACAAGAACCAACTCCTGACAGTGAAATGGAAAGCATTGTTTCCAAATCACTCAGGGAAGAAAATGAAAACTTGCACATCAGGGTAAAACAGTTAGAGGAGTCTGCAGCTCAAAAAGAAATGGAATTTCAAGCTCTACAAATCAATAGTACAACAATGGCTGCGCAAATCACAAGTCTACAAACTGCAAGGCAACACCAAGGATAGGTACGAGTGCACCTAGAGCAAGCAACAACGAATTTGGCTAGACTCGCCGAAGTATATGGGGGTCAAGATGAGTACGAGGAAGAATCAGATGAACAGGAGGCCCCAAATACACAGGCTGATCAGACTGGCTCCAAAGACCAAGAAATAGAAGAAGATTCAGTCACGAGATTGGAAGAGCAGAGGCTGGCTGAGTACATGGAAAAACAATCAGAGATGATATGGTACAAGGCAATGCAACTAGAAAAGGAGTTGTTGCAAGGGCTCTCCAGATCAGGCAAAACAGCAGCAGAGCTACGGAAGGAATGGAATGCCCCTATGTTACCATATGATCTGCTGAAATTTGAAACTCTAACACATCAACGGCAGCTCGAAAAAGAAGCACAAGTGCCAATGTTTGAAGGAGAAGTACGGGATCTAGAACAACAAAACAGAATAGTAGACAACCAGCCAAAGTGGAGGCGTCAATGGCTCTTGGATCATCCTAATAACCTGATCCACTTAGTCAATGCACCATCTGAGCTGAGGAATGATAGAACTTTTTGCCCAACTCCGCGAACATACACCTACAGCCAACATAAAGCACTACAGAGCAGAAATCCGACATGGCTAAATTATCCAGTATTGCCAGGGCCAGTAGAGGGAGAGAGAATATCCGGTTCTTACATGGTGAAAACCCTTCACGGCGCCATCGCAGAATTCGGAGGCTCTCCCGACCTATCTTGCAAGATGCTATGTAAAATAGCTCGAACCTTTTTGGCCTGTCTCACAGTCTTCTCAGAAAGCTGGACGTCAGATTATATGAATACCGAAAGAAGCATCTCAGAGCTGTCATATGATCTAAGTGGACCACCTACAGAGCCAGTATTGTATGCCTATTTTAGACGGCTAATGTTTCTGGCAAGCTACCATCTACAAACCTTCGAAGAAGCATTTTACACAGGCTTCTTCATGTACAAGTCAAAAATTTTTGGCCCATTAATGGCAAGCGAGTCTATGCGATATGATGCGTTTCTACATCAAATCAACCAAGAAAGACGACAACGACAATGAAGACAAAGACGATCATGTCGTGGTAGACATGAATTAGGAGAGGGGGAGAGTTGGAGCCCCATTGGTCCAACTGTTGTAATGAGCCCATCTTGTAAAGCATATCAAATTCCCATTTTCTGTCAAAGACGTCTTATCATTTTGATCCATTCGTCTGGGTTAGGTAAAGATTAATCAGTTAGTCAGGACTCAGATTTGTTCCCACTTTGTAATAAGGAGTAAGAGAACCCCATGTACATTTTTGAGCTAAGGTGACTAAAGTATAAAAGTCACCTTAGAACCATTTTTGAATAACATTTGAATATTAATTTTGTGTCGTACGAGTCTGAGAGAGAGAGAGAGAGAGAGAGAGAGAGAGAGAGAGAGAGAGAGAGAGAGAGAGAGAGAGAGAGAGAGAGAGAGAGAGAGAGAGAGAGAGAGAGAGAGAGAGAGTCTTATCCTCTTCGCTACGCGCTTCTCCCTCAACGGATTCACGACGTGACCACACCATCGCGGTAGTCTCTCCGAGAGCTACGCGCCCACGCCACGCATTCACCTTTTCGAGCTGATCGCGATCGATCTTTCCTCGAGCTTGTTTTGCTTGTAAGTAGCACAAACAGTGTCTGTTTTCAATAATCAAGTGCTTTATGGAATGAGAAAGAGATTAGCTACACATAGATACTCATAAACTTAAGTTTTTCCCACTTTTGGATTATGACCTGTTAGTCTATCGCGACTGTATTCGAGATAACTAGGGTTCAAATCTGGTGAGATTAGACTTATAGATAAGTATATCCTAGTGAGAGGATGGTGCCTAGTAAGTTTGATGCGATTCCGAGTTCATTGGAAGTGTAAACGGTGTTGTGAGTGTTTAGGGATAGAGTGGGTTGCATTCTACCAGGGTTAATGATTGATGCATCATAAAAGTGTGTATGTGTAGATTGGTCTCAGCCTGACAAGCTAACAAGATTGCCTACGTGCACCTACGGGTGAGTCGTGTCATCAAATGATAAGTATGTTGTCTGTGTCGTGCTCGTGAGTATGAACAGGGGAGTAGTTTTGCCCTAAAACAGTCCATGTCCAGGAATTTCCAACAGGTGGTGGAGCTTCATACTGTTGAGGGCCCCCCTTTCTTGCTTGCGGTAGAGCACCTCTCGCATAACCAGCTCTTCCACATCCACCTCCACCTCCACCTCCAAAAATGTTAAGCTGTAGTTCCTGCATCATGGTCATCATGTCTTGCGTATTCCAATGTAATTGCTCAGTATCTGCACCCTTTGAATGGGTTGGACTCCAGCCTCTGCCTGACTCTCCTCATTGTGGCCACTATCAACCTGCCCATGGGCCGCTCTCCCATACTCATTAAGCCTTTGAGCTATCCACTCGTTCTCCCTGGCAGTTGTGACTGCTACTTCAAAAGTGGCGGGCCTTTCAACTCAACTTTGAATTTCAAGCTTTCCTTTAAGTTTGACACAAAGCGTTCCTTCTTCAACATGGCAGTGGGAATCTCATTTCCTAAAGCTCGGGCCCATTTATCCTATAAACGGGTAAATTCCATGACAAAGTCATCAACACTCTAATTACCATTTTGAGTATACCCCAGGATTTCATGCCAGACTTCATCAGGTGCTTCAATGTTCCTATATTGTGCCAAAAAGGCAAGATTTACACCATTATAATCCAAAACAACCCCCGGTATCTGTGCTTGGGCCGCCTCCCCATATTACTGCAACGAGGTCTTTGCCTCATTCTGTAAACTGTATTGCAAGAATCGCAGCAGTATAACTCGATGTTGTATGCCTCGTAACAAGCAATTGACTTCCAATTTCCCAATGAAACTATGTGCATTCTTGTTAGGAAATCCATGAAACTTAGGGAACTTGTCTCCCATGATTGATTACCACAATTCACTTACATGTGACGTAGGCCAGGGATGTCGATGGATCACTCCACACCTAATCCACCTCACACTGGGTAACCCACCCCCCAGTGCTTGGCTTCAAAAAACCTCACAACCCTCACAAAGGATACAATCCAATTCAAAGACCGGCTCCAGTACTTTCTACAAATAGCACATACATCGGCGGTTGTCCATAGGGACCCACATCTCCTTTACATTCTCTGCCTACATCGTAGACCAATTTCATGAGAATCGGAGCACATGAGCATTGATCCTCCGTGGGGGGCACCAAAACAATTTGGAGTGCAAACGACAAGGAAAATGGATGCCTCTATAGCCTTGCACACACCACACCTTCGAAAAGAAACATTGTAAAGCCACAGAAAACACCTATGTTGAACACCTTTTAAAGATGGGTGAGAAACAAATCTAACCCATACCATGATTAAAATTTATAAAAACCAAGACCATAAAGATAAAGCTTGTGTTTTTTAGACCTCTATCCTTGGCAGAAGTGTGCTACCTGTTGTTCCAACGTCATCTTAGGAGCATATCTCCGAAGAGTGACAAAATTTGCATAATACTCTTCGACACATGAAGTCAGCTGCCGAAGTGAAAAGAATTCATTCATCTTCAAGGTTTTATACGCAGGTGGTAAATATCGCTCCATCACAGCAGCCTTGATGTCTTCCCATGACTGGGAAGATCCCTTGATATCCAAGTCCCTGCAATGTTGTTTCCACTAGATCTTGGCATCGCCAGACAAGCAGAATATCGCAAGCATGGTTTGGTTCACGGGTTGGGTTCCCGCGGCTTCGAAATAGTTGTCCATTGCTTCCATCCATACTTCCGCATCTCTCTCCACATTAACCCCTTCGCCTTTAAAGGTTGGAGGCTGAGCTTGTTTAAGGAGGAGCTTCTTTTCTTGCGCTGGCGAGTAGAGAGCAGTAGGCGGTGCCTATCCAATGGTATAAAACTCATTACTATAGCACTCTTCTCAAATGAACCTAGGATTTTCCATACTCAAGAAGAAATTTAACTTTTTGGGCTTAACCAGCCTACTTAATCTGTACAGCTATCACAAAGGATTTTAACCATTCCACCATTTAAATTCCATTGAATACATCCAAAATTGTCCGATAAATAATGGTAAAAACTTTACTCAAAAGCTTTGATCCATACTTATAGCTTTATGTGCATCAACAGGCTACCTGCCCGAAGCACTAGTCGCACCAACGACTTCTCAAAAAACATCATGCAAAACCCACTGAATCCCAACAAGCTCAACGAGTAAAACTCTTTAACATCACTCAGGAGACAATCCACTAGACAAATCCAATGTCATTAATCTGGGAAACATCATGCTCAAGCTTTGAGTACGAGCTATCCTACAATCCCTTAGTTTTTAAAATTTCAAACAACATCATTTTCTAGTTCGTAAACCTATAGCTCTGATACCAGGTGTGAGGTCCCCACCCCATCGTATCAACGGCGGATCTGATGGTGAACCTAGTGGCCACTAGATCTATTGCGGAAGCAAATAAAATGGTTCGGGGTTCGACTAGCGGACGATCTCTCATCACAAGGTGAGTCGAGTTTGAGCCTACTAGCAGGGAGATCTAGCTCCACCTTGCAGGGGAAGCGTACTTGAGCTATCTAGCGATCCTAAGACCCACCTTCCAAGAGGAGAGAGGCCTCGAGTGCCTTTTTCCCCATGTTTCAGAGGCACCTACTCTCGAGAATTCCCCACTCTAGGGGCAATGAGCATTACTAATATCGAGTAAGCACTATGGGGACAGAGAGTTCCGGACAAATCGGGACCACCCATCTCGTAGGCATTGGCAACCTGAGCCAAGCCCCCACTTTCCACCCCCACACTCACACTTCCTTGTGTGACCTAATTACTACCACAAAGGTTGTTCAACATAAACATTCCTTGTTTTAATTCCGAAGCACATTGTTCGTTAAGACAGCCCTTCAACCAGTATTGCAAACAACACCAAGACAGAATTCTAGTAAAAATTCTACTCAAAATTATTCATTAAAATTCCAATGTTCTGGAGGTACAAAATCCCCCCTCCAGCGAGAGTTCACTTCTCCCGTTGTCGCCTAGCTGCCCATACAACTAGGTATGTCTACCGCATAAAAAGCACGTCATGGACACTCCCACCTCATAGAAAGCAAGACGTGGATTCCCACCGCATAGAAAGCAAGTCGTGGGTATCCACCACATAAAAAGCAAGTCGTGGATTCAAGAGCGCTTCAACGAGGAACTCTGCCCCCTGTGATCAGTAGGGGGGTCAGGACTGATTCAACATTGGAGGTAAAATGAACATGTCGAGCTAAATTTTCCCTAGCAGACATTCTTTCCTCTTGCAAACAGCATACCCATCAATCATTACCTTCCTACTTTAGACTTAATGTACACTGAATTCAATGCCGCGGTTTTCGTTGGATTTCTCCAACATGTTTGGGGATATGTGCGTTCCTAACTAACGTATGCAATGTTAACTTAAAACAACTTGAATGAAAATATGACCTACCTCTTCCATATCTTCGTCGATGGCCCGTGAGATGGCCGGTATTTGTTCCTCCATGGGAGCTTTCCCCTTCCCGTTGACATTGCTGGTTCCCGCCTCGCGGTCATGGGCACCACCGAAGCGAGTTCTCTTAACCGGGGCCATTTCTCACTACTCTAAATGATTAGCTCGGAGAAAGAACTAAGGTTCGCAAGTGTCATAACAATTCAATAGGTAGATTAGCAACATAAATTAATCCCTCCTATATGCGAGGTTTAGAATTTTCCATATAGTAATCATTATGGATGACACATAATCCTATGGGAACCGGCTCTAAATGATAATTACTCGGCTTACATGATTAAGAATAATAGGATTTCACTAATGGAATTACCAGAGAGATGAATTAAGTATGATTAATCTCTTTCCTAGCAACTAGATGATGCAGATTTATCTTATGCATATGTGTGAGGAAAGTCAACTCGTAGAGACTTAATGACAGATTAATTTTTCCTTAATTACATCTTAATGCATAAAGGAAATGAATTTAATTTAGTTATAGTATTAATGGGTGATAGAAAAAGTGATTCTCCTCAATCTACACAATTACTAGCTTACCGACTAATTACTATGCTACCTAGAGAGGGAAAGTTCTAATAATTATACACTAATCATTAATCGAGAGTGATGAATGGCTGATAATTCAGCTATGGAATGATGATTACATAATAGAATATGGTTAAGAGAATTTAGAGAGTAATTATAGAGAATTACGACTAGGAATAAGCATAATAGACGAGGAATTTAGGTAGTAATGAAAAGGATTTGCAGAAAGCATTAATTAAACCGTGGTTACCGTGATTAAGGGCTGATAATCTTCTCGATTTTCTGATCTAATCGAGCTTCTTGAGACAAGAATTCGGCAGCACCTTCCTCCTTGCTTCTCCTTCAAAAGGTGTGTGAACCGGCAGCACCTTCCCAGTGTGTGTAGGTGTGTGTGTATGCACCGTGTGTGTGTGTATGAGCATAAGTGTGTGTGTAGGTCTTTAAATAGGCTCCTACAAGCTGAAAATCGACTAGCCTTGCTAAATGCATCTGAAGGAGCACTCAGTCTCTGCATTGGCAAGTCTAGTTTCCGTACCCACCAAGTGTCCAATTGGCTTGGTTAACTGGCTCTCACACTTATTTGCAAGCTTGGAAACTTCCCAAAGACTCCCACAAGGCAAGAGGGCACCCCCTAGCTGCTAAAGCTGGTCTGGAGTGGCCTGGAACCTGTTCCCATATAGCCTCGGGCTCCGGTACCTCCCCGGACAATTTTTAGAAATTTTGGTTCTAGGCTAAAACGGGTCATACGAGTCGGATTTTGATGCCGAAAATTGCTATACGAAGCTCTAATTAAGACGTACTGGCTCGAGTACCTGCCATATTTAGCAGCCCCCGGGGTCCGAAAACGCATTTTTTCAAATTTGGGGTAGGGGTGCAGTTTTTCGAGACGATCAAGACAGGACGGGTCGGGTAACCAAAAACTTGCTATTTTTTGAATTTTTTTACAAAAATTATTTTAATTCACATTTCGAAGCTTTGAAACATTCTAAACATCATGGCACTGACAGAATTTGGAAAACTGCTAAAAATAGTAACTTATTCCATTATGTTCATTTCATGGTACAATGGTGCTCTTTTTTGGTCGGGGTCAGAGACCTTACAACGTAGAAATGTAATTTTCTCTTTTAGTTTTTCTTTCTGCGCAAGCTACCATTCATTAAAGGCTATGCAAATGAAGGTGTCAATCACAATGCACTTATGGCAGAGAAGTGATTCCAATGTATAAAAATGCGTGCAAAAAATCGAGTTTCAGCAGGAAGTTTCAACATCACTGATATGCACATTCTATACAAATCGAGCACTCTTTGTCGTTTCAAGATAAATTTCACAACTTGACACGCTGTGCCAATTATTTTGGCAAACCATGTGGTTTCTTCACTAGTGTATCAATCCTTCAGCACAAAGTTTAAGCTGTACACATTACAACCATTGCGCGAAAATGTGTGAAAAACACTTCTTTATTAATTTACTAGCACTTTTAAAATTCTTTGCGTTGTCCATGACTACTTGAATGAAATGTTCAGTACCAATTTCTTTAATTACATTAATCAAGACCTCAAAAATATATTTGCCACTTTTAATTGCACCAAAAGTGTCATTCGCCTTTATGAACGTTTCTCCCCTTGGACAAACTAGCATTACATTGATCAGTGGTCTTCTTTGAATATTTGACCAACCATGACTCACAATTATGCATCCTGAAAGAAAAATATTCCCAAGTATTAATTTTCCAACACGGTCTTTGACTTCGATGTGACATTTGTCCAAGAGAACATTTTGTATTGTGTGATAAGGAGCTGAAAATCCTGGGCCAAACTCACTGATTTTCTTCCAAGCGGCCTTCCAATGATTGCTGTCTACCATGACCAAGCACTTCCAATGAAGAATATTGCTTTGGTGAGTACAGTTTGTGCTTCTTCTAGAGACTGCATCCGAATGCTTTGATGCAATGATTTTTGACGCATTTGACTAAGTCCACCTTCATTTTGACTCTTAAAAGGAACGTTGCTTAAAATTTTCTCTCCCTGTGAAGGATATTCTCCAAGGTTAGTTGGTGTCACCACAGGATCAATAGAGTTAATATTTGGCTCTTGCTAGCACTTAGGCAGGGCATGCTAGTGGACGTTATTGAACTATCACTAGCGCTTGCAAAGGAGACTCGAAAGGGAGGGAGAGACAGAATTTGCAGGAGATAGATAGATAGATAGATAGATAGAGAGAGAGAGAGAGAGAGAGAGAGAGAGAGAGAGAGAGAGAGAGAGAGAGAGAGAGAGAGAGAGAGAGAGAGAGAGAGAGAGAGGGGGAGAGGGAGGGGAAGGGGAAGGGAGGGAAGATGGGAGGTATGGAGAGAGAAAGAGATATAGACGAAAAGAGAGGGGGAAATAAGGCCTATATAAGGACATGCTATGCAGTGTTTTTGAAACAATTCAAACTTTACGTCTATTGCGACTATCTTTTCACTATAAGTGTCTTACTTTATCTTTCTATAAAACACACACACACACACACACACACACACACACTCACTTGGTCACAACATCTGACCATGAGAGTTCTAGTTACATAAACTCAATCCATAAACACATCTTGAAACTCATTTAGGAAACTAGAAAGTTTAAAATCCTCTTTAATTTCATTTTTAACATCATTAGGAACGCATGCGCCTTTCTTAGACTCATTGATAAAAACTATGTAGCAAGAAAGAGAGATTTTCATTACTTTGTCTAAAATTTGAGTTTGTACAAGAGGTATAGTGTTGCCTGCATCCAATGCAACATCCTTGCATTAATAGGAATGATAAATTTTCTCTTTGAAAACTTCATAGTGGTAGCAATGCGATCAAACCATGGTGCCCCTAGGATAACCTCTTCATGCTTGAGTCAAGATATGAATAAATATTCTTTACCAACATAGCTTTGCACATGGAGACTTAGCTCCCCAATCATCAGAGTGGGTAAGACCTCTTGCCCTTTGAAAGTTTCATCCGCTTGTACCACATCTCCCATCTCAAATTCATAAATTCCTAGCTTGATACCTAGCTCAACAGAAATGGATTTGTGGGTAAATCTAGGATTAAACAATATGAAAGCATCATGCTTTCTTACTTATCCCGAAGCATAAGAGAGTGGTGCTCCTTTGCAATGACCTTCCTCTTTTAGATCTTCCACCATGGTAGGTCTAGGAGTGCCATTATGTTCAATTCTTTTAGGACATGCCTGGGAAACATCACCTTGCTCTCCACACTTGAAACACTTGTTATCTTTATGATAATGTTCAACCTCTTCAGGAGAAAGCTTATTTTTACCGTTGTAGCCCTTTTCTTTTTCCTTTCCTTTGTTGTTCTTATTGTTAGCCTTGGGAGAATTTTGCGTTGCATTATTCCTCCCCTTTTTCTCAATCGATTCCTTGGTTTCCATTGGCTTAGAGCCCTTCTTGGTCCCTTGTTGTAAAGGAATCTTCAAAGCGACCATAGTATGATGTATAACCTTTGTGATAGATTTAGATCTTTGTGAGTTGACACACTAACTCATCTCGTCAGATAGGCCATCACAATTTTTTTTTTTTTTGCTCCACAAAGTCTATCATTTTGTAGATAATCGCCTTGAGATGTAACTCCCAAAACTTATCCACATACTTTTGGACATACTCATATAAAGCCATCTTCAAGATTTGCCATTCCATGAGGACTTTGTCTTTGGCATCACTTGGAAGGAATTGCTTTGTAATTGCAATCCTCAAAGCTTTCCAAGTCTTTGAAAGATTCACCTTGACTACGTAGGCTTACCCACCATTGCTGGAGTGGATTTTGAAAATGCATAGAAACATTTTAGAGCTTTGAAGATTCCACATCTCCAAAAGCCGTCAAATTGTTGGATAAATGCTAGTACTTTGCTTTTTCTCTGAAGGTTCCATTATAGGTAAGAAAGTGGATGTTCTTTCCTCCCTCTTTGATTTCTTCAACTTATGTGATCTCTTCCATGCTTTATAGATCCTCTGTTTACCCCTTCTCTTCTCTCACTTGGGTGGAAAGTCGTTGTCCTCCATGTTGGAAGATGGTGATGACATTGAAGCCTGGAAGATGCGAAAGAAGAGGAAGAAGGTGAAGATGGTGATAACTTTCTTCTCTTCCTCTTACTTGGATTTATTTCTCCCTTATTTGAATTAGCATGGGAGGGGGTTCTTGATGACCTCCTCTTCTTTTTGGGAGGAGTAAGTGACCAACGTGCCCGTTGTCTTCTTGGGGCAGCATCACTTTTAGAGGTAGGTGGTGTGTCCCTTTTCTTACCTCTCCCTTGAAAGTTCAAGATGTGCTTCTTCTTCTCAAATGATTTCCCTTGGAGGTCCTTTCAGTATCTCCTCTTCATTACCCAAAGAGATTCCTCTTTTGGAGGTCTCATTATGGGGCCTCAAAAAAATTCCTTGGGGGGTGCACTATGTAGTCGTGTTAATGTATAAAGTGAGTTCAAAAGGAGGGGTTTTAAAATACAAAAATTTTAGGCAATTTAACAGACATACATTTAAATAAGGGGGTTTTATATTCAATTTTGGAAAAAAATCCTAAAATAAGGGGTCATTTTATTCACTCAGATATGTTAAAAGAGGGGGTTTTTAAATACCCTGTGAACGCACGTTATATAGGGGGGTATTGAACGGTGAGAACCTCGATAGAAATTCTCTCTTCTTGGGCTTGAAGATTTTGAATTTAACTTAGTGCCTCCGCTTGCAAGATAGGATTTCCCATTGCTTCTTGTAACTTGTCAACAATGTAGCTGCTTGGGTAGTTGACAACTCTGCAACCATTTTCAAGTAAGAAAATTGATATTCCGAGAGAGAGAGAGAGAGAGAGAGAGAGAGAGAGAGAGAGAGAGAGAGAGAGAGAGAGAGAGAGAGAGAGAGAGAGAGAAGAAGAAGGAATCTTGCTTTGCCAACAAAGTCCCTAGGTGCTGGTCAAATCCGTTTATTAGACCATTTTGAGCATGTCGTACCAGGAACAATTTCAGTGGCCAATTTTTTTTGGATACCTAGTCAGAGTTGTTAAGGTACAAGTGTAGCTAAACAACATTAACAGATGATTGTTTATGCATATAGCAAGGCTATGTGTTGTTAATGAAAATGTTTCATTGTCTCTACGTAGATGTGATTTATGTTTCACATTCTATTATGGTTCAAATGTTTTAGCAAGGCTTGCAGGTGGTTGCAGTAGAAAGTATTTAGTTTCTTCTCAGAACTATTTCCTCTTCTCTTTGATGTATGCTATGAGAATCACATTTTCCATACGTATTGGCATTTATACTCATGAAAATGTAGGTTCAGATTGGTTTTTTGCTAAAGGCATGCACACTAGGTGTTATGGGCCCTGGTGTTTAGCAAAGGCTGATTTGGAATGGCATGCAACTTTATGAAATGGATAGCTTATGAAGCATTTTGCACTTTACGTGGAGTATCTCTATGAGCTTTGATGTGGGTCATGGCTTGGTTTGGATGTTGGTAGATAAGTGATTAAACTTTTTACAGTTAACCAAGTTGGTTCTGCATACCATTGTTGATAACTCAACAATGTTGCAACGAATAGTGACCCACGTTTACCACTCATTTTTAAACAACTGTTTATAAATGGTTGGGAAATAAAACTCAATATTGTTAATCATCTAGAGGTGGATAAGCAGTTTACAAGTATTCATCTTGTGTTAAAAGATATGCCTATGAGTGCCTGAATGTGGTGCTTGTGCGAAGAGCGCGAAGGGGAGAGAGAGAGAGAGAGAGAGAGAGAGAGAGAGAGAGAGAGAGAGAGAGAGAGAGAGAGAGAGAGAGAGAGAGAGAGAGAGAGAGAGAGAGAGAGAGAGAGAGAGAGAGCACATGGAGGATATGGGTGGAGCAGCCCAACACAATGTGTGTGAGAGAGCCCCTTGTTCTTCTAACTAGTAAAGAATAAGGTGTGTACAAGTAATGGGCGGTCGAGTGTCTCTAGGGTGTCCAATCGGGGTAAGAGACACATCACCTTTACCTCAACAATCTCGTGCATGAATGCATTGCGTGTGCGGAGATCGAGAGAGAGAGAGAGAGAGAGAGAGAGAGAGAGAGAGAGAGAGAGAGAGAGAGAGAGAGAGAGAGAGAGAGAGAGAGAGAGAGAGAGAGAGAGAGAGAGAGAGAGAGAGAGAGAGAGAGAGAGAGAGAGAGAGAGAGAGCACGATGTGGGTGGAGCAGCTCATCACTATATGTGTGAGAGAGCCCCTTATTCTTCTATCTAGTAAAGAATAAGGTGTGTACAAGTAATGGGCAATCAGAAGTCTCTGGCATGTCTGACCGGGGTAAGATTCACACCACCTTTACCCCAATAATCTGCCACTTAAAGGCAAATGTGCCGATAAGTGGTACTACTATAGCACCTAGCAGTACATACAATAGGTAAGGGAGGAAACTCATCTCAGCCTATGTTGATTGGCTCTCTCAACGCCAATGCATGCCACCGTGTAGGCTCTAGTGGTGTGCCAAAGCATATATACCTCCTAGAATCAACATGCATACCTTGAGCATACCCTGCAGGTATCCTGTAAACACATGCACCACTCCGTGATGCTTCATGCTAGTGTCAGTCATTGAACGATTAACAACCCCAACTACAAATGCTCCCATTGCACCTACTATGTCAGTTCTCGACACTAAGAGGTCGTACATGAGAGTCTCAAAGGCTGAAGACAAGCACGTAATCTTTGCGAGCATATCCATGTCAATCGTATCAATGCCATGTGCAGTGAACTCTCCCAATCTATCCACAGTATATATCTCAACCCTCACTGCATCACCACCAAAACTAGTCACATATGGATGCGTCAATCCTGACTCCAGTGGTAGTTGTCACTCCCTCATTGTCCATAGGGACTATATCCACATGTCCTGGCATCACTGTATCGGCCTCTAGCATGAGCATATAAAAAAACTCCATATCTCTCATCTCCATTGTAGGAGGCATCTCTGTCCTAAGAGGATTAATCCATTGTGTTTTGCTAGAGCATGGCTGCTCTAACTCTTCATCTACAGACATGTTATGCACAACACTATGGAGCTCATCTGTAAAAGTACATGTCTGCAAAGTCACTAAGATTGCACCATCTCGTACATATGACTCACTGCGTAGATGATTGATTAGCTCCTGGTTGGATCAAAAACCTCCTCCAACAAGGGGCTAAAATTGGTTTTAATTTTTGGAAGATGAGGGCTTTGTAGTCCTATTATTTTTTATTGCATTTTTCTTTGAAACAGGTTGGAAATCTTCTTTCCTCTCTTGAACATGGTATTCTTGTGGGTCCAGAGGCTCTAGTTCACGGAAACTCTTTATATAGTGTCCTTGTTTCAAACAATGAAAGCAAACATTAGGAGGTTTTTGTAAATCACTTTTTGGAGATGTATTAATTTGCCAGAGGAATCCCGGCTTGAAACAACCATCTTAAGACCCACATGCAAATCCACTTCTATGAGAAGTTGTGGGTCCCATTCCCCTTTCCCTTTTTTCCAAGACTCTTCCATTAATGCATCTACATATTGACTTTAGCCAGGGATATATTTCTATAGTCAGTTCAAGAAAATCTACCCAAATAGGGGCTTTTGATGGTTTAAGGCCCCTAGAGTTGAAACTTATATACCAGTTGAAGACTGACAGTAGTGTGTTCCTAATCAACCATTGTACTTGATAACCACTTGCAAAGCAATGTTTGGGTGATCAAAGAAAAATAGTAAGTAATTATTGTGTGTAAATACTGAACATGCGCAACAATGATGGTTTTGTTTCCCATGTTTGAGACATCTAGGCTTTAAGCGCTTCCATGGAAGGTCGCACTCCATGACAGAGTCATATCACAACCCTATCTTGTTGTGCATGCAACATCTCTAAATCTTTGACATGGATGGTTACCCCTTCATCTTCCTCATGTTGTTGCCACGTTCTCAACCTTGGCACTAGACAAAAATTAACATCTTTCTAAAGTGAACCAGGTGCCCTCGTCAAACTGGTTGAGCCAATCAGGATGTTTGTACAACCAGCTAGCATTCCTCCATTTTGGTTGCCTTTGTATTGGTTCTTCCTCCACAATGGCTGCTTTTTGATGCAGGCATCCATACTTGATTAGTGGTAGTGGGAGTGCCTGTGTGTACCATTATTCATTAATATCCATGGGTGCTAAGAATTCTACATTCATTAAGTGCAACACTCTAAGCTCCCATTCCATGGCTCTCCTCCAATGGGCTTGTGTCGCTATGTTGATTTATGTCAAACCTAGGGTAGACTTAGGGTAGGATAGGGTGGGCAAAGGGCCAGGATAGAGCCATGCGGTCAAGGGGGCCCTATTATTAGCAAGACAGGGCCTTTATAGAGCATGGTTGGGTAGAGAGTTGCATTCTCTAGTCCCCTCTGTCTTATATTGGTATCAAAGCTTAGGGGAGGGGAGAGCTATGGGTGTTGGAATTAGGGTTGCAGGAAGACTCACATAGCTTGGAGAAGACGAAGGAAGCTGAAGGGACACAACTGAGAGTATATTACTTAGTGTGCAATGGAAAGATAGATAGCCCTAGAGTGATGGGCATATATACAATGCACGGGGAAAAAGACCTCCTAAAGAGGGAAAAAATGCCCCGACAGTCCTAGTGTGTTAACACACATCACTACCACATGTATATGGTAACAAATCCCCCATGGAGTGATGCAGTGAACGAGAGCTGGCACATGAATAAAGGGAAGTGCCATGCCCTGAGGACATGATCAGTCCACAAAGGGGAGTAAGCCCAAAGTGCAGAAAGATTCAAGCTTCTCATGAGACAATGCCTTTGTGAAAAGATCTGCAAGGTTGTCCTGTGTTGGCACATAAGCCAAGCTGATCTCTCCTGCTGAGAGCCTCTCCTTGACATAGTGATAATGCACCTCAATGTGCTTTGTGAGAGCATGAAAAACTGGGTTCCTCGCAACTGCCAATGCACTCTGATTATCAATGTAGATAGTATTGGCAGTGTCTTGTCCAACACCCAAATCAACCATAAGGTGTCTTAGCCATACACACTCAACCGTAGCTGTGAAGACTGCCCTGTACTCAGTCTCATAACTCAAAGTGGCCACAGTAGGTTGCTTCTTGCTCAACCATGATAGACATGAACTACCAAGCATGAAACAAAAACCACCCGTGGACACTCATGTGTCAAAACAACCAGCCCAATCTAAGTCCAAAAAAGCATGTAAGTCTGGCGGCAATGATCCCCCCTTGGGATAAAACAAGCCAAGATGTAAAGTGCCACTAAGGTAGCGGAAATTCCTCTTGGTCGCCTGCCAATGCTTAGACCCTGGGCTATGCATAAATTTTCTGACCTATGAGATTGAAAACTAAATATCTGGCCTCGTGCTGCATACATAAATGAGGCATCCAACAACAGTTTGGTAAAGAGTGACATCAGCAAGATCATTGGCGTCATGAAGACTCAATTTCAAACCTATTTCCATGGGAGTGGCAATAGGTTTGCAATCCTCAAGTCCAAACTTACATAGCAATGTCTCTATGTAACTTTTCTGACACAAGGAAATACCACCATCACGTTGCTTAAACTTTATACGCAAGTAATGATGCAACAACCCCAAATCTTTCATCTTGAAAGTAGCATTCAAATCAGTCTTAAATTCAGCAATATGTTTCTCATTTGGTCCAGTGATCAGCAAATCATCTACATAAAGAGCCACTATGAGAAGTACATCACCCTCATACTTTACATACAATGTGAATTCTTTTGGATTGTTACAAAATCCTTGTTTGACCAAATGAGTGTCAACCTTCTCATACCAAGCACGAGGAGATTGCTTCAACCCATACAAAGCCTTCTTACATCTACACACTTTGTCCTCTTGTCCTTTCTTGACAAAACTGCGAGGCTGCATTACACAAACTTCCTCAGACATGTCACCAGTCAAGAAAGCAATAACAATGTCTAATTGATGTTTATCCCAACCAAAATGAGCTAGCAATGCACATAGAAAACAAATAGTAGTCATACGACAAGTGGGAGAAAAAGTTTCTTCATAATCTATGCCTTTATTTTGCACATATCCTTTTGCAACATGTCGAGCCTTATGGCAATCAACCTCACCATCCGACTTGCATTTCAACTTGTAAACCCACTTTGTATCAACGACCTTTTTTCTAGGAGGCAAATCACATAAAGTCCATGTGTCATTTTCTATAAGTGCATCATATTTTGATTGCATGGCAGCCATCCAATTTTTTGAATTTTGTGCTTCATTAAAAGACGGGTTCCTCAACATCATGTAGGCTAGACACAGCCAAAGCATAACAATCCGATGCAAAAGATGCATGGCAAGAGCCTGAATGAGTACGACTAGACAAAGGTGCATCCAATTTACTATCACGCAATGTATGCACGAGCCATTTTGGCATCCCTCTAGCCTGCTCATTTTCAGACCTTTCCTCATCAAGTACATCATGTACATCTGCATCAGTAATAGGCTGATCTGTAACATTTTTGAAAACCCCCATAGATTGTACATTTGCCTCATTGGAATTTACATTCGTATTTCCACCACTAAAAAGAGGCAACAAAGTGTCATAAATGTCCTGTGAGCTTACATTACTATCTCTAGTACATGACAGCGAGGGCTAAACAAAATCCTCCACAAACACTACATCCCATGAAACCAAAATTCGCTTTGTTTGCGGATGATACAACCTATAACCTTTGCTGTCAGCACTATAACCAACAAAAATACATTTGATAGCCTTATCATCCAATTTTTTGCGCTGTGTTTGTGGCACCCAAGCATATGCAAAACAACCAAAAACACGCATGTGCTCAATAGAAGGCTTTCTGTCATGCCATGCTTCATATGGAGTAATAGACTGCAAAGATTTCGTAGGACAATTATTAAGTACATAAGTGGCACACATAATGGCCTCAAGCCAAAAAGAATGCGAAAAAGCTTGACTTTTGACCATACATCGTGCCATTTCCGTAAGTGACCTGTTTTTCCTCTCAGCTACACCATTTTGCTGAGGCGTGTAAGGCACTGTACATTGGTGTTTTATCCCATGACTAGACAAAAATGCATTAAATTCATGAGACATATACTCCCCCCCTTGATCGGAATGGAGGGTGCCCATAGTACATTTTGATGAATTTTTAACCATAACCAGAAATTGTTTGAAGCACATAAAAACTTCGGATTTCTCTTTAAGAGGAAATACCCATGCATGCCTGGAGTAATCATCAATGAAAGTCACGAAGTAAAGGTAATTGTCCAATGTCGGAGTTTGCATGGGCCCACAAACATTACTATGCACAAGCTGCAACCTGCATGTGGCCCTAACTGAACCATCCTTTGCAGACTTTGAACGCTGCATCTTGCCCAAAATATAGCCTTCACAAACATGTTTGATAGGTGCTTCAAGAGGCTTACTAGTGCAAATGGCATCAAGAACATTTTGCACAAGGGAATTGTCTAAAATGAATTTACCTACAGAAATAAGTTGCTCATTGATATCCTTGACACTAGTAAGGAAAGTGTCCATATCATCTTCCTCATGCATATTCTTCGATTCCAGCTCTTTACGTAGCAGAGCAATTTTAGCCTCATTGCGGCTTGCATAAAGACCTGCTAGAATATCCCAAGCCTATTTTGCAAATTTTGCTGAACGAATGTGAGGAGTAACCGTGCGCTTCACAAAAAACACAATCAACGCATGAGCTTGTGCATCCTATATATCCCAGCAAGCTTGTTCTACCGTAGGCAAAACAACTCTAATAGCAACAATTCTTGCAGCAAGACCTGCAACATCCTCAACATCGCCTACATCCTCATAACCAGGATGTACATCAATGCCCTGCACAATATTAGAAACCCTTTGACACAAGAACATGTTGCATCATGTAAGCCCACATAGGGTAATTGTCCCCATCCAACCTATCCTCAGCAACAACAAACATCTTGAACACATCTCTGTTGTTGTCAGCCATGGAAAATGTCTACACCTGATGTGAAAATTGCCCAAAATTAGGAGAAACTGAGTGAGAATAGCATGTGCTATATAGCACAACCCGCAGTAGACTGTATAGGACCTGTTATGCAAAAAATGGCACTGACAAAAATTTTGCACTAAATGACAAAATTACCTGTGCAGACCTGCATGTAGTGGAAATAGAGACCAAAATGAGCCCGAATAAAAAATTTGAGCAGAATGTTCTCCAAAGCTCACTGCAATCAGAGAAAGTGAGCAGGCGTGTGCTGGAGCTGCTCGCGACTAAGCCAGGGAGGACGCAACCTGCTCTGATACCAATTGCTGGAATTAGGATTGCAGGAAAACACACACAGTTTGGAGAAGACGAAGGAAGCTCAAGGCACACAACTGAGAGTATATTACTTAGCGTGCAATGGAAAGATAGATAGTCCTAGAGTGATGGGCGTATATACAATGCACGGGGGAAAAAACCTCCTAAAGAGGGCAAAAATGCCCCGGCGGTCCTAGTGTGTTCACACACATCACTACCACATGTATATGGTAACAATGGGGGAGGGGGGAAAGCCCTCGCATGCTTTTTGCACGGTGGCTGCATGATCTCTCTCTCTCTCTCTCTCTCTCTCTCTCTCTCTCTCTCTCTCTCTCTCTCTCTCTCTCTCTCTTTTGGGCCATGGACAAACCATTCTGCAAGTCATGGAATCAAGCAGCAAGACCTCAAGGGGGTCACTTAATAATTATGTGGCTATCACATGAGTGCAGTAGAAGGGGTTATCAAGTTTAATGTTTTCTCACATTTTCATATACAGAAGGGCACCGTCAATGGAATTGGTAAAAAAATTTACAAATTGAATAGGAAAAGGGTGTATTGTATTTCTCAAAAATTCATAGATAAGGAGTTTTAGAAATAGTCCTTGAACGCACGCGATATACATAATTTATATATAGTGACCCATCCAAGAGCAAGACATGGCTGTGGGCAATTGCCCCTGTAGAGCCGGGAGGAAGAAAGGTTGGAGAACACCGTATGTAGAAACCCTTGGAGGGGGGAGATGGGAAAGTCAATGGAAACCAAAGCATGCACTAAGGAGCTCTATGAGTTCATGCTGGGACAGAGAGGAAATTTTTTTTCAGCAGGGCCATCAGTTGGGGTTTTTAGCCACTGTTGTGAGCAAGAAAGCTTGGCACAAAGACGACATTTCTTTGTAAATGCCATGGCCATACCGTTTCACATGTTTTTGTAATTTTTGTGAAACCCAAAGGTTCCCAAGGGCAACCCAAGGGGCCCATCCCATGGGAATAACCATATGGTGTAGTGTGGGGATGGCAGACGGTTGGCAAGGGTTTGTTTCCCCGAACATGCAATTCAGGTATAATAACAATGTCATAGCGGTGGATACCACATTTAGATGACCAAAGCAAGCCAAAGATAAACCTCAAGATGGTTTTGGGGTTCCTACAATGGTTTTCCCACACCTCTTGACCATGGAAAAGACAACTTGCCAATGACAAAGCCCTATCCTTTTCCATGGAGCACTCTTGACATAAAGGCTATGACAATGCGGAGCAAGTCGAGCATGGCTTGCGATTCAATAGGGAAAATTGGCATGATTGTGAGCCAACATGGTAGGACCATGGTTAGAACTACCATAACAAGGATCGAGACTAATCAATAGGTTGGATATTTCATGCTTTTAAAGTCTCCTAGCTTTATGTATAATTTTGCTTTTTCCACTTGTTCTGGCTTAGGCTATTGAGAGGGTGTTTTTTTAGATGTACTATGTAATACTCTTTCCTCTTTCCTCTGCTTTGTCTGATGTCTGCCTTTGTTTTTCAGTCTGAACATAAAAATCTTCCTTCTTTGGTTGCAAGAGGTTTTTTGTCCATATTTTTTTGGAAACCATTTCTCTACAAAATCTCCTTCATCAAACCTCTGCTTTTTAGGCCAAGTTCAAACGAGCTGGTGGCACAGACAGGCTCTTTCTTCTGCCCCCACTTTGCTTGTTCACAAGGGACAAAGGTAGCCTCCACAATTGAAACAATGATCCTCTTATAAGCCATCACGATGAAGCCTGATGAGCTGGACCAAAGCTGCATAGTCCGCACATCACGCTGGAAAAAAACTCAGTAGACAAGCGTTTCTAAGGGGGTTGTCGCCCAAAATAGGGTGGGTTTGGAAGTGAGCTTGCTTCTTTCTGTCCAATCGCTTTATGCCATGCTGGACACACATACTCTTCCACCGGCTTGTATGAACCCAACCTTAAAGTCCTCTACCAATCTTTCATCTCTTGCCTCCTTCTGTGCTTATTCTTCTCTAGTGAGCTGAGCCGCTAGCATAGGCTTGTTGCCCTTGCTCTTTTTCTCTTGCTTCTCCTCTTCAAAAGACTCCTCCATAGGAAATTTTCTTCTAGATTAGTCCTCATGGTTGTAGGATCATGTTTTGACCTTGACTCTTCTTTTTCATTGTCCTCTTCTTGATTTGCAATCCATGTATTCTATGTAGGTGCTTACTCTAAGACTAGAGGGGATTGGACCATGCAACTCTCCACCCAACCTTGCTATATATAGGCTCATAGTTGTCCAACTATAGCACCCCTTGATCGCACGCCCATTCTAGCCCTTGGCCTGCCCGGTCTTACCCTAGGTGTGACATTACTCCCCCTTGGAGAAGAGTTTTCGTCTTCAAAAAAAAAAGTGGTGATGTTTTCATAACAAACACTAAATTTTTTTGCAGTGAAATCTTTCATGGATCCAACTGTTTATTTAACCGAAACACGGTTCAGTAGGAGGTTCAATGAAATAAAGATAAACATCTTGATTTTCTACATTGTTGTCCCTTTGCAGATGTCTTGTATAACTGGTCAACCTAGCGTATAGACTCCAATTAGATCTCACGAGTATGCTAAATGAGTTTGACAAGTAAGATGTATCTAAACGAGTACCTCTTTTCACTTTTCATGAAAGTAACTAGTTGACGTAACTCATCAACAAAGTACAAGTCCTTGACTTAATATCATTCATCACCAGTAAACAACCCCACCATATCTAGTGTTCAAGGGTGAGAACCTAATTTAAACATGAAGAGGCTAAACTTAGTCGCAACATGCTTTGTCTCATATAAGCAGATCCCAACTAGAATGATAACCATTTTCAATTGGATTTCTTGGTCTAACATACGTGCTAAGAATATCCTTTAGCACAAGATTAACGCTTATAGTCTACCCATCCTCTCTAGATAGCTGACAGTACTAAAGTGTGTTTCCCCACCATTTACAGATGGTCCTTCAAAATGATGGGTAAACAGGGATCAGAATTTCTTGCATTATTGTTGATTAATGAAGAATTTTAAGAACAACCATCTTGGTTAACTGTAGTGAGTTGATCTACAAGGACCCAAACCAAGCCATGGTCTCTATTGGTGATTGATAGATCTACCATTAATTTCATAGAGAGATTGCATATATAGTGCGCATATTTTTAGAAGCTACTAATGTCATGAATGTGCATGCTGCTCCAGATCAACTTTTGCTAAACACTAGGACACATAACACCTAGTTTCTATGTGTCTATAGCAAAAACAAATCCGAATCTACATATACATAACCGTACTTGCCAATGCTTAGGTGTAATGTTATGCTCACGGCTCACCAAAGAGGAATTGAATTCTTTTCCCTAAACTACATGAAAATTGTAGCAGTTTAGTTGGACCATGACACAATGTGAAATTTAATGGCATCTAGGTGTCAACAATACAACATGTTCATGAATAGAACATAACCTAAACCATATGTATAAAAAATCACTTGTTAAAATTGTTTAGTAATCACTTGTAAACTTAACAAGTTTTACTAGGTATCCGATAATTTTTGGCTAGTGAAATTGTTTCTAATATGACGTGCTCAAAATGGTCTAATAAACGAATTTGACCAGCACCTTTGGGGACTTTGTCATGACACATAATTGAAATAATAGGCACCATTGCTAGTCCGTGAGACTCATATTCTCCAAATGTGGAATATGTCTCGTACAAGGATGTTAGGAAAAATGACATCCTTCAAGTACAAAATGTACTTGTGTGTGGAGGTAGTTGTAAACACTCAGTGACATGAGTGAGAATACCCTCATAACCCTTGCTCCACACTGGCTAAACTAAACTCCATGAGTTCCTACACCATGTTTTATCCCATATGACAACATGCACCAAACAAAACTCTACCATTTAGGTCCTTAGCTACATAATGCAAAAATGTATCTATGACCCAAAATTCTTTGCTTCTACATGACCTTGTCATGTCTCTGAAGAGCAAGGTCAATGAAAGTATTGAAGCTTATACATCCTACTTGAAAAAATTAATCAAAGTATATTTAAAAATGACATAAGACCAAATTATCTGCATATTTTGTTGTTGAAAATAGTGCTCACTTACCTGTAGAAAAATGCATATGACTAAAGCTCCCACTTGAAAAGACTTAGTTACACTAATTGGAAGATTAGTGAAAATCAAGCAGTATTATATTAGTAACCCTATGTGTTTCCTTTGCAATCCAAATCCCTTGGTTAAAATCTGTTTGAAAACTGCTCAAACTAACAACCAATGGTAAACAACACACTCTACCATGTCTAATAGTGCTTGGAATCAACTTGGGAAGTTAAAGTATTTCATTACCCGTTTGTAGATTGCGAACTTTTTTTTCTTAAAAGTACAATTGTGATGATATCAAAATGTAACCCTCAACACCTATGGAGTGATTGCATATTAGATCTGTCATACCCCTACAATTACCACTCTAAAAGACACAATAAGTGTTGCAACAAAGCATAGATTGTCTCAGAGTTGGAATTTTATCACAACTGAATCTGGAAGGAATCACATCTCTCCATGAACAGAAGAGAAAAATTGTCAACACCCCAAACAAGGTAGTCATACTCAAACAGGAGATTACCTACTTGAGGTTCTCTTATTCTATTCATGTCATCCATGAATTGTTTGCAAGGCCATGCCGACTTGCTATCCACAGAAAGATTCATCTTTATTGCTAGCACCTTGTGCAGATAAATTGCCCACCATTGAATTCATATACACCGATCACAAGAAAATATACTAGCCTCAGCTCTTTCTAAAAAAAGAAGCTGATGTTATAGCAGAAGCGTAAACCATGCTTTAGTGGAATGGGTCCACAATACTGGCATGTCATACATGCATATAAAAAAATAATGTGATAAGCCCTTGCCTTCAATGATGACCTCCACAATGTGAGAAGATGCCATATGTGCCTTGCACGATGTGCACTAGCATGGATACATCACAGTTGGTCATTGCAAACCATAATTGTGAGCTTATATCGTCTTATTGTCAAACTTGTCTGCTATTATCCTTGATCCTAGGTCAATGGATAATATTGTGGCACGCAATAGAAGCCTTGTTTTGCAATAATTCTATCAAAGCACTTTGCCTTGCACAACAAAGATATTTTATTCAAATAAAAACTGAAAAATAGAAATATATGTAGAACTTGAAAATATCTAATCTAAAATACAAGTAGAACTTGAAATTTTTTGACCTTGTCGCCCATCTGAGAGCTGTCACCTTTGCTGGAATGTGGCTCATAGCCATGTATGCTAAGAAATTTAGAGTTGTTGAATGTACCTTATATTTCCTCCGGGCTTGGTTCATACCAACCTCAAATAAAAAATAGATAGACATGCTGCCAAGTTTTCCAAGTTCGTATGCTGATATCCAAGGTGGTACCATACGTAATGTACGATATGTATCTGTACGTACTGTACGTCATTCCACATGGATAAAATTTTATGCACGTAAAAATATGTACCTTTGTAAAAGAAAACATTAAATGGGAGAACATTTAAAAAAAAAATCCATTCCCCATTAAAAATTTAGAAAGGCCACACAAAGAAAAGCCCCCAAATTAATTACATACGACAATTTCTAGAGCCCTAGGTGCAGAACATGAATTGGAATGCTGGTCGCCGCCAAAGTTACCCAATTTTTTTAATAAAAAACTTATCGTACAGTACGATCTGTTCGTGTACTGTACGGATCAGTACAAACGTGTTGTATAGTACAAATCAGCACGTACTGACTGGTCTAACCTTGATAGTATCATATTCCAAACTTTGAAAGTTGGAATGCAATATGCCCTGAAGTGAAGCCTTGCTTTGCATACTCATTGAAAGGTGAGACAAAAGGCAACATGAGTGCTCATAGCTAATGAGTGCTCTCGTTGACACACAAATCTCAAAGCAAAACAGAATCGACATTGTCGATCTTTCAAAGAGAAACAGCCTTGCGGAATCATGCAGCTTATTGAGAAGCATGAGATTGCCCAATATTGCAAGAGATAGCTCTTGAAGCTTAGTAATGCCATCTAAAGGCCATTTTCTTGTCAAATTGGCATTCGAGAATCTTGCAAAATAGAATAAGTTCAAAATTGAAACTTAAATTTAAGGTACTTACCGATTTTTGTAACCACATCCCCTAACATAAAAAATCAGAGCATCTCGTGGCATGATTTTACTTTCAATGTACTTTGTGTACTTATTTTTCATGCACTCTGGAAAGCTGTCATTACTTTGAAGTGATTATGCACTCAATGCATAAACATAGATATAGAGACGTGCTCCTAGAAGCCTTGCTTTGCCCCTCCTCTTATGTTAGATTTACGCCACTCTAATGCTTCACACAGATCTAGGGCACTTCCTTGTATGGCTAGTGTCTTCGAGTTGGACACCCATAGTCTAGGTTGTACCTTGTCCGGTAGCCTGAGTTTGGGGCTGGGTGCCCACTTGAACTGGGCGTCCACCTTGGGCACTCCTATAAATGGGGCTAGGGGGTACCCCTTACGCTATCGTGCCGTGGCATGTGCATAATGTGAAAATAAAAACATGTACCTCACTCTTAATGTGTTTGATGTGTGGGACCAAATGCTACAATGTACATAGTGTGATATACGAAACGGATGCCACGGTTGCAGGCGTGTACATACCTTGTTGTGAAGTTGAGGCGTGTACATACCTTGTTGTGAAGTTGAGGCGTGTACATACCTTGTTGGGAAGTTGAGGCGAGGGACGTGGCACCGTTGCTTATTTTACCACATTAAAGCATGCATAATTTTCTTTAGGAATGTACAAATGTCAAGTTTTTTAAGTGGCACGCTCATTTTGCCTAGAAAGTTCAATGCGAGCGATCTTGGAAAAAAAGCAGGTTTCATATGTGGGCATGAAAGACGTGTCCAAAGTGCTTACCAAGTGGGAAAATGAGGTTCAACATGAATTTGAGCCCAATGGGATTTTGCCACAAATTTAGGGATTTTTCCCATCTCTTTTGGGCATTTTACGAACAAAAGGGGACATTTTTGGGGCAAAAAAATGGCTAGAAATGGTAAAAAATAGCCCAAAAATAGCAAACAATGGCTCAAAATGCCACATTAATGATTTTCACGGTGTTGCTCAAGCTGAGGGTAAGTTTTAGAGCCAAAAATGAGCTCATTTGGGCATAAGATCATGGGACTTAAGACCACTGAGATTGTCATCTGTTGTAAAAGCTGTTTTCAAATTTTGCATGCACCCTGTGGGAGCTTTGAATGAAGATATAGTCTTCTTCACTTGTTGCTCTTCTGCATGACTCAGAATGTCATAATAATCAATATCTAATTCTCCTAAATGATTTTCCCATGTTAAACTGATAATTTAATATGGGGAAGTGCAAGGGGAGAAAAAGCTAGAATATTGGTTAATCTAGCAGACCGCCGGCCACAATAGGGATCCAAAGGAGGGAAAATGGGGATCCAAAGGAGGGGCCATTTGCAAAAGAGCAATGTGAAACAATGGGCTTAAAAGACCCTAAGGTTCAGCCCATTAAGACTTCCAAAATGCTAAGGTTCCAAAATTAAAAGATTATGTCCAAAGGTCAAAAGCCTAGGGAAATTGGATGCTTTGTCTGTGTCCCAAAAGTTTTTCTCAAGCAAAGGAGGGGGCGAGCCCAAGAAGTAGGGGATGAGAGAGAAACTCAAACACACACACACACACACACACACACACACACACACACACACACACACACACACACACACACACACACACACACACACACACACACACACACACACACACACACACACACACACACACACAAGCTTCCTTTGTACACAAGGGGAAAGGGGGACACATGTCAGCTCCCTAGCCCAGATGCCCACAAGGTGTACTGAAATCCTATTGGATGGCCTTGGAGATGGGCCAATGAGAATTAGGCTAGAGTAAGTCTAGTTTATTTATTTAAAAACACTTAATAAAAGAACCAATAAGAATTAAGCTCTCTAGAAGACTATTGGACAGTCTTCCTAGGGGTCCAATGAGCATTCAACAACCCAATGGCTTGCCTGATTCCTATTGTCCAGGAGACAAAGGGGTCCAATGAGGGTTTAGTTGCATTAATTAATTAGCAAAAGCTCTAACAAAAGGGGAAAGGGGGACACATGCCAAAAGGCTATCACTTATGCTGCTTAATTTCCATTGGCTGAGCCTAGGGAGGTCCAATAGGGAGTGAGCATGAGCAAATAGCAAGAGGGGTCGACCAAGAGAGAGAGGGGGATGATTTTTCAAAGGCATTTTTCACTTACACACTCACACAATCTATGTGTGGAGCAAGAAGACTCTCTCTCTCCCTCTCAAGCTTTAATGAAAAGCTTACCACCTACTCCAAGCTTGTGAGAAGGGAGGCCTACACCAACAACTCTTGGCTTTGTGATGCAAGTCCAACCAAGAGCCAAACTTCAATGCATGCTCATATCCTCTACCATGCTAATTACTAAGCTAAGCTATGCTAATATGAGTGATTATGTGAGGAGATGTACATCTTTCTCGTAAGAATACTCCTTCCTCTCAATCTACTCTCATACCCCGCTAGCTCTCACCATCTTTGAAGGTGTGTGAGGTCTTGGGTCTGAGACCATGAGGGAATTGATGTTGTGTTTGATAGGTGTTTTTCTTAGTGCATGAAGTTTTCATCGTCATTGCACTAGCTAGTATTGAAGGAACACAAAGGATTGTATTGTAAAATGTCTCTCTTGATGGGAGAAACCATAATACAAAGCCTTTTGGAGGGGGGACCGGCTTCATGTAAATCCGGTCCTCAATTGTTGTCAATAGATTAATTTCTCTCTCTTTCGAAGTATTGTTCATGCTATCTAACTAGGTGTTATACTTTTTGTTGCTCTCTCCACCCAAGCAGTCTTGTTATTCTCATTAGGAATCTATTCTAATGAAATGCTCACTATGTTCATGCTATTTTCCGCTACACACAAGTTACTAGGCCATTAAATGTTACATTGGTATCAGAGAACAAGGTTTCTCTTTTCTTGCTCAAGAAGGGAGGTCCTCAAGCTAGCTATAAATGGTTGGTATTATTAATTGCATGTGAGTAAGTAGAATAGGGATTTTTCACCCTTGCAGTGTGTCTGCATTTGTGCAGTTAACATGGCATCACCATCAAGAGCTATGGTCTTAATAGTGGAGTCCTACGGGGCTTGCCTACGGCTTAACCACTATTGAGCTATTAGAAGCTTGACAAGAGCCGGTGCTGTTTTGGTGTTGAATGACCCTCTCTTCTATTTCTTGCAATTAGTGGTATTTGAGCCACAGGTACAGTAGCTTGAGTGCTTTTTCTAAAGGGGTAAAGAGGAGTAGCAGATAGGGCTTGAAGTGCCAAAGTACACCTAAAAAGTTTACACCTAAAAGGTGTTAGAATGACTGACAATAGTAAAGAGAGTGAAATTGATATTGATAACTTTGATTTTGCTAATGATTAGGCTACTAATGATGCCCTGATGCTTGTTAACTATCTTGTTTCTAGGCTTCAACAAGCCATGGGCAACAAGCCATGGGCAATCCATCCCTCCAAAGTGAAGTGCAGGCAGCTTTGTGCTCATGGGATTCTCCAAGCTCCCCACCATGATGAGAGAGCACCTAGGAAGCCTCCTTGCGAGACTTCCAAAAGAGGCTCTCTCCGATTCGGGAAGAAGAAGAGGATCCATATGCAGGGCTCATACATTTTCTCCTTGATGACGCATATCCTTCTCAAAGGAGAATGCAGGAACCCCCATCAAAGGAACAAGAAAGATGTGAGTCTCCTGCCATCTCGGTGGAGATGGATCCAGGAAGATGGCGGGCTAAATGCTCTCCATCACCTCCAAAACGGAGAAGACCATCACATACTTCTCCACACCCTACTTCAAAGAGGGATGACAAAAAGCAAGAGAATAAAAAGGCGAGAAAGAGGACACCCTCTTCTCCATCTTCTTCATCCTCTTCCTCTTATGAAAGTGATGGTGAAGACAAAGAAGATCAAGGCACGAAAGAGGTCACCCTCTTCTCCATCTTCCTCAAATTCTTTACCTTCTGAGGAAATTGATGGTGCAACCTTTGAACCATAAAAAAGAAGAGGCCATAGGAAATCATATGCCGCATGGAAGAGGTCGTCCAAGCTCAAGAAGTTCAAAGATGGAGGGAAGAGCATCTCTTTTCTTACCTACAATGGCACCTTTGGTGCTATGAACAAAGTCTTGGCCTTTATCCAACAGTTCGATGCGGTGTTTGCAGATGAGGGCTTCACGGAGTCCTCTAAGCCACACCATGTACCTATGCACTTTCAAAAGTCCGCCAGGCAATGGTGGTCTAGTCTACGGGCCAACGGTGAAGCTCCACGAACATGGAAAGCTTTAAGAGCGTCCATTATGAAGCAATTTTTGGCCACCGATGCCAAAGACAAAGTACTCACCAAATGGCGAAGCTTGAAGCTTTGTCCCTATGAATCCATTCACAAATATGTAGACAAGTTTTGGGACCTACAACTCTAAGCCACTGTCTTCAAAAAGTTGGATTTTGGAGAGAAAAAGCAAAAATCTTGTGCGGGATTAACTGAAGAAATGGTGGAGTATGTCAAGTCCCAAAGGCTAGGCACCATATCGGTGGTTATACACCATACTATGGTGGCTTCTCGAATCAATTTCCAAATGGGGGCTAAAAGAAATTTTAAGCCCACAGAAAACAAGGGTTCTCATGAGCCTAAGGGGAAGGAAAAGTCTCCTAAGGGCAACTCCAACAAAGCTAAGGAGAAGGGAGTTTACAAAGGTAAAAACAAACTCTCTCCTGAAGAGCTTGAGTGTTATCGCAAGGATAACTGCTATTTCAAGTGCGGTGAGCAAGGGCATGCATACCACGCTTGTCCCCAAAAGAACACCTGCCATGAACCTCCTAGAGCTACCTTGGTCAAAATCCAAGGGGAGGAAACTCACCACAAAGGATATCCTCTATGCCATGCTTGGGGAAAGGTAAGAGAACATGATGCTTTTATTCTCTTTGACCTTGGTTCTACTCGCAATTTCATATCCACAGAGTTGGCCACCAAGCTAGGCATATAAGCCTACGAGATGGGAGATGTCCTACCCGCAGATGGTGCTTTCAAGGGGCAAGAAGCTTCAATCACTCGCTTTATTGGGAAATTGAGGCTCCATGTACAAAGCTATGTGAACAAAGAGGAATTCTTTATCTCTCCTCTCAAGCATGAGGATGTAATCCTAAGGACACCATGGTTTGATTGCATGGCTGCCAATGTTAAATTCCCTGAAAGGAGAATCTCCTTTAGGTTCAGGGAAAAAGATATGTACATAGATGCTAAGGAAATGGGTAACACCATACCCATTGTACATACGCAAGCTTTCAATAAGTCAATAAAGAGCTCTATTTCTGTGTGCATGATTTTTGTTAAAGATGATCAAAATGAACCTAATGTTTTAGCAAAAGAAAATATACACAATCAAAAGGAATTAGAGTTATCCAATTTTCTCAGGGGGTTTCAAGATGTCTTTTTTGACGACATCCCTTGTGAGCTACCTCCTAAACGAGGTAATGATGACCATGCAATTGAACTTCTTCCAGGAAGTTCACCGCCTAACAAACCTCCTTATAGAGTTTCTCAAGCTCAACAAGAGGATATTATGCGGCAAGTGCATGAGTTAGTTGAGAAGAGCATGGTTAGGCCTAGCTCATCTCCATTTTATTCTTCTGTGCTACTAGTGCAAAAGAAGGACAACACATATCGTATGTGTGTCGACTATAGAGAACTAAATAGGATCTCTATCAAAAAAAGGTTTTCCATTCCACAGGTAGAAGACCTATTTGATAAGCTACAAGGGTCCACCTACTTAAGTAGGATTGACCTAAAAAGTGGCTATCATCAAATAAGGATAGTTGATCAAGACATTGTAAAGACTACATTTTGCACTATGTTTGGTCTTTATGAATACATTGTCATGCCTTTTGGCTTGACCAATGCAGCAACCACATTCAACCGCTTGATGGAGAATCTATTCAGGCCTCACTGAACCTTTACTGGAGTGTTCTTTGATGATATCATCATCTACTCTAATTCATTAGACGAACACAAGCAACACCTCCAGGTAATATTTCAAGTTCTAAGAGAGAATAAACTTTATGTTAATCAAAAGAACATTCAATTTTTCTTACAAGAGATTTAGTATTTAGGTCACATTATCTCTCAAGATGGCATCCAAATGGATCCATCAAAATTAGAGGTAATAAAAGGATGGCCTAAACCAAGGAATCTTCATGAACTAAGAAGCTTTAAAGGTATGTGTGCATACTAGACGCTTCATAGAAAAGTTCTCACTAGTAGGAGGACCATTACATGACCTAACAAAGAAAAACATTAGGTATACATGGTCTACCAAGGAGAACAATGCTTTCAAAAAGCTTATCTATCAACATGTGCTTACATTACTGGATCTCTCAAAGCCATTTGAGGTCCAATGTGATGCTTGTGGTGATTGCCTTGGAGCTGTTTTGCTCCAAGAAGGCATGCCATAGGCTATGAAAGTCGAAGGCTCAACCCTGTTGAGCAAACTCTAGGCATATATGAAAAGGAAATCCTCGCAGTTCTACATGCCTTAGACTCATGGAAGCACTATTTATTGGGGACTCCTTTTATTCTGTGAACGGATCACCAAAGTCTTAAGTACTTTATGACACAGACCAAGCTCTTCGACAAACAAATGAGGTGGGCAAACTTTCTTTCGCAATTTCATTTTCATATTGCTCACATTGCTGGCAAGCATAATCAAGTAGCCGATGCACTCTCAAGACGGCCGAGAGTGAATGCGGTTTCCATAGAAACTCACAATGATCTATCTTCTATGATAGATGAGTATGCTATTGATCCCGATTTTAGATATGTGATTTCAGCCCTTGCACTAGGGAAGAAAGAGGAACCATTTACTTTACAAGATGGTTATCTTCTCTATGGTAATAGACTATGCATTACTAGCTCACTACGTGAGAAAGTAATGTATGAATCTCATGCTCCTCCTTATGCAGGGCATAGAGGGATTCAGTCTACCCTAAAGGGGTTTGAAACATATTTCTATTGGACTACCATGAAAGAAAACATACAAGAGTATGTTTGTAAATGTGTGGTATGCCAAAAGATGAAGTTTGATAGAGGGAAGCAACCTGGATTGCTTCAACCTTTGCCAATCCCTAATTCACCATGGGAGAGCATATCCATGGATTTTATCTTTGGATTGCCTAAGTCTATCCATGGGAATACGGGAATATGGACGATAGTAGGCAGGTTCAGTAAACAAGCTCATTTTCCACCTGTCAAAAAGACTATCAAAGCCCATCAAATGGCAACCCTCTTCATTTCACAAATCTTCAAGTACCATGGCTTGACAATGTCCATAGTGTTGCATACAGATCTTAGAATGACCAGTAATTTTTGGAAGGGTCTCTTTGAGAATTTAGGAACAAGGCTAAACTTCTCTTCGGCCTATCACCCGCAAACATATGGCCAAAGTGAAATACCTAACAATTCTTGATCTACTGAAAGCCTATGTAACAAAAGTAGATCAAAGATTCCAACGAGAGAAGTACTTATCCTTAGTGGAGTATGCCTACAATAACAGTGTACATACTTCCACGGGAAAATCACCTTTTGAGGTAATTGAGGGAAGATCAAAAAGTCCCCCGCTACTTAAAGTACACGGGAAGATCTTTGATGCAGATGAGTATAGCCGAGACCTACAAGAATATTTCCAAAAGATTAAGGATGCTATCTCTATCTCACAGCAAAGGAAAAAGACTGCTACTGACAAGCACATAAGAGCCCAAGCCTTTAAAGAAAATGATTGTGTCTTACTCAAATTTCCCAAGGCTCGACTAAGGCACACGACGGGCAAGAATCCTACGGGACACCAAAAGTACTATGCTAAGTTAGCAAAAAGGTACTATGGTCCCTTCCAGATTCTTAGGCCAATCAATGAGATGGCCTATCAGCTCAATTTGCTCAGCCCTTGGCTCATACACAATGCTTTCCATGTGAGCCTACTAAAACCTTACAAAGGAGAGCCACCTCAAGAACCAACTATTGAAGACCCACCGGAGATCGAGGGCCAAGAAGAGGTGCTGTAGCCCGAGTCCACTCTCCGACATGAAGACAAGGTACTAACATGCGTAAGGCTATTCAACGATATCGTATTAAGTTTAAAAATTATCCTGTTGAAGATGCTAGATGGAGGCAAGGAATACATTTAAAGCATAACCTAAACCTTGTCAATGCTTACAATGCTTCCCAAGCGTAAGCAAGTGTACAAATGTTAAAAATGAACAAAGGTTTTTGTCTTATAAGACTCTCTTTTTCTTTATTGTGCACAAAAATGAGGTAGTATGCATGCTTAGATCAAGTTTGCGGAGACAACGTCTCTGGAACACCAAGTAGAGCTTGTCACTCTACTATGGAAGATTGATATGACTAATGTGCAGACACGCTTGTGGCAGTGTAGGCTCTCAAGCACCAAATGGACTAGTCATCCATTCTGGAATGATGTCGTAGGGTAACATAGGGATCCTCTACCCGCTAGGAAGAGGACTAATGAATATGCTTTCTCTTCTCTACCCCATAGTCGAGGACGAATATGATTTCAAGAGAGAGGTAATGTCATAAAAATCACTATCTAATTCTCTTAAATGATTTTCTCATGTTAAACTGATCATTTAATATGGTGAAGTGCAAGGAGAGAAAAAGCTAGAATATTGGTTAAGCTAACAGACCGGCCACAGTAGGGATCCAAAGGAGGGAAAATAGGGATCCAAAGGGGGGTCCATATTCAAAAGAGCAATGTGAAACAATGGGCTTAAAAGACCCTAAGATTCAACCCATTAAGACTTCCAAAATGCTAAGGTTCCAAAATTTAAAGGTTGTGTCCAAAGGTCAAAAGCCTAGGGAAATTGGATCCTTTGTGTGTCCCAAAAGTCTTTCTCAAGCCCTACAAAGGAGGGGGCAAGCCCAAGAAGTAGGGGATGAGAGAGAAACTCACATACACACAAGCTTCCTTTGTACACAAGGGGAAAGGGGGACACATGTCAGCTCCCTAGCCCAGATGCCCACAAGGTGTACTGAAATCCTATTGGATGGCCTTGGAGGTGGACCAATGAGAATTAGGCTAGAGTAAGTCTAGTTTAATTGATTTAGAAACACTTAATAAAAGAACCAATAAGAATTAATCTCTCTAGAAGACTATTGGACAGTCTTCCTAGGGGTCCAATGAGCATTCAACAGCCCAATGGCTTGCCTGATTCCTATTGGCTAGGAGACAAAGGGGTCCACCCCAATGAGGGTTTAGTTGCATTAATTAATTAGCAATCGATCTCACAAAAGGGGAAAGGGGGACACATGTCAAAAGGCTATCACTTATGCTGCTTAATTTCCATTGGTTGAGCATGGGGAGGTCCAATACGGAGTGAGCATGAGCAAATAGCAAGAGGGGTCGACCAAGAGAGAGAGGGGGCTGATTTTTCAAAGGCATTATTCACTTACACACTCACACAATCTATGTGTGGAGCAAGAAGACTCTCTCTCTACTTCTCAAGCTTTAAGGAAAGCTTACCACCTACTCCAAGCTTGTGAGAAGGGAGGCCTACACCAACAACTCTTGGCTTTGTGATGCAAGTCCAACCAAGAGCCAAGATTCAATGCATGCTCATCTCCTCTACCATGCTAATTACTAAGCTAAGCTATGCTAATATGAGTGATTATGTGAGGAGATGTACATCTTTCTCGTAAGAATACTCCTTCTTCCTCTCAATCTACTCTCATACCCCGCTAGCTCTCACCATCTTCGAAGGTGTGTGAGGTCTTTGGTCTGAGACTGTGAGGGAATTGATGTTGTGTTTGATAAGTGTTTTTCTTAGTGCATGAAGTTTCCATCTTCAATGCACTAGCTAGTATTGAAGGAACACAAAGGATTGTATTGTAAAATGTCTCTCTTGATGGGAGAAACCATAATACAAAGCCTTTTGGAGGCGGCAGCGGCTCCATGTAAATCTAGTCCTCAAATGTTGTCAATAGCTTAATTTCTCTCTCTTTTGAAGTATTGTTCATGCTATCTAACTAGGTGTTATACTTTTTGTTGCTCTCTCCACCCAAGCACTCTTGTTATTCTCATTAGGAATCTATTCTAATGAAATGCTCACTATGTTCATGCTATTTTTAGCTACACACAAGTTACTAGGCCATTATATGTTACACATAACCCATAGTATTTTTGGTATAGCAAACTTTTCATTGGGTTTAAGTCAAGGCCACATATTTGGCATTCGACCCACATCATGCAGGTCATCTCTTTGGGCCTTGCTCTCCCTATTTCCAGTGATGGTATTTCCATATGATCTCCCCCACATTCTTGATGGTGTTGCAGCTATGGTGGATGCCGGCGGTGATGGGCCATGGCTTTGGAGATGGCGTGCTGCACACACACACACACACACACACACACACACAGAGAAAGAGATAGAGAGAGAGAGAGAGAGAGAGAGAGAGAGAGAGAGAGAGAGAGAGAGAGAGAGAGAGAGAGAGAGAGAGAGAGAGAGAGAGAGAGAGAGAGAGAGAGAGAGTCGGTACACATCAAGGAGATAAAAAAAGACACGCTATGATTGATTACTTTGTGTAAACATAACCTTACATATAAACCAATGTTTGCCATACAAACTTAACTTGCAACTGAACTACTGACTGCATGTTATAGGGCTTGTACACATGAGCTAGACACCAGACATTGGACATTCCCACAACTGGGCTTGCATACCCAACAATTCTTGATGTGCATTGGGTTGAGCACATGATAAATCAGCAGGTCACTCCAGTGCGGGAGTACGTTCATGAAAAATAGAAAGTCTTTTTCATTCCATGTGGCATCCAATTTCCCCTCTCCAACCACATGTTTTTCCAATCCCTCGCTTTCAGTGGATGCATGTCATGTTTGCATATGTTTGGTCCACGTAGCTCATGTCCTTCAGGCAAAAATCTACCATGCTCCTTGTAAACTGTCTTGCTCAAATGCTCGGAGTGGCGGAAGCCAAGTCGAGGACCACATTTTGGACATGCATGATTGCCCGAGTAACTCAAGACTGAAACATCACAAAATTAAAATATAAAAGCGTTGGCATAGCCAGGAATCACATGTGTGAGGGTTTTAAAGGCACTTACCTGAGCACTCACCGAAGACTAGCCAATTGTGCATGGTCCACATGAGAATGCCTTGCACATGTACATTCCTTCATCGAATTGGTTGGGACATATCAACCACATCGATTCCTATCCACAAGATTTGGAGCTCTTCTATAAGTGGTGCCAGATAGACGTCTATGTTCTTTTCTTTGTACCTTCCTAGGACGATCAATGACAACAACAGATGGCCCTTCTTGATAGCGAGCCATGGTGGAAGATTATAATTAACCAGACAAATAGGCCACGTGCTCCATGACGAACTCCGTAATCCGAATGGGTTTACTCCGTCCATTGCTAGACCAAAGCGAATACATCATAGCTCGTTCTTAAATGTAGGCCAACTTTCGTCTATGTGCTTCCATGCACAAGAATCAGCAGCTATTCGCATCACATCATCTGCCGATCTAGTATTTGAGTTCCATGTCATCAAAGTGGCTATGGACTTGCACCTGAACATGCTCTTTATTCTTGGAATGATAGGAAATAGTCGAAGGACCCTCTGCAGGGATACATTTTCCTTGTGTGTCCTCCCTGTACCTGTTTCATCCACAATTGGGACACTTGTCCAAGTTTGCATACTCATTGCAAAAAAGTATACAATCATTAGGACATGCATGTATTTTGTGATAATCCAAGCCCAAATTAGTAAGAAGCTTTTTAGCGGCTGGACGAGTAGGGGGCATGTGATTCCCTTCTGGTAAGAGTTGCTCATTGAGCAACCTGTCGTTACATGAACAAGTCATCCCTTTGACCACTTTATATGAAATGTAATTTGCACTTTATCATGCTTAGGATAAAGTGTATTTACCTGAAAAGCTCTGTGGACTGAGGCGTCAGACCAACTATAGACAGACTGCAAATTAAGCATTACCAATGCGGTATAGAGAACTGAGATTTTTGCACCAGTGTAGAGCGGCATGCGTGTAAGACTTTGCATCATCTCGCCCTCTTTATCATTGCTATCATGATGTTGATATGAACGGGATGGCTGAGGTTGGTCCACAGTACTGCGTTCAATGTTGTCGCCTTCTATGCTGGAATCCATGTCAAAGAACGCTTCCAACATCTGCTCCATCTCTACTTCTTGAAATGCCGCATCAGGTATTAGGTCGGAGGACTCTGTCGATGGCTGCTTGGTTGAAAATTGTCCTCTCTAGGGGATGAAGTTGGAGCAATATCTACTTGCGGAGTTTGACCTTCAATCTCTAGACCATGAGATCGATAACACATGTCTGTAGTTGCTCTATCGAAAAGACACCGTGATTGCGTATGTGTTGGTCGTAGATTTTTGTTTTTGAAAGATCTGATGCTTGCAATGCGCACAAGGACACGCCATCCTATCGTCCATACTTTATCTACCAATGATGCAACAAATAATTAAAACACTCTAGTTGTTATAATTATACACTATTAAGTACATGACAATACATGACAACCTCACATTCTCTAGCCAGGCGCCTGATCCCCACACACCTCGGTCTAGAGGTGCACAGAGATTAGGAACACAAGGTAATAATCTCGTCTTTATTGTTCATTGACTATATATTAAGGTTCTTGAAGTCTGTGTGCACTTTTGAAGTCCGATTGCATTTTTTCAACTATTTGCTGTTAGCTCTAATAACCTCACATTCTCTAGCCAGGCCCAATCCCCGCACACCTCGGTCTAGAGGTGCACGGAGATTAGGACCACAGGGTAATAATCTCATCTTTATTGGTTAATGACTATATTAAGGTTCTTGAAGTATGTGTGCACTTTTGAAGTCTGACTGCGTTTTTTCTACTATTTGTTGCTAGCTCTAACAACCTCACATTCTCTAGCCAGGCCCGATCCCCGCACACCTCGATCTAGAGGTGCACGGAGATTAGGACCACATGATAATAATCTCGTCTTTATTGGTCAATGACTCTATATTGAGGTTCTTGAAGTCTGTGTGCACATTTGAAGTCCGATTGTATTTTTTCTACTATTAATTTGTCGCTAGCTCTAACCTACATGTAGTGCTAATTGAACCATCCTTTGGAAACTTTGAACACTATATCTTACCCAAAATACACCCATCATAAACATGCTGCACAGGTTCTTCAAGAGGCAAGAAGCAACCATATCATATTTTTGCAAACAGAGTAAACTGGCAAAATTCAAATGCCCAAAACGTGCATGCCAAAGTTTTGTATCTGAAACAATCTTTGAATCCACAACTGCATTTGCAAAATTCTACCCACACTTGTCATACAAAATGAGCTTATACAGCCCATGACATAAAATGCTAGATACAACTATTTCATAACCATAATTGATATCATGAGTTGCACATCCAGCATCCACAAATTTCACAACAAGACCAAGTCTATCAAATGTAGGTACAGGTTAAAGGTTATTTTATCCCACGTATGTAAAGTGCATCAATAAGTGTGAAAGAACTACCATTTGCAAGAATCAACACAATTTCCAACTCCCTTGATCGGATAACAAGCATTGTTGGCACAAGTGATTGTATTTGCATGGAGGAACAACTTCAAGAGAGGTAAACATGTCACGATGAGATGTAATGTGCTTTGTAGCACCACTATCAAAGTACCACAAATGTGAATCTACAGCAAATGACATACATGCACCATGGATAGAAAGATCATAAGTGCACTCTGCACTAACAGCCCATTTTGCATCTCCATTAGCATCACAATCTCCTTTCACAGAAAACTCTACAATAGCTACCATTGTAGTGAAACTAGGCTCTTTATTCTTGGCCTCTTTTACCTTCAATTTAGGACATTGCGCTTGATCAAGTGATCATTAGCTTTACAATAATAGCAACACATCTTCTTCTTGCCCTTTTCACAAGAATTCCTAGACAAGGTATTTCAAGCAGAAGCATTGGAACAAGTGATTCACCACTCACCGAAGAACCATGAGAAGTGGCTACATTGCTGTTACCACGTTTTCTTTGAGCAAAGATTATAAAATCTTGTTCAATTACAATGCACATAATACATCAATCTTGACAACATCGAGATTTCCTTGGGTCATAAGTCTCCAAGTACTAGCAAAAGTCTATTAAGAATCTAGCAATGCATCAAGAACCATCTACACAAGGGAACTATCAGAAATGACTTCACCTAGAGAAATGAGTTGCTCATTAATATCCTTGATACCAACAAGGAAAGTGTCCATGTCATCTTCCTCATGTATAATCTATGCTTCTAGCTCTTTATGCATCAATGCAATTTTAGCCTCCTTGAGACTTGCATAAAGACGAGCAATAATGTCCCACTAGCACAATTTTGACATATGCTAGCTAGTACAATGACATGAGCTACATCTCCAAGATCTATGACATATGATATATCGATAAGAATCTCTTTAAACAAGGAATCCAGATGTACAACCATTGACAAATTTTGATATTATTTGTATAAACGGGATGCCCAACTTTTTAAAGATGTGCTAATTTGAAAATGCTTATTGGCACAAAAATCGTGACATGTTAACATGCTTTCACCCACCAGTATAGCAACCCTACCACCAAAACGTGCAACGTCATCAACAACAACTATATCCACATAATCAAGATATACATTAATTCCCTACAAAAATTTCCAAACCCTCTTTGACACAAGAACATGTTGCATCGTTGTACCCCACATTGGGTAATTATCTCCATCCAATTTATCCTCAACAACAAACATGTTGAGCACATTTGTGTTGGTGTTAGTCATGGCAAGTGCTTGCACCTGCTGTGAAAACTATCCAAAAAGAAGAAAAAGAAAGCATGACTAACATGTGTTATATATCACAACAATGACTGTAAGGGACTTGTTATGTAGAAAATTGCCCTAACAAAAAATCTACACAAAAGGAAAAAATTGCCGATGTAGTGCTGCGTGAAAGCATGTTAACGTGTCATGCTTTTTGTTGTCTCGAACAGTGCTAGTTAGCACAATTTTGACATATGCTAACTAGTACAATAACACGAGCTAGATCTCTAAGATCTATAACATATGATATATCAATAGAAAGCTCCTCAAACAAGGAATCTAAATGTACAAACTTCCACCAATTTTGATATTATTTGTGAAAATTTTATCGTGCGCCCAAGTTTTTTTGTTTATATGCTAACTTAAATAAGGTAACTAGCACAAAAAGTGCGTCACTTGAACATGCTTTTACCCTACTGCATATGTAGTGGAGATGGAGGCCAAAATGAGCTTGAATGGAAATTTTGAGTAGGCCGCGCTCCATGAGATCACCGAAAGTATTTCTACACCACCAGAGCTCACAAAAAATAGAGAAAAATTGAGAAGGTGTGTACTGACAATGCTAGCGACTAAGCCCAGAGGACACAATCTGCTATGATACCAATTGTTGGAAATATAATTTCAAGGAAACACACACATCTTGGAGAAGATGACGAAGCTCGAGGCACACAATAGGGAGTATGTATTTCTTATTGCACGATGGAAAGATAAGTGATGGGCATATATACAATGCATGAGGTCATCCTATGCAAGGTTTCAGAGCCGAGATGGTAAAAGATTTATTCAATTTATGATTGTATGTGTTGACTATGCCAAGAATAAAGACAATTTATGCGATCATTCATTACCAAAGATACACAAGGAGTTCAAAGAACATAGGTTTGCACAAGATTTTCTTGGGGTGCCACTATAAAGCAGGACTATGGTGGTACAGGTGAGGAGAATTTCTCGCAAAAAGAGTCTTTCTCTTCAAGGTTTTTGGGACTGACATCTGAGGGTTTAGTATCTTACAAGAAATTCAATGATTTGCTTAAGTGGGAAAAGAAATATGTTTCAAGTATTCAAAGTGAATTGCAAGGATGTGGTGTGCTTGAACCAGATGATGTGATTTCAGGAATCTTCAAAGAGGTTTATTATGTTGGGGTATAAGCATGTTATTGTGTCACTGAAAATGTTGTCCGAGACAATGCTAGTTACTTGTTCTTGTTAGCATATATTAAAAACCAAACAGCAAGTTCAGTTTGACTTTAAAATGTCCCAAAAAAAAAGATTCATTCCCTCCCTTTTGGGGTGTGGTATGATGTTTTAGTTATTGAAGACGACATGGGGTACTAGAGTCTGTGTGTGTGTGTAGTGCAGACTCCCTCTCACTCTCTCAGAGCATCGGAGAATCTCTCTCTCCCTCTCCCCCCCCCCCCCCCCTCTCTCTCTCTCTCTATGTAGCACATACTCCCTCTCTCTGTTTGCAGAGCACCACAATCTCTCTCTCTCTCTCTCTCTCTCTCTCTCACACACACACACACACACACACACACACACACACACACACACACACACACACACACACACACACACACACACACACACACACACACACACACACACACACACACACACACACACACACACACACACACACACACACACAGATGAGTTGTCAAAGCTGAGATCTCTCCCTTGCTTCGACATAGACCTACATATATGGAGAACCATCATACAACATTATTTCCACTAGCTCAAATGCTGGAAATGGAGGCGCGTTGTAATATGATGGTAAAAAAATATTGTGGGTAGCCCACTCATTTAGTTGGTCACATCATTGCATGTTTGGTGCTGGCATGTTTGGACTTACAACATCAACTATTGACAACTATTCATTTAAGTGATTTGAAGTAAGTAATGTAATATGCACGTTTATAGTTCTCGGAGAAAGAAGAAGGGAGCCATTACATGCAATGAATTACAAGTTTCAATATCCAGCTCTTTTTGTTATCGAGAAATATGAGAGCGAAAGAAAGAGTAAACAGCAGGAGTGCCAACAGATGAAAGCTGAGCGAGGACATCATGCCATGACGATGAGGAGAAAAAGAAAATCTTCTTCGGGATTGTGAGAGCTTTTAAGAGTAGAACTGAAGGTTTTAGTAAAGAAGAAAAGTGGGCAATCTCAAATTTTGTTGCTCAACATCCGCTTCTTCAGGCAATCCATAATCAGTCTTTAGTGGAGGAGGTTGTTGTGTAGAGTGCAATTGTCTCCAAATGTCTGCAACACATTGGCTACCATGAAGCAGCCAGGTCGTAATGAGTTTTTGAAGAATGCAAAATTGCAAATGATGTTGAATTCGAAGCAAAACATGCCTATTGAAAATTTGTCCAAGGTCGTAAAAGTCGGCCATCGAACCTTGTTCAAGGCAAAATCATGACTAGCAAAGCCTAGTGTCAATGGTCGATTGTTTTCATTGGTTGCATGTCATAAGCAACACCATCATAGACCTATCACATATGAAATAAAGAAACTGCTCTACACATATTGGAGAGAGGAAACTCGCATTTCACCCAATAAGAAGTATGTTTGTTGAAAGAGAGTGGGGAGAAAGAGCTACATAAAACACCGTGTAAACCTCCTACTAGACAAGCAGGTGATCGATCAAATACTTATGCCGTAACTTATGCATTCTATGTGCTGCATCTCTAGTGCATAATAACTTGTATATGCTGATCAATAGCATACTCATTTATAGATTGATACTAGTAACCACATTGTACATATTACTCAGAATGCTTATTAATAAGCTAGGTAAGATAGGTAGCATGCCATGAGTATGCCAGTTAGCATGCCTAGTAATCTACCTAGAATATAGAGTATGGTGGTTAACACAATATGCTATGCTATTTAGCATATCTAGTATGTCTTTTAGCACAATTTTTATGATAGTTATCATTCCTAGTATGCTGGCCATGTTGTTCAACATAATGAGCATACTAGTTAGCATATCTAGTAATCTACCTAGTATACATAGTATGCTAGTTAACACTTTATGCTAGTTGACATACCTAGAATGTGCCTCACTAGAATTCTAAGTATGCCGTTTAACACAAGGTCTATTCTAGTTAGCATTCCTTGTATGTTGGGTGTGCTATTTAGCATAATGAGCATGCTAGTTAGCATGCCTACTAACACTAGTCCTATAAAAAACCAGCCACTTTTGTGGCTTTTTGAGACTTTTGTAAACAATTTCTCAACACTATGTTAGTTATTCAAATAGAAAACGGTTTCAGGGAATTATGACCAACACTCAATACGAGTTGATAAAAAATAGTACAGAGCTAAATGAAGGTCTAAAGGTGTCTTTCCATTGCCATCTTTTACAACTAAATTGTGCGGATGTACACAAAATTTCTATTTTCTTTTGAAAGTAAATCAATTCATTGCTAACCAGGCCCAAACTTCATTGAAAAATCCCTCAATAGGTATGTGATAGATGTACCAAGATTTTTTAACCCATATACAAAGACTGTCGACATTTTTTACTTCTCCAAGTTAAGTGTTGAACTGCAGTTTTACGTAAAATTTACTAATTTTTAAAAAGTAAAATTTTTAATTTTTGGACTTTTCATGTAAATTGTGTATTAAGAAACCTTTTTCATATCTTGAACCCATAATTAAGAAGTTTCATGAAATTTTGATGTCATATACAAAAGTTATGTTTCATTTACTAGAATCCTAATGCAAGCCATTTTTGTGGCTTCAACCACTTTTGTGGCTCATTACAAGTCTAGTGCTAATCTTATAGAGTATGCTGGTTATCAAAATATGTATGATAATCAACACCCTTTATGCTACTTAACATACCTACTATGCTCATTAGAATTATGAGTATGGTGTTTAACACAAGGTTTATGCTAGTTAGCATTCCCATTTATTTGGGTATGTTGTTTAGCATAATGAGTATTCTAGTCAGCATGCCTAGTAACCTCCTAGCATACATATTATGGTAGTTAAAAAAATATGTATGCTAATTAATACCTTATTAATCTTACAAAGTATGTTGGTTAACACTTTATGCTATTTGGCATACCTAGTATGCTCACTAGCATGTTGAGTATCATCATACTAGCATGCTAAGTATGATGTTTAACACAATATATCTGCTAAATAACGGCCTTTATGCTAGTTAGCATGCCTAGTAATCTACCTATCATAGAGAGTATGCTAGTTAACACAATATGCATGCTATTTAGCACCATTTATTCTAGTTAACATACCTAGTATGCTCACTAGCATGCTGCATATGATGTTTAACAAAATGTTTCTGATAGTTAGCATTTTTAGTATGCAAACCAACATGTTGAGTATGTTTTTTGACGTAATGAGTATGCTAGATACCTTTCCTTGTATGCATAATGAGTATGCTAGTTAGCACATTCTATGCTTGTTACCATACCTAGTATGCTAATTACAATGTTGGGTATGATCAAATTTAAAAACGGTATGCTAATCAACACACATATTATTCTAGTTAGCATTTAGGGTATGTTGGTCAGAACCTAGTCCATGCTAGTTAGTATACTTTCTATTCTAGTTTGCACATATTCTATGTAGTTTAGCATACCTCATATGCTAAACAACACACTGATTATGCTTGTTAACACAGCTACTATGCTAGTTAGCATCCTGGGTATGCTAATCAGAACATTATCCACCATGCTAGTTAGCATATGCTATGCTTGTTAGCATACCTTGTATACTAGTTAGCACACCATGTATGCTTTTTAGCACACATACTATGCTATTTACATGTGCTTGTTGGCACACTTGTATGCTCGTTAGCATACATATTATGCTAAAAAAGTCAATTCTATGTCCAAAGATAGCAGATGAAAGTTTCCATAGAAGAGAATTCCTGATGGGAGAATGTAAGATATGTGGATTTCAGAGGTAAGAATTATCTTTCTTGGAGAAAGCAAATCCAAGTAAGAGTATTATTGTGAAAGTATTTGCATATGTAGAAGTGAAAGACAAGCATGGAAATAGTAAAAGAAGAAAAGATCTTTACATAAAGAAATGTAGTCCTGGGAGTTTTGCAACTCTTGAAGACCAAGTTGAAGCTCTTCATCCCTCATAACTATGTAACTGATGGCAAGGACAACAATTCAAGGATTGTCTACTTTGGTTTCTAGATGTCGATGTTGTTGTCTTAGCTGTTGATTTTGTTGAGAATTACGCCTTCAAAGGAGAAAATTGAGATTCAGCCAATGCATTGGAGCTCTAGTCAGATAACCATTTTTGTACACATAACGTACAACCGCAAGGCAGGGGAGGTAGTCAAAACAATCCACTTCTTCATATCAGATGACAAGGTGCATGACACATTGTTTGTGAAACATTGCTTCATTCTACATCGTGACTGGTTACAACAAGAGGGTGTCACTCCTATCAACATTGGGTGTGGTGCAATGGTGTAGACTCACAATTCAAGGGAGTCTGGCCTTTCTAATTTGATGCAAGACATGGTGGACTCACACGTATTGGGATGAGCTAGTCCTTCTTTGGATCAAGGCATGGCAAGGGCGAGCATGATGGTGTCAGAGCAGTTGTGAAAATAACCTTGACCCATGAGCAACTAAAACCACATGGAGCTATTTTGCAATGTGCAAAAGATGTGGTTTCTCATTGCCAAGCCAACGTGTCATCATAAGGAGCACCTGCATCATATTCTTCAAAAGAAAGGGAATGTGTACGTGTGTTCTAGGAGGTTAAAGAGGGGGGTGTGAATAGGGAAGTCAAGTTCGATTGTGCCACAGTGGAAAAATCTTTCTCTCCACATGCTTTCCGTGGTCACAACCCACATTATCTAACTACCCTTGCAACAAGAAACTTGACATGCTTCTATGATGCATGCATGCACAGAAGGTGGAATTGTTGCATCAATAAAGATCACGTGCAGGCTTGGGATTATCATATTCTGTTGCCATTACCTGGTGAGGTTTTGGCAAATTTTGAGACAACAGATGAAGTTCCAATAGAGGAAGTCATTGCTATGACGGCTTCACATACGAAGGTCATCATGATGTGTTGAGTAGTGTTGTATGTGTTGGTGATACTTTTGCACTGTAAATCCAGATGCTCCAACCAATGATGAGGATGTGGATTTCTACCTCATCAAGTGTGTTGGAATGGTGGAGAAGGTGTACATCGATGAATGGAGCAATGCAATTGATAGAGACTCATATGTTGTGCAAGGACTATATTACAAGAAGTTGAATGCACACCTTCAAGCTAGACCACAAACAGCCCATTGTCCACCTACTTTCACATCTAGTGTGCTGTATCAAAATACCTATGGAGTACATCCCAAGGAGAAGACAGGTGTACAAAATCACCCCAAAAAGCTATGAAGCAATCTGCAATAGCATTCCCTTCAACTTTTGAGTTGTAACCACTGGATTCTCAATATAATTCTTGCTTTTAAATAATGCAATTTTATCATAAAGTTGGTGAGTGGCATAAAATGGTAACCATCTTTTTGCAACATTTGTCAGCCTACTCAACGTCCTCTTCCTCATATGTGTATATATTTTTCTACGCTATTAAGTTATCTAGAGTAAATTCCCCCTCTTCGTTTAACCTTTGTGGTGACACATACATTATACTCTTCCCAAAAAATGTCACCTTAGTCATATATTTATATTACCACCCTTTTCTTTTTTGCTTTGTAAATAGAATAAGCATACAATAACCAACTATATACCCCCAAACTTTCTTACCTCTTGTGAATTAGTAGTAGAAAAATAATATATCCATATTCCACCCCATATAGATAAATTCCCATGGAAATCAACTCTCAACTTGTCTTTACCAAAGATTATGGTCCCTCTCTACAAGTCTTCTATCCCCCCTACATAGGTGGCCCAATATCTCTTAAGAATATACATATAGTTTCTCTCCTTTTAAAAAGACTCCGATTGTATATTCTTTTCACAAGAAAATAATATTGGGCCCTCCTCTATTTGTTTAAGCATCATAGCCTTTTGAAAAAGCATGATTCCCCTTGGATGCATACAAGCAAAGGGCCCATACAAGAAGACTTGGAAGCAAAAGGTTCCCTAGCTTAGTGTGGACCTTCCAAACCGAATTCCTTGGTGCATGGGCGTGAAGAATAGTCCAAATCGATATCAAACATGTTGAGAAGGTCAAATTTTCCTTTTGAAGCATGTCATTCCGAGCTACAGGTAAAAAGTTATGGTCAAAATAGTGTAAATCTGTCAGATTCGCAGCAAAAGGGAACTGTAAATCAAGAGGGTGAGATCTTATTTTTCCCCTACTCATCTTCTAGAAGAGCAATGAGTGTAAAAGGTCACTTGCATGTGATGGGACCAACCTAAAGATGCTTTCTAAATGCCAAGACAGACAAGTTGAGATACCCCGCAGGAGCCACCTGTAGGGCCTCATGGTGGGGCCCACCTACATTATGCACCCCTATGGAGCCTTCACGGTCTAAAATGATATTTTTTGTGAATAAATAGTCCCTTTTATGTCCAATATTCAATGAGTGGTCAAAGGACACTTAATTAGGTCTAATCACTTACTCTAATTAAGTGTAGCATAATCCCACTCCTACACAACTATAAATAGCCCCCCTTGGAGAGACTCAAGGACACACACCTATATTTTCAACTTCATGTTGTTTCTTGATCAATAGTAGAGAAAACCCCAACTCTCCCTCTTTCACATCCTCCCTCCTAACCCTTCTCTTTGAAGGAAGTGCAACTCTATTCTCCACTCTTTCCATTCTACAATCTCTTACTCCATCAACCCAATAAATCATTTGTAGCACCTCAATAACTTGTAAATACATCATGATCTCTCTCATGGTTATGTTAATGATCATGAAATCATCTTCAAAACTTTCAAGTGTCGCAATTCGTGATGGTTAGCAAGCGTCTGTCCTCCCCTTAAAAGGTGTGCGAGAAATCAAGTAAGTGTTCTATTCTCAATTTACCATTGGTTTGTTTCTCCACACTTATTCAATTGGTCTAAAGAAATTTCTCACTCCAACTCTCTTTTGCTTCATTACATATGCATGTGGCTACCTCTCATGGTGATTTTATTTGTGTCACGGAATTGCATAGATGGAGATGAGCTCTCTATGCAAAGTGTGTTAGTTTGATGTAAGTGATTCTCTTGTGTGTTTGAGAGGCAAGTCTTGTGCGCATGATTTTTTGACGAGTGCTTGAGAGAGGAAGAGTTTGGATGTATTATGGGTATTCTTATGGGGAGAAGGTGAATGCTATTCCACAAATTGCATATTTCATTTTGATGCATGGCATTGGGTTGCATAATCGTTGATGGTTTTCAAGTGTCCAAAGTGTATATAGAGTAAGGGGGTTTTCAAAGTGTGTTGCTTGAGTGGGTGAGTGCAAGTGTTATTTTGATTGGTTTCCTTCTCCACTCCCAAAAGAAGGTGGTGCCCCAAGTAGTGTGCGTACCTCTTTACGAACATTTTGTGAGGGTAGGCCCATTGGTTTGGGTTTAGAGGCCCCATTTCAAAAAGCTCGCCCTCATTGGTTTTGTGTCTCTTGTTCACATTGTGTATACATGGATTTTTAGAACAATCAATAATTGAGTATGCTAACTAGCATATAGACTATGCTAACAAGCATACATAGAATAACTAGCATCTATGCTAACTAGCATAAGTGGGTAGAGTAACTAGGTTAATTGGGTATGCTGGCCACCATAGCCACTATGCTAACTAGCATACATAGCATAAATAGAATGTATGATAACTAGCATACACGATAGCATTTATTTTTGCATTTATAGCTCAAAATAATTGTACCTACAAAAGGTAGAAGAAGGTTTAAAGAAACTTTAGGACATGGGAGGTCAGCTCGATCCTAACAAATGTACATAGGTGAGGATGGAGTGATCTTGCTTGGTCACAAGGTTTCCTATAAAGTCATTGAGGTGGATCCTTCATAGGCTAGAAACTTGGTTCTATTTTGTTACAACAAGATCCCCACAGTACCAGCATGTGACCCATCTACTTTGCTAGTAGGGTCATGAATGCTTTGGAGAGAGGCTACATAGAGGCAAAACTCATGATGATTTCTCTCATGTTTGCAGTGAGAAAATTTAGGTCTTACTTGCTGCCAAAACCCTTTGTAATTCTCACCGCAAAAAAATTGTTCCCTTGGGTGTCATCTCAAATGAGACTTAGTACTAGAATCTCAAAATGGTTTATGAAATTACAAGAGTTTCAATACTCATTCATGGTACAAGATAGTGTGTGTGCACATTGGCAGGGATTCTCACTTATAGGGTGCATGCGAAGGAGATTTAAGTGTCCAAAGTAATGACCCTACCATTGCCACCACCTAAAAGTATCCCTAATGCCTTTACTTTTTTCTTTGATGGAGCCTTTTGATGAGCCACATGTAAAGCAAGGGGAGGGCTTGTGTTGCTCAACCCAAGTGGAGATGTGGTCATGAAAGAGAAGGTCAATTTTCTAGGATCTACTAGAAACAATGAGGC